>NW_024881300.1:5469545-6069545 GCF_018691265.1 Tyto alba | reverse complement strand
TGCTTTTGGGCAAACTCCGTTAAGTAGGGTTATATGCTGGAAGTGCACAGGTTTTCATCCTGTGGCAATTTGATCTACAGAGATTAAATCAATATTCAAAATGAGGTCATGCTGAGTAAAAATTAATTGCATTATTTGATGGCAGTGTCAGAAAACAATTGAGATACTAAGCTGACCTTTAGTGTTTCACAAATAATAATGCTGGGGGGAAAAAGGGATCAGTAGCCATTTCCCAGAATGACTTTTTATTAAGTGATAGCTTGTTTTAGGTAAAGGTTAACTGGAAGGGAACATGAAATTATATATTTCTCAGGGAATTTGTCTTGGTATAGAAAGTCCATTTAGTACATTGAAGGAGGTGAAGGCAACTTTGGTGGTTCTGAAGTACTTTAACTTATCAATAGTGTTCTGTAATCAGATGGGTATAAATTTGTAGGCCAACAAATATAATACAGAAGACTGAAGAATATTGCTTTCTTCTCATTGCTTTTGGGTTTTTGTATATTTGATTTTTAGCACAACAAAGGTCATCTTCAATTCTAGTGTGGATAGACAAGGTGTATCATCAAATTGCATAATCCTGGTGTGAAGGGCACAGAGGGCAGAGATGATAAGGGGTGACATGGGATAGAAAAAGATCATACTGCAGTATTTCGCAGCACTGCACTGTCTGTCTTGGAAGGAGTTTAGGGGAAGCGTAACAGGAATGACAGAAGTTGATTTACTTCATTAATTAATTCTCTCTAGTTTTTGAACATTTTAATTATTTTTATTTTCCTATTGCAAATAGTTGTCTATTTCTAAGCTGGGGAGGGCAATTTCAGGTCTGTTTGGGCTTTTTTTCTCCCTGATTTGTTTTCTATGCTTACTTTTCCAGTAAGTGTCTTCCTTAAATACACTGATTTATTTCTTGGAAAAATGTGTGGTACTACTTTCTTTTATGCCTTAGGGCATTTGTTTATGATCTTGCTTCTCAGCTCAGGGAACTACAAAGGTGTTTTCAGACAAATCAGATTATATATTAAAGCATTGGAGACTATACTACTGTTGATGTTTCATTAATCTCTTGGTACTTTAGGAATAGCTGTAGTCGGAACGATTGAAAATACCAGTTAATGTCTCATTAGGTTTTGAAAAATTCAACAAATACTTAATGAGTGAAACTTGAGCCTGGTTCTTAATCCTTCTTTTCATAATTCCTGTATTATTTTGCATTGCTCCTGTTAGCTGGCAGGTTTTTGTTTGTTTGTTTGTTTTTTTTTTGTTGTTTGTTTGTTTTTTGTTGTTTTTTTTTGTTTGTTTTTTTTTTAATTCTACTTCTGTTGGCAAAATATTGTTGATTTAACTATCATGTGACATTTTACGTTGCATTGTGTCTGTAATCTGAAGTTTCTTTTTGTGCTAACTCCTCACCCTGCACACACTTTTTATTGAAGAGTAGCTAATCTGACTGCATTACTGTGGAAGACTGAGTAGTTTCGTATATTCACTGTCCAAGCTTCTCCAGAAGAATGGTGATGCCCATTGTTTGATTTTTACTGTATGTATAGCGTTCCTACTCCACCTTACTAAAATACTTAAAATAGCTAGGTCCTTCACCAGATACCAGCCAGACCAAGGGCTGAATTTAAGTAAGGAAGAAAATTCTTGTGCTGCAATTTTACTGTTACTTAATACCCACTCTGCAGAAGCCAGTATGACCACAGGATTTGGGGGTTTGTTCTATCCGCTATTTCGTTCTTCTCCCAGCTTTATTACTACAGCGTGTTGCAACCAGCAGTGGTTTTTTGTGAACAAAAAGATGCTTTGCTATGTATCTCAATATAATTAATTTATTTTACAGATACTGTTTTACTTTGCTGATTTTATTTTTGTGACAGTCAGCTCTCTAAAGCAGGTAGCTAACATTTGAAAAGATTGCAGACTAGTTTTATTCTGCTATCGTTTATCCAATAGATTTATACATTAGTTTTACAGTTAAATACGCAGTGTCTCACATGTTGGTACTGAGGGGTGGAAAGCGTATGCAATATCCTAATAATCTGAGTATTTGAAACTGAAACAGTAAGTGAGAGGGAAGTATTTTCTTAGCGAACATCATTTCTCCAACTGCAACTTGCTGTCTTCAGATTCTTGCAGAAAAAAAAAGTGGAAGATTAGAAAGATAAACGGCGAAGTAAGCCAGATAATGCTGTTAAACAAGCTTGATCAAGGTGGAGGAGAAAAATAGATTAACTAAGCAACAGACTTTGTTAGCCAACAAATCAGACTCCATCAGCAATCTGACCAATATGATCTAATGAAAAATCTTCCTAATTTTTTTATATAGCACTACTGTTTAGTAGAAACATTTCAGCATATTTTGTATGTTGCACTCAAGATTCTTGAATTGGACAGTAACACACTGACTGTTATACTGCATTATGAAATTGCTCTTAAAAATACTGATTCTTATGGGAGATCTGTTTTATGTCAGCTTTGATCCCATACCCTGAAAATGTTGTTCCATGTTTGCTTTTGAACTCTAAAAGTATCAAATATTTATATGAAGCAGGGAAAAAAAAAAAATCAAAACCAGTGTATGGCTACTTCTGTCCCTCTGTTACTCACATGCTTCATGTTTTCTGTCATATGTTGGCCTTTGGTTTTAGATACAGCTAAAGTACTGCTCAGTGTCCCAAAACTAGGAATTCGTGTTAGAGGGAGATTTTGGTAAAACCTCTATTTTTATACTCCTGCATGCAGAAGAGAAGATCAAATCGTCAAGTTAAAAGGAAAAAATATGCTGAAGAAGGAGAAGGAAAACAATCAGAAGAAGAAGCTAAAGTTTCTGTGAAAATCAAAAAGAACTCTGCCCCTTTACCTGCTGAACAGCCTTTACAATTATTTGTGGTAAGAAAGAACTGACTTGGTCTGTAGGGGGAACTTTACATTTGTCTTAAGTAGTTCAGTGAATTAAGTTTGTAATTTGAAAGGAATATGTTACTATTACGAAGACATAGTTTATGTAATGTGACAACTTGCTAAGATCTTGAGAACTGGAAGAAATGACTTAATATTTTTTATTTTCTGTTGTAAACGTTCGTTGACTTAGCTGAAATTAAGGATAGGTGTACCTCATGTAATGTGTTATGATGGGTAGGCATATGAAAAAGCTGGATGCTAATATTACCATCACTTTCAGAAGTATAAAATTAATTGAGCCTATGGGGGATCTCGGCCTATGGAGATTTTTAAAAAGGATACTCCTCCTGTCCCCTGCCCCCCGCCTGTGTATTTACACTTCACTGTTTAACTTGTGCCAGCTCTGGTACTCAAACTTACTGTGGAGCCATTGTAAGTAAATAAAGTGGCAGGATAGAAACAGGAAAAAAAGCATTTGTGAGATGGTTGGAGGAATGCCAAAGCTGTATGGGAAGGAGAAAGTGTGTTTGGGAACAAATCAAACAAGAGCAAAGGTGGCTTTTTATTGGAAGCAACCTTTAAAGATTGGTTCTTTCTCTGTGAAACCCCAGCTTTAGTCTTGGCAGAGCTAAGTAACCCCATGTCTCTGTCACACCACAGCCATGCTGGAGTTCCCAGGGTCAGCCTTGCCTGCCTGATCCCACAGCATGTTTGTTACCTTTGTTCAGAGTAAATCTAATAGATTGAGTTTGACACATGCTGGTGTTATGTTTGTTGGTTTTGTTTTTGTTTTTTTGTTGTTGTTTTGTTTGTTTGTTTGTTTTTAATTTGTCTGCCACAGTTCTTATTTCTCTGTATCTTTGTAACAAAATTCTGGGTGCGTCCACTGCATCAGATCAACTCCCCAAGGCTTTCACAGCAAGTTTGTGTCTGGAAAAAATCAGAATCACCATTGCTTGCATGGTAGATGTGTTTGGCAAGTGAGCATTGCATCTGATGCTCTTCGAAAGTGCCAGACTTACTGTACTTTTGCACGTGTTTCTCTCTGGATATAGACCTGGATTTTAAACTTCACTCCCA
This sequence comes from Tyto alba, assembly GCF_018691265.1. NCBI lineage: Eukaryota > Metazoa > Chordata > Aves > Strigiformes > Tytonidae > Tyto > Tyto alba. Next base: position 6,065,561 of record NW_024881300.1, on the reverse strand, counting down.
GACTGTTAAATAGAATGCAACTGGTAGAGGTTAAATTTGCTTTTATTGTGGGTTTTTTAACAAGTCACTTGTGTTTGAAGGTTTTAAGCCTGATCAGTTTGAAGAGAGCGCATTTACTGCAATTTATAGTGTCATTGTTTTCCTGCATTTATAGGAAAATCCAAGTGAAGAAGATGCAGCAATTGTAGACAAAATCTTATCCTCCAGGGTAATAAAGAAAGAAGTAAGTAACGGTCATGGGATAGAGTTGCTTATTTGAAAAAGGGTTTTGTATCTATCACTTTACATTTCCCCTGAATTTCTTTTCCCAGATTTCTGCTGGGATGACAGTGGAAACCGAAGAGTTTTTTGTAAAATACAAGAACTAGTAAGTATTAAAAAATTGTTTCATTGGAGATGTTGACTGAAATTAGAAGTATCATATTCGTGTGCTGAAGTTCCGTATTCTTTGAAGATTACTTATAATCAGATTTTTTGAGTTTTTCATTACAAATTTTATCTTAAAATAGCAAAGATTCTGCATTATACTGTTATTACTAACTTTTAAAATTATCAGTATTGTCAAAACAGCACTGACCAATAAGCTGAAAGCCATTATTTCCACAAGAACAGGAATTTTAGAGGAGACTTTAAGTTCAGCAGGGGCTGCATAACTGAGGCTAATTTTAACTTTGTGCATTTAAATCAGAGTTATTTTGTGAACCTAAATTAGATTTACAGTGTCATACATTTAGGCGAGGTTGATGTAGGAGTTGGTCTTACTGTTTTAAAAAGAAAACTTGCAGTGATAAAAATGATTTTATATCAGAAGAAGGGGGAAAAAAAAACTAAGAAAAAGAACTTTTTCTGTGTTTTTCTATTTTAAATTTCATACCTATCTTCCTGTCACTAATCATTTCTTGATGTTGAAAATGCAGGAACATTTTTAATTTTACGTATTTGAGTATCAATTTCATTACTCTTGCTAATAAATGTATTTTTTTTGATACTTTGGATTCACATGTTCCTGGAGACTCTTTAGCTCTTGTTTTCTGAAAGGGTAGAGTCCGTCTTTTCATCTGATAATGAGTAATACCCAGCAATAGCTCTTCTTTATTTCTAGCATATCTTTAGAAAGCTTTGAGAATATACTAAAAAGGGGATGTGAGGAAGAAATACACATACTTCTGTCAAACCAGTCGAACTTCAGAAAGTCTCACTTGGGGTGCACTTAGATGCTATAGGTACTGCTGCTCATGTTTCTTCCTTCCTCTGCCTCTGTTACTTCTTGCTTCTCTCCCAACCCAGTCTGACATGTTCCTTTTTGCCACGGGCTCTGCGTGCTCCTCAGTGATCTTTTAATGGGCTCAGCGATACCGTTCAGCAGTACCTGTGAAGAAATGTTCACACCAAGTGCATGATAAAGTTAAATCCAATATATTAAGTACTTCATATTTCTGGGTACTTTCTGATAGAGGTGTCAGATTTTAAACTTGATTTATTTAAGCCCACTTTAAATAGGCTTGTTTCTTTTCCTAGGACACCTGAAAGAAATTTGTGATCCCTAGCGTTATATGGATCCTAGCCCAAAACCACTACCTTAACTAGGTGCTGTAAGATGATTACTTGGAGGAATAAATCTTTGATCTTTACAGTGAATTCTGTCTTAAATGATAAAATGTTCTTTTCTGAGTGAAATTCTGCTTTATAAAATATATTATCCTAACTGTGTATTAAAAATAGATAGTAGGCTTTTGCTTTCAGTAATATCTTAATGTTAATCTCTGTAATTTTAGCTCTTACCTCCACTGTGAGTGGGCCACAGAACAACAGCTTTTAAAGGATAAAAGAATCCAGCAGAAAATAAAACGATTCAAACTAAGGCAAGCACAAAGAGCTCACTTTTTTGCAGATGTGAGTATGAAATACACAATTAAATAAGCTTTTTTCTTGTAAGATAGCGACTAATAGTTTGCTTTTAAATAGAACAACTGAATGTTGAGAAGTAAAAATTAGCCATCAGGGTTGGGTTTTTGATTGTAGCAGGGGATTGTTTGTTTAACACAGTTTTTAAGAGCAAGTCTTCTGGACTCGCTGCACTAACCTTATTTGCGTGGTTTAAAACTGGGATTGTTTGGGTACCTACCTGAAAGTGGTAAGGAGGGAAAGATTGTTACTCTGGCTAGTTTCTCTACTATGACTTTCTCAAGACAGCACTTCATCCCTAAGGGACTGCATTTTGTATTCTGATGTCAGATCCCTCTTCAGTGCCAGTTGCCAAAAATAAAAAGGGGGGAAGGTGCGGGGGGAGTGGATTTCAAGGTGTGTGCAAAAGCCTCAGTAGTTTCCAACTGCCAGATTAATTTTGTGTACAATGAGACCAAGTCTTGGCATATACCACCTTTTTTTGTCACTCTACTGATACTATTAGTTTTATATTGTAGATGGAAGAGGAACCTTTTAATCCTGACTATGTTGAAGTAGATCGGGTATTAGAAGTATCTCTCTGCGAAGATAAGGACACTGGTGAGGTAAATACGTTTTAAAACAAGTCAAGAAGATACACCTCCGAGTAGTCTTTGATAGTCGTAATTTTAGCAGATTTCAGACTAACACTTTAATGGTTTTAATCATCAATAACATTTTTAATGAGTACACAACAATCTTGTCATTTCCAATGCTAGTCAGGTATTTTGAAATAGAAATCAGAATTCAGTGGCTTATGTTTTTATTAATAGGTCATAGTAGACAAAGCTGAGGTAGTTACTGACATAAATGTGAGGTTTGATAATCGCCTTGTGAGTTCCTTCAAAAGGCTGATCCTGTGTGCTGTCTTGTCTCTCTGGTGACAAGGGGCCACTGCTGAAAAAAGCACAAGAAGGCAGGGCAGTGGTGGTTCCCTCTTCCTCTAATTCTGTCCCTGGGCTTTAGGCATCCAGTAACTGAGAGGTGTTTTGATAGTCAGCGATAGACCTTTCCTTCTGTATTTATCAAAACTTTTTTTAACTTAACGTGCCTCTTCTGGAAAGCTATTGCCGAACAAAACCATGAGATTAGAAAAGTAACAAAAACAAAACACCAAATGCACACACCCCCCCCACAGACCCCAAACAGAAAAGCAAATCAAGCAAATAAATTGCCAAAATTCAGAAGGATTTTGAAGCAAGCAGAGAACAAAGACTGGCAAAGTCGTTAATTAATGCTATTTGAACAGCTATGATGATTATTCTGTTCTTCTAGGTAGCAAAATGAGCAGAATTTTACCCAGTGGTTTCTGCATTAATCTTCCTAAAGCAGGGTTGAGGGTTAAAATTACTTTTCTTTGTATGCAGCATATCTGTCGTTGTTACACTCTTAGAAAAAATACGTTTTTGTCATGAAACTTTTCCTCAACTACTTGAAAGATGATTTTTTTAGTTTGGTTTTTAATTATGTATTTACTGAATCTAAATAAAATAATCCGCTTTGGTCACATCTTTTAAGACTTTTCATGAATTTTTATGTATGTCACCCAGCACACGTGTAAAGCTTTCTATTTTTTTTAAGAACTCTCTTTTAGGTTTATTTGGTTTAGCCTGATTTGTAGAGTGGAGGAAGCGTTCTGGGTAGCATTTCTGCAGTTAACCTTTGTAGTTAATTCTGCCCCTCCCACCTCATTTGCACAAACATGACAAATGTAGTGATTTATCTTTCTTAAGACTTTGGATTTACTTGTGGGTAACTGGGCTTGAAAAGTACTGCAGGGGTCTACAAGTGGCAGAATATGAGAAGCCAAGGATAAGCAGGTAGATACCGAGAATCTACACTGAACATTTCTAAAAGTATCAGAAATGTGCTTTTGTTTCCAGCTCTCATGTAAGCTAGCTACTCAAATAGTAAGGCATATTAACAGTCTGTATACTAAATTAAAAGCTGATAACATTCAGAATTTTCTTCTGCAGCCTGTTATTTACTATTTAGTAAAATGGTGTTCATTGCCATATGAAGACAGTACGTGGGAGCTGAAAGAAGATGTAGATCAAGCAAAAATAGAAGAATTTGAACAATTGCAAGCTTCCAGGCCTGACTCAAGGAGATTGGTAAAAATTATACCTAATTGACTTGTCTGTCTTGACAAATTGGATTTGGTTTGCTCAATTTTAAATTTTTATGTTAAAACAGGAGGCTTATTGACATTTTGTATAAAGGATCTGTGTGCCTGTTACCTAATAATAATGTTTTCAGGTAGACATAAATATTGTCATCTAATTTGGTATTCTTTTTAAAACATAATACTGTTTAGGAAAAAATACAAAGTGCTGTAACTTTCTGAACTGCTGAGTGAAGAGCAACATATTGAAACTGGCTATCACAGAATCTGAACACCATTAAGATGAGGAGAAAACAGATTAAACTATAAACACCCTTTTATAGAGAACAGAGTTAAATCTTGTACTTGAGTGCTGAAGGAAATTGGCAAATGAGATCTGTCAAACAGATTCTGTAATTACTTCCTGCTTTTATTTTTCTTTTTGCCATGAAGGGCTAGCTGAAAGGAAGAAAAATACGTGTAATAAGGAAATGTGTTTTATCTTTAAATTATCGGTCTCCTGTCTCAGAGCAGGAGAAAACAAAATAGTTCAATTTCAAGTCTCTGACATTGTTAGAGTAAGACCTGTGTCCTGCATGGTGTAGTGCAACGCTTGTTCAAACTTGCTTATTCTACATAATGGAATATTCACAGTGTTTCAGTTTGTAGGCTCTTGAATGTTTTTTGCATCTACAGAGAATGACAGTAGTCACGATGTATGTCTTCATATTGGTTTTAGTTCATTTTTCTAGTATTTATTTAAAATCCTGTCATTTTGGTGTGGGAAGAACAGCCTTTATACCTCTTTGTTACCGTATTTGGCTTTGAGAGGAAAAGAGGATTGAAGTACAACTGTACAACTGACAGTCATCTTAGCATCAGCAACAAGTATTTCTTGTTCCATGCTTCAGCAAGTACTGGAGAGTATTTGCTGACTGCAGGCTTGCGAGCAGGAGCGTGGCTCTCCTGGTAGGGGGGAGTGGGTAGATGGTTGCTTGTGGGTGAGGGGAGGAAGCCACAGCTGCTGGGGAGGGACAGGCACTGCTGCTCAGGGACCTGGTGTCAGATGATGCTGCCGATGGCAGGAGAGAGAGAGAAAATTGAAATCTAAAATTCAGAGCTGCCAGATAAGGCCACATGAGTCTAGAATGAACGCGAGCTTTTGTAAATACTGAGAAATGTAGAGGGGGGTGGGAAGTACAGCTGGTCAGAAAAGCTCTTACTAAAAATACTTTGAATGTGTGAGCTTATTCACATTGGGACACAGAAGCTATCCAAAGAGAGTGTGTTCGCTGGAATCCTACCTAGTATCAGTCAAAAACTTCACAATCTCTATCTGAAGTTGTGTGCTAAGCTGATGGCCAGCCTGTTGAGCCTCTGAGCTTGGGAACTTTAGGGAGGAGGGGGGTGGTTGTTTTTTCTTCTTTATTTTAGGCAGAAATCTCAGCTTTCCTTTAACTTGCTAGGGACATTAAGATGATATAACTTGATACTGTTAGAGTCTGTTTTGTCCTATTCTTTGTATCATGATCCTGAATATTCAGGTACTGTCTTGCACCTGATCCCATGGTGAAGTTTACTTTTTTGTATACCTGGTGTTGGCTGCCTGAATTGGCAAACTGTGAGATGGAGTGATCAGCAGTGACCAGGGCAAGTGCTGAAAGGGAAGAGCAAGATCACAGTAACTCTGTAGATTGCCTCAGCCGCATCAGGAGGGGTAGCATCAGCATGCATTAGACTTTGGGGATTTTGGTAGTCTCAAATACTTGGTTGGCTATGGACAGTGGTTCTTAGAGCTTCCAAAGTGAAACTTCATATATTCTTGAAGTTTTTCATATGAATGAATTAGTATTTCACATTACCAGTGCCAAGCTATTTGTATACTTATTTTTAGAAATCAGTTGCTTGATACTATTATAATACAGTCTTAAATTAATTGTAAAAGTATTAATTTATGTAGACAAATAGATACAAAATTCAGGTTCCCTCAAACTACTAATTAGTGAGTAATGTGAACAATGGTACCTTAGCAGTTATAAGACTGAATAATTGCATTCCAAATCTAAGTTGTTACACTCAGGAAATAGTGGGTTAAAATGTTTTGGAAAAAAAAAAAAACGTGTACTGACTTACACAATCTTTCCCTTAAAGGACCGACCACCTCCAAACTCCTGGAAGAAGATAGAACAGTCTAGGGAATATAAAAATGGCAATCAGCTCAGGGAATATCAACTGGAAGGACTTAACTGGCTCCTATTCAACTGGTACAATAGGTATATGCATGGAATGTTTTTTAATGTGAATTTTAAACCATATGGAATGGATCACTGTTAGTGGGGATGAATACTGTTTTAACTAAATTTATCTTAACTTTTCTCCTTATAACTAAAAGGGTGTGACTGGAAAAAACAAATTTTTCTTCCTTTGGGTATACAAATATGTTCTTATCAACAAGAGTAACAAAAAACAAATTTTATACGAATAAAACTAACCTACCTGAAAATAAATTTTCAATGGCTGTGAGGCAATTAAAATAAAATCCAACTTCACCAAAGTACAAGCTTTTAGAATTTTTGGAACTGGGAAATACTTGCTTCTTTCAAAGTGATTTCTAGAATTAGTGTGTATTTCAAGTAGAGTTACCTCTTCCCAGAAATAAGGCTAGTAAATAATCATGTTTTCTGTATTGTAAGCTAAAGTTAACTTTTGTTCATTAATGCTGTGGTATATTATTTGGAATATAATCACTTGCAAGATTTTTTCTAGAACAATATATTTTTTCTGTTTCTAAGTTGGATTTCTGTTCTTGAATCTTCCTTCTTGCTTTATTTCCAAAATATCAGTTGCTTGTCCTTTATAGAGATTATGACAGCAAGAATACGATTTTGCCATACAGTTTAATGATCTGCAAAATAAAATTTTGTTTTAAATCTCAGTCAAGCACCGCATAGCTGTGTGAGCACCTGTGCAGGGCGAAGGGCTGGAGTATGTGTCTGAGGGTGAGCACCTAGTGGTACATCATGTCGTAATTCAGTTACATACATCTGTCTCAGTTTTGGAAATGGGGGGAAATTTGTCAGTGGTGCTGTAATACACTCCTTTTATGTGAGTGCAGCTGGGATACTTTCCATCTGTGACTTAAAGGGAATCTTCATTAATTTCTAGCAGTTTTGTCAAGGTGAGTGTACATGTAGGAGATCTGATTAATCTGAATTCCTTTAATTAGGGCAGATGTAGTCCCAGAAGAATAATTCTGGAATATTTTTCTAGGAGAACCTCATGGAACATTCCATTCTCAGCTTTTGCAAGTGCTAAACATGACTGAAAACTTGTGGTTTTATGTACTGAGTTCATTTTTCACCATAACCAGGGAACATTTGCAAGCGTCTTCTACGGTGCCTAAATTTTGCCTGTTGTTTTAAGCCAGTACATTTGAGCTTTGTTTTTATAAATTGTCTGTGTGGGTAGTGTCTGTACTTTCCTTGATGATAACAATAAATAAATATATTTTAATTTCAGGCGAAATTGCATTTTAGCAGATGAAATGGGTCTCGGCAAAACCATTCAGTCAATTACATTCCTCTATGAGATCCTCCTGGCTGGTATTAGAGGGCCTTTTCTGATCATAGCTCCGCTTTCCACTATAACAAACTGGGAAAGAGAATTTCGCACATGGACTGACCTTAATGTTGTAGTGTATCATGGAAGTATGATCAGCAGGCAGATGATTCAGCAGTATGAAATGTACTTCAGGGACTCCCAGGTATTGTAATGTCACTTGTATGCAGTAACTTGCTAAAAACCTCTTCCAGGCAGTAGTAATAAAAAGTATACTTTACTTTCTATGTACATACGCGTTAGTAAAAGCCACTTTATGTCCCATCATGTGTTTTTTAAGCTTTTTACATATCAGATTCTTTAACATATGCTTACTGAGTAGGTTTTGTGGAAGTGGTTGCAGTAAGATGTATGTTGTTGCAGTACGCTGAGTAATTTTGCAGTTGAGTAGCAGTGACACTGATACTCATGTGGAGATTAAAGTGTACATAGATGGTTGCAGTTGGGTCCTGAATTTGAAGGGCAGTGAGAACAAAAATACAGCTGATTAAGTTTTATGCTACCTTTATGTAGCTGTTGGTTTCCTTTTCCTAGGGTAAACTAGCTTTGTCTGCATACAGCTTGCTTTTCTGTCTGAAATACTTCAAATTAAATGATGTCAAAAAAACCTTGAAATATGACTATTTTAAAGGGTTAGGCCTTTTTTTGCCTTTTCTATATATTTTGCATCAATAAACAATTTTTTTTATACTATCATGGTATTTCTGAAAAAACTGATAAGACTAAAAACTTTCTTTAAGTAGTGCTAAATACTGAAATGACATCATGTTTCTTTAGTGAGTTATTGTATAGTGCCTTATTGAAGGCCTTGAGTATTGTCTTTGTCAGACCAGAGGAGTAATCTGGATAAGAAGTATTAATTTTGTTCTCAGGTGATATTTTTGCTCCTTACTGTGCTAAATATATGGCTGTCATATATTTTGATTGATTGACTATAGGGCTTTTCCTGCCAGTCTTTCTAATTTTCACAGAGTTAAAAACATTATCTTAACTGTGCATCTTCTGAAACAGTTTTTATTAGATGGTTATATCTGTAATTTAAAAGTGGTAAGAATTTTACTGTTGGTTAGACAATATTAGATTTGTGGATATGGATAATTACTCATTAGTATTAATTACAATACTATAAATGTGTATGGGATGACAAAACAATTTATAATGTGAAATCTGATGTCTGGCTCTTCACAAAATTTAAGCAGCAAACTGTTTCAATTGAGTAGATTCAAGGTAATACAACAAATTTTGTGTGTTGATCAATCTCTAGGGACGGATTGTTCGAGGTTCCTACAGATTCCAAGCCATTATCACAACTTTTGAAATGATTCTTGGTGGATGTCCAGAGTTAAATGCAATTGAGTGGCGGTGCGTTATTATTGATGAAGCTCACAGACTGAAGAATAAAAATTGTAAACTCTTGGAAGGACTAAAATTAATGAACCTTGTGAGTAACTATATTTCACCTTCTGGGTTTAATTCTACTGAAGTACAGTTAAAAAACAAATCACAAATTTGTTTTACCTGCCAAAAAAGACCTCTCAAGCAGTCTTTCTGGACAGTTACCTATTCCTGATAGCTTTTCAAATGTATTTTTGGTAGCTGATGCTGGTATGTTTTTGATGAAATAAAATGTGGCAAGTGCGAACTGTAAGCAGAATCTATTTTTGGTCATACTATCTATAATTTGTCTTTATTTATGATGAAGGTTTAATTTAAAATTTGCTTTACAATAGCGTGCAGTAATCAATGTTTATAAACCTAGAAACTATTTTAAATAAGTTACTTAACAATAAAAGCAAGCAAGTAGTAGAATTTAAAACAGAACTATTGTCTAGTCCCATAGTTAAGGGTTTATTTGATATAGTACAAGATTGTTAAAAGTGGATACTACCATGAATCTGAAGACTTCGGGTACATTACTAGAGGATGCACCAGGACTGGTTTTGCATTGTTCTTTTGACTTTGCAAATACTTTGATACACTTATTGCTACATGTTCTCAGAAGTTGTCTGTCTTGCTTTCTGATACATGCATAATATATATATCAGAAGTTGTCTGTCTTGCTTTCTGATACATGCATAATATATATATGTATATATATTTTATGTAGTATATTTTTATATTACATATTGCCATTACATTCATATTGCATATTTTTACATTATAGTTTCATTTTATATTTACAATTTATATTACATATTTTTATATTATGTATATATGTTTATATAGTGTATATTTTCCACACGAGAGGATCATAGATGTGTGAAAATTAACAGGCAAAAGTTGAAGTGTTCAGCCATTTCTTCATTGCAGATGTAGGAAGACAGAATTTGAAGAAAAGCTAGTAGAAAATACTTGTTCTTTTATAAATCTATTTATCTATATTAGCTGTCTACTTAGTGATATGCAGAACTGGTATTTTCAGATTATGATGCTCAGACTTAACACAGATTTTTGCAGATGTGCACACAGAAGGTCACGTAAGTTCCGTTTCCTGTTCTAGGAGCATAAAGTGCTGTTAACGGGTACCCCACTGCAGAACACAGTAGAAGAATTATTTAGCCTCCTTCACTTTCTTGAACCATTGCGTTTTCCTGCTGAATCTACATTCATGCAAGAATTTGGAGACCTTAAAACAGAGGAACAGGTATTACATGTTGAATAAATTCATTTTGAGCTTCACTGTGTAAGACTGACTTCCTTGAAGGGAAAACTTTTGGTTTAGGTAGTAGCTGTTACTGCTCCCCAACCTCCCCCTTCGTTCTCCACATACCACCTGTGAGTTTCTTTGTCCTGCGATTTCTCTAAACTGCAGGCAGTAGAAATCAGTTAAGTGTGATATTTGATGTTAAAGAATTATTTTTACCTTTTTGGGTCAGTTCTGTAAACTTGGCAAGTAAGTAGAATAATAAAACTTGAGCTTTTCTAGCTTTGTAGGCAGTCTCTCTGCAGACAAATGCTAAAAAGATAATCTGTTTTCTGGTTTAGGAGCACATGAAAACATACTTTAGTAATTTGGGGTTAAAAGGAAGGCTATATCCCATTTGGAAAATATTTTATATAACTCTAGGAAAAAAACTTAGTGATGTGGTCTTCAAAAACATTTAATTAAACTACAATATTACATTTTACTGTTTTGACAAACTATTGTGTTTCGTTTAGGTTCAGAAACTACAAGCTATCCTGAAACCCATGATGCTCAGGCGATTAAAGGAAGATGTAGAAAAAAAGCTGGCTCCGAAGGAGGAAACTATAATTGAAGTAGAACTAACTAATATTCAGAAAAAATATTATCGAGCTATTTTGGAGAAAAATTTTGCTTTCTTGTCCAAAGGAGCAGGGCAAGCAAATGTACCCAATCTGGTTAACACTATGATGGAACTCAGAAAGTGTTGTAATCACCCTTATCTCATCAAAGGTAAATACATGATAAAGACTGATTCCTTTTTTTTTTTTAACTACTTTTGTACTTTTATTGGACGTATGTAAGAACTGTTGATGTAATTATTGGACATTTTCATCAGACTTTCCAAGGATTGGATTAGGTGGAAGCAGTTTTTTGATACATGTAAGGCAAGGTTGTGAGGCAGTTGTGTATTTGAGGCCTGAAATGTGAACCTGTTTTGTAGGATTTCACAGAACATTTAGAAGCAGTTATCATGGAAATGTTACATCTCTTTAAAAGCAGTATAAAGAAGAACTTCCAGAGCTAACTTAAAAAATTAACACTTTTTGCAAGTGATATGGTCTGTGTCAGTCTTCATTGCTTTTCTCCTGCTTGCAAGAAAATACATGTTAAATCATTAAAGCTTTTGCTGTAATTTCATTCATAGTGGGACTTGAGAAAAGGTGTTCAAAATACTGTTTTTTGGGACTCATGTCCCATGTTAAATATCACCGAGACGAAAGGACTTGTGTTTTTTTTAGTTCATATTTTACACAACACTTGAGAACAAATTGTATTTTTGGTTTTGTAGTTTGGGATGGGGGGGGGAGGGTGTCGACTCGTTCTAGGTGTTTTTTCTGTGGTGTTCTGCTTAAGAACTTAGGACTTGTTTTCAAAGAGCACAGAAATACATTTTCTTGGTAGACTTTAGATCCATCCAGAGCTTTGTTCTGTCTCCGGCAGTGCTTAATGGGGGATTGTTAGAGTACAAACACTGATTCTGATAACTTAGTCTTGTATGTACATGGAGATGTTTGTGTAGATACAGCTAAGAAATACCTTCTCTGGTAGGTGCTGAAGAAAAAATCCTTGGAGAGTTTAAAGAAACGTATAGCCCAAGTGCTCCTGACTTCCATCTGCAAGCAATGATCCAGTCTGCTGGTAAATTGGTTCTTATTGATAAACTTCTTCCAAAAATGAAAGCAGGAGGCCACAAGGTCCTTATCTTCTCTCAGATGGTGCGCTGCCTTGATATTTTGGAGGATTACCTTATACATAAAAGGTAAGATGCTGCATATTCTGTCTGCTGTAGTATATTGTTCTCAGTGGGCTTATCTCTGAATGTTAGTGGAGGATTAATGATTACAACATAGCAAAGATAGCAATAACTGTGGTGGATTTATTTGCTAATCACACTGTGTCTTGCCTGTTTTCTGTCATGGTTTGTCATTTATTCACCAATAAGGGAAGAACTTCAGAGAACAGCTAAAGAGAGGTTATTGAGTATACCATGTGCCTTCAGTTTGTTGCTTTTTCTATTAAACATTCTCGTATGTATGTACTGTTTATACATAGCCTGTCAGGAACTAAGTTCAAGCTTCGTGTTGCTCATCCAAACCGCAGGAAGCATAGAGTGTGTTCTTTATTTACATCATGTTGAACTTGGCCCAGACAGGGGTCATGCAGTTCCTTACTCCCAACAGAATGTAAGTACAAAATGGTAATCAACTAGAGGTGTTTTTTCTTTATCTTAATGTAAAACTAAAAACGCTCTTCCTTTCTTTCCTTAATTATTACTGCTTTGAGTCTTACAGTAGAACTGAACTGCCAGCCATGAAGTAGCTCCTTAGATTGGCTTTTGCTGTCACATATAATAGCATCCTTTGATTATTCTGTTGACTCCACGGAAACGAAGAGCTTATTTAAGCATGTGACTAAATACTGTGCATAAAACCTTAGCACATCAAATCTAACCTTACACTTGATTACAATCATAGTTGCTATATCAACCTGAAGAACTATAAAAAGGCATAGTTCTGGTTGTTTTAGTAGTATATTTGTTGGAAGGTACACTCTGCTTTGAAATGCATGTTTGTCAGTGAACTACATAGTATACGGAGTTAAGATGTAAAAAAATAAAAAGTAGAAGTGTCGAGCCTTCCTGCAGAGGACACTGGAATATATATTGAAAATCATTAGTAGATTTTATTAATACTTCTTTTTCTGATAATTTTATACAACTTGTATGTTTTTTGCTTCATTAAGCTATCTGTTTGAACTGAGAGCTCAACAGTTAGTATGTTTTATTTTAATAAAGTAATTTTAACTTCACAGTAGTTCTTATAATCCAGTATGGAAGACAATTCTTTTTCTGTAATGAGGTAACATCTACGTTAGTATATCATATCTACAGAATCTTCTGAAATCTGTAGAAGCTGAAACTTGCTCTGTGCTACCATTTGACTAGAAATACTAAAGTGCAGACATGATTAGACTTAATACTTAACAGAATTCATGGCTGTAGGACAAGGCTGCCTGCCAAAATGCCTGTGGTCCTGTGGATTATCTGCTGTGCCATTTCATAGCTGACTTGAAGAAAGATGGTTGTGAGGCTTTTTGATGAGTAGATACATATTCAGCCTCTTACTCCATTTACAATGTACTAAAGTATTCACTCCCTTTTTAAGCATTTCACTTGATTTCAGAAGCTTCATAGGAGTCTTTGTAATTGTCAAAGGTAACAGAAATTTGAAAAACAGCAGTTTCACTTCAGGCTTTTAAATTGGATGGGTTTAGTTTAGGAAGCCCTGGATTCATTGATGCCTTGATAAAGACTGTTAGAGGCGCTGTCACGTCATTTTTGTTCTATTTCTCTTAATCTTGACAATATCAATATACGAGTTGTCCAATGACAGTTCACCAAGTAGTGCTTTCTGATGCTCTACTTGGCTACCCCTAACATTTTCAGGCAATTTGACATGTAATACAAAAGTATACTGTCCTGCTTCTGTGACCCTAGGCAGGGCTCCAAGAATCATAGCATGCAAAAGACTTGTAAGTGTCCACGTGGGACTTGAGGTTATGGTGTGTTTTAATGCAACTAAGTGCCATGGTAATATATATTTTCTGCTATGTATAATCAGGTACTTGTTTAAATAGACCACGTTCAGAAGAACTTGTCTTAAGGTGCTCGCTGTTTGGACTTGCTGCTGATGTATATTGGTACTACAGGTTGTGTCATGATTCCTGGTTTTGTTAACCACTGATAATCAAAGTTAGTTTATATCACTTTTATTCACTGTAAGGAATAAATATACAAGCAGGAGATCTGTTCTAATCCCCCTTTAAATTACAAAAAAAATTCTAACTATTCCTGTGTGTGTATCTGTGGCAATTTCCAGATACCTGTATGAACGAATCGATGGGCGAGTACGAGGGAATCTCAGACAAGCTGCGATTGACCGGTTCAGCAAACCAGATTCCGATCGCTTTGTCTTCCTTCTGTGCACCAGAGCTGGTGGATTGGGCATTAACTTGACTGCAGCAGATACATGTATCATTTTTGATTCTGACTGGAATCCTCAAAATGATCTGCAGGTAAATTCCTTTGAGCTTAATAGCGAGGCCTAAGAAGTCAAACCTGGTTGATACAGATTTGGTCACTTAGAGTATTGTCTCTGTTTTGGCCATGCATAATTTTAACATGTTCAGCTTCTCTTAAGGCATATGTTTAATGTTTCTTAAATATTTTCTACTTGGATAGGAGAGGTCATCTGGGTCTGGCTGGGTTCTAATTTTGTCTTTCAAACTGATTACTCTTTAAAAGCACAACACAGCAAAACTAAGTGAGTTGATAAAGCCCTTAAGATTTTGATGACTCCATGAAAGTAGGTGTTAGATGTTTGCATATACTAACATAGTTTATGGAAATAGAGCTGTTGAGCTAAAACATCATCTATGGAAAAGGATCAGTACATACTGGGAAACATTGAATTAACGAAATCTAGGAATTGGATGCTGAAATTTAATCCGTTCTCAAATTGCAACTCCTTTACTATTTGTATCTGGAGATCAGATAACTTAGGAGCTAGCATGTCTTTTTATGTAGTGTTATTGCAAGAGAAATACACTTCAGTAGCATTCAGCACAGATCATGCACCTGAATTCTACTTACTACACTGATTTTAGAAAAGTGTTCACAATGTGGAAAATGTCCGGTAGCTTCCATTAACTCCTACGTGAATTGACTTCCTTTTGAGCTCATACTGTTGTTTTTCAGGTTGCACTGCAGCAGAAACAATTTCTTAAAAAAGAATCCTATCTCCTTCCTAGATAAGTCTAAATTCTTTCTACTGTTCTCCCTTCAAAAGGCACAAGCCCGATGTCACAGGATTGGTCAGAACAAAGCAGTGAAGGTCTACAGATTGATAACGCGTAACTCCTATGAGAGAGAGATGTTTGACAGAGCAAGCCTGAAACTGGGGCTGGATAAGGCTGTCTTACAGAGCATGAGTGGACGAGAGAACAGTGTTGGTGGTGTATGTAGACTTACTTTTTGAAATTACTTTTCATTTTGCTTTGTAATTGTGTGGGAACTATTTCAAGTTACAGAAGCTACCATTTTTCTGTAGTTTGCATCTCTGTTACATTTTCCGATGTTTACTAACAATATAGTTGTTACAATTTTAAATGTAGTCAGTTACTCTCATAAATCTTTCACTATTTCTTGCCTCTTAAGGTCCAAGGTAGATAATATCAAAGTTAAAACAAGGAGTAAAGTTTCCCTTTGTTTCCTTGTACCTTGTTATATTAATACAATGCATTACTTTAAGGTGAGGTTTACATGTAGTATTAACAGGTAATTTTCTTAAATTTATGGCAGTGTTGAGAATACCCAAAACAAAAGACACGTACTTGTAAAAATGTGTACTGTAACCACATAACAGATTATTTCAACTGTCAACTAGATTTTTCTCTTAGCTTTTAAAAATCTAGATTTTAAGTTTATAAATTACACGGCACAGTTAGGTTGCAGAAACATCAGAAGGGGAAAGAGAAATAGAAAAGACTTTATGGCATTATTTTTTTTAACTGTCTAAAACCTGTTTTCTTTGCTCAGATCCAGCAACTCTCGAAAAAAGAAATAGAAGACTTGCTTCGAAGAGGTGCGTATGGTGCCATTATGGATGAAGAAGATGAAGGCTCTAAATTCTGTGAGGAGGACATTGACCAAATTTTGCAGCGTCGTACTAAAACTATCACAATTGAATCAGAAGGAAGGGGCTCCACATTTGCCAAGGTACAGAAGCAGCAAGTTGTTCTTTGGCAGTATAGAGCTGTTAACGTAATTGAATGTTGTAAAGCGTATGCTTTTTTTTTTTTAAAAAAAAGTTATCTTTACTTCTGTTTAATGTGTGTGTATTTTAGGTACCTTGCTGGGGTTCTGATATATGTGTGCTTATATAAACACGTGCACAGAGAAAAATCAGATTTGCACATATAGATTGAGTAAATGCCAGATATGGAGAGCATGCTTGAGCAAAGATGAGTAATAGGTGTGTGCTGCTTTTGAAAAGGCTGGGATTTGTGTGAGATATAATGGACTGCCTTAACCAAGAACGTTAAAACAGTTTTGTTTATGCATCCATTTGTATTCAGATATATTAAGAGGAGGGGAAAATGTGTATAAGAAAACGTGTATAAGATGAAAAATTGTCAGGCTTATTCTACAGATGTCTTACACATAGGATACAGTTTGAACCTTGAGGTTTTTTGGTAAGAGTTTGAAAAATAAGGAAGTTCCCAAAATAGCCGGGGGTGGAGAGTATATATGTGTGTGTGTGCGCGCGCATATGTATGTATGTATATATATATATATATGTATGTATGTATATATATGTATGTATAAAAATCTAATAGTCTAGAACAAAATTGGACTGACACTTTCTAATTTCTGGTGGGTAAGAGAAATATATTAGTATCATATAATCCAAAACCTGTACTGGAGAATTGGATGAACAGAACAAGAAGTGAATGCGGACTCCTGCTTTCCAAAGCACGTGCAAATATAAATCTGAACAAATACAAATTTCAGGTAAATTTAAAAATACATAAGTAAATAATTAAAAAAAATATTAAGCAAGCAGTATAACTGAGCTTGGAATGTGGCTACTTCACAAATGCAGTTAAAAAAAAAAAAAGCAAACATTTTAAACATTATTTATAATAATAAAAGTATGTTTATTATTTTTATATTTATATAAAATGTATTTATGATTTATAAATAGACAGAAATATATACATTTAGGCTGTCTTATTTAAGCCACAATCAGCAACATACAAGAAACAGACTGCTAAAGAAGAGATGGGAAACCGATCAGGAACATCATCTTCACTGTGTTTTTATCAGAAGAGTTAGAAATTTTTATATGTATTTACTATTTTCCCAAAAGCAGTGTATAAGGGTATTATAAATGCCTTCTGAAATTAAGCTTTTTTCGCACTCTCAAGCTTTGATTGTTGGTAATTTAAACACTCCTTTGAAATTTCCCTCAAGCGAGTACTTTTGCACGAGATGAAATCCCCAAATGCTGATAAGTCTCTTGAAAAGATTCTATTTTCTTCCATTCAAGTAGTTTACATTCAGACTTAGAAGCAGAAGAATCTTGTTCTTCTCTCTTGATGGTGCATAAAAGTTCATTAGATTTTTTTGGATATATTATGAATCTGATTTTAAAAAATTAAGGGGGAGGAAAACTTCCGAGTTGCTTTGCAATGTAAGTAACTTCTAAAGTCTTAACAGCTGCTTAGGAGATTTTTTTATGGAATAAGGTTATGCAGTCTTCACAGCACTGAGGCATTCAAACTCCATAAACTTTTGATGTATGGTGTTGGTCATACTTCCTTCTATTACAGGCTAGTTTTGTTGCATCTGGAAACAGGACTGATATTTCACTAGATGATCCCAACTTCTGGCAGAAATGGGCCAAAAAAGCAGAAATCGATATAGATGCTATCAGTGGTAGAGTAAGTACTTGTTTTTTTAATACAGGTTTTTTCAAGTATGTGCTTGCTGTTGACTTCTGAAATAGGATTTTTGGTGCTTTTTTGATTAATAGTTCAAGAAACTACACTTTTTGTGTGCTGGTCAGTTTGTGCATGCGTAATCGGCTTGGTGATAGCTTTAGTATTTCCTAGCTCCCTGCTGTCCCAAGAGAGTTTGGGGGTCTTCGTTTTTTGTTGAAGACTTGGACAGGGTTGCAAGTGTGTAGTTGTTCCGATTGCCCTGTTTCACTGTCTGCAAGTCCTGCGCTGGAATCTGCAAAATAGCTAAGAATTATATCAGTCTTATAATACTGGAAACTGTGTCCTATACTTGAAGACGTTTCCATGTAGTCAGTTCTAAAAAGGTTTCAGTGCCCCTTTATTCTCACAGAGGCTGCAGCATAGTCTGTGTAAGTATTCAGCTCAGATGAGGTATTCAGTATTGTTTGTAACTAATGTATTGGACTCATGGTATGAAACCCATTTTTTATGGCCTTAAATACCACAAGATATTCTACTTGCTTTACGGGTGTTTATTGTGTTACCTTTACAAAATACCCATTAATGACATTAGATAAAAGTTGTTGTTTCTGGACTGAAGCCATCTACTTAAAAACTTACCAACTGTTTCTCTGATAAGGTTTTTTTGAAATTTTGCAGAACAGTCTGGTTATTGATACCCCAAGAATTAGGAAACAAACACGGCCCTTCAGTGCTACAAAGGATGAGCTGGCCGAGTTGTCTGAAGTGGAGAGTGAGGGTGATGATAAACCAAAACTCCGCAGGCCTTGTGACCGTTCCAATGGCTACGGAAGAACAGAGTGCTTTCGGGTCGAAAAAAACTTGCTGGTCTATGGGTATTGTATACGTCCTTCTTCATTCTAGGAAGTTTAAAAAAAAATTTTTTCTATGTACTGAATATTTATGGAATAACTTTTAGCTAGATTGACAGTAATCTGGTATGTATATATAGAATTTATTTAAACAATGAATTTATGTGAATTTAGCATACACGCTGTATAAATATTTGTCAGTTTGCAACTGAAGAAACATTAAAGAGAGGTGAAAACCCTTCTTCAAAGGAGGCTATCACGTTTAACATGGACACTATAGTAGTCTCTCTAAATTGTTACAGTAAGTGCTGCAGGCAGGCTTAAAACTCTGTAAATAAATATCTGAAATAAAGGCTTGGCAGGTGACTTGGTGTTCTTAATTGCAGATGATCTTGCACTTTGAGGTGTAAATAGGAACTGAAAATCTAACCAGTTAAATTTAAGCATGCTTAAATCAGATACGTTGATTTGGAAATAAAATCTTCTGTCTTCTCTCACCCACTTCATAAGATAAATGGCTGTGTTTGCTTATCAGTATGAGTTCCCATCAGTTTTGTGTCTTAGAAGCCTAAAACAATCATCCATATTTTTTGGTAAACAGGCAAGTTTTGTTTAAAGCTCTGTTTTGAACAGATGGAGTTCTGTTGCAAATGTTACTTTCATACTTCCACTCAGTAACTTAAGCTGAAGGAAACAAGTGGAAATCTAAATGTTTTACAGCGAAATTCCCTTTTGTAACAGAAATCGTACAGGCTAGCCACGTTTCACTTGTAAGTGCTGATTTGTGTTTCGCTTTGGACTAGGTGGGGTCGATGGAGAGAAATTCTGTCACATGGTCGCTTCAAGAGGCAGCTGAATGAACAGGATGTGGAGATAATTTGCCGAGCACTGTTAGCCTATTGTCTTGTTCACTACAGAGGAGATGAGAAAATTAAAAGTTTTATATGGGATCTCATTACTCCGACAGAGGATGGGCAAACACGAGAGTTACAGAATCACCTTGGTAAGGATTTACGTGTTTCTGCAGTTAAAATAACTTCATGTATGTATGCCTGTGGTACTGAGAGAGAAACAGCTAAAAATTCTCAGTGGGTCCTACTTGAAATAAATGGGATTTTTTCCTGATAAATAATTCTATTGATGGCAACTGATGGCTGAGTATATGTTGTATAAGCTTTCTTAAAGTTTAAGAACCTGTTCTGTTTCACGGTAGGTGACAACACACTCTCCTTTATTTTCCCCTCTCCTGCTTTGTCCTTAGCTGGTGAAATACACTCCAGAGATGCTCTAAGAGACAAAAGAGAAAAAAAAACTTCTATTTAGAGTCTGTGATGCTAGTATTATTTCTGCACTGCAGGTCACAATGCTGGTATTGACTATAGGGACTATAAGTATTGCGGTGTTGTGGTTTAGGCCTGATTGGCAGCCAACCACAATGCAGCAGCTCTCTCTCCCTTCCCCTCCGGCAATGAGAAGGGACAGAGAGCCAGGCTTGGGGTTCCAGATAGGACTAGGATGGGGAAAAATCCCCCTTTTATGATCACAAGCAAAAGGCAGACTCATTAGGGGAAGAAAAAAAGAACATACATTTATTACAGACACTAACAACACGTAACAGAGTAGGACAGTGAGAAGCATTGCCACATCTTGAGAACACCTTCCCCCCACCCCTCCCTTCTTCCCGGGCTCAGCTCTGCTCCCGATATCTCTACCTCCTTCCCCAGTGGCGCAGGGGCAGGGAATGGGGGGTGCAGTCAGCGCTGCCACTTCCTTCATCTTCGGTGAGGGGAGTGTCCGAAACTTGTTCCCCCTGCTCGATCGTGGTCCCCCTCTCACAGGAGACAGTCCTCCACAAACTTTCTCCGACTTGAATTCCTCCCACGGGCTGCAGCGGTCCCCACACTGCTCTGTCATGGGTCACTAACTTCCTCCGACTGGATTCTCTCCCACGGCTGCAGCCCTTCCCGAGCTGCTCCGGCGTGGGACTCCCCTGCATGCTGCAATCCTCCCAGCACTGAATTACAGCAGCGGGGCTACCTTTTCCCACGAGACCCCGGCCTTCTTCGGGCACAGAACCTTGATCATCTGAGCAGGAGCAACAGGCCATAAATCAATGTCTGCTCCACCATAGATCTTCATCGGTGGCGGGGGGGCCGCCCTGCCGTCTCACCACAGGATACAGGGGGTTCTCTGCTCCAGCACACCTCCCCCCTCCTTTCTTCCTCCGTTCTTCCACTGACCTTGGTGTTCATGCAGCTGCAGCAACTCCTCCTGACAAGTCCCACTGCACGTCACCACGTCCCTTCTTAAATACGTTATCGCAGGGGCGCAGCCGATTGGCTCAATTTCCTGAACAGAAGTGGAGCTGACGTGGAGCTGGGGGAGCTTCGAGAGGCTTCTCACAGGGGGCCGCCCCGATAGCCCCCTCCCCTGCCACCAAAAAACTCCACCACTCACTCAACCCAGGACATGCGGGGATCTATACCTACCTGTCGCTGTTACTGTATTATATTTTAAATTATACAGGCTTATCAGCCCCTGTGCCTAGAGGAAGGAAAGGAAAAAAAGTGAAGACCCAGGCTAGCACTTTTGATATACACAAAGCAGAATGGCTTCGAAAATACAATCCAGAACATCTGTTGCAAGATGAAGGATACAAAAAGCACATAAAACACCACTGCAACAAGTAAGCTGTAGCTCAAGTGTGAATGTCTTTCAATGTTTATTTAAAGATTCTCTTCTCGTGTAATTTCTCATTGTCTTAGAAGACTTTAAAATGGCACCATGAAGAAACAAGTTTTAATGGTGCTTGCTTTATGAGAGTAAATAGGTTGCAGTGTATCAGTAGGTGAACCAAGTATTTCACATTTAAAATAATTCTGTTATCATTTTTAAAGCAACTGTATGTTTGTGTCTACAGAGAGAGATACCTCGTTAGCATGTTTGGGGAACCTTGTAGCAGCCAAAGGACTAAAGGGTTTAGGAGTGCTTAGCAAAGCAACTGAAAGCACTGAAGTTCTTGCACCTCAATCTTACATGCTATTTACCTGACACATACTGTAGGCTTCTGGAGAGTCTTGAGCTAGTAGTTTGTTGAAAGCCTATTCATGGCTATAAATTATAATAATTATAATTTATTTGGATAAATCACTTTCTGTAGCAAAACTTGTTATACTGTCTTGCAAACGTCATACAGCTGTAGTCAAGAATTGAGGTAAAGCATGGAGAAGCCATTAGGGTCATGCAACAAATTGTAAGTGAGAAGGAATGAAAAGGTGATGTGAAAGATATTAATTGTCAGCCTGCTCGATTCTTTCTAAGGGAATCCTTAAAGTAGGAGAAGCGAGATAGCGGCTTGTTCTTAGCAGTGTTTTATGGAGTGAGGAGTGTTCTGCTGGCCTTTGTCTAGGATTTGAAAGAACTTCTGTAGTGAAATGATCTGTAAAAGTGATCGCAATAAGAAGTGCTAGGTGACCTGAATCGGAGATTATGTCCTCCTATAACTGAAGGAAGTATGTTTTAGGAAAATGACTTGAAAGCTTTGTGATATTCCAAAAGACAAAATAAAACCACCCACAACTATTGAAAGCTTTTAGAGTGCTAATATTTGTATTTCTTACTTTCTTTTAGGGTCTTGCTTCGAGTAAGAATGCTGTATTACTTAAAACAAGAAGTCATTGGTAATGAATTCCAAAAGGTGTTTGATGGAATTGATGCCAGGTGAACTATACAGAGGTTTTTTATTGGTTTATTTTGAATGCAAACTATATATCTTTCTAGGCCTAAGTAAGAAATGTTAAAACCAAATATTTGTATTTTCAGGCCATGAGAAAAATGTTTTTGTTTACTGTTGGTTTACTAAAGGCTTCGTATCAACTTGACATGAGGAAGTCCTGATTCCTATTTCTGAGTCTAGCTATATAAACTAAAATTATTTAAGTCAAATAAACTGAAAAAATGAGTGTAAGATAGAATTACATACTTCACATTCTAGTTTGTGGTGTTTTCCTCCATCTTCGTGCACGCTTTTGGTTTGTGCTTCATATTCCGTTACATTTCCTTTTTTAATGTAAGTATTGCCGTTTGGAAATTCTGGAATTCACTGCTACAAAAGCTTGTGGTGGATAGAAAGTTCTAATTGGATTCTAAAAGCTGTTACAAATACTAGTGGAAGAACAGTCCATCTCGTGCTATTAAACACAAAAGCACATAATCCTTCCTAAGTTTTGCAAGCACAGACTGCTAGGAGTTGGTAGAGCTTACTGAGAGAGGAAGAATATTGTATGCTGGTTCTGCTTTCATATTCTTTCCCTGTTACTGGTCTTTGTCACATAGAAAACACACAGACAGCTTGGTACTTTGTGTTGCTCTTTTTAGGGTCTTACAAAATACAGAGATGAAAAATTGCATGCCTCAGTTTCTTTAGATTCTCAAAATTGTTCTTAATGATAAATTACTATTCTGTTCTGTGGTTTACATGCCTTAGTAGCGTAACCATTCACTTTGTAATTGTTACTTGCTGTTAAATAACAAAGTGCATTTAAAAATTAGCCATTTCAGTCCTAGGACTCTTTACAACCTTCATAGTAATCTTTGAATTAGTTTGCTGGGCATGGAATGTTGTATATGTGTGCTCGAAGAGGGAAGTTTAAAAATGCCACATAAAATACTTACGTACAAAGAGAAAGTAAAAGATTATTTTTTCCTCTCAATATTATTGATGTTGGTGTGCTGTTGGTGATTCTCCTCAGTGAAATTGATGTCTGGGTCCCTGAGCCAGATCACTCTGAAGTTCCTGCTGAGTGGTGGGATGCAGATGCAGATAAATCTCTTCTAATTGGAGTTTTTAAACATGGTGAGTAATATGGATGACTACATACGTGTTTCTCCCCACCTCAGTATAAACACCCTACACTTAATTATTCTATAGCTTACTCGGAAAGTTGAGGTTGTGGCTCTTGTTTCTTTTCCTTTATAGGTTATGAAAAATACAACACTATCAGAGCAGACCCAGCGCTGTGCTTCTTGGAAAGGGTTGGCAAGCCAGATGAAAAAGCAGTTGCTGCTGAACAGAGAGCAAATGATTATATTGATGGGTATGAGCACTTGAAAGTGGGCATGGATGTTTTGAGGCCTTAAAGTAAATGAGACTGAACTTACATGTTGTACTTCATTCTCTGTGAAGAATACCACTTTGGTTTTACTGCCACAGACTGGAAAAGAGTTAGCAACAGTGTAGCAGAACCACTGAAGTCTGAGATTTCACAGTGAAAGGAAGAATGCAGCAACTTGTTAATGCAGGTTGTGTTGCTGTATCAGAAACATTACTTAGACGGTGAAGGGCAAAAGCCTTCAGAGGCAGAGTACTACAGACCTATTTAACTTGATTTTGGGTCAGTCAGCTTGCTGTAGCAGTCTTGTGTAGCTAACCAGTGACCCCAGTAGATCAATTTGAGTATCACTGATAACTGCTGAAAGAGATAACTGCTTTTATTCATTGCTTCATCAGTGGGGTTAGCAGCTGTGATCATAAAGAACATCTTTGAATGAAATAGTGAATTGGGGGGGTACAAGATTCAAGTCAAAGCTACTATAAAATATTTTCCTTGTTGCAAATAAGAAGTTAAATACAGTATATCTAACTAAATTGAAATGAATTCTGCTTAATTGAAAAGAATGTAAGGACTTGTAAATTATTACTAAAACAGGTTCTTTTGTACTGAAATTTTAACAGGGATGTAGAAGATCCAGAATATAAACCAACACCAGCAATGTTTAAAGATGACATAGAGGTATAGTAGGCACCTTTTCATAGCTCCTTTTAACACACTTAGAATATAATACTTCCACCTTTTCATTGAGCAAATTACTACGTTTTTCCCTGTGTCTAACCTGATTGAACTTAATCCATGTCTGTCTACAGCTGTGTGGGTGGAAGAGGAATGGGAGGGAATTGTTGTATAATTTTGTTGTATGCCTTGTTACTCATTTGTCCAAAAGATACGTTAAACTTTGTCATATTAATAATTTGTCTGTAAGATGTAACTTTAACCTAAATTTCTGGAGAGGGCTACGTTTTCACTTTTGCTTCACTTCTGCTTTTCTACAGGATGATGTTTCATCCCCAGGTGATCTAGTAATAGCAGATGGAGGTAAATACATAAAACTTTAAATCTGAGCCATTTCAATCTATTTCGAATTGCTTAATTCTCCTGACTCTTGGCTAAAATGTATTTAGGTTGCCTAGTGTAGAACCATAGGCACTAGCAATGATTAACTTTATTTTTCCTGTGACTTTGTTTTAATATAGATGGACAAATGATGGAAGGAGACAAAATCTATTGGCCCACTCAATCTGCCTTAACAACACGCCTTCGCCGTCTAATAACAGCCTATCAACGAACAAGTAAAAATAGGCAGGCCCAGCAGATCCAGCCAGCATTCCCCATACAAACTAGTATGATGCAGCCTCCGTATGAAGAAGCTGCTCTAAATCCAAAGATGGCTGCTAAGATTGAAAGACAGCAACGGTACGTGCAGCATGCAAATAACCATTTTTAATACATCCTCATATAAAAAATACGAAAGAAATAATGATTGCTAGTGACCTGAAATAGCAAAGAAAATGACAGAATTTCCAATTTTTTTCTTGCTGATGAAGATGGACAAGAAGGGAGGAAGCAGACTTTTACAGAGTTGTGTCCACATTTGGAGTGGTGTTTGATCCTGAAAGGGGACGATTTGATTGGACCAAGTTCAGAGCAATGGCTAGACTACATAAGAAAACGGATGAGAGCTTAGAGAAGTACTTGTATGCATTTATGTCAATGTGCCGGAGAGTCTGTCGTCTCCCCTCAAAAGAAGGTGGGTGTGTTTACTTTTAGTTTTATCTTTAATTCCTGTTGCCAGTGCTTATCTTGAGAAGGTTTTTCTTTCACGTGTTCCAAAACAAAAATGGCAGAGGAGGAAATAAGGAAACAGGTTAAGTGTAAAATTAAAGGTTATAACGGGGAGGCATATATTAGCAAATTAAAACCATCTATTTCTAGTATTGATTGGCAGTGGGTTTTTTTTTTGCCAGGTTCTCATCTTTGTTTTGTTTTAATACAGAACTGGTAGACCCAAACATTTTTATCCAGCCAATTACGGAGGAGCGTGCTTCTCGGACTTTATATCGCATTGAACTCCTAAGGAAAGTACGAGAACAGGCTCTTAGACATCCACAGTTGTTTGAACGACTAAAACTATGCCAGCCAAATCCAGACTTACCTGTCTGGTGGGAGTGTGGAACTCATGACAGGGACTTACTTATTGGAGCTGCTAAACATGGAGTTAGCAGGACAGATTATCATATTCTTCGTGATCCCGAACTGTCATTTATGTCTGCCCAGAGGAACTATAATCACAACAAAGTGGCACTCTCAAGGACTTCTACTCCACTCTTGCACCAGTACCAGATGGCATTATCTTCTTCTCCTCTTACACCTCAGTCAAGATTGTCAGATGCTAAAATGAATGCTTTTGAGGACTTAAAAGCAAAAAATGAAAATCTGAAAGAGGACCCTCAGTCTTCAGAAGAGGAATCCATGTCTACAGAGGAGACACATACAATAATGAAATCGGAACCTTTGAGTCCAAAAAATGGCACACCAATACAAAATACAGACCACAAACCTAGCGTGAAGACTGAAACAGACAGGCGAATGGTGGCAGCAAGGACAGAGCCTCTAACTCCAAACCCAGCTTCCAAAAAACAGCGAGTCAGCAAAAGGGGATCTGACTCGAGCTCTGACTCAGACTCTGACTCAGATAGATCATCATGTTCTTCCAGGTCATCTTCTTCATCCTCTTCGTCTTCCTCATCTTGTTCACACTCTCGATCGGGCTCTAGCTCTTCATCATCTTCATCTTGTTCTTCAGCGTCATCATCTTCGTCATCATCATCCTCATCATCGTCGTCGTCATCATCGTCATCGTCTGAAGAGAGTGATAGTGATGAAGAGGAGGCACAAAAACGTGGTATGTGTGTAGTCTTATTTCTGCAGTTTAACTCTTAAACGTAACAAGTTTATTCTTAATGGAGATATGTCCAAAAAAGAATATTAAATCCCACAAAAGTAAACTTAAATATATTTCCTTGATTCTTTAAGTGAGTTTGAGGAATTTCAGGGACACAGCATTTTCTTTGCTTCGTATCAGTACCTTGGGTGAGGTGCTTAGGATTTGACTGATTCCCTAAGCAAGCTTACTGTGCATGGGAGGAGAGTTGAACAGCTAATGTTTTCTGGAAAGACAGATATTGTGTGTATGCCCTACTACTATTACTTCTTATTCCGAACTACAGAAAGTCTTCGGGTTTCTCTGTTCATTTTTTCCACTCTTGCTCTCACTTGTCTTTGTAGCTTCTTCACTATGCTTTCATGAAATCTGCAAGCTTTGTTCTGTC
Organism: Tyto alba; assembly: GCF_018691265.1. Classification (NCBI taxonomy): domain Eukaryota; kingdom Metazoa; phylum Chordata; class Aves; order Strigiformes; family Tytonidae; genus Tyto; species Tyto alba. Next base: position 6,038,409 of record NW_024881300.1, on the reverse strand, counting down.
CAAGCTATAGAATAATGTAAGCTGCTTTTGCTTGTAAACTGGCAGTGGCCAAGCAGTGTACTGCTTTTCAAATGCTTAAAAATATGTATTTGTGTAGAAAAAGCTGAGGCGATGTATAGAGCATAGGACCAAGTAACACAGAGATATTTTTAAAATCTTCAAAGTAGAAGCAAAAACCTCTGATCAGTGAAATGATTTAAAATTTGTAATAAACCAAGCAGTCGTTATTTAATACATTGCTTATTTTGATACTGTGAAGTGTCCTCTACTTTTGCCCCATGGAAACTCACTGTGAAAAAAATCCTCTAGTGTCTGATAACAATTGGTAGTAGAAAAAGGAAGAGGATGAAATGAGGCAGTGGAATTACAGCATAAGTAAATAAACTATTTTTTCCCCAGTACCTCAGGGAAAAAGGCGTTGTGTTAATCAGATGGATCATCTTGTCTGTGGAAACAACAGAGGGAAACCATAGGGTTAGTTTACCTGGAAAATGGTTACTGGGCACATAAAATGCCACTTCAACAAAGTGATTAAGATGCTGCTGCCTTGTAGCAGTGGAAGGACATTTTCAGAGGAAACAGTTGTATACAAACATTAAAACAGTGAGAGAAAAGGGATGCTTATGTGGCATAAATATTTAGGTTTAGAGAGTGGATACTATAACATGTGCTACAAGTCCAAATATTAGGCTTGCTTTCTGCCAGCTCAGTCTGTTTATGCAAGTAGTTGTGCCATCCTCAGATTGCAAAATCTCCGAAATCAGTCAGCCGCTCTTTTGTGGTGTTTTTGCTGTAAATTGGCATTGAAGAGATCAGTAAATACTGGAAAATTCTCTTAACTTCATCTGCATTTCAATTTTAAGCCCAAGTTTTATTTCCTATGTTGTACAGTGATTGTAGACCTTTGGCATACTTTTTATATGTGAAACATCATTTGAAGGAGAGCCAAGTTCTATCAGGTGTCTCGATACGTGGCTGTTAAGATCAAATCTGAGTTGTGTAGAATTGTCCCTCAATACTCATTGTGCTGATGCAGTGTTTACCTTTTCAGGCAGCACTGTGTTTTGGTTCGTTTTTTAGTTTCAGGGTGTTTCCCCATGCCATACTGAAACTTGTATTGCTGTCTGGATGGAGGCAAAAGTAAAATAATAATGAAGAGAGAAGTATAAGAAAGTCAGAGGACACACTTGAAAGATACTAGGAAAAAATTCTCTGTGATTAAAATTTTAAGAGTTAAATTATGCAGACACCCATGTTCAGGATGTGGAACATCCAGCATTCTATCTAGTAAATAAAATGGGGTGTTTTTATAAAGTAGTATCCCGATAGATTTGCTATATTCTGGTGATGGACACCTTTCATTTCAATTTAATTTTGTATTTTTGTGAATGTTGGTTTACAAAGGAAATATGTTAAAGTAAGTGAGGACTGACTATTTTAAACATGTCTGTTTTCAAATAGCTAAATGTTTGACATGTTAAGCTCTTGAAATGTTAACAGGAATTTGTGTGGACTTTACATGCCGAGAAAAGCACTAGCAGTCATCCTGAAAAACCAAACATTAATTCTTCATTTTAACTTTGTGCTTCGATTTTCTCTGAACATTGTTCTGTGTGTTTTGTTCACCTGAACCTCTTACAATGAGAGTTCAACTTTTTCATGACATCAAATGATTTCAGTGGTTTTATTTAGCAGAAGGAGCCCCGCATATAAAAGCGTATGATGAAGAGAGTGTAGCCTCTCTGAGCACAACACAAGATGAGACGCAAGACAGTTTCCAGATGAACAATGGGACACCAAATTCCAGTTATCTCCTACAAGGTGGATACATGTTGGCTGCCTCCTACTGGCCAAAGGCAAGTTCATAGTACTGCTTCGAAAAACAAAGTTGTAGGGGAAGGTGGGCAGTGATATTAGTGTTCAATTAAATATGTTAAAACCATACCACTGAGTTGTGGAGAGATCTTGGAAGAAACAGGATTTTGTTCATGGTAAATTATAGTAGAATTATGACAAAGCATTTTATACATGGGCTTTATAGCTGTATCTGTGAAAGAGAGAATGTTCACACAGGAAACAAAGCTTTAAAGGAAGCATATTTCAGTTGAAAATGAGATCATTTATCAGGTATTTGGATGATCTTAAGTCTGTGAGAGGAATTGTTTAGAGTAGTCCAAAGGAATGTAAAAAATGAAACAGAGCAAGAAATAAGCTAAGTATTAGAAAAACTTTCTTAATAGTAGTAGGACTCCTTCGGCTACATTGCAAAATCCTGAGTCATGTTAAAGTATAGGCTGACTGGAGCACTGGTGTAATACAACTTTTATGTTAAAATTTAACTGTATGATTCTGTATGTGAATTAGTGAAATTCTAAAGTATACTTTGAAAAGATAGTAACATTAAGTGACTGGAAATTCATAGAATCACCAAACGGTTTGGGTTGGAAGGACCTTAAAGACCATCCAGTCCCCACCCCCCTGCCCCGGGCAGGGCCCCCTTCCCCCAGCCCAGGGGGCTCCCAGCCCCGTCCCACCTGGCCTTGAACCCTTCCAGGGAGGGGGCAGCCACAGCTGCTCTGGGCACCCTGGGCCAGTGTCTCACCACCCAAATTCATCTTGTTTGAATACAACACTGAGTATTTTTAAGCTCTTCAGCCATATCTGAATTTCTATGGCAGACATAGCTTGAAAGACCAGAGGGCAGTTTCTTATACTTTGAATTGCTAAGTTTACCAAGGAGATGAAGCAAAAAGTGTGAATTGCTGGAATGCCTGTTCACTACATAAACTTTAACTGTGATGTATTTTCGGATAGGCTTCTTTCTTGGTGTATAATGAGGTTCACTTGGGCGTTTTCTGCATTTGAAACATCTACTTGCTTTTAGTCACTGTTACACTTAAGATTTTAGTATGTGACTTTTTTTAAGTATAGGAAAGCCCCTGTGATATTTTGTGACAGGTTTTTTTGATGCTTATGTTAATAGTTTTAAAGAAATGTTTTAGCATGTTTAGTGTGTTGCTAGGTATGTGCTATTATTAAAAAAAATACACTGGCATTTTAATAAAAAAAACCTTTCATTTCAAAATCTTCTGCGAAATAGGCATGAGTTGCAATTCACCTTGAAAATTCAAATCACAAGCTTGTAATGAAGGAAAAGTTTCAATGTCAAGCAGTTGAGGAAAGTCTGAAAAAGAAGGCAACAGAGGAAACAAAAAGGGTGATGAAACAGGAAAAATAGATGTAGGTTCTGAACTTCAGCTGCTTTTAGTTGTTGTTATGTTTGTTCCTGGAAGATGCATTTAAATCTTAATACTAGTTTTCATAATTTTTGAACGTTCATTTTGAGAAGGGGAACATAACTTTCATGTCACATGTGCTTTGCAGATTGTGAAAAATGACATTCAGAGTGTACAAAATCAGACTACTTTAAATATAGGGGAGGGATTTGAACTCGGCAAAAAAATGTTTGCTTACAGAACAGGTAATTTTAGCATTAATTTCTTATTTGACAAAGAAGTGCACTCTAAAATAATAAGAAAACCTGGTAGTTTATGGAGTCTACGCATACTTAGCTGAGTTTATTTGGATTCAAGACCTAATTATTATGCAGGTATGTGAAGTCAAATCTGTGTTTGGTGTCTAAAGAATGTGAATGAGGAATGATAGTTTCAAAAGCTAAAATGAGATGTGAATAACAGTCTGTAGCTCTAGTTTATAAATGCTGTTTGCCAGTTTCATTATGGTGCTGCTCACAGGTTCAGACACTGCTACCAATGAGTCAAAGCCAGACCTATGAATACTACTGTGGTAGTTACCATATATTTCCTTGAAAAGTCAGTGAAATAGTGTTTCATGCATTTGCAGGCCCCAAACCCTGTGTAGATGAGAGAGATTGGATATTTGTTTACAGGTGGTGGAATTACGTTCAGAGGTGCCTTTCATGAACTTTTACAGGGGATCAGTACAAATCCAGCAAGTGGAGTCTTGTGACTAAAAATGTTGTCATTTCTCTTCCAGTTAGAAGATAATACATGAATGTAACATGTACAGCGTTGGTGAGCATTACTCTTAAAAAATATTTTCTCTGCTTTTTAGGATCGAGTTATGATTAATCGACTTGACAGTATTTGTCAAACAGTGTTGAAAGGTAAATGGCCTTCAGCAAGAAGGAGCTATGACAGCAATATGGTGGCATCTTTCTACACAACCAAACTTCTGGATAGCCCAGGTGCAGCTGCAGATTACAGTGAGACCAGTGCACCAACACCCCCTCTTGCAGGTGTTAAGGAAGAATATGATCAATCACCACAGATGTCAAAGGTGAAGAAGCATGTACGAGAAAAGGAGTTTACAGTGAAAATCAATGACGTATGTTTATTTTTATTGCCCTAGGACCTGATTGCGATTGCGGTGTGCGGCATGCTTTACCTGCAAGTGGCTGCCTGCTCTCACTCTCACTTCCTTCACACACTTGTTTGTGGGTATTTGGGTCTGCTGCTTCTGGGCATTGAGTGTTTGGGGTTTGGGTTTGTTTTTTGTTTTTGTTTTGTTGGGTTTTTTTTTGGAGAGGGAGGGGGTGTTGGGGTGTCTTTTGTTTTGTTTTTAAATTTGCGTAAGCCACTGGAAGGAATCACTGTTATTTTTCTCTCTGAATTGAAATTTTGCCGTTCTGGTACTTCCTCAGACAGCCTGGTTTATGCTAAGAAATCTGGTTAGTAAAAAAAGGTCTTTCTGTTGTTCGGCTTTTTTTAAATGTTTCAGCATGTCCTATCCAGCAAGCACTTTATTTTGTGGTCTTTTAGAGGCTTATAGATAAACTTCACAGTTTAAATGCAGGCTGCAAGCTTCAAACATTTTCCTTACCTATAGTTTGAGACACGTTCACAGCACATAAAAATACATGAAAATTTTCTCTCATAGTTGGGCTTGGCATTTCTTTAGGACTGGATTAGGGAGGTAGACAGCCGTTCGATGTCTGGATTTCTTCAGATAAGATAGTACATAATTGAAAATCTATGTTCATAGAAGCAGTTCCATAAAATTTCTGTTCAGATCTGTTTTTTTTTACATGGAGGAGAAGCAAGACTTGTTTTAAAGGTTTTAATACAGTGTTTTAATTCTTCCTCAACTCTTCTGGAGTAACTGTTCGTATGTGAGAATCCTGATTTATGAAGTAGTCGTTTCTGCTTTAGAAGAGACTCTTCTAACCCTGGCGTTTATTTAACAGGAAGGTGGTTTGAAATTGACTTTTCAGAAGCAGGGACTGTCTCAGAAAAGGCCTTTTGAAAGTGAGGAAGGTGCATTGGGACAGCAGCAATACCTGGCTCGGCTACGCGAACTCCAGAACGCTTCAGAAACCAGCCTTGTCAACTTCCCAAAATCACTTCCCAAATCAGGTACATAAAATGTCAGAAGGCGTAAGTATTAAATCTTAACTTCTGTCTGCTTCTGTCCATCTCCATGTATAGGCAGTGGAGAGATGTTTGCAAGGTTGTTTCTTCTAAACTGCCATCTGGGAGAATTCTCTTCACTGAGTTAGGGAAACCGGGCACCTAAGTTGAGGCATGAGGTTGGACCACATGAATGCTCTCTCACAGTGTCAGTTACTGTAACGTTCATTTATTAGGAAGATGCCATTATACGTTATAAACACCCCCACAAGAAGGTTTTAATAATTTTGAAGTTCATCACTCTAGACTGACAGTAATCAATTTAGCTCAGAACTTAATGTGGGTAGTTTGTAAGTAGTGGTGAAGGGTTCCAGATTTATACCTGTGTCAATTTGCACTCTTCATATTCTTTGCTGTGCCTCATGTAAAGAAACGGTGGAGAACAAGAGTCTAGAACCAATTTCTGGCTTATAGCCAAAAACTTAGTTTATTTTCACAAAAAATAACAGTAGGTGTACACTGACAAATAAAAATGAGCCTAAAGTAAGCAGTTAAAATTTGGATTAAAATATTTGAAATTACTAGAATTGAGTGCTTGATTTATACCAGCTTCTGATTAACGTGGATGAGAACATTTCCTTTAAAAACATACTACCCTTAAATTGCATTTTGTACTTCCTTGTTCTTTCGCAACATATCATTAAGGTCTTGTTACAAACACTGCTTTAGGGATGTCTGCCTCTGTGTGTGTGTGTGCGTGTGTGATGTCAGCAGTTTTAAACAGCTCTCCTCCCTGTACAGATTTATTTGGAGAGGGTAGGAGACAGTAATAGGAAACTTTCATAGTAGACTGGCTTTTTCAGAGCCTGATACTGATAGTGTTTTAAACAGTCATAAAACAATAGGCAATTTCTGCTAGATACAACATGTAGAAATAACTTGCATTTGCACTATTTCAAGTAATCTTATTTCCTTTTTTCTTCAGACATGTTTCTTGTTATAAACGTCTCAAGCATCTGACACTAATTTCATTGCATCATTAATTAGGTACTTCCAGTCACTTAACAGCCAGTGCCAATGGAGTCATAGTTGACAGTCAGCCTGTAGTCAAAAAGAGAAGAGGAAGAAGGAAGAATGTGGAGGGAGTTGAGGTCCTCTTTATAAATAGAAATAAACAGCCTAATCATGTAAGTAAAGTTGATTTTTGTATCTAAAAGTAAGGTCCAAATTACTGTTAATCCCTTAATAGAGCATAACTAGCTGCCAACATTCAACAAAAACTTTTATTACTCAAAAACGGTTGGGGTTTGTTTTTTTTTCTGAAATTCTTCACTTTCAGTTTATGGCTACCCAAATGAGAGCTGGTAGAATTTTACTAAATACTAAATGTATACAAAATTGATAACTGTTTTCTAAAAGTAAGTTTAATTCTAGTTTTGATGAGCTGTAATTAACAGTGTATTACAAAAAACTTAGTCTTTGACCTAGCAACACTTCTGACACCCTTTCCTGTGACACCTGTTACGGGACCTAGCAGTGTAGTGACTTAAAGGGAGTTACCTATGGCCTGAGTAGTCTCAGTGCTTGAGTGTGTGCTAATGATCCACAGGACAGTGGCCTCCGTTGTATCATACATTAAATAGTTGTGATGGTTGGTTTTCTGTGTGTGAAATTCAAATGTTTTTAATTTCTCCAGGTTAATCCAGGTATTAACTCCTGTCAGGTTGCTGCAGGAATAAACCCAGCACTCACTTACACGCAGTCCCAAGGCATACTTGATGCAGAGAGTCCAGTTCCTGTTATTAACCTAAAAGATGGAACCAGGCTTGCAGGTGATGATGCCCCAAAAAGGAAAGATTTAGAAAGGTGGCTTAAAGAACATCCTGGATATGTTGAAGATTCAGGAGCTTGTATTCCTGTGAGTATTCCTTTCAGCTCTGCTTTAGCTAAATAGTAAAACATTTCTCATTAAATGTATTTGGATTTGTATTCTATGTTACATGGAAATATTCCATCTTCGTTCTTCCGTTTTATTTAGGAAAAGCAAAATGTTCATTTCTTTTTACATAATTTGAGCTCCCCAAGCCCTCCTTTATGCTCACAAATGTAATTGCTAAGAAAACCAATACTAAACAAAGACATTTGATCTTTGTCTAATTTAACCTCAAATTTTAGAAAACATCTAAGATGATAAAACTCATATTACCGTAATGCTGATGATGGGAGTTGAAAATGAGTAGCAACGTGTTTAGTGATGTGCAAGAAGATTGAAGATGTTACTGTAGAATATATCTCATACCTATGTTACAGTGCTGTAGTGATGTTTGTGTGGGTATGATGTTCTCATGTTACCTCTCAATTGGAGATTTGTTTATGTTGGAAGAGAATGTAAGAAAAACATGTGTGACATTTGGAATAATAACATTGTTTCCTCATAAAGATGTTACAATACAAAACAGTAGGGACATTCCTGACAGTTAAAGCACTGTTAGAAATCGAAACTTATTAAAACAAAACAATGGGTAAAGGCACTAGAGAGGATTTAGTGCTGTTTACTGGGCTGCTTATTATATGATTGTGATTAGTGAATCGGTATTGTTACTAAAATACTTCTGAAATCAGAGATGACTTCGAATGAATGCCTGACTCTAGAGAATGCACAGATATCTTACCATTTTTTAAAGTTATATCAGAAAGATAATTGGGTTTTAATTCCTTTATAATAGAGGATGCAGCTGCACGACGGGAGGCCCAAACAAAAAAGACACCGTTGTCGAAACCCTAATAAACTGGACATTAATAGTTTGACTGGTGAAGAACGTGTTCAGCTCATAAATAGAAGAAATGCAAGAAAGGTATTCATAATACTGTTCCCATTCTGATGTTTCTCAAGTGAAAAGTTACCTGAAATGAAGAATTCTGTATACACTACACTTGCTAAAGTACTGTGTACAATGGAAGGTTTTGGGTTTAAGGTTTTGGCACAGAGCAAGGAAAGTCAGTTACGATCTTCTAGTAAATATTTTGCAGCTATGAAAATACATAAGATATGGCTAGAAACTTATCCTATGGTTTATGCTCAGCTAGAAATGAGCACTTACTGTATTGCAGTATTTGTGCCATCGACTAATACAGAGGTATGGCCACTGAAATATATAGTTCTGATCAAAGTAGAAACATTCTCACAAGTTGTAGATTTTGTGTACATCTTCTCATTACTACTTCTGTCATGATCAAAATTATATTGGTAGTGCATCATGTGTAGAAACTTGTCCATTGGAATTGCTTAAACCCTGTGTACTGGATTATTTTGCTTTTTTCTTTTTTCAGTTCTCTGGAATTTGACCTTTATGATTCACCAGTACACATTCATTGTAAATCACATTGCTAGGTTGAACAGTAGTGTAACAGGGGAACAAAAGTAGTGGGGGAATTCTTGTATAAAATTCCAACAGTGGAGGATGGGAGACCACGTGTTGAATTCACGCTTTTAGACAGGTGATCAAAGTTTGGGAAAAGCATAATGCAGTTGAATAGGCTTTGGGGAAGGCTAAAAGGCAATATTCAGGAGAAGCAGGGAGAACATTACTGTTGTTTATTTGGACATGTGTGGGGTGATGTCTTTGAGTGTCAGTGCAGTACCAGAGCAGCAGTCCAGTAGGAATCTCTGAGGCATTGTGTCGATGTCTGGAGCATTTTCTCATGTGATACTGCTAGCTTTTCTTCTTGTTACGAGAGCAGTCACAAGCAGGAAGTGTTTTTGTGCTGCTATATTAAGGTCAGAAGCTTTTTGCATCTGTAGAGGAAAGTGGGGCAGCATTTGAGAGTCTTCAATCTCTTTGGTGCATTGAGACAGCAGCTCTAAAGAGGAACCTGTGTGGTTGCTAGTCTCTTGAAAAACAGAACCTTGGCTGCTCTGCACTAAGTTGTGCCCTGAGGAATCTTTTCAAAGTTGATGGTCAAGGAGTGAGAGATTTGACCTGTGCTTGCTGTAAAAGCCTGTGTTTTTATGATGGCCTTTTTTTCTCTCTAATAAATTGCTACACCGTAGTTGAGACTCTGTGACTTTATTAACATCAGTTTTCCCATTTGTAACGTGTCCTCAACTTCTCTGCATCACCAAACTCAGGTTGTCTCATTTTCTTTTTTAGATCAGTTACACATTTAGCAGCAGGTGTTGAGGGGACCAAAAGTAGCCTAGAAAATGTGAGATTGAGGTAGTGTTTAGAGGAAGTAGAGCAGGATACTGGAATTCTTTTTCACTTTCTACCATTTCTTCTTTCTTTCTGGGTATGAATAATAATTCTGAGTAATTTGAAAGATTACTGCTTATTTTATTAGAACATGTTGTCTAGCAAATTTAATCTGGCCTTTATTCATGTGAAAAAAATACAAGAAAATTTCACAAGAGAAACAGAACCTCTTGATAGAAGTATTTTTAGAAGTTGACTGAGATGATAGGACAGGACTGACTTAGTGGATAAAGGAAAAGTTTAATAGGATTGTAATTACAACCTTCTTGGTAATACTTGGACCGCTGTTTTTCTCTCTTCATGCGGTTGCTCTTCCATTCATGTCTAATTAAACACTAGCAGGAATGTCAGATACTGAAGTTGCAAAGTAAAAATAGATGAGTTTGGGTTTAGTAGATTTAAAACATATCAGGAGTATCTCACATGTACTACCAGGAAGGAGTCAAAAGCTATATCATACTCATTGATAATTAAAAGTGAGACTTTATTTGCATTGTTTTCTATAAAAAGCAAAAATTAAAGTGTGTCAGATATGAATGTTGCCTTTTATTTTATGAGGAGCATTTCCTGACTTCTATCTTCTGCTTCTCAGGTAGGGGGTGCGTTTGCTCCGCCTCTGAAGGATTTGTGCAGGTTCTTGAAAGAAAATCCAGAGTATGGAGTGGCTCCTGAATGGGGAGAAGTTGTAAAACAGTCTGTGAGTATTTGCAGAATAAGATAACTGTGATATGAAATGTATCTTAAAAACAAACAAGGCAAACAGGAAATAAAAGGCGTGCCAGAAGGCATGCTTCTCATTTCTGGTACTGTATAAAATGCAGAATATGAGTCAATGTTAGCTTTTTTTATTCTGATAGCTCAGCTCCCTAAACTGGTTTGCTGGCACAGCTGTGAGTAGGAGGAAGGCAGGGACAGTGGCTGGCAACCCCCAAATTAGGGATTTAGTTGAAAGTACTATAATACTGTGACTTTTTCATCTCATAAATGTAGCCTTGAAGGTTTTTAGGAAAGGTATTAACCCACAGAATACTTTCTTATTCCTACAGTTAAGTAGGTAAATACCATTTTAAATATTTATTTTACTTTTTAATTAATTTCCTTTCAGTATGCACCTTTAAGAAACTACTATCCTTAATCAAAATGCAAATCAAGTATTCATACAGCTATTTTCTACTACCTAAAATTTCTGTTTTCTATTTCTTAGAGGTTTTGTTTTTAGCTAAAAACTAGTGCTCCCAGTGGAGGGAATGAATATATATTGGTATATTTTTAGGATTAGGTTTGCACTACAGCTTCGATCTTGCCCGTGTATTCCTTCTATATGGATTACCAACAACATTATTGATAATAGTAGTACATTCCCTGGTAGTCCTGAGCCGGCTTCTTGCTAGTAGCAAGATACATTCAGTGAGTTTGAGATTTTGTTTTGTTTGAGGTTAGTACTTGGTTAAATTTAAAAGAATGAAGTTTTTTGATAGACTTTGTCCACAGTTCCAACAAAGCAGCAGGTACTCATTTTCATTATGGGAATTATTAGATAGCTGGTATCTCTTTCCTTTTAAGTGTCATTAGTTCAAGTGTGGCTTATAGTTTTGAGTTCACTCCCCATCTGCTTTGGAAGATAAGGATATATTTTGAACTTCAGAAAGCTGTGTTGTGTGATAAAGATTGGTTTCTGGGTAACCCAGTTACACTTCCGTTCCATGTGTCTAACAAGCGAAGATGGTGTTGTCCATATTCTTGTGAAGTCTAATTCTTCACCTTACTATAACTTGTCAGAAGTATTTTATATTTATGCAACACCTTCAGCCTCTGGCAAGGAAACAACCACGTCAAACTTCACTGTTTTTAGTTCACTGTCAACAGAATTTGTAATATTTCTGTGACGTTCTATATGTCAGTCTCTCCAGTACCCTTGTGGGGCTTTCTGGTAATAAAACAGGTAACTAGAATAAGGTTAGACTGCAGTGAATAAAGGCATAAATAATAGCAGAATTACTTTTAGAATTTAGTAGTTAGTCACAGGACAGAAGAACAGAGCATTAGTTCTAAATTTCTCTGATTGGTTTAGGCTTGTCTAAATTTGAGATCTTTGCTGGAGTTAAAAAGTCTATTGTAGTATGGAGGCAAGTAATAACTAATCTTACAATTGCCATTTCTAAGAGGAATTTTCAAGACAATGCATTTCAAAGAGAATATTGGTGTCCATTGCAATTCTTTCTTCATCGTTGTGTAGGAGGGCTTACACAGGCTAGGTAATACTGTGCAAGCCCTAAAAAGTGCTCTGAATTTCATTTTAATTGGGCTTGAGTCTTCACTGTTTATTCTTATGTTTGTGGATGAGGTGAACTATGAGGATGTTAAACAGACACTAGCAGTAACAAGAGGCTCAGAGAGTGTTGCTTTGTGTGCAATCACACATTCATATATAATTTCAAATTGAGTAATTTTTTTAATTAAACTGCCAAATGATTGGAATGTGCTAATACTGCAGAGGAGTGCTGGCTTAGATCTTAAATTGAGATCGCTGCTATGATCAGCTATATTTGGCTTCATCTGCAAACCAGTCTCTAAGGATGAGTTAGCACAGTGTCTGAGAGGATACCTGTGTAGGCATCTCTCTGGAAATGGGCCTTTAGTTGTTTGAGATGTGATAGCCCAAAGTCACCACAAATTCCAGTGAGTTGTCTGGAGATGACTCTGCTGTGCTAGCATCCCAGAATAACCGTTGACCCTGTTACTGTACGCTTCGGTCTTCTGTTTGCTTTTACTTTTCTATCTTTTTTAAGTTCTCGAAATACTAAAAATGCTCCCTTGTGTCTCCTGCAGGGGTTTCTTCCAGAAGGTATGTTTGACCGTATTCTCACGGGACCTGTTGTGCGGGAGGAAGTAAGCCGGAGGGGAAGGCGCCCCAAAAGTGAGATTGCGAAGGCAACCGCGGCCGCAGCAGCTGCCACGGCTGCAAGCGTATCAGTTAACCCTCTGCTGGCCAACGGATTGCTTCCAGGAATGGATCTGCCTAGTCTTCAGGCCTTACAACAAAACCTGCAAAACCTGCAGTCGCTGCAGGTAACAGCAGGATTAATGGGAATGCCAGCTGGCTTAACTACTGGAGGAGAAGCAAAGAACATGGCTGCCATGTTCCCCATGCTGCTGTCAGGGATGGCTGGATTACCCAACTTGCTGGGCATGGGAGGACTTCTAACAAAGTCTACAGAATCTATTTCAGAGGAAAAAAAGGGAAGCGATTCAAAGGAGGCAGATGCAAAGAAAGAAAGGACAGAAGACCAAAATACAGATACTGGTGGTGAAAACTCTGTCTCAAGTTCTCCTTCAACGTCCTCTGCTGCTGCAGCTGCCAATCCTCTCTCTCTTAACCCATTACTTTTGTCCAACATACTTTACCCAGGGATGCTTCTCACTCCAGGCCTTAATCTTCATATCCCAGCTTTGTCTCAGTCTAATATTTTTGATGTACAGAACAGTGAAAGCAATGACACGGGCTCAGCCAAGCCCACAGAAGAAAAGGAGGAAAATTCTCGGGTTAGAGATCAGGAAGACAAAGGGGGAACAGAGCCAAGCTCTCACAATGAAAACAGCACAGATGAGGGTTCAGAGAAAGCAGATGCTTCATCTGGATCTGATAGTACATCGTCTTCATCTGAGGACTCAGATTCTAGTGATGAAGACTGACCCCAGACTCTGCACTTAAATTATAAACTGATTTTGAATTTGTTCTTTAATTATTTCATTGTAAATAACCCAGTGTTGAGTGCATCAATGATTTACTGACCGAACATTTCAGTATTTGTTTAGAAGTGCAAACTGCTTTCAGAGACGTTTTGCATGTAATATTTCTTGAAGTTCATAAGTTTCTGAACTTGTATGTACTATCAAATACACAATGGTGTAAAATTACAACAAAAGGCATTATAATTTTGTTGGGGGGTTAATTTTATGAAAATAATGCTCAAGTAAGAGCTGTATATTTAATATATTTGCAGTGAACACAGAATACTTTATGCATATTATTGATTTAATTTGAATATAGTTTTACAGCCTCCTTGACACTTATAATTTACAGATCAAAACTCAGCAATAATTTGGGCAGCTAATGAATGTCATGAAAGCTGTAGAATCTACATCACCATCCATTGCTTTAATTACATGAAAATGCTCTAGTGTTGTGATGCACTGCTGTTTCCAATTCAGGTACAAGTGTGTTTAAAAGAAGATAAATTTTTCCCAATCAGCCAATTAAACTGGCTACCTGTTACCTCAGCTGAGTTAGTTTAGGAAGTTTACATTGGTTTCTATTACTTGTTTTCAGGTTTTGTTTTGTTTTCTAAAGACATCCTGTATATCATGTTAAAATCTGAGTTATCTGAGATATGACTGTTGGGGTTTTTTTCCTCCTTATTATGACTGTTCTCTTCAACAGCAGTAAGGGGAAATAAAAGTAAAAACTGTCTTATCTCATTCTACTTGGCATCATGTAGATCTATTTAGTTTACACCTTGCAAAGTTTTGGGCTCCCTCTGTAGAATGAAAAGTCCCAAAATGAGGAGTAGTTTCCCCAAGACTCAGAAGAGGCAAACTGTCATAAAGTGCCACTGAAAAGACCTTTCAACACTGCATACTTCATGTAAAAATTGTTTGTTTGCTTTGTTTGTGTAGATTTCTATTTGTGTTTTATGTCATAAGACCTCTTGGAGTTACCAGTTAATAATGGTAAATAAAGTATAGATAGTTTTGAACTCCTTTTGAGTTTAAACTTCTCTACAGATTTAAATCTGACTAAATATTAAATATTACCCAGAATCATTATTTGGGGTATCATTTCATATATTATGCTGAGTTACCCACTAAAGAAAAAGCACTTTGAATAGTAAGGAAGACAAATTATTCCTAGAAACCACAGTAACAGGGCATAAGGCATCTGTTTAAGTCCAAATCCTTAGAACCCTTTACTATATAAAATCTGTCTAATATTTGATGTGTGATAGGATTCCTCCTTCTTCTTAAGCTGCTATTACTCTGACACAGTCAAGGCCCAGATTCACATTTACAGAAGTTTTGAACTGACTGAGACTTCAGTTGACCTTGGTTACATCGTTTGCGGTCCAAGAATAGGCAAGTGTTAAGAGCAAATAGATACAGGTACTAGTAGAAGTCATTGAAAAAGCTTTACAAAGGGATAAATTTAAAAGTAAAAAAACAAAAACTGTATATTTTGATATAGTTCTGTTGCTTGCTTGTACAGTAAAACAACTGTGTTGTTTTTTATCAAGAACTTTACCAATGAAATATAAGTTTCTATGTGCAAAATAACTAGCCCCATGATTAGAAGCAGTATTACATGTAATTACACAATTATACAAGTACCATTTGGATTGTGCTGGTTACGTATTTTCCCAAATAGTATTCTGGTTTTTGGCCCTTCATGCAGTGTCTTAGCAATAGTGAAAACTAAAAACTGCCAAGAGAAGGGGGTAGCAATTCTTCATCATGGAAAAAAAAAAAAAAAAAAGAAAGAAAGGTATTGCATATTTAATATTTTGCCCTTTGTAATATAGCACTTTTATTTAATTAGAATGCATCTATGAAATAGCCAAAGTTTTACAAACAGTTATTAACTTAGTTCGCTGATGGAGTATGTCAACAATACCATCACCACCCACCCTTACCCCCCAAAACAAATCCTAAATCTTGTGGCTAAAACCTAATTTATATCAGATTTATGAAATAAAGTATTTTGCTAATTATGGTCAAGTGAGTTTGGTTACCATTCTAGTAATTCTTTCTATGTAATAAGGCAATTACAGTTTCAAGTAATGAAGGCTGGTGTAGACTTGAACATAATATATTGGGTTTATTTTTAATCAGTTTGAACCAGAAGGGGAAAAATGTCCTACTATCAGCTAAACTATATGCAAATACGGTTGTATAAAGTTAAGGGTTATAAGGAAACCTCAGTAGAATTACACTAATACTGAAGTTAAAATTAAAAGGATATCCAAGGTGATGATAAAGTGTGTGTTGGTAGTTACTAAAAGAACCTTAGCTGTTATTGCCTTGTATTTCTATCCCTTGTTTCAGGCTTCATGATCCAAGTCTTAGTCCAGGGTTTTTTTTTTTTGGACATTTGCAATATTTGCCAGTTGTGTTCTGTGTAGTCTGAATTTGCTTTCTGTAGTTGAACAAGCGTCTTAAAAAGTCATTTGTAATTTATTGAATTACTTTCTATGATGTTCTATAGAGCAAATGGAAGTTTAATTATTTTTTATTAAACATATTCTTTGACTACCCATGATGTCGGCCTCAATATGTGAGAATAATGCTGTCTGTGTAAGGATTAAACATGCATCTTTCAGCAGCAAAAGTTAAATTAAAACTGAACTGACTCTGAAGACCTACCTGCCCTCCCCCCACACACACAAAAAAAAAAAAAAATCAAGATATAGATGTAACACACACACACCTTTCCCCCCCCCCCCAAATGATGCCTTACTGTATAATTTTGTATAATTTTTCTGGGAATCAATTTCCTGTAATTCTATTGTCTTACAAACTAAATAAGCTGTTGTTCAGCCATTTAGTAGTTATGGTTAAAAAGGAGTATACCGTCTAGGTCCTGGTCCAAAAGTTGACTTAACCTGAAATAATGATGCATCTAATGTTCCAGGGTAGGTCTGTTGTCAGTGGAGTACCTTTTGAATCTTTCTTTAAAAAGTCTGCATTGCTTTCTACATATTTACTAAATCTTTCAGTTATGTACACAGCACTTACTATCGCTATTTTTCATTTATTTCATACAGGGCATGGACATTTCTCCCGGACACGAGTTGTCTCCTGGTTGTCAGGTGCCTTTTTGTTATAACCTGTAACTGCACTTGGATGATTCAGGGGTATCCTTTTTCTTATTTCAGTCTGAATTTTGTCTTCAGATAATGATCATTTTTCCTGAGCTGCTGCTTTCTCAGATCTGTACCCAGGTGATAAAAATGCATATATGGGTATGATCTCTGTTCTCATGTGCTCCCCTGTTTCTTTTTTCTTTGGAACTTCTGCAGAATCCCTCATAGTATTTTTTACATTTATTTTTAGCAGTTCTATCAGAAAACTGTAACAGATTTAAAAATAAGGGAGGAATTATGACTTGTAATTTTACAATCCTTTTAGTCTGTGAATTGAAATAAAACTAGATCTATTTTTCAGTTAAAGTGTTTCCAAGGAACAGATGATCTGGGCACAGTATTGGTGTTCAATTTCTTGCACTCCCTTTGAACTGTTTTGAATCAGTATCTGGATATGATGATTCAGTGAGACTATTAACAAGGTGTCCCAGGCAAATTCCTGTCCTATTTGTTGTCTTGTGTCTGAGAAAATGATTTCTGCTATGTTATGTAGTAATCTATTTTTCATTTACTGTTCTGTACGAGAGTACTGATACACCATCAAAATGAGTGTTTACTTCTTAATGCCCGCATTTAGGCTGTAGTGAGATGAAGCGTGCCTGGCACACAAGGTTAATATAAAGGGATCTGCAGTGTAGCATTCTATTATTTGTGAGGTGAAAGTTGCTAATATTTAGTTGTTATATCGGTGTAACGTGGGATTTACACTGCTGTAGTTGACCAACACTTCGTATTTCCCATGTGTACGTTGTTGGGATATTGGAGTTATGCTGGTGTCTACAGAGGAGACTAATTATACTAGCATAGCAATGGGAGTTTACAAAATAATTTTCCTGGCTTATCTAAATGGCCCTAATGTTACACAGACAGGGGATATCATTTCTTTGTTACTTTTAGAGGAAAAGGAAATAAAGATAATAGCTCTCCATAACTAAACAGTAAGAACATCTTGATCAGTATTTTCAACTAATGATTTGTAAAATTATTTTTTTTTTTTCTTAGAAGATACAGCAGGGACTTCTGATGGTTAAGTGTCTCTGTCAAAGATAAGTTTCAGTTAACATTTCCTTAAGGAGAAGTATTCTTTTGGGAGAAAAACCTTTTCTAGCTTTTAGTAACTGTGTTACTAAACGTATATGTGAAGGAGGTCCATTGAAAATATTAATGATATACGTAGAGAAAGGATGTTGAAATGCATTATAGCTCCAGTGGTGTCCGTAAATCACATCATTCATTACTGGGAAAAGTTCCAGTCTGTCAGAAATGATAACATTTCGATTGTTATGTTTCAATTTTTAACGCAGCATTTTAGGAACACTGAGAAATAAATACAAATAATTCGGGAAACCTTTCCACTGAATAGGGTGGGCTGAAGTCTTGAAATGGAGAAGTACATACAGGTAAGTAACTGAATTCAGAGTAGCTATGGCCCCAAATGACTTGCATAATCTAAATTTTAGCTTCAATTCAGAATATTTTATATTCTAGCTAGCAAACATTCAGATTATTTTTTTAAAAATTCACACTACTTAGCGTTACTCAAACTCTAGCATTTCTCCACTTAAAAGGAGGCAGGGACATTTTCAAATTGAAGAAATGAAGGCTATGGTTGTACTTTTTTTTACATTGCCTCCTTCCAGGATCTCACAAGGAAGTAAAGCAAGTGCCATTCACAAGATCCTGCCATAGTTACTGTGCAAAACTAGGACTTTTGGACTTTTTTTTTTCCCCTGCCTCTTGTCTGTTTCAACTGTGAATGAGCCCTAAGTGCAAAGTGCTCATGAGTGTTCCAGGTATGGTATTCCGTGCCCCACCCTTTTACAATCTCTTCTGCATATAAGGGAGGCTGGTTTGGGGAATTCTTGGCATCCTTATGTCAGATTATGGTATCATTGTTATCTCCTTCTCACCAGTGATGGTCAAAACTGATCGCATATCCTCAAGCTGTTTTCTGGTCTGAGAAGAGAACAGCTTTTGATTTGGGAACTGCTCTGTCAGCTCCTTTGCTTCACGCTGTTTGATCTCTGTTCAGCTTCTCAAAGCAGGTGGTCAGAGCTCAGTTTTTTGCTCCTGTAAAGCAGAGTTTGTAACTCCTACTCCCTAAATAAGGTAAGTGTACGTTGCATTTTTTTTAACGCAGCAGCAATTTGAATATAAGTAAACTGATTGGTTTTGGTTTTGCTTTTTAGTGTTATTAATGTTTCTTGGGAGTCATGAGATGAAGAAACATTCTCCTTTTCCAAAGAGAGGTGAAATACTCATGTAATCATTGGTCTTCATCAACTGAGGCTTAAGGTAAAATACCAAATGTTGGCAGATTCCTAGCATCTGAAGTATCAGGAGACTGGCTGTGTTGGGAAGGTCCCAGGGGCAACACTGGAAGAAAGGTTTCTATGGTGTGTTTTTCTCTTTATACCAATACTTCCAAGAGTTGGTCATCTTGGACTTTCCTTATTAGGAGATCAGACTTTGCCTGGTGGGTATCCAGCGTTATCTGGGAGGCTACTTTATTTCTCTGCAGGTAGACCACATTCACCACTGTTTCAGAAATTTCTTGTCACAGTCAGTCTTTACTGCTTGGGGCCAGTACAGTCAGGGCCTGTGCTATGACTGTGCAGTATGTGTCTGGCCTCAAGATTTGCTACCTGTTCCTTATATCTTGCAAGGAAAATACATCTTATTATCCATGTCACCAGGATGGAAAGAATTTGAGGCCATTTGCCTTACTTTTGTGTAACCCTGTTTTGAAAAGGTTTGTTAGTTGTACTGTGAGCTGCCAACAGTATCTGTGTCCTGTGGAGTGCCGCCTGTCTGGACAGCACAGCTTGACATGGCTGCATTCCTCAGAGTGACACAGGGTGGGGGAGGCAGAAACCAAATAAATGCATGTGCCTGAAGCCTTTCGATGCTCTCACTACCATTTGTAGTTCATACAGAAGTCCATTTCATAGCATGGTCACCAGCTAAGTTTCTGAAACTCCAAAACAGTAAAAAAAAATGTATTTTATTGTAGGATAGGCTAGCAGCTCTCAGGGATCCAGCCTGAGAGAATGTCTGTGGTACCCCCATTGGAGTTTTGCATTAGTGGTGACACTAGTGGCTGTAACTTATTCTCACAATGTTGGTAGATACAATATGGAATCCGGTAGTGAAAATTATTCAAGTAATTAGTATGCCAAATGAGATCTCTTTATTTCAGTGTTCATGCTGAACATTGCTATTGTCTTGAATAAAATTACTGCTTCTTTGTAAGGGGTAAAAAAAGCAGGGAGAGGTGAAGTTAAGTCCCCGGGGATGAAAAATATTTCAGTGAGTCTATTACATCTGAAAAGTTTCTTAAGTTTTCAGTAGATCGCTAAATGAAAAAATATCCTTTATTAAGTCATCCATACAAGGGCAGTAAAGTTAAACCATTTATAAATTCTGGATGCATAGAAACATAGAGGAGTATGCAGCTGAAATCACAGCATAACCATACCTTTAACTTTGGCTTTGTTTATGTTTTAATACTGTGGGTGTTCATTGGGGTTTTTTGTTTGTTTGTTTTTTTTTTTAAGATGAAGGATTTTGAAAGAGTAGATTAATGTTTCTCACTAGAAAGTATCTATTGCTGCTTTCTGCTTTAAAAAAATACTGTAAATCTAGCTTACCAGAAAAGCCCTACAGTATTTATACACAGGCTTCCGGGCAGCAGCGAGCCTCCCATCAGTGCCCTGCACACCTCATAACAACTGCTGCCTCTCCACAAAGTGCACAGCTCCTCCTTTGTGTTGAAAAGAGATGTGAGACATTAGATACAGCCTAACCATTAGTTTTTAATATTCCAGTGACATGGGCAAGACCCCCAGGTTGTGCTGGCGGGCTGGGGGGCCGCAGGCACAGGGGACCCCACTGCCATCGCCATCTTCCAGAGCCAGCTCAGGCTTTGTGCGGCCTTCTGGTGCCCTTGCCACTGGCTGAAAACGCACACTCGTGTCCTGGATAACTTCTCAGGTTAGCCAATTCATCTTTTCTTGATGTTTCTTTTCTCCCCTGAAGGGGTCATTGTTGTTAGCATTGGAATGTCAGTAGTACCAAAGCAAACTGGCATAGTCAATGAATCTCTTAATGAAGTACAGCCTGGTTTACTGATCTCTGAATTCACATGTGCCTGCCCTTGGCCTGACCTCTCCTTGAAGCTTCATTTTGGGAGTCTCCTCTCGGGTCAGCAGGGCCATCGCAGCAGGAGCTCTTGCTGTATCTGCCCAGTGTTGCCGTTTGTCCTTTGAAAACTGAAGTCGCCCCAGTCAGTGATTGGGACAGCCATTTCAGAGTTTTGACTCGAATCACTTGTTTAAATGAAAACTGAATCTTTGTTATTTTGTGGCCTTGTTTTGAGAGTGGGTTTTTTTTCTTCCTAATGATGTGAAACTCTTCAAATGTAGTTGAAGAACTGTTGTTTCTACTCTGTTGTGTGAACACTCAGCCCAGTTAACTGCCCATCAGTTCATTGTCTTTCGGTTTTATTTAACGGTCTGACAGTTAACCAGTGATCTTTTCGTTTTGCTGATGAAAACCTCCCTCTGTAAGTGTGTCTCCGACCCATTTGTGTAACTGCTCTGCCCTCACAGCCCTGCTGGCCTCCGGCCGCTGTGAATGAGGCCCGCGGGCCCCGCGCTCCTGCCAGGCGGGCGCGGGCAGGCGGGCGCGGGCAGGGCCCGCACCTCTCCCCGTTCCTTCCTCCAGCCGGCAGTTCGCGCCGCTCCGGGCCGGGGCCGGGGGCCGGATCGGGACCGGGATGGGGGCGGGGGGGGGGGGGGGGTGGGCGGCAGGGCGGGGCCGCTACCGCTGGGCATGGCGGGAGGGGAAGCCTGTGGCGCGGCGGCGGGTGGGACGCGCCTGCGCGCAGCGAGGAGGACGCGGACGGGGCGGGCCCTGTCCCGCCGGCCAATGAGAGGGCGCGGCGGCGGGCGGGGGGGCGGGGCCCGGCGCTGGGCCGTTTGGATTCGAACGCGGGTCGCGAGGCCGAGGGGCGGTGGCGGCGGTGGCGCAGGCGCAGTGCGGGCAGGGGCGGCGCGGCGCTGCCCCCTAGCGCCGGGGCGCGGGATGCCGGGCGAGGAGGAGGAGGAGGCCGAGGCGGGGGCCGGGGGGGGGGCCCGCTCCGCCGCCCCCTCCCCGCCGGGCGAGGACGGGGACACCCGGCAGCGCTACGAGGAGCTCTGCAGCAGCCTCAACATGGACGAGCGCGCTCGTTCCGAGGCCTGGCTCAGCTACCAGAGCATGAAGCGCAACTACACGCTGGAGGTGAGGGGCGGGGGTGGGGGCTGGGGGGTGTGGTGGCCGCGCTGAGGCGGTTGGGCAGCGCGGCGGGACGGAGAGGGTTAAGCGGCGGGGAGGGAAGGGGACGGCCCTGGGGGCATGGCGGTCGCTCCTCCCGGCGCTGAGGCGCGGCCCAGCCGGGGCACGTTCCCCGCTCCCGGCCTGGCCTGGCCTGGCCCGGCCCGGCCCGCTCGAGGGTCCCGCCGCGGCCCTCAGGCCCGGCCCGGCCCCTCATCGCGCAGAGAGAGCATTGGAAATGAAAAAATAATAATAATCCCCAGTCATAGCGGTGAACAGGAGTTAAAAATAAAAGCGGTCGTATCGCTGGAGCCTTCTTACTTTAGGCTGGCAAACGTAATACAGTGAACGCTTATCAGTAGCTGTTCAGTTGACCAGGGAGATAATTATTTCAGCCCTATTAGAATAAATAACGAAGCCTCGCGGATGGTTCAAGGCGTGCAGGTTTTGTAACACCGTCCTTTAAAAGGGTGGCATGAAGTGCCGCGCCGGCTTTCGTCGGGAGATGCCTTTTAACCCGGCGGCTTTTCGAAAATAAAGGTGGCGCTTAGGAGAAAAGCGCGTCAGCCCGGGCTGCGCGGGGCCGGGGGTCTCTCACTCCCGCCGCCCTCAGCAGCGGGCTGGGAACCTCGGACAGAAAACTCGTGTTGTACCGGCGGCGTGTGCTCCTCTGGCCCCGTGATGCCACATCGCCCACGAAACCCGCGGCATCGAATGCAGCGTTCTGTGCACCTCTTACTTTTTACTGTCTTTTTCCCGATTAAACGTTATTTTTTAATCGAAGAAGGAGAATAAGATTTTGAAGGTTTTCGTTGGAATTAATTTCTGTCTTTAGGTACCAGGTTGAGTAATTGTTCTGCTGTATAATACAGAGAAAAATGGAAACTAGATTTTTATGTTCTCACTGTCTGTCCAGGACAGATGAATGTTCTGATAGCAAGGAACTGTACTTTTTACATACATATATTTTTTTTTAACATCACGGCAGTACAAGATGTTATTATAGGAGAACAACACCGCTAAAGATATACTGCTAAACTTTAGGTCAAGTGTGAAATTTATAAAGATAACTAGTAACTATGTAATTTGACACAGTTCAGTGTTAAGTATCTGCTTGGCACCTGTTTTTTTTTTTTTTTTTTCTAGTTAAAAAAACACAAAGTAGCTCAACAGAACTTTGAAACAAGGAATCAACTTTGTCACTGGTTGAACTTCATTCAGTTGGGTCACAGTTCTGTCCTTCCTGATGCTGTGTGCACATGTATGTTTTAATTTTCAGTGAACTCTTTTAGATGCCTGATGTTTTAATTCACAGGGAAATGATCTGCACTGGCTAGCGTGTGCCTTGTATGTGGCTTGCAGAAAAGCAGTTCCAACTGTGAGCAGAGGGACAGCTGAGGGAAATTATGTGTCTTTAACCAGAATTTTGCGCTGTTCAGAGCAAAGGTAACTTTTTGCTAATTTTTAAACACTTACAAAATCTCCAAAACTGCTTATCAGCTTGTGAAATTTAGAAATTGAGAACAAAGGCTAAATATCTTGCTTTTTTCCTGCTTTTATGTCACTGGAATCTTTCTGTTGCAGCTCATTACCACAGAAGTAGGACAGCACCATTTGGTCATTACTGTGTTGTTGAAACACAGATTTTCAAAATCAGAGATTGATTTCCTTCTCTCAAAGGAGAAGGAAACCAGTCTCTAAAGAATGGTCTGGTTTTGAAGGGTGTGCAGAGTGTGAACTTCTCATGTGAGAATCCATTTTTAATTGGTTGTGAAAATATTCACACAATTTATCTTCCTTTTCTTTGTAAGAAGACTTCGCTTTTCACATATTATTGTTTTATGAAACTTAAGTTTTGTCAGAATTGGATATTCAAATTTGCATCAAATGTTTGTCTGTAAAGCAATTAAGAGAAACTTCCTGAAGCAATTGACTTTATATAATATAAACAATCTATTTTATAACAATTTAGTAGATTGGGGGAAGGCGGGGAAAGAATCTTCTTATGCACCTTTTCTCCCCATCTTTACTGCTGAAGGATTGCTATTGGTTTAAACAATACAAGTGTTCTTTTAATTTTTTTTTTTTTTTTCAAATCAGAAATTCAGGGAATTTAATGTAGATAAACTGTTTCTGTGATCTGGGCTATCAAAGACCAATAACACTGAAAAAATAGGTGTAGATAAAGGAGTGAAAAATAAACGAAAGCCAAATTTATCAAGTGAAATTTAGGGGTTTTCCCATACTTTGTATAATCTTCTTAGCGTTGTAG
This sequence comes from Tyto alba, assembly GCF_018691265.1. Classification (NCBI taxonomy): domain Eukaryota; kingdom Metazoa; phylum Chordata; class Aves; order Strigiformes; family Tytonidae; genus Tyto; species Tyto alba. The sequence continues at coordinate 6,014,261 of NW_024881300.1, read as the reverse complement.
AACTCCGAGGTTTTTTTAAGTTAATATATTATTCAGAAAACTTAGGGTAATACAGATTTTAGAGTAATATGACTGTTGGAGCTGATTGTGACTTTGTGAGGAAAAGCCAGAATTGTAATTTACAGTTAACATGGTCATCAACTGAGGATATAAAAATGTTTTGCAAGCTATCTGAGCTTGTTTATGGGTGAAGGATTGGCTCTGAGTACGTTGTCATGTTTGTAACCGCCATTGTATCAGTAATTTGGGAAGGAGAAATTAAACTTGTTGAAAACCTGTTGTGCATTTCTGGGGAAAAAAAAAAAAAAGACAAACAAAAAAAACCCAACAAACAAACAAACCCTTTTACACCTAACTCATTTGGTTATTTTCAGCTTGATCGAGTTTTTTAACAAGATGAAAAAGTGGGAGGACATGGCAAATCTACCCTCCCAATTCAGAGAACGAACTGAGAGATTAGAGAGAAACTTTACAGTTTCTGCAGTAATTTTTAAGAAGTATGAGCCTATTTTTCAGGACATTTTCAGATATCCTCAAGAAGATCAACCTCGTCAACAAAGAGGAAGAAAACAGAGGTACATTTCTGTGATTTTAGACTGATTTTAGAGCATTACTGTTACAAAAATATAACAAAGTTGCTCAGTTGTTTTACTTGTATTTTTGACTGTATTTTCATAGTAGCTCTTCACAATATCAGAGTTGGTGTCTCTGTCCTTGTCACAGCAATTTTTCAGTCTTTTTGCAGTTTGTCAGAACTGACAGGGTGCAGGAAATCCCAAAGCTGCTAAGTATGTATGATTTGGAGGGAGTGGGAGAAAGGGGAGAGATGATAATCAGCGTGTAGACAAGAGAAATATTAGAATTTCTAAGATGGAAAAGGCTGGAATAATCGGATCTTTGTACAATCTGCATAGCCTCGATAGCTCACAGAACGACTCGGCCTGTTTCACTGCCTAGTAATTCCTGTCGTTTTCTTCATTGATACCTTCTGGATACTTTCATTTATGGTAGAAGCTTTGTTTCTTTGTTACCGTTTGCATTAAAAGTGCTGTGAAAACTAAGTGCTAGCCCTGTTTTCTGGTTATTTGTATCTTAACAAGATCTCATCTGTTTGTGCCAGCACAGCATGGCTTGTCATTTCTCCTGGCAGTTAGTAGAGGTTCGTTTATTCCCATTCAGTATTTCGTCTTCACTACAGTGAAGTGCCATTGTTTGGTTGCTTTTATGTTGTTTTTTTTGTTTGTTTTCTTTTTTGTTTGTTTGTTTTTAATTGTCTTTTACTTTTTCTAATATTTATAGATTATTTCTTAGTTGAGTTTATTGGCTTTTTTCCCCCTTGATGTTCTTGTGAGCATCACCTAGTGGTATTTGTAACCAAATGCAAAATACTTTACATTAGTACTTAGATGACACACTTGTGAACACACAGTTCTGAAAGTCTTGCCTGTACTGAGTACATTAATATCAACACACTGTGTAATGTGTTCCTCCAAGAACATGCATACATGCTTAGAATTCTTATGAATAGGGAATCTCAGCTCTGGCTCTCAAACTATTTCAGTTGACTGTATGTACCATTTGTGATATTGTTGTATGGAAAAGCAGATACAAGATTTTCTGTAGGTTTTAAATTCAGATATGTACCTGTTCTTTGCAACTAATATCACAATTTTGGCTTAAAAGAAGACATTTAGGCCAGCTATATTTAACAGTAAATTTCTAGTGATTTTCTGCTCAAGCCTTGGCACATTTCTAATGCCATCTGCTGTGTTGGTCTGCTCTAGTGACATTTGAATTATCGCATGCAGACTGAGAGCGGGGTTCCACTTGTGTCTGCACCAAACCGTTGTGCAGCTTGCTTTATTACCTTTAGTCAGGTTTTTGTGGGAAGAGTTTAAGATTTTGGCCACACTGTAGTAAAACTTAATTTTCTTTTAGAACCATTGAATGCTTTCTGACGTTCAATCACTCTTCATTCATTGAGCTGATTGTGTGTTGTCTTGCTGTATTTTTCCCCAACAGACGGCAACCCTGTACTGTGACTGAAGTTTTCCAGTTTTGCTGGGTGCTGTTTGTTCATGCAAAAGGTAAGAGACTTAAAAGGGATTAAATACGGCAAACCTGGTTTTGTTAGTTGTTATCTTAGATCAATCCTTAAACACTGAAACAGATGTAGGCATTTCTGGATTTAGGCCCCGAAAAAAGTCCCTCAGAACAGCCTGAAGGAATGTATCCGGTCATCATTTCCCCAGCTGTATGTTTTACCACACTTTTAAGGTGAGCTCTATGTCCAAACAGCTTGCCTTTTGTGTGGAATAGTTTTACAAAGTTTCTAGTATTCTGGAGACTTAAGCTGTAATTGCAGGGGGAAAAAGTAGCTTAGAGTTTTAGTGAGTTCATATTTAGATGATGTTGTAATTAGCATAAGGTGCATGCTTACTAGGAACAAATAATATTTAAATTACTCCTAAGTTTCCATTAACACTGAAAATATTGAATTAATTTTTTTTTTCTACAACCTAGTGAAATTTTATCACAAAATTTTTGGTGTGAATACTTTGACACTAGTATCACGGATAGCATTCTAATTCTTTTGATAGCCTTTTTGCCCCCTACCTTTTTAAAAAAAGAGTACGCAGCAACAGTATCAAATAACCGTATTACTAAATAGGTCTGCCTGGACCTGTCTTTCAAGGGTGATTTTCTTTTGCATTTTGGACAGTAGCAGTATACGTATAAACAGCTGACTGTCTTGAAGACTCAGATTCCTTTGGAACACATAAGGAGAGATCCTCTGTTAATATGCCTCTGTAGAAATAATGCAATAACCAGACAATATATTGCAATGTGTATATAACCTTTATCGTCAGAGCAGTTTTAAAGCTAATAAGAATAGTAGAGAACTTCAGCAGTTTCTCTGGTTAATGACTGATGGGATAAAAAGCCACAGGAGGGAATATGATTAAATCCTTATTTTAGGCTGGAGTTGTTCACTGGTATCACATATAGTCTAAAGCCTTTCCTCATCAAACCTGCAGATGAAAGAGTTTCTGCATACCTAGGGCTTTATTCAAGTACTGCTTGGATGAGTGTTCACTGGGAATTCTGTATAAGTAAGATATTGTTTTGAGGAAAATAAAGACAAGATGTATATTCCTTACTGAAAGAACATCTTTGTAGATTCAGGTTCATTGATAATTTCCAGAGACTTGTTATATTTTTTCACAAGATAACTTCTAGTAGAAGAAAACTAAAAGCTTAATCTCTACAAGGAAATAGTTAAAAGGAATTTGGATTTGGTTTGGGAGTGTGTGTTGGGGTGACTTTTGTAAACCATTGTTAAGTTTCCTGCACTGTGCTATGTTTTCCTTAATTGGCTGCTTTTGAGGATAGGACAGAGTAGGCTGTCACAATATTGAATTATCTGGCACTAATTTTGTTCAAAACAGATTAGCCTTTCTTTCTACACTGCACCACATTGCAGAGGGTTGCCAGCAGCTCCTTTTAGGAAAAGTTGCTGGTTGTGTTACTGTACCCTCACCGTCACATCTTTGTACGAAGATCAGGAGGGGTGTGCTATAGCACGAGTGCTGCACTGAACACTCTATCTGATGTAGAAGATGCCTTTTTCCACCAGGCTGCAGAGTCCACTTCACTGAGGAAGAGAAATCTTTCCTAAACTAATATGTTGCTTGCAACCCTGAAACGATTTTCATCTTTTTTTTTTTTTTTTTTTTTTTTAGTCCAGATTATCACTCTCAAGTAGTATGAAATACCTATTCGTATTCCACCAAGTCCAGAGGAGAGTTAGTACTGTCCTTGATTTCCAGTCACTTCTTTAGCACAGTTAGGCAGCTGAGAGTAAGTAGGTCAGTCTGAAAAATCATTTCTTTTTCTTTTCTCCTCTATAAAATCTGCACTTCTATGGGTGGATTGGTCAGTTGACAAAGTGCAAAAGGATTCTGAATCTTCCTATTGCTATGTTACTGGTTAATGTGTTTGAGTAACTACACCATCAAGTAACTACATAATAAATTAAGTACAATTATCAAGCAGTTTCAGACACACAAATTACTTTGTAAAGAATACTGTCTTGATAACATAGCCAATTAAATTTTACAAGAAAAAGGGAAATTTAGAGTAGGTAAATAAATTTACCACTAGTCACTTTAATTTTACAGTTTTTAAGTGTGGCAGCACAAAAATGGAAACTAAATGTTGACTATTTAAGGCATTTACTAGCCCTGGTAGGTTTTGCTCACTGCTTTGAGGGTTGGCAGTAATCCTTATCGTGGCAACCGCACATCAGTGGCAAGTTCAGGCTTGCCTCTGGTGTTTCTGCCAGCCTGAAGATCATTGCGCTCAGTTTCACAAATGCAGAAAGTACAGGTCTTGCTTGTACCTTTGCTATACACCACAAAGTAAGATAGCAACTTTGTTTAGCAATACTGCAATTCTTGCATATACTATTTGTCAGAATTTATCTGTAAACTCTTGATCTTGACTTTTTTTTTTTTCTTTCTTTAAAATGGAATTGAAAAAAATACATCTCTGCTGCACTGAGATAACTTTTATTATTTGGTACTAGGTTGTGGAAGAAAGCAGTAAGCTATTCTTTGAAATGTCATTGACAAATAATTTATATGAAACTTGGTATTGTAAAATTAGATTTATTTTTGACTGTGCTGACAGTAACAGTTGCTATGTTAGACTTTGTGGTTATGAAATTGAACCTATGTTACAAGAATTACTTCTTTAAGATTTTTACTGCTTAAAATTTTACTACTGTATTTAGGACTTTCGTTGCTTTGCTGTGAACCTTTAATGATTCAGAAATAACTGATGAATGTGTATAGTTAATTCAAATTTCATGTAGGCTTCATTATTTTAAGTAGTTCCAATTATCTGCATTGAAATTATTTTCTTTTAACAAACATGGAATCAGAAAATGAAATATAAATTTGAACAAATGGGTATGTTACAGGTAGAAAAGTAACAGCATAATTTAGAAATATTCTTTAATCATACACACATTTCAGTGTGTTCTAAGTGAATTCTATGATAGATTTTCTATAACTATATGATAGAGTTCTTCAAGGTTTTAAATCTTTTCTTCATACTTGGCTCAGCTGTGTGGTTTGGATCTTACCTGAAAGGAGAAAAAAAAAAAAAGTAGAAAACTTATTACTATTGAAAGAGTGATAGAAAGTCAAGCTGTGTATATCAATTCATGGAATTGTGATTTATGTTATTAATTAATGGTATGGTTTATTTTACATGACTGTTTTTAGCTATGGCCATTCCCCTAAAGAAATATCATAAACCTAAGTAGGTTCAGTAAAGAGGCATGAATCCGAGTATAATCTTTGTGAAAGGTGATAAAAGAGTGAGGAGGTAGCAAGGATTCTTTTCTACAGGAAGGTGATAAATAAGAAATACTTTAGGAGCTATAGGAAATAAAGCTACCTTGTAAACCAGATCAAAGAAACGCATTTGAACTCTTTTGTAAAATGCAAGAGAAATTAAGTTTTATTTATTGCTGTTTATATTGAGCGTGCTCACAACACAATTTTTGCAAAGAAAACAGATTGGTAAAGAAAAATAATCTCCTGACTTTGAGTTGAATCGGATGTAGGTTCATTCTGGAGAATGGGGGGAATTGAAGGAGGAGGCAGCGCTTGCTCTTTCTAGGACATCTGAACGCATGGGTCTAGCCCAGCAAAAGTTCAAGTTCTTTGCAACGCTTTACAGCAATGCAAAATTGGGGAAAAGGGAAGTCTCTGTTGGAACACGTTCTTCCCCCTTACATTCCTTTAGAACAAGATTCTGCTTCAGGCAGGTAGAGTAAGAATCTCCAAGGATGTTACTCTGCCAGACACTGGGGCTTGTGTTGCCAGAGTTCTGGTAACATATTTTTCTTCCTTGAGGGCACTTTGCATTACACTGTTCATGCTGCTTCAAGTTATGCACTGATTAATCAGATTGCAGACTCCCTCATTCACAGTAATATCATGTTTGTCAACATTTGGTAAGGTTTGTTTTCAGCACAGCACAGTATATCTGAGTTCCTACACAATTGCTGCTGTTCCTGACAACATATTTTACTATTATATTTGCTATATTTTATTAAGTGTGTGTCTGTTTTGCTACCTGCATTTCTGTCCAGGTATTTATAGTCACCAAAGTCTATGTTTCCAAGGCTCCATTGTTGATTGTAATGAAAATGTCAACAGTTTCTTGGTTGAAAGAATTTTAATTAGTTTTAATTAATGTCTTCTGTCTTTCTAATATTGAAGGTAATTTCCCTATGATCAGTGATGACTTGGTCAATTCCTACCACCTCTTGTTATGTGCTTTGGATCTAGTGTATGGAAATGCTCTCCAGTGCCCTAACCGTAAAGAACTTCTGAATCCTAATTTTAAAGGTATGTTGAAAAGAAACTATCAATCTTTATCCAAAGTCTGAAAGAACTTCTGAGGCTACTGAAATTAGTAAGGATCGGTGTGACAGAGAATAAATTGAATAATATGGGTTTGAATTCATACATTCTGTATCTAGCTGCAGAGTTAGATTTCTATTAATGTAGTATGTAATAACAGACTACTGAATTTTGTCAATAGTATAGTAAGTCAATTATTTAATTTACTATGGAAATACCATTGAAGGAAGTTCCAAAGTAACAATTTCTGTTAATGACATTTTAATGTCAGTGAAGGCGTGCATAATGATGCGGTTGTTAAGGGACACACTCAGACTGGAGAGTTCCTGGGAGGCAGCTGTTTGGAAAGCTCCCGTGCTCAAAGATGAGAGCGGCAACTTGATTGTTTCCTTCTCTTTTCTGGATTGCTGCTGTTCTCTTTCTGAAGAGAATGGAAACGTAGGTTGACTTGATCACCACAAATGCAAATGAATGGTGAGAAGTTGCCACTGAATTTCTGATTTAATTCTTTTGAGACTTATGCTTCCTTTTCAGTGCTGTAGGGTATTTGCATTTACTTTGTAGTGGTTCGACTGTGACCTGGAACCATTATCTCAAATTTATTTGAATAAATATAATAGTTCAAGAGTGTTTGATTCATTTTCTGTTAGAACTGATATCTTTTAATTTTTATCACTCAATATGTAATTTTTTAAAATCTCTGACTCAAAATTGTCTTTTGATAACATCAAATTGAGTGGGCACTATAATTAATAAATCTTTCAAGGGAATTCATTAGTTGACTATTTTCATTTCACACTGTCTAGACTACACAGCATAGAATTTAAGTTTAATTAGAAAACAGGATATAGATTTGCAGGATTAAATACTGTAGTATTCTTAATTGTAGGTCTACCTGAAGACTTCCATAGTAAGGATTATAAAGTATCATCTGATCCTCCCTGCATCATTGAAAAACTGTGTTCATTACATTATGGATTAGTTTTAGAAGCAAAAGGCATAAAGGAACATTTTTGGAAGCCATATATTCGGAAACTGTTTGACAAAAAGGTTGGTCAATAAATTTGTCATGTAAAAAAATTTCTCCTTACTCATTATCTTCAGAACCTTTTAAGAACTGAAGAGTCCATCATTTGTTCTTAACTGTCTTACAGCTTTTAAAGGGAAAAGACGAAAATCTGACGGGATTTCTAGATCCTGGGAACTTCGGAGATAGCTTGTGAGTCACTGGCTTCGTGGTTTGGTTTGCAGTAGTATCTGTAATACGACTGCACTTGCCTGATTATCTGTGTCTTAGCACTAGTACTAGCTAGGTGACTTGCATAGGTATTAGTGTTTATACATTACATTGTGTTTCAGTTCCTTTTCTTTGAGGTGGTATGGTCTGAGGCGTATTTGAAAGAGGAATGAGTCTTCAGAATGATGTCACTTGATGTCTGGTTTTGTTCTTACGTTTCTATGCTTCCTCCAATTTTTTTTTTGTATATAACTCAGTGTTAGTATGAAAAAGATGTGGGAGCACATTGAGTGGGCAGTGGGAGGGAAAAATGGGGTTTGGTGGTATTTTTTTCTTTATAAACCTAGAGATGCTCATGAGTAGGACTTACTTTCTTTCAAATGGTGTGCAAATGATAAGCCGAGTTTATGATGATGTGATTCTGCGTAAGTTTTGAAGAGTTTTCAGCCAAATGCGAGCTACTAGTGTTGGATTATGTTCCTTTTGCAGCTATGCTAGATGGCAAGCCATCAGATATAATGGAAAAACAACGTCATGTTTAAGATACTGTAGATTTTAAAGGAGCTCCAGTGCTTAAGTCAGCTAAAAGAAGTTGTAAAGTAGACTTCCAGCAGGCCAGAACGGTGTTCATTCAGTACGCAGGTGAACAAAGCACTGTGTAAATGGAGGGGGGTTTATATCTGTCTCTTCCTTTCTGCTGTAGCAAAGCCATCAACAAGGCCTACGAGGAGTATGTTTTGTCAGTAGGAAATCTTGATGAGCGAATATTTCTTGGGGAGGATGCGGATGAAGAAATTGGAACTCTCACAAGGTGCTTAAATACACCTTCAGGGATGGAAACAGCTGAAAGGGTGCAGGTGAAGCATAACTTGCAGCAGCACTTTGACAGGGTGAGTATGACATGGAACGTGTTGCCGTTTTTACACGGAGAAGAAGTTGTGAGTTGGTCTGTGATGAGGAGAAGGAGCTACTGAAAATTACCATCTATTGTTCAAGGTGATCTGGGAGTGTACACAGCATAACTGTGTTAGATTTTGTAAGTGATTAGATATATTGTTTACTTCGGGGGTTTGGGGACAGAATTTTTCCATACATTTGGGTTTTCTTTGGTTAAATGCAATGTAGAGAATATTTAGGTAATTACCCAAAGAGGTATCTTTAGGTAAATGTAGGTGCAGATTTTCAAGCGTGACAGAGCGGGCAGTTCTCCATGGTTGGTTGGCAGGTGCTGAATTGTCCTGCAACTGCCGGGGCCCCCTGGTCCTTCCCAGCCAACTTTCCCTTCCCTCACATCTCTGTCCCATATGCCTTTTTTCGCTTAACATACGCAAAGCTGCTCAGCACTTTGCACGTTGTTTGTTTTAACAGATGTGCTTTGGGTGTTAATATTACATCTGGTTACAATTGTAGTTAAATCACTAGGGAATGGTTTTCACCTTGCTTGCTTAAAAGCATGATACGTAGATATGTGTGTTATAGATACATAGGTATGAGTAATAAAATAGCGTAGAATGTGGTATTTGAGAGGATAAAGAACACTACATGTTTCAGAACAATGAAGAGAAGACCTAGAAAATGATCAGGGCCTTTGTGTGCCTAGAAAAGCTTTTGAAAAGCAGGCACTGGCTTTGAATGCAGACATGTACAGCTGTGATGACAGAATATCAAAATATTCCTGAGGATGGAGAAGAGATCTTAAAGGAGGAAGGATACCACAGGCAAATGAAGAAGGGTATAAGCTGTATTAGCACAGTTAGATTACAGAGAGCAAAAGGGTAAAACAGTCTCGATCACCGCCACAGCTGTGGGATCTTTTTCCAGAGTGAGAGTTGGTTAATGGCTTTCAACATTCTGGAGACAAGGGACCGAAATAACCCAATTCAGCAAATCAGTGCAATCAGTTATTTATTTGCTTCTGATCTATTGAAAGAAATAATCAGCCACTAAGTTTTGCTGGCGTAACTCTGGCAGGTGTCTGGAGTGATGAGACAGTGCGGCCTGTGAGGCAGCAGCTTGCAGCCGCAATGCCGGAGCTGCGGCAGGCCCCGGGCAGCCCACGTAGGGCTGGGGGAAGCAGCCTTCCTGCTAGGGCCTGGGGACAGAAATAAAACACACCTAGGAGTGTGTGGGGAGAATGGGACAAGTATTGGGAGCTCGACCTCGTGAAGAGACTGCAAAATGTAATGTATTCATTAAAGTAAGGGAAACATTTCTTGGTTAAGTGATAGTGTGGTTAGATAATCAGAGGATGCATTGGTTTTGCTCTGCACTAATTGAAGGAATATCCTTGATGTTAAATTATTTTGATGTGATGGCTTGATCTGATGCAAATGAATTAGAAAGCTAAGTGTTAGATCCAGGAAGACTTTTCTCGTTAAGAGGTAAACCCGCTGCGCGCCCTGGCTCGGCACACTTCCCGTCTGAGCTACAGCTGCCTTTGGTACACAAGGGATGGGGCGCTGCTGGGGGGCTGGGGTTTTTTTTTTAGATTGGCCTAGTGGTTTCACACTTCACTTGCAGTGCCTGTGTCTCAGTGTGAGATCACATTTTCACTAAGTTTGTACAGTGCTGTTTGATGCAAACATCCGAGTGACACAGGTAAATCTTTAATTGCTGGCTATTACCTGAGACAGGAACTAGTTTGGGCGGTTTGATTCCCAGCCATTTTTTTCTGGGCCTATATCGTAACACAGGGTAAGAATCCTACAGATGGACACTTCTAGTTTTTGACCTGTATCTGAGTTTTATAGCAGTGTACAGCTATATGCTTCTTTTCTGTCTTTTTAGTCCAAATCACTTAGGATTACAACCCCGCTTACTGGCCGCAAGTATATTAAAGAGAGCAACCCATATGTGACGCCTGTTTCCATAGCAACGTACAGTTTGAGCCGCCTTCACACGATGCTGGCAGGGCTGAAGAATGCCCCCAGTGAAAATCTGGAGCAAATACTCAGGTAAGCTTGACGTTTAGCTAACCAAATCAATATGGTTTTAAAAGTTTTAATAACAAACAGTAATGCTGAACAGTGTAATTTCAAATGTGAGTCAGTCTTAAAATGTTCTGGAGTAAACTAGGACCCAGAGACACGTTTCATCTTCAAAAGACTTTGTTCTCTTTATTTAGACACATTTGTCCTTAAGAGATTGATGGCTGTAAGAACATGCAACATTTAAAACCCAACAGTTCCGAGTTTCTGTAACAGCAAACTGCTAATACAAAATTGTCAAGACTTTTCTTCCTCCTACTTAGCAAATCTCACTTCCTAGCAAGTTGCTCCACTCTGAAGGAGATGCAAAATAAATTTCATTCTCCATGTAGGTAAACTATTGCTTCAGGTACAATATACTTTGAAACAATTTTTAGATATCACACAGAAAATACAGTTTAACTATTCACCCCTGATCATGAGAAGATGTGCATATTTACTACAATGTATACAATAGTAATAAAATGCCGTGGACATTTTACAGCGCACATACAGGTAGGCAGCTAGGGGTGTGTTTGTATTGCTATGCAATGTATTTACAGTTTCATGCTTTCATCATATTATAAAAATGGTTGTAGATTTTTTTTTTTTTTAATTAGTAGGAACAGTATGTTGAAAACGTTGGTTTTATTTTCAGGGCATGTTCCAGAGATCCTTCTCAATCTATTGCAAACAGAGTGAAAGAGATGTATGAAGCATACTGCCAGAGCGTGCAGTCTGAAGGAGAATTCAGTAATTTTTCCAAAGGTGGGAAATATTTTACTTATCCTAGTAAGAATGAAAATGCCTGGAAACACATTGATCTCCTGTAATTGTTTTACTTACAAGTTATGCTTCAGCACAAGTGTCTTTTCTATTGCTTCTGTCTTTCCTTGTATTCTTAAGACATGGCAAATTTCAACCCTGCATAGGATTTTATCATCAGCCTTAGCTCATATCACTGGAATCTGTTGATACTTTCAGTTGTACAGAAGTGAAATGAAAAGGACTGTTAAGCGTACCAGTTTTTCTCCCAGATAGTAAAATAATAGTGATAACATGGATTTCTGTGATAATAATGAAAAATATAATTGTAGTCTTTAAAAACCCTACAGCAGTTTTGGCTTACATACAAGGATGGATTAGCACAGATATTAAAATCCTGCCAGTATAACCAAAAAGTACTATTTGTCAAGTGTGTGAAGACAGATAGAAAATAAGGAAGATGCTCTTGACCTTCTTGTTTCATAATAGGGCCTTACCTTGTTCCTGACAGCATAGTTGTTTCAGGGTTTTCAGTTGCGCAGTGCGAGCTGGATCCCTATAGGTACACTTTTCAATGTATTTTCTGAACTTGAAATATGTAGAGTGTATGACAGCAATGTTAGGGGTTGTTCCTCTATACAGGGTTTTCCTCAGGGTTCAGTAGTAAGTGACTCTGCTCTGCATTCGCAGGTCAGTGCGGCATAGGAGAGGGATGCCTAGGTTAATTTTAACTGGGTTAGTCCTGAAAGTGTTGTAGCTACAGCAGCACAGAAATCCAATCCACACAAGCTCCTCAACTGTTGTAGCTCTATAGCTTAAGAAAAAGAACATAATTATCGCATTTCACAATATTGTTCCTACTTAAAATTCCTGCAGATGTTGCTAGTAAGCATTTTCGTCGTGCTGAGGTGCTGTACTACAAGGTCTTGGAATCAGTCATTGAGCAGGAGAGGAGGAGACTGGGAGACACTGACTTATCTGTAAGGAAAACTAAACCCATTGTACTTCATTTTTAAATTTGTACCTACAAAAAAGCAAACTAGTTGTAAAGCAGAACAGACGGGTCTCTCAAATAAGGGTCCATCTCTGAAAAGTGCCCTGCAAGTACACCTGCCTGGAAGAAGTGTACAAGAACTCGTTTGTGTTTGTAAACACAAAGATAGTTGAAGTTTTTAATGAGTAAAGATGGCTCATTTTGGATACGTTTTGCCTCTTCCAAAATAACATCTCCTAAAAAAGCTTGATAATCCTGTTTTGGATGAGGCAGAATAGAAAGCATTTTCTTGTTCTAGAGTTACACCGTAAATTCAGCTTTACAATTTGCAACTCTCTTGCAGGCAATACTGGAGCAAGATGTGTTTCACAGATCTCTGCTGGCATGTTGCCTTGAGATCGTTACCTTTACGTATAAGCCACCTGGAAACTTTCCATTCATCACTGAAATATTCGAAATTCCAGTTTATCATTTTTATAAGGTAAAGTCTTTGAGAGCTAGAAATGCTTATCAAGTCATGAGAACTCTATGGAGTCATATTAAGCCATCTCCTTACTGAGATGTTAACTTACACATCAACTCTTCACTCTCAGCTCTGCCCATTTTTGTATTGAAAAAAAAAAATTATCCCCAGTATCGATCTAGTAACTGATGGATTATCATTTACCACGAGCTATTCTGCAACAGTGCTTGGCATGTTTGTTTGTTTAGAAAGATACAAATAACTGTCTTCTGGTAAAACTGCAAGATGACATATGATTGAGTCATAGTAATGCAGCCTTTAACAGTCTCTTCTTCCTTGAAAATTGGGAATTAGATCTTTCTGTAAGAAGAAATATATGAAACGAGCACATTATGTTGATCGGAATTATACACCTTACAGGTAATTGAGGTTTTCATTAGAGCAGAGGACGGCCTTTGTCGGGAAGTAGTAAAACACCTCAATCATATTGAAGAACAGATCTTGGAAAGCATGGCGTGGAAACAGGAATCCATTCTGTGGGACAGAATCAGGGATAATGAAAACAAAGTTCCTAGTTGTGAAGAGGTGAGTGCTGCTTGGGAGGTTTTGCATAGTTATCCTAATCGTAGAGGGGACGCTGCAGCCTGCTGGGGGGAGGCCTCCAGCCTTCAGTTTGGGCAGCCCCAGCAGGCCGGGCTCCCGCAGCGCAGCCCGGCGATGAACAGAACAGACAAGCAGGGAAGGTTTGCACCAGTCACTCGCACTTGAAAAGATTACTGGCCCTGAAGAAACATTGTAAAAAGTAGAGACTTCTAAGTGTAGTCACAGAAGGACTATTACAGTACTGCCTCTTCGAGAGTAGTACAATCACTGCAACGTTTTGGTAGGCTTAGGGTAAGTGTTTTGATATTCTTGGTTTTATTTCTTTCCATACAGTTTTGCTGTTCAAGATTTGTAGTGCAGAAGCTTTAACGTATTTGTCACGTAGTCAATCTGTGATACAGACACTCTAATAAATAAATAATTTTAGGTAATGCCGCCTCAGTACTTTGAGAGATCTGCTGGGAACAGTGTTGTTGGTTCGCCACTGACACCAAGACGAATAAACGAGGTTCGTGCAGAAAGTGGAGGACTAGGAAAAGGTGAGACTTGGTGTGTAACATGCTTATGCTGCTCAGACTGTGGCTTTAATTCTTCAATCTAGGTGGTGCATAGCACAGATGCTGCTTTACAGTTACTGTGCAGTTACTTGCAAGCACGTGGGTAAATGGTGTTTCTATTGCAACTCACCCAGTTAAGTCCCATGGCCAGGACCGCCGCGTTCACTATCAGTGTGAACAAAACCCTGCAGTGAGAGGGTGCTTCCAGGAGGCTATGCCTATGAACAATGTAGATGTATGTATACATATACACATGTTAAATAATATTTATACACGCATAAAACTTATGTTCTAATCAGTAGCACGTGAACAGTTTGCTTTACTGTTATACCAGAATTGAATCTCCACTGTATATTCAGGTACGTGAAGTCTCAAGCTTTTGCGCTGGAAAAACAAAACATAATACGTTAGTTTAGAAAAATATTAAATGCAGAAATATTTGATGTTAAATCATCTCTAAAAGCAACCTGGAAGCACAACTGTAGACATCAGGAATTTAAAAAAAAAAAAAAAACAACATTTCTGGAACGTATTTTGATTATTAGACTTCCATCAGGTATTTTTATAATCAGGGATTATATAATGGGACGTAAATATGTATGGGGGTTTTTTTTAATCCACAGGCCTCTCCTCCTCTCCCACAACCCTGTACGACAGATACAGTTCTCCCACAGCCAACCCTACGCGGAGAAGACTGTTTGCTGACAGCGATGCCCCCCCTGACAGCGGGGCGCCGGTGCGCGTGTCCCAGCCGCCCGTGGTGAACGCGGTGCCCGTGCCCAGCCTGAACCCCGAGGCCATGTCCGTAACGCCGGTGCCCGGGCAGACACTGGTTACCGTGGCAACCGCCACCGTCACCGCCAACAACGGGCAGACTGTGACCATCCCCGTCCAAGGTGAGAGGAGAGCGACGGGCGAGCGACCCGGGCTTGGTCCCAGCAGAGCATCAGTACACAGCACGGGGGACGGGGCGGGAGCAGTATGCCAGTGGAGCCAAAAGTGTGCTTCGGGACTCACACGGGGAGAGATTGTTTCAGTAGCTGAGCAGAACTTAGAACACGTGCAGCACAAGATGTTCTAACTGCCACCATCTATTTTATAAATCTTAGCTATTTCAGTAAGCCTTCCTTCCCGAACTGGCATGGGGTGAAAGTTATATTAGTATGAAAAACTTAGTTCAACTTCATGATTTTCTTGTCTCCTTCGGACTTTTCATCATAAGTATTTTGATGAAACAATTCTACATATAATATACTAAACATATAGTTAAAAGCAACTAATAAAAGAATTACTGAATTCTTTAAAAAAGAAAGACAATCAAAACCAAACCACTAACAACCACAGACCCACACTCCCGCCTCCCAACTTGCTCTTATTTCAGACTCTTTGTTACATTACAGGTATTGCCAATGAAAACGGAGGAATAACTTTCTTCCCAGTCCAAGTCAACGTAGGCACCCAGGCTCAAGCGGTCTCCGGGCCCATTCCTCCTCTCAGTGCCCAGGCCCTGGCCGCCCCCCTGAACCCCCCGCTGAGCGGGGCAGCGCTCCAGCTCCCCGGCCCCTTACCGGTCCCGCAGATCTCGCCGGGAGAGCAGCGCCCAGCCCCGCAGCTGCCCCCTGCCCCCGCCCCCCGGCCACGCAAGATGGGCTCGCTCGCACTCTTCTTTAGAAAGGTACTTTTCCATCTAATTTGTGCTTTGCTTAGTTTGTCTTTGATAAGTCTTCGCTGCTTATTACTAGAAATAGGAGAATATTCCATTTCAAAGTTAATCTGTACCTGGTGTCCCTTCAGAGCCAGACCTGCCGAGTAGTTTTTTTATGCAGGTAACTTGTCACTAGCAGAGGAGTGGACTGTCTCCACAGCTGTCACATCACAAGCTGTCAAGTAGATGAGGTACTTCACCAGCTGGTACGCCAAGGGGTCCATTTTCTTTATGACTCTTTAAAAGAAAGAAATTCACCTTAGAGACCTTCTGGTTTACTCACTACCGTGTGCTTGTAGGTTATACGGTGCCCTGCCTGTGCTCAGGCCAGCCTGGAATTTCAGCTTCAAACAAATGTTTTCTTAGCATTGATCCCAGCCCTGAGAGTGTCTGTGTCCTGTAGGCAAACAACTTAAATTTTATTATTCTTCTTTTGGCTTATCTTTTGCACAAGTTCTGCCGGGTGTGCAAGTCAGAACTAGGCTCCAGCTGGGTGAGAAAGCGGTGTTGCTGGGGCCCTAAGCACAGTCTCCATTTCAACAGGTCTATCATTTAGCTAGCGTTCGGCTGAGAGATCTCTGTGTCAAACTCGATATCTCTGATGAGCTCCGGAAAAAGATCTGGACGTGTTTTGAGTATTCCTTGGTGCACTGCCCTGAAATCATGATGGACAGACATCTGGATCAGCTGCTGATGTGCGCGATCTACGTAATGGCAAAGGTAAGGTGTGAATGAAGAAAAAGTGTCTTTAGGGCTTAATATTCCACACACAGTTCCTCAAAAAAACCCCAAACCCCAAGCCGATCAAGCAGCCCACCCAACCACCCCCAAACAAACGAGCTACCCACAGAGAAACTATGAACCTTTTCTGTTCGTCTCCTCTTAGGTTACTAAGGAGGATAGATCATTTCAGAACATTATGCGCTGCTATCGCACACAACCCCAAGCCAAGAGTCACGTAAGTACAGCTGCTATTAATTAAACGAGGTGGTAGCCTCTGCCTTAGTTCTACTTTGGAAGGGACTGCTTTTTAAAGGAACATTTAGTAGTAAGTGAATGCAGTCTGCGAGCCATCAGAAGGCAGCAGTCGCATCCAAAATCCTGCGCTCCTGAAAGCTTTTTATGCAAAACTGTACGTCAGCTAGGAAATATCTTAAGCTAAGACCTAAGGAGGCAGTGCCTGGTGGATATGCTGCTCGTAGGAGGGTGAATTTTCCCCTTTAATAAGCAATTTGATACAATGAATTTTCTAAAAAGGTGATCTACCATGCAGGCTGTTGTTTCCTGACGCCGTAGCTGCACATCTAATCACCCTTCCTTTGTTCCCCTCTTTTTCCCTGCAGGTGTATCGGAGCGTCCTGATCAAAGGCGGGAGACGACGCTGCCGCTCCGGCAGCAGTGACAGCAGCAGCCAGCAGAACTCGCCTACGGACAGGAGTAAAGAGAGGAACAAAGAAAGAAGTGAGTGATTGCAGATATTTGGTTTGAATTCCATTTCCAAAACTGTGCACATAGTGGGTGCTGGCTTTTGTGTTGCCCCACCCCAAAGAGTTCCTTCTGTGGCAAGCTGGCACACAATTGAGAATATATCGATAGCACTGACGAGTTGTTGTAATCCGAGCATCACATTACACCCACTTGGACAGTTCTGAATCTCACCACCACACCCACTTACCTTACGAGTTGACTGTGCTGCCAGGCCTGGACCCTCCGGGTTCCGTTTGTGCCGCCCGGGGCGCAGGGAAGGGCCAGCAGGTGCTGGTCCCTGCTCCGGGGCGGCTGCAGGGAGGGAGCACACCCGACACCCACAGCAGCGCTTCGGGCGTCTCTGACATCTGTGAAGATCCTTCCCTTGATTTCTGAACTGACACGTTTTCCTTGAACTAACGTTTATAATTAAGCATCCTGTATATTCCTAGCACCCGTTTTCACGGTATATAATAGATGACAGTGGCAGGAGGGGAGGACAAAATTCCTATGTATTTTGCAGCTTCCCACATTCAACCACCAGGAAGTGTTACCCAGCCACATAGTTCTACCTGAAAAAGGGCACTGTTCCTTACTTTTAATAGTGCCAGCTGGCACAAAGGAAGAGCTGCTGTTAGAAGTGTAGCACAAATGCCTAAAAAACAGCGCTTTAGCTCTGCGTATTTTCATCTAGTATCATCTAGTAACAGCTCAGAAATCCAGTGTGTTTCTGTACGTGCACGCGGCAGGCGGTTGGCCGCCGCTCTCAGGTGCGGGAGGGTGGTGAGGGAGCAGCCCCCGTGGCAGGGCCAGGCACCAGAGCGGCCGCTCTCTCCCGCAGCGAGCCGGGACTCCAGCCCGGTCATGCGCTCCAGCAGCACCCTGCCCGGCCCGCAGCCCAGCAGCGCTCCCCCCACGCCAACCCGCCTGACCGGCGCCAGCAGCGACACCGAGGAGGAGGAGCGAGGGGACCTGATACAGTTCTACAACAACATCTATATCGAGCAGATCAAGGAGTTTGCCCTGAAGTATACTTCAAACGCCGTAAGTGAAGTTCTGTGCTTTTCATTAGCAAATAGATCTTTTTTTTTTACTGTACCTGCAGTGAAGTACTCTTGGCTAACTTCACTGTAAGCAAATTCAAGGGATTACATTTTTATGACAATAGTTTCCCCTCAAGGACACACTCTGCTGTTAAAACGCCGAGTGCTTTCAATGCCCATTTGCTGTTTCCCCCTGTATGAAATACACAGCCCTGAGCGACGGCACCTGCCAGCCTGACAGGGTTAGAAAAGTAAATGAAAACATCAACTCATCTGGCCTAATAACGTGATAAAACTTGCATCTCTTCTAAATGTGTACGGTGAGACACAGTGGAAAAAAACCTAAACTGTGTAAGGTGACTAACTCAGAAAAGCCTTTCTGTCATAACACCCAAGACCAGATACCAACTGTCGGGTGATTTTCATTCTCTCCTGAGCAGGCCGATTCTCCCCCGCTCTCGCCCTACCCCTTCGTAAGGATTGGCTCTCCTCGCCGAATACAGCTCTCCCAGAATCACCCGGTGTACATCTCGCCACACAAAAATGAGTCTACTCTCTCTCCTCGAGAGAAAATATTCTATTATTTCAGCAGCAGCCCATCTAAGGTGAGACTAAAGCGTTTTAGTTTGCTTTTATAAATCCCTATTTCTACCTTTTTAATAGTGAAATTAGAGAAGATTGTGCAGCGTTTCTTTCTGACATGTTGCCTAACACGTACTTTCTCCCCCTAACACTCTGCAAACTGTCCCTTCAGGTACCTCAGAAGCTGTAAAGCAATTAGGTGTCCTCGCTACTGGTCTGCTTTTCAAAGTTACTCTTCATAGGGATCCCTGTGAGCAACTGGGGAGGCGTGGCAACGCTACCCCTTGCTTTCGGGTCCTGGGTGGGTTACTGGGTGTGGAATCCGGTTGGAGAGAACACGAAGTACAATCCCACCCTCGCACCTACCCCGGGGGAAAAAGTCCTCCGCCTGGTTCAAGGTGAACCGACCTACCTGGTCAGTGTGGAGTGGGCTGACTCCTGGTGTCTCTGGTCCCCAAGAAGGATGCAGAACTCTTCCCTGGGGGGCGGCTGCCGTGCAGGCAGGCGGGGCTGCACCCGCGGTGTGAGGGCGGCTCTGGTGTGCCCTAGTGCTGCCAAGGGCCGGGCAGCCAGCAGGGAGGTCAGTCTGGCACACTCCGTGCTGCACAGCTCTCCAGAGAGGAAGCCTGCATAATCCCACTGTAAGGCAGTTAACAAAGATTCACTCTATATTTTGGGAGTCACAATAATGACAGATAATTCTACTTTTTTCCCTCCTCTCCCCTCCAGAGGCTAAAGGAGATCAACAGCATGGTTCGAACTGGAGAAACGCCAACAAAGAAGAGAGGCATTCTCCTAGAAGATGGCACTGAAGCACCAGCGAAGCGCATCTGCCAGGAGAATCACACGGCTCTGTTAAGACGACTACAAGACGTAGCAAATGACAGAGGGTCCCACTGAGCCCCCCCGCACAGGGCTCGGGGAGGCGGCCGTGGAGCGCAGCCCTGCTGCCTCCTGCCGCGCAGTTGCTGCAGCCCCCCCAGCCCGGCAGCCCCGCCCTAACCCCTCCCACCCTGCCTTGGCTGTCACAATAACCACCGCCACAGAAATAATGACTTACACGTAACAAAGTCCAGTTCTGCTTGGAAAGGCAAGAGGGGAATAATCTTTGTAAGCCCTGACGGAAGCCGGCTGGCTGGATTCCTGCCCCGTTCGGGGGGTTCCACGTGCCCCCCAAACCCCTCACCTTGTTTCGCTGCACGAAGGCAGGTAACGCGGCGGCGCCTTGGTTCGAGCGGTGCAATTCTTCACAGGGAACTCACGTTCCAAAGGTGGCACTTTCGGTGGGGCTGGGAAGCGTCATTTTTAAGGCAGATTAGTTTTGCTGTATATTTGCAATGGCACTTTCTACATGTGAATATTTTTTTTCAAAGGCTGACTCCAGCCAACTTTCTGTATTGAAGCAATTTGACTTTTGTATTTATTTACAAATTGACATCCCATAGCTCCCCTCTTCAGCACATGGCACTAAGAATTCCTTTCCACTTGATGCATGCCAGAAGCTTTCTTTTCCAAGGAACTTTATATGCTTGTAATGTTTCTTCAGATTGCTTTTCTTGAGAGTCAGGAACTGGCCACCTCACCTCCTCAGCAGGAGGACGGGCCCATCCATCTCTTAAAATGTAGATTTAGCTTTTTTTGTTTGTTTATAAAGCACAGGGATTAGGGGGCATTTTTGTGTTTTTTTTTTTTTTTTTTTAAATGGACTAAATCAGGCTGCCTGGGAGAAATCTCTCCCCTACTGGTAGGGTAAGAAAGGGGTGCAGATGTTAGACTTCTAGTAGTTGTTTTCATTGAAACTAGTTCCAAAATACCAGACTTATTAGGAAAGCATTAAACCTACTAACAACCTGTCCAGTACAGCAATTCTCCTTTCCAGTGATATAACTGGGACAGGGTGGTGTTCATGTAAGACGTAGCACACCCACATTCTAGCAAGTTTTTATAAGAAAGCAAAAGTTAAAACCTCTGTTTTCAGTCATCCTCACTTCTCTGAATAATGGGAAAATTTAGGACTTAATGAAAGATGCTTTTATTTTACTTCAACTGAATTTACAGTGGAATTCTTACCTGCATAACAAAAAGGCTGAAGTCCAGACAGTGTGTAGATGTTTCTGTAAAAATATTTATGAAATTGACAATTCTTGTTACTCTGTACCATTTATGTTACTTTGTATGAAAATATTGCAAGCATATTTTTCAATAAAGAATTTATAAACTCACAATTTTATGTTCTCATGTGAAAAAAGCATTGTATGTACAAAGCTGAAAGTAGCCTGTAGCTCTCAAACATGGTATTTGAAAATATCAAAATGCTCATGGAGCTGGGGGCCACAGGGCACCTGCTGTACTTGAGATTGCAAAAACTTCAGTCACACATTGCAATTAATGGTTTAAAAAAAATTAAATTGTAAACTAATTCACTCAGTCCCACTACAAGCCAGAGAGTTTACTCTTGCCCCAGTTTAGTCATCGTGTTTGTTCTAAACACGTTTCCCCCCGTGGCAGTGGTCAGCGCGGCTCCTTGCGTGCCCTCTAGCCCCCGCCCGCCCGTCTGACGGGAGCTGGGGCAGCTCCAGGAGCGCTTGGGTAAGGCATCAGGAAGGGTTTGGCCCCTGGCAGCCAGGTGCTGCATTTCTACAGCTCAGTACATGCTGGTTCGCCCCTGCGTTTGTCCTGACCCGCCCCCGCCCGCAGTTTCAGCAGCTGCTGTGGTCTCTTCCTTTCTGAAACCAAACTGCTGAGTGACATTCTGCCGTAAATCATGAGGTACAATTTGTAGCTTATGCTCTGAAACAGATGCTGAAAGAGCTACTTCCACAGAGGTGTTCCAAAGGGGGGGGGGGAAATCTAGTATGTGAACATGATTAAAAAAAAAAAAAAAAACACAAAAAACAAATAAACATCTGAACTAGCTTCAGATAATTTCTTTAAGATTTAGAATAGAATGGTTCAGCTGGAAGGGGCCTACAACCCTCACCCAGCCCAACTGCAAAGGTCCCAGTTTAAGATTGCTGTAGCATAAATTGTATTTCCCTTTCTGGAATGATTCTTTACAGAGCTCAGAATTGCAAAGATGATATTAAAAAATGCACCTTAGCAAAGCGTTGGCAGGGACTTACATTTAGCTTTCCATTAAACAATCTACCTGTACGAGGAAAGCTGGCAGCTAATTCCAGGAGAAAAGGATTTGTTTTTAGGGAGATTCTTTCCCTGCTCATTTGCTACTTTGCTCCTGAACAGCTTCTTTTAGTACAAAAATCCGATTACAGGACAGCTATAGTGTTTTCTCTCCTTTCTCAATCTAAATAAGAAGATGATTCAGATTATTCAATTCTAAGCCAAACAAAATTCTGCATTCTCTTAATAAAAAAAAAAAAAAGTATCTTTTCAGCAAATTTCTATTAGCATGGATTAATTTAGAGCAATCCAACCCACTCACCAGCCCTACAGGGGTCCATAACAGCTCAAAGATAAACAACAGGTACTCAAATAACCATCATTTTTATGACATCATTCTGTCATCCTTCCTTCTCACTGTTTTTACTAACTGGTGGTTTCTAAACCCCAGCAGCAGCTGCCAGATCTGGGAGCTGACATGAGGCAACACTTCCCAGGACTTGCCCCCTGTTTAACCCCCCAGCACCACCAGTGTAGGTGGGGGGTCGGTCCCCTGGTCGCCTTTCTGCATTGCGCCCAGTAGGAATGAAGTCCTGTGGCCACCCTGCTGCAGCTGAGATGAAAGGACATCCCAAGATTAGAAGGGATTAAACTTCTACGCAAGTCCTTCACCTAAGTGGCTTAGGAAATTTGCAAGTCAGTGATTTATTACAAAGGCTTCTGAATAATCATAACAATAAAGAGGAACTATCCCACTCCAGCAAACAGTGCAGGGCTGCCTCCTGCCCAGCGGGCTTCCTCACTCACTGCCAGGCCCATTTTCTGCTCCACACCAAGAGTCCTTCAACTAAAGTGCTAATGCTAAACCCAAAGCATTTACATTTCAATTTCAGCCTTCCCAAGAAAAGCATAAAAGAAAGAAACAGCAGCAACAGAATTCCTGTTCACAGTACTTGAGGAGCTACACTCCAGGCCAGCACACGAGCCCTCAAAAACTCTTCCCCTGTGGGTTGCTTGAAACAACCCCAGCACCCCTCCCCGGGCAATGCCAGCTCAGCTTGCAGGCCAGTTCCTCCACTCCTGTTTTCCGTCACAAACCCAGAACAGCTGACAGGCCCTTGCCAAGGCTGCAGCACTCCCAATTCCTCAGCACCTGCCAGACACCCAAAATCAACAGGCTAGCAGGGGCACCAATGCCCCAGGGAAGGGAAAGCTGACAGAGGTGAGAGAGACAGGTCCATCTCTCCTTGCCCTGTACAGGGTTACAAGGAAGCTGGCTGTTCCTCTCCAGTTTCTACAGGTCCAACAGCACGTTAAGGCTCACTTCACTACCTTGTACCCTGTTCTGGAGACTCCTCACACAAAAGGAATTCTGAAAGCAAGCTGCTCCATAGCAGAGGCATGCTTAACCTTTGCCAAACGTTTGGTTTCAGTCAACAACCAGTGGCACATGACATGAAGGATGGAGTAAAGTTGAACAAATGCATATTTAGGATTATTGGAAATCTGTTCCCAGAATGCAAATAACAAAGGCCAGAAACAGTACCAAGGATTTTTTAAGTAGCTATTCAGCTGCACGGAAAACAAGGAAAAAGTAAGAGTGATAACAGAAACTTTTTGCAGATATTAAGCTAGTTGCCAAGCAGCTGTCAGCCACCCCACACTCCCAGAAGCACCCCGATTTAAGCAGGAGACATCAGCTGTGGCTGCTGCAAACCTTCTGTGCCTTGTGCCACACACCAACCCCCTTTCCACAAGCACAGAAGCGCTGGGGAAGGTGCAAGCTGGATGTGAGCTGCTTTCTGCCCACGCCCTTCCTAACAACAAATTGCAAGGCAGGGCATGAAATAAGAGCCATTAAGTAAATACCTAAAAGCACTGGAGGGATCTAAACCAGAACAAGGGACCAGCTGAGCTGCTGCCCAAGCTGTGCCCACAAAGGCCGCTCCCCACACACGCTGCCTGCAGGGCTGCGACACTGCAAGCACGGAAAACAACAAAACGTGCCCAAAAACCTAAGCACACTCCTGAGAACAAAAGTGTCTTCAGACACTTCCAGTTTCCTCCTTCAACCTCTGTCTCTGTGCACAAGCACTCAAGGCCTTTGCTTCTACCCAGCATCTCACAAGGACTTGAGGCAGAAAACAGCTGAGGTCCCCCACTGCAGCCAGTCACAGCCCTGTCCCGCACCACCACCGAGCTTTTGTCCTGACACAAGAGGATGGAGGCCCAGCAACACACTGATTCCACCCCCCTCCCGCTCTCCCTCCCTCCCTCTCAAAGAGCAGATCAGCAGCAAGGCCACTCACCCCTTGTCACCAGAGCTGGACGTGGTCATCCATGTCTTCAGCAAAGATCCCAGGGAGCGGCGACCCCCTCGGTGCTGGGAGACGAAGCCGGGAGCTCCCTGCAGAGCCGCGCTCGGCCACGCCGGCCCGGGAGGTGCCACCAGCAACGCTGACCCTGCCACGGCTGCACCCAAGGGTGCGCAGCCCCCCCGCCCACAGGAGCTCGCCCTCACAGGTGGAGGGGGGCCAGACAGCTTCCGTGGCTGGCAACACAGGGTAAGAACGACATTTTGTTTTGAAAGACTGAAAAATGAAGTTTCAAAGCCCTGTTTTACACTGGCAGTAGTTTCCTAAAGATCACTGAACCAGGACAACTGGGGCAGAGAAGCCCTACGTGCCCAGTTACTCATTCCTTTGCCTGCACAGGCACACTCTCACACTCTCTAGCTTTTCAAGAAACAGCTGTGGCACTAAGCAACCGCTCCTGAAGGTCTCAGCTTCCTTTTGCTTTCCCACGGCAGGCAAGGAAGAGAGGGAAAGGCAGAAAGTCTTTCAGCACACGCCGGCACAGAACTGACAACAGGAACAGCAGAGAGAACCACTTGCCGCCTTCTACGGTCCACAGGCTTCTCCTTTTCTGTACTGATACACGTAAAGAATCATAAAGGGGTTACAGCCACCTGCCGCCTAAGTCCTGGTCTCACAAAATAGCTAACTTTAGCACGCAAGAATGAAAAAACACCTTTAAGTAAAGGGATAGAACATTCCTACTACAGGAAAGAGTACATAAACCAAGGTGCCAATTCAGAACTTTGCACTCTCCTCAAAGTTTTTGATCTGAAGACAGGACTTAACACTTATTTATGTAACATGTTTTTTCAAAAAAATACTTACAAGTAAGAGCAAAGTACCTGCAAGCCCTAAGCCTTCTCCCTAAGCCTTGCTTCCAAAGGAGTAGGAAAGGGAGAACAGAGAAACCACCACAAAAACCTCAAATCCACTTTTTGCATAGGTTTATTTTGAGGTATGGAGTTGAATGTTTTGCTCCAACAAGCCATCATTACCAGCAAGAAAACAACATTTAGATTGGTGTTATCTTGCTGGTGCTGATTCCTAGTGTTGCTGCAGAAACAGATATAGTACTTCTCCTAACAGTAGCCACTGTTTTGAGACCCAAACAGCAAACCATCCCACACCAAGTCTGTCGGCTTTACTTACTGATGTATCAAAGCACCAGACTGCTTGTGATGAGCTCCTCTAGGGATGACATGACAATACTAATGGAAGTGGAAATACAGAGAATTACTCTTGTCATGACTTTGCAGTTGTCTGAAAACACATCATCAGCAACCTTCAGAGAGCCACTAAAGACTGCTCTAGATTTCCCTATCCATTTTTCAATACATATCATCTCAGCCCCATAACAAAGTTAGATTGAGCTCTGAGCTAGAGAAGATATATTTGTGTCGAAGATAGTAGAAACTAAGTTTACTCTGACATAGTTGTCCTACAAAATCATAGCAAGTCACAGATATCTCAGTCAGCAATTGACTGAAGCTTGGCATAAGTGTCCTTCTGGAAGATCTGTACTCAATCACCACTTTCAGTACAGTTTACAATTAAAAAAAAAAAAAAAAAATGCATTCAAAGCCATTGAATACGTTTAAATCTGCTGTACTAATTCACATGACCAGAGCCTGTCAGAGACTTCAGCTTACATAGACCCACACCTCACAAATAGAGTTCACCAGAGCTTTCAGAGAGCTAAAGGCAATAGTTCAGCTCCAAGTACCTCATTCAGAAGCATCCACTTGGTAACTTATGCTTAGATTTCCTCTTACTTTAACCTCAAATTTGTCTAGGAAGGAGCCACTCTGAGTTACAGTTCTCTTATTACACCGAGTACAAATGGCTATACTAAGGCTTAGAAGGAACATCTTAGCATTTCGTCAATAGCCTAGGTCCTGTAACAAACACTCTGTAAGATGAGAGGAGTTAAAGAGGAAAGAGTATCCCCGAGAAATGCACCTTTGGATGTACTTCCTTCTTTGCCTTAAAGAGGACCCTTGCGCTCTGCATACCCTCTGCATTCTTCTGTCTAAGAGGAATTCCAGCAGCACCAGAGACACTCCAGGCAGCCCCAGGAAACTGCTGCATCTCAAAGGCAAGGCAGAAGCTTTAAAAGGTTTAAAGCAACATCATGCAGTAAGATTTCAGCATTACCTAAAACAGAGTAAGTACTTAATTTATACAATGTTAAGCGCTGCATAGAAACCACACAAGTCATCCTTATATCATTTGGTATATGATAGCATATTACTTGTGAAGTCTTTGTCTATTTCCTTAAGAACTAAGTTGTTCTCAAAGGCAACAGGGAACAGTAGTAATATGACAAGTGCATTTAGCTTGTCAGAAAAAAACCAAAAGACAAAAAAACCCCACAAAAACCAAAACATACACCACACCACTCCCCACCCTCCCCAAACACCACATCATGTTTCTGTATGGACTCACTACGGCTTGTTACTAGACAGCAGGGTTTGCATTAACGCCATCAGTACAAGTATGAGTAGTCAGAGAAAAAGCAGCCCGGCTGTAAAGGGTTAACATCACGGGTTTTCCCAGGACAATCCCGAAGGCTCTTGCACAAAGTAAAAGGCTCTGCCCTGAGCTCACACGGGCTTTGAAAGGCTTTCCTGTAGGTGGAAGAAAGCTGTGCTGAGCGCAGGCTGCCGCCCGGCCCCTCCAGGCCCTGCTACATCTCTGCCGCCTGGACAAACAGAGGGACAAAAGCTAGATCATGGTTTCTTTTTATTTTAAGATGTCACTATTACCACACATTAGTCAAGCTCTCCTAAATAATCCCCTAGACACCTAGGGAATCTAAAATCCCCTAAGATTTTATTAGCTCAAGAGACCACCATTAGAAGCTTTTAGTGTTTCTGTAACAAAAGCCTAACAAGCTTTCACCTTGTCAGACTAATGTGCGCTTCAGTGACGATATCCATTTACAAATCAATAATACATCATACATCATCCCCAGATTTATCTCTGCAAAGTGCTAAATGGAGTCAATGAACCGTCTATTTACAATTTCAAATCCTAATATATTTACAATAGAAATCAAAAGTATTTAAAACCATTAAATATAGTGTTTAACTCTGCTATATTAGTTTACATGAACACAGCTTACCTCTGGCATCATATTTCCAATGCTAATATTTCTGCCAGTAATTTAAGATTTTTTTAAAAAAATTGCTATTCCTGGAGGAAAAAAATAAAAGCTTAAAAACCAACCCAAAACCTCCAGGCATTCCAGAGCCCTGAGGAATTACCCACTCTAGACAGTCTTCAGGTAGAAGTACTGCAGTGTTCAAGAGAGACTTTCAAACTCCAGGCAAGCCTTTAAAACCTAATGCGTATGTAAAACATTAAGAGTCAGTAATCCATTGAACAGGTTTACTGGAGTCACTGCTACTGTTCAGTTTTCACTAATCCGTACTCAAGAAGGAAACTGCTGCTGTGCTGTTTCTCCCTCCATTACATTCCCTCCACCCATAGAAAGTGTTTTGTGCACCATCGTCCAGCCAAGTTAAGTAGGCATCGTCTTCTCTTCTTTGCTGAAAGGCTGAACTGAGCCAGGCTTCACCCACGACAGGCCAGAAACATGTGTGCTTTTGCAGTGCTGATCTTCTGGCTTCTTCTAGGTAGAAGAAAGTTAAAGTCAGAATTATTAGATCCCTCCCCATCCATTCTACCTTTGGCAAATGCAAGCATAAAAAAGGCTAGCATCACTTCCTCTCCTCGAAGAGGAACAGTAAAAGGGCTATTGGTTTAATTTCTGGGAATGTGTGTGGCATCTGTAGAACCACCTTGACATTACAGCAGAGTTTTAATAACCTAGTACAGGTGCTGCTGCCCTATCACACCGTAAAGATTAGAAGATACTCTCGGAATAGCACCTTTTGCCTGGTGCTGTTGGCCGGCGCCCGTGGCCCAGCACCACTGTGCTCCTATTTGCCCATCTCTCCGTTCTCCAGGGAGAAGCATCAATCCAACTCAAGACACTTCTGTCACTAACCTGACGTTACAACAGTAGCATACTGCCTCAGGATGCTGGGCATCCTGCAGAGGAGTACTCCACCCCACTGAAGGCTTCGGAACTCAAATTAACATGGCAAAGTAGCAACTGATACCTTTGCTAAACCCTGGAGTTTCTTAATGCTTTCCAAGGATGGTTCTTTCCCTCCCTTCCCTGAGCATTTATCATGGTTAAATGCTTGAACAGTAACCATTCCTACCCAACACAATGTAACAAACATTTAAGACTGACTATTCCAATTTAGAAAGAAAAAAAAAAAAAAAAAACAAAAACACACACAACAAAAAGCTTAAAGTTGAGGGAGAAAGGTGCAACTTCAAGCATCTGTAGATTTAAAGTAGTTTAAGAGCAGTAAATTAGACACCCACTCTAGCAGGTCAAAGAAACAGAATAGCTTGCAGGTTTTTTTGCATACCAGGAACTAGTCCTGCCTCCACACTGCTATAGGCTCATCAGATCATCTGCATGCCAACTACATCAAACCTGCAACACATCAAGTTCTAGAAAGTGATAATTATGTGAGTAGACTGTGTCATCCTACAGGAAGCCTTTTGCATGACAAAGTAAATTAAGCCAGCAAGCAAACTGAACCTGCAGTTCTGTCCCTCCCCACATTCTGTGTAAATGCTGACGCTGCGTGACATAATTGCCATAACACATCAGACAACAGCAAAATCAGTCAAGCTTGAGCCTGGCAGAGTAGCACCTGCCTCTCACAGGCTGCACAGAGGGCACCATCTAGCAAAAGCCACATGCTCGGCAGGGAACAGGGACAGCACAGCCCTTCCTGGGCTACAGTTCTAGAATGACCTCACTGCTTCCCAAGGCACAGGAATTACACAGGTAATAAGCAAGGATTCAGGCAGAGGCAGGATTAGGGAGCTTCCTTTCACAGGGAAGGAAGAAAACATTCTCAGCTACAGTGGCATTTTGGAACAAATCTAAGGCACAGAAGTTGGGCCGTTCCTGCTATCAACAAACTACTCCAGCGACTAAAGTACCACACGTAATAACTACTGAAGATGTTAGTTTTCACTTAAAAAGAAATTAACATACACACCCAGGAAAAAAAAAAAAGGCAAAAAGTCATTTGCTACCAGTCTCTGAGACAAAATCATACCTCTTCCATTTCAAGCACCTCAACCTGTTCTTTCTCTTTAGGTCTTTGATTTAAAGAGTAAGAAAGAAGAAAGGAGGGAAAAAAAATATAAAGGAGTCAAAAGTATTTCTTACGTTTTTATAAGAACATCAGGAAGTTGGAATCTGATCACAATATTTTCCTGTGTGTTCTAAGGCTGGAGAAAGGCCACCTCACCTCAAGCCCTGATGTGACCGGCAGTTGGAAACATCGCTACACCGAGCTTACAGGCAGCGTATTGTAACAAGACCAATGTAAAAATCTCACTCATGCCAGAAGACAGGCAAGAACATGAGTTAAAGCTTGCAGTGGGGAAGACTGAAGTCTGGACTGACAAACAAACTTTTTTTTTAATTAGAAAAAAAGCAGCAAACCACATCACAGCTCTGGTGCAAGAAGCCCAAGACAGTAACTGAAATATTCCAAGTGCATTTGCTTGCCAGTCCAGCAAAGATACCAGCCACCATCTCAGAATCCCTAAGCACTGCAATTGGATTGATCTCTCCTGCCACTCAGTGCAGACTCAGAATTGCTGAGTGCCAGCTCTTGTCAAGTGCAAAGAAATAACTGGAAAAAACCCACAACCAAACAAAACAAAAAACAACAACAAAAAAAACCCACCAAACAAACACCCCCTCGCCCCCCAAAACCAAAAGTGTTGCTCAGGTAAAAGCTACGTGAACCAACACACTCTTGCTATATCAGTAAGAGTGCTTTGTGACAGAACTCTAAGCACCGTTCAATTAGCTGATGCTGTCATCTTAGAAACCAGTCGCATTAAAGATGTGAGCAAGGTACTCTACTTCTGCTGCTTTGAAAAGTTTGGAATGAGAAGAAAGCCCAGAAGGTTTGATTCAGTAATGAAAGATCTCTCAACAGAAAAGAACAAAGAAGTTGGGGACTGTCAAGTTATACAGGGGTGGCAACAGCCATGACAAACGCAGCACAAGCTAATAAGCAGTCACTAAATCTCTTCTTTCCCCTCCCTTCCACCCCTAAACAAAAATTCTACCAAGTGTGCCAACAATTGTACTAACAAAGCTTTCTATCTGGCTAAATGATTAATTGCTTAACACACTGAAGTTAGAACAGTGACATAAGCACTTAGTTAGGAGGCAGAATCAGTTTCGGCACGCCTGCTGATCCAGAAGAGGGTAGAATAAGGTCTCTCTAGTACACGTTCATCACAGAGAGAACCTTTCTATCCTTATCAACCAATAAGCCCTTACTATAGTGAAAATCTGGAATTTGCACATACCTTCTGAGTCAACATCTTCTCTCTGGCTTCATCATGTATAGCTGGATTCCATGGAGAAAAACTACGGAGAAAGTATAGTTATCTCTAACTTTGCATTTTTGCAACCTACAGCATAGACAGAGCAGAAAGCAGCAATTTTCCTTGGTTTGGTTTGTTAAATCTCAAGTAAACTACAAGTCTGAGTTTTCAGTGTTAAAACATACAGTTAAGAACTAAATTCACATTGTCGTGGACCTTATCAACAATAAAAATTTAATTTTTGTTTTTGTTTGCAATGAGAACTGACAAATCAGATGCTACATAAAATACTACTCTCATTATGGAGCTGACTGCTCTATCCCCCATGCAGTCATGCTTAGAGGTATTTTAAAATTATGACCAAAGCTACAGCCATGCAAACCGAGTCCAGGAAAGCCTGAAAGCAATATTTACTCCATGGGTAGTTCTACTTGAGGGAGATGAGGTATTTTAGAGCTTTGTTTATAAATTCTGGGATTTTGTTTATTTCTTTTAAGAAGTCTTTGTTGCTTAGTGAAAAAAATAGTAAACACAAGTGTCTGATTATATTTAAGTTTCACTCAACACTAATCAGAAGTAAATGAGGGTAGGAATATCCAAAGTATTGCTATAAATCTAAGAAAAAACAGGTCAGACAACTAGGCAGAGAAAGGTTTCACATCAACATCTACACCAAAACCTGTTCTCGAAGCATATGGTGAATTTGCTCATGGTACTTACATGATTGCATAGGGATCCTCTATTTTGGGCTGATCAAATAAATGACTGCTGCATAGTTTGACACTGTCCACCACCTTACTTTTGAACAGCTGAATATCTTTTTCATATCTATGGGAGAGAAGTAATGTTAAGTAATTGCGAGGCAGCACAGGTTTGCTCTAGAAGCACAGACTTGGCAAAGCCTCAACATTAGTTCCAAGTGCAACCAACTCTGCAGGTAGAGACCATGAACTGACACAATTTCACAAACATCTTGTTTCTGCAAGTCTATGCAAAAATCTCTTAAGAGACTATGCCTACACACATGGAAGATACTTACAGCACTGCAGCCTCAGGGTTCAGAGGACTAGTTGTATCAATCTTGTAGAAGACTCTGCGAGCATACATTAATACTTGCCATATGTGATTATGATTTCGCCTAAAAAGAACAAAACCCAATGAAGAAAGGAACAAACTTCTTTCAAATTATACATCAATATGTTACCACTAACCTCCATTTTGCAAATGCTCTTTTCACATCCAGTTCACCGGATAAAGGATCTACTAGCGGATGGAAGACAGGCAGATCAAAAACCAAGCGCTGCATTAGAAAAAAGAAATTCATTATGCCAACTTCGATCCTAATGTTAAAACCACTGGGTCAAGGTCAGCCAGCTGTTGCCTCTAAACACTAATTAAATGTTACTGTATTAAAAGCAAGCAACCTGAAGTGATTTATACCAATTGTAAAACTGTAACCCAACACACCCGCGTTACATGCAGGGTCTTGTCCTCTCTCACATACTTATCACCAAATCAGAAAACTAATCCAGCTAACTGCACAGCCACTAGTGCCAACACAGGTAATAATATCAGGTAAGATCAGATTAAAAGTGTTTTTCGGGTTTAGCTATTTGTGACTGAAAGCTTTTTACACACTTGAGCTACAATCAACACCTCTTTCATCCTACACACTTTTAAGTAAACTGTGCAGTGACACCACGGTGTCTTCAGTTCCGTACAGCTAGCTTCTCCCAGTGTTTGTACATTCTTGCAAAAGAAAACTTAGTTTCAACAAGAAGATTTTAAAGCCCTATGCTACCAAAAGAATGACAGCGGTGTCAGAGACACTAAATCCAATCTTTGGAAGAAACTGTTGCTTACTAGTTCTGTCCTTTTAAAAATGATAGCTTTACACACAACTTGACACCAAGCAGACAACTTCCTGCCAGAGCAATTTGTTCTCAGCTACTGCAGTTACATACACCTGTCTCCCAATCATCCTCCTAAAGAAATTTAGCCAAGAGGGCCGGCTGCTCTGCCCTGGAGAGTCAGATTGCCACAAGATTTATTTTTTTATTTGGCATAACAACTCGGATACTTTTTCTTAAAGAGAAAAAAAGGAATAGATGGAAGGTAACACCACACTGTCTATCTCCTTCTCCCTGTGTTTCACCAACATTCTCCTCAAGTTCTTTTAGTTCTTTGTTTCAGTGTAATTTAGGAGAGAGACAGGCAAGAAATCCTGTGCTACTACAGCGACACAGCACAGGTGCCTGGATTTTATGTTCCATTATATCACTACTCAGAATTTAAATACTTGTTCAAGGGTTTCAGTGTTAACTTTCTTGCAGAGGAAGTTGCAGATAAAGAGCTGAGGTAAAGAGCTTGTTGATTACTTAACACTTTAATGCATCTAAGCTCAGGACTTCCACTCTACACCAGCCTCAGTAATCAGAGCAACAGGATTCCTCCATAGATGTTAGGAAATATGTACAAGACATCACAAATGAGCCCAGCCAGCTGAACAAAACCAGTTCAAGGAAGTGAAAAAAATAATTGGTATACTACCTTTAACAAAAAGTCATACTTAAAACACCAGAAAACAAGAAAAACCCAAGACACACACAACCACTTACCGGGCAGTCTCCATCTGGGTAATTATCAGGAATATAGACAGTAAATTTAAACACACCATCCTGGTAGAGCCCATGTCTTATGAATATTACACCAAACCACACTGCAAGTGAGAAAGTTTGCTTGAGTGAAAGAACTTAAGAATACTTATATAAAAAAAAATTTTAAAAGTGAAGTTTAAACTTACTTAATGCTGATCGGTAAGATGGCTGCACATAGACACCTGGCAATTTCTGCTTTACAACCAAGGTACTGCAATTAAAATCAGCATTTAGAATAGCTCCACAACTACCCTAAAACTACAGCAAGCTGACAACAGTAAACCCAGAATGTACTATCAAGATCTTAACAGAGCACTTCGGCAAACTTGCACTCAATTCCCAAGTAGCAAATTGCTCACAGGAGGTGGCAGAAAACTAGTGAAACCATATTCTTTCACTCTTGCTTTTCCTACTCCTCCACCTAAAAAGTTATTAATAGAAAACATTACCTCTCGATAAAACTTAAGTAGAAATAAATTCTTCCCCCCGTAGCTGCATTTAATGCAAGCCAATACAAATCCCACTTTTCTCTTGAATCTCCAGTTTCAAAGTAACGAAGAAAAAATAAGAGATGCAATTAAGTAATTCTGAATGCAGATTTGCAGTCAACTGTAGTTAATTCTGAAAATTGACCAAACTTTAACTTCAATTTTTAAACAAGTAGTTTTTCAGTTTCAGACGATACTATGCTGCAGAGGTCAGATGGAAATTACACTGGCAACTGACAAAAAGTAACAGAGAATTAAAAGGTCCATCAAGAAGCAGGGTATATCAGAGATCAGGATCGAGTGATTCCAGGTATCTCATTAACAGGAGGGAACAAGTCATTTTCCCAAACTTGCACTTATTTGCTATTTCACTTCTTGGGCTGATAACCCAGTCACAAACTTCAGTCATCAAAGACCAGTGCATTATGAAAAGAGTTTCTATCTCTCCCCTTGCCTTTTAGGAAAGTCTTTTTGATAATCAACGGTACTACCAGGGCAAAATGTGCTATTTTTACTATTTTCCAAATCAATGAGTACATGAAGTTGCTAGTAAATTTAACCAGCTGTAGTTGTATGGTATGCATTATACTAACACTATAAAGAATAAACCAAATTATTCACTGCATAGGTTTTCCAGTTACTTGGCACATAGATCCATTAAATTGAATTCTGCATGCTTAAACAAATAAACAGCAATCTTAAAGGAAAATATTAATACAATTCTCTGCTTACAATTTCCATAATACTCATTATTATTTCCCCAATAATGAATTTGTTAAACTAGAGGCGTTTACATTATGATACCATAATATTTTTGCATGTTGCAGGAGAAAAACATCTTTCTTGAATTAAGAAGCCAGGGTCAGTTCCCTGAAAAAAAATAACCACCTAATGTTTTGAGAGTTCTCACTTTCAATGTAATAGTTAAATGTAAGAACTGAGACTTAGTGTTGCATAACGACTCCAGGGATTTCATTCCAAAATGCGCTACATACTTGAAAATCCAATATGTCTATTACGGAGGAAGTCCCTTCAGCTTTGTAGCACAAGGCAGTTTATGTAACTTCATATAACTAAGAAGTTTTGCAGACAAATAGGAGATTTGTATGCTCCCACAGCAGCCTACAAATCACTAGATTGGATCAAATGCAACTGATCCAAAGAAAGCTATCTAAAGTGCACTAACTCCTCCCTCATAAGTTTCATGTTAAATATCACTGATAGACAGGAGAGAATATAGTCTTCCTCATACCCACTCAGTAAGCTGTATCAGGTGGCTTCCAAGTGTTTCATGTAACAACTGAAGGAAGCTCCCACATCCTAACACCATTAGACGGTACCATACATTCATAACCATCTCCCCAGTAGACATCTGCTTGCTTCTATTTTAATGCTTGTTTCAAAAATTCGGTATTCTGACCAAAAATCTATTAGGATAACTGGTCAGGATGCCAAAACCCAAAATGTGTTTACTTCAAGATCGAGAAACGTAATAGTTTAGAGAATCACATCTAAACACACCCCTTAAAGTCTCATCTCCTTTTCCTCTCCCCTTCTACCTCAAGAGAGTAAGACTGCTTCTCCAGAAAAATAATTTTGTGGAACTTCAGTTTTACTGCCTTCTTCAAGGATTATGGCAGAGACACCATGCAAGAACTACACCCCTACATGTTCTTCTCCCACTGAAGCATAAGCCCAGTGACCTAAAAAAGACAAAAAAGTGAAAACCTACAATTCTGCAAGGAGGGAATACTCCAAATAAAAAGGCCCGTAAGAAGCATGTGTTCCATTTGTCGACTGGGATGATGTAGCAGGTGAAGCAGGCTTGGTTATTGGCACAGCATTCTTTGGAATAGAAGGCAACTGTTTCTTTGTAGATGCTCGTAGAGGACTAGTTCGCAGCTCTCCACTCAAAGTTTTCTCTTCAGCATCAGGTCTCTGTTAGATTAAAAGAGAAACACAAGATTACAGGCCGTATTTAATAAACATTTAACACAGACTTCATAAACATTTTAACACAGGCTTAAACCCAATCTTGCTAATTACAAGTTTGGCCAACGAAGCGTGTCTTGGATGTTGGTGTTCCATTGCTTGGGAGTGGTGCGTCTGGGATTTGCTTTTAAATAGACTTTTATTCAATCAAACCTAGCCTACAAGCACAGAAGTAATCAATGCTGGATGGGAAATCTGCAGATTAGGACAAATGCTTAAGGAGGCTTATATTTAGTTAGGAACTGGAACCAGATAGTATATACCATCAAGCTTAGAAGTCAATCTATTTCTAGTACACAGTGTGTCAAGATAAATTATTTCTACTGACAAGCCCTCTCGCATTCTAGACTTCAAAGTATCTTTAAAAGTAGCGTAGTAAATCTGAGATGAAATCAAAACTTTCTACAGAAAACATCAGGTATTTCCCTTTCTGCCTGTGCTTAAGACACCAACAGCTCACTTGGAACTGATCATATAGCCCATTCCCACACTGAGATAATCACCATTTGACACTGATAGCAAGTTTAAATAGTTTTGCTATAGCAATCTTTTAATGCCTATGCTGTCTTTGATCAAAGAAAAGAACAACCAAACAGAAAACCCCTTTCTACTTAACTGGTCACTGCTACACTGCTAGCAAACACCATACTATGTACAGACCTCAAAATCATTCTATAGATTGCCAAGGCAAAGCTGGAGGCTATAGACTTGTGATTAGGCTAGCTGTGGTGACTAAAGGCACCATTTAAGCTATAGTGTTTTGAAGCACTTGAGACTTGGACTAGTAACAATACCAATGTCACAAGCATCATCAAAGTTACATAATTTGCCCTAGCACAGAACACCCAAGAAGTGATTAACCCTAGAACTATCATGCTGTTATCACTGCTACAGTCTAAAGTAGCAATAGCACCACAGAGGCACAGTTTTGTCAGTGCTCACTGCATGTGCAATGCCTGGCTAAGCTCTATGTATGAAAGTAAACAAATGTCCTAAGAAACAAGTGTTTCAACCATTTGAACAAGCTTGTTTCATCTTTCCTACTCGAAGATGCTCTGGGTAAGAAAAGTCAACAAATTCTGGAGTAGACTCCATCCACAGGCACATTCCCGTTAACGCAGCTCAAAGCTAGCTTACATTTTTATTGCAGATGATCACAATCCTCAGGATAAAACACACATTTCAACTGTGTTTGTAGATAGTTTGATGGTCTTCTCCAGAACTGCTACCACCCCTCAATGCACATTAACACCTTAGAGCATCCATTCATCAAATACCTTGCGCACAGAACTTGTAGACATGCTCCAGAAAGGGTTCATAACGTGTATTCCAAATAAACGACTGCAACTTTTCAGTGTCTTCAGAGTATCCTCAGGTCCCTCTGGTTTATATCCTAAAAACACACAGAATGAGTATGCATTCTAACAGACAAACAGGATTCAATATGCAAACAGAATTCGGATCTACTTCTGCAGCTAGCTTTATATTTCTGTAACTTTAGAAGAAAACTTCTTGTAGTTAAAATTGAAAATAGTTAAAATTGCCAAAGCTCTATTACATATTAGACTCCAGGACAATAATACAGTTGTCTATGAAATCATTTTTGCACTTGTATCCTTGCCTTCTTTCTGCTAGAAAGACACTCTAGATTCTGCAATCCATGTTGTGTTGTGCCAACTGGAAAAAAAAGACCATCTGTTGGCTCTGCACAGTCAAGAAAGACAGATCCTCTACACATGCAAATATTAAGAAGTTTTCACTTCACCATTTCAGCCCAGCACCAGACAGTACTACAGTGGTTACTCTTGCAGCATGGTTAAGTGCTGTCCCTCGCATGCACTGCTGACTTTGCACATTTCTGAAGCACTCCAGTTTGAAAAAAATCTCTGTCATTCTCAGTGAAAGAGATGGTCCTCCTGTTGAGTCTGCATCATGTATGTGTCATTTGGTTTTCAACTGCACTGGAACACCACCAGGAATAGACAAAGCCACAAAACACAGAAGTTCTCTAGCTTATTTAGTGGTTGCACTATGAGCACCAAAGCTTAATGCTCATTATATCAGTGGCTCAGTAACATGGACTTCAGCAGTGTTTGGAATTTCAGTGTGTCATCCATCTACTGTATATTCTCTTGTTCCCCTCTTCCCCCCCCCCCCCCCTTTTTTTTTTCATTTTTAAAGTCTTGCTATTATTTGTGCAAGAACTCTCATCTACTTCCTCCTCTTTTTTTTTTTTTTTCCCTGCAGTTCTCATTTTCCTTCCTTTTCCATCCCATCTCCCTCTACATTAACTAAGGTTTGGAGGCAATGTACTCGATTTCTTTACTAGGAAGTTGTACAAGATTGACCAAGGCAATTCATAGGATTTAAGAGAAATAGAGAGAATGGTACAGGCTTCTGTTGTGATCAGCACCAAGTTTTTCTACCATAAGCAAGAGACCACCTGTTCAACCATTGTTTTGAGTAGTTTAGCAAGAAAATGGTAACATTAAGATCAAAAAATCTTCCTAAAAGGAAAATAAGTGCCAATCTTGTTAAAAGAAAAAAATAAGCCAGACAATTTATCCAAAGAAAGTCTAGCAATGGTAAGTTTTTAAAAGCAACACTGATACCAAATCATGGGTATTCTTCTAGACTATATAGCAGCCAAGTATTCAAAAGATGCAAGCAACATTCAGAAAAGTGATGAAAGTTAATTAATTTCTCCACCCCAAAAATCATCTCAAACCTTCACATTCCAGTACACGTGATTCCTCCAGGTATTTCCCCTCTTCAGCAGCCAGAAAGTCCCTCATTATTCTGAGCCACTGAAAACAGAAAGTCGAAGCACAGCTACTGTGCTGGGGCATGCCCTGTGATAACAGGGAGGAGATTTTCACCTTTCCCCATCTCCTGTCTGGAAAGCAGAGCCACACCAGAGGGCTACACCATGGGCTGTTTCTCTTCCAAGAAACCCAGCCAGACTAAGTAAAACAGCAAGGCACATTTTGTTTGTACCTTGTACCTAGGAAGGTACAAGATATTTCCTCAGGAAACTTCAGTGTAATCAGAGGGTGGAAGAACTGACACATAAAAAGAGCACCTGAGTGCTACAGCTGTGACGAGGGAAAAGTGTTGGCAGCTGTGGTACAGGCTGGAAGACAATTAGCTCAAATCTGGAATGATTACAGGGTTTGGGCCTTTCTTTCTTTGCTTGTTTTGGGCTGTTTTTTTTTTTTTAAGACTAGGTAATATAAATTGCATTATTCTAGAGAGTTGAGGAGGACAAACAATGATGTACGCACATAAAAAACAGCCTAACCTACTACCAGTGAAACAGGGAGCTGATCTAGAAGCTTGGTAACTGGTGCTAGACAGACTTCAGTCACTGACTCCACCTTTCCGAAAGCACCTGTGCGTCTCGGTACACCTCCAGCTTTGATGAAAAGCTTTTCATTATAGAGATGCCTATTTACAGGCTACTAAGAGCTTTTTATAACTCCAAATAAAACATTATTTTAGCTCTAGTTAAACTACAGAATAATTTCCAGAGAGTCTCCTGCACAGAGATCTTTTATCCAGTTGCTTGCCAATAATAAATCATGCATGGTGCTGTCTTAAACTTACTGTTAAATTGTCTCCAGTCTCATTCACCTGTTAAAATACTATTTCTGATAGAGAACTAATTACTTCAGAGTACCCGTTTCCCAGAGAAGGATCATTTAAAAAGCTCTTTCAAGGCATTCAAGTTTGTTTATTTCTAATCACACCCGCTCCTTCTAGCTATGCTACACATAAGTGGACAACATTATCAGTACAGGAAACATCTGCAACAGCTTATGCTCTCTAGTGACTTCACCTCACAATTTATAACCCCACAGTAATCGCAATAATTAAAAAAAATCAAGCAACAGCACATTTAAGTTAGACTATTTCCTACTTGTTACTAAGGCAAAGGCCTGCAGCAGACAAGAAGAGCCAAGTCACGATATCATTAAGTGGAATTTCTAGGCAGTTTAGTCACCCTATCTTACACAGGGCTCCAGTGTCTACTACAAGGTACCTGCCATGACAGCATCTGACAGTGCTGTAACTACTGAAGCCATCAGCTTCCCAAAAAACCCAACAGACTCTCCTCATTTTATGAACGGGGAGTAAATATATTCCAAATCATCACCCTGTTTCTTTCTGCACTGTCATCATTCACAGTGCCTCATCTAAGAAAAGACTTAATAGTGTGCTGCTCAGTAGTACATTCTATTATTTTCTACTACTTCAAAAATTAAAAGCAACAGCAACCCTCCTAAGCAGTCCTCCTCCCATGGGCTTTTTATAGGTATCTTTTTCTTTAGTACAACAGCAATTAAAAAAAGACATAACACAGACTTGGGAAGAAGCATTCTTTCAAATGTTGGTTCTTAGAAAGGCCTCCTAACTCCCCTGCAGCACTAAGGCCCTGTCACACCTGGGCCGAGAAAGGCCCCTCCTGCCGAGCACAACCCGACCCTGCTGATCACCAGCACTGGGGTACACATGACACCAGAGCAGACAGAGCAAGGGTCAACTCATGTAGTACTTAACCATTACCCTAAAATATTTCAAAAAACAAAGTTATCGCTAATGAAAACCAAAGTTTTAAGTGCTTTGCTTTTCACCTCTTCCTTCTCTATGCTAGGTACTGTCATTAAAAACTACTTCTATCAGTTATACCTACTGTCAAATGACGTGTCATATTCTTCCCCTATCATCAGCTGTGTTATTAGATTAAATATGACACTAAGCCAATTTAACAAAAACGTCATCTGCCTGGAACAGAGCAGTTCTTTAAATACCTTCTGGAAAAAAAGATTCCTCAAGAAGTACAAAAATGAATGTATAGACAAACATATAATATAAATTTTTGCATATATGCTTTTATGCATTTTATTTCCTACCCAAAAGGGGGCAGAACCACTCTTACAGTCGAGAATAAACAGAGTGGATTAGGCAGATAACTAGAGAACAATACATGTTGATCACAACACTATTACATGCTTGTTCAGCAGCTGTAACTGTCAGTTTACACCACAACTTATTTCTCCTCAGCGCACCTACTCCTGATCCTCTTAGGACCCAAGGACCTCCCTGGCCCACACCTCAACCTACTGGACAGCCCAGGAGCCGCTGCCGGGTGCCGGCAGTGAACAAGAACGCTGACCGGTCAAGCCTGTTTGCCAGCCCCTCCTCCACAGGTGGATCACACCTTCATACCGACACCTGCTGCTACGACTTCAGTACTCTAGCACACTCCTCAAGAAAATCATGATCTATGCCAGCGGCACCAGCTCTTATACAACACCTAACAGTTGAACAGACGAGGAGATGCCCTGCCAAGTTTCACGGGACAGCTGGGTTTCCCGAGGGGACTATCAACTGGAAAATTGCTGGGTCACAGGGGGAAAAAATAAAAACCCACAGTTCTGCCAAGTCCCGCGAGCTGAGCGGGGCGAAGCCTCTGCTGTCCGCCCCGGCGGCATTTCGCGGCGAGGCCGCGGAGGGAGCCCCGGCGCCCGCGCCCGCCGCGCCGTGCCGCCAGGGCGGGCGGCGCCAGGCCGTTCCCCCCGCGAGAAACGGGGCGGGCGGCCGCTCCGCACGGGGCGGGCGGGCCGGGCCGGCCCCTCCCGGCGAGCGGTGAGGCCCCCGCGGGGCGCGACCAGGGCTGCCCACCGCGCCGGCAGGGACCGCACTCACTCACTCACGCACTCACCGCCGCCGAGGCTCCCGCCGCTCCGCTACAGGCGCGGCCCAGGCCCCGCCAGCCGCCGCCGCCGCCCGCCCCTACGCCCGCCGCTGCCCCATTTACAGCCCGCCTCTCACAGCGCACATCCGGACCCAGCCTTCCTCTCGACCAATCGCCGCCCGGCTCTTCCGGGTAGGCTTCGCGGGGCGGGGCAGCAGGGACTGAGCCAGCCAATCGCAGCCCCCGCCTTGGCCGTGGGTCGGTGAGGCCACCTCCTCTCCTGTCACGGTGCGGGGCGGGCGGGCGCGGAGGTTCCGCCCTGGGGACGGGGATTGGCCCGAGTGACTGTCCGTCGCGGATAGGGCGGGCCAATTGGGGCGGTGGTGACGCACCTGTCACACTCCGAGCAGGAAGAAAAGCCTTGGGGCTGGACCTTAGAAAAACGAGCCGCTCCCATTGGCCGGCCGTGGGAGCGGGGAGACGCGCCATTGGATCGAGGCGCGTGTGGGGGGCGTGGCCTGAGGGCGGGGCTGCCGCCGAGCCGCGGCCGCCGGTCCGTCAGTGTCCGCCTGTCCGCGCGTGGGGTGCCCCCACGGGGCCCGGACGGCCCGTGGCGGAAGGCGGGGAGCAGCGTGCGGGGGGGAGCCGGGGGGCTCCCCACACCCCCGGGGCTGTGAACCTGCCGCGGGCGGCGGGCGCGGGCGCAGCGGTCGGGGGCTCGGGCCGCTCGCTTCAGCCGGCTGCGGGACCCCGACGATCCACACAACACAGCTGAGGTGGATTTTTGCCTTATCTGAGCCAGAAACACCGACCGGCTTCCGCCATTATCACGGAGCACGTAGGCATACATACACGCACACTGAGTGTTAATGTGTGCTTACCTATACATATATAGGCATACAAAATTTAGCTCTAAAAAGCTGCTGAAGAGAAGTAGCAAAATAAGAACAAATCTGAAGTTAGTTTGTATTTGTCGTTGGTCTTTTTTCTGAGCCCAGTAGAACAATTACAAAAGTGCTACACCAAAACTGAAGTAATTTGTCAAGATTTGGAAGATGACAACAAAATCCATGCTATCTCAAGTATAAAAATTACAGGTAAAATTAAAAATCGATGAATACAGGGTGGATTTTCTTTGTTCCTAAGCTATGAACAAAAATACCACGCTAAGGTTATCACTTTGTCTCAGTTATTGTAACCTTCTCCTATCTTCCTGTCCTCAAAATGCCCCTTTAAAATCTTCAGTCAGTTAGGAACGTTACTATACTGGCCAAACCACCGTCTCTGTTTCTAAAACCCTTTTGCAATTTCCTTTCCTTCAGTGTTTCAAACACAAGCTCTTTGTCCACACCTCTGAAGTGCTGTACAACTTCCAGTTAGGTTCCTATCCTAAATTATCTACCTCCCACTGCTACATGCTACAGTACCCTGTTACCTCCTTTTCTTTCTTAATCTCTTTGCTGCCATATATATTTGTTTCTTTTTTCTGCTCCAAATCTTTTATCACCATCTCTCTTTTGAAGGTTAAATTTCCAGAAATCTTTTTTACATGGTTGCCTTCATCAGTGGGCTGCTCAGACCTAACCATTCCTCAAAGTGTCTTGCATGTATTTGGTCCTGATCTTGTTAAGGAGTGTAAAACACTCATTAAATGCTCATTTACATGTTATGCATATATCATAGAGCTATATTGCAAAAGTCTACAGCTTGAACAACATCAAATGACTCTACATGTTCAAGATGTTGCAAAACTATATCACAGTCATAATGTGCATAATATTTTAACTTTGACAGCAAGGATTGAGAGGAATACTTTATCAAGCCATTGAACGTAAGATTGTTAATCTTCCAAACTCCACTACAGTCCAAAGTTTCCTATTTTGCCAACTACAGAAACACTTTGACAAGAAAGAAACTAATTTTTGTCTAATACATTTTCTTAAATGCTTTCTCCTGAACCAGTGATGAGGAAAACCCTTTTTCTATGCTTTTTTTTTTACTAGAACCATTAACGTACAGGTCACCAACAGCTTCATTTGTGTGAAGCCAGAAGCAGCACCTGTTTGCAGTCTGGATGCAAGGTCATCACTTCAAACAGCATCTCAAAGGATACTAAATGTTTTCCTAAAAATATCAAATCCCTCTGGTTTAGGTCCCTGGAATTGTTGCACTGTTTTGTCCTGTGTTTGACCAAGTGACAAAGTCTGAAAACATGGCTTTCAATAAAACACCATAGTAAATCTTGTGGTGTGCACATAAACCTCACTTAGCTGTACTGATTGTACAACTTCAGCGTAATAAAATTTATTCCCTCTTTTGCTTCTGAAACCCAAAGCCCATCCGGATAGACGTCCTCAGGTAAGCTTTACATATCAGGAAAGTTAAGCGAATACATAGTTCAACTGATGGTAAATCAGTAACACCAGAGTAACTGAACTTAAATATAGTGACTTTGAAGGGGAAGGTGGGAAGTCAACCTGCAAGCTGACCTAAAATATAGAAGCCTCAAGAAATTCTGTGCTACACTAGATTCCCTTCTTAGTCACACCAGACCTGAATGAATTCTACTTAACAAAATCTTTGTAATTTGACCAGTGTAAGAGAATAATCTGGCCTACAATGCTTTTTGTGTCACGCTTACCTTATGAAAAGTGTCTTTCCTTGTGGCTTGGTACCTGTGGAAAATTTTACAAGATGAATGCAAGTCCAAATACCATTTAGATACTTTTTTTCCTAAATTTGGATACTTTGTTTCACCCAGAAGCATAAATACAGAAAGGAATTTAATTCAAAACAAAGTTTTTTAGGCTAGCACGGGGGAAAAAGCGTTGGCCGAGATTCTTCACGATAGGTGTGTTTGCACGGCAAGCCCGTACGTACTCACAACCCAAAGGCCGAGGCTGCCGGGCAGCTCCCTGTGCCGCCGCGGAACGAGGGCGGCGGCGCTCAGGGATGGCTCGGCTGTTCCGCCTGCGAGGCCTGGGGGCGGGGGGCGTTGGGGGGGGGCGGGCGTTAGAGCCGGGGGGG
Organism: Tyto alba; assembly: GCF_018691265.1. Classification (NCBI taxonomy): domain Eukaryota; kingdom Metazoa; phylum Chordata; class Aves; order Strigiformes; family Tytonidae; genus Tyto; species Tyto alba. The sequence goes on along the minus strand of NW_024881300.1, from coordinate 5,969,653 downwards.
GCGTTAGAGCCGGGGGGGGCGTTAGAGCCGGGGGGGGCGTTAGAGCCGGGGGGCGCCCGGGAGCGCTCTGCGCCGCCAGGGGGCGCTCTGCGGCTGCCGCAGCCGCGGGCCGGAAATGGGCAGAGCCGGGGCGGGGGGGGAGGGGGGTGTGTGTGTGTCTGTCTGTCTGTGCCACGGGCAGGGGCGGGCCGGGGCGTGGGTGGGTGTGTGTGGGCGCGCTCCGGTCCCGCTGGAGTCCCCCGGAGGCCTGGAGGGAGACCAGTAACAGAATTTTGAGAACTGAGCTGTGTACCTGCGCTTACCCGGTAACTGTCGGTATGAACATGACTTTCTCGCTCCAATAATGCAAAGGTGAAAGATGGTATTTTCTCCTCTCCAACGCTAAAAAGCAGAATTACAAACATGGTTAAAAACCTGAACTCCTGCACATCTTTCAAGTGCAATTCCTTTGTGATTTGTGTACTAGAAAAACATCCTATCAACACTTTATAGAACAGTCTAAGCAAAATAAAAGCAGTCAAGCAGCCAATTTAAATATGTATATATATATATATATATATATTTACCCTTGTGAAAATGGTGTGCTGTCTGATGCAGGGAGTATTTAAAATTTCTCCATGCTGGTCTGTATTTGCATAATTACTGAATGGTGAGTGTGAAATTGCTGAGAGCAGGACATACCCTTTCAGTTAACTGAGAGAGAAATTACCAGATCTCTCAAATATGTTGATAAACATACAGGAATATTTTTAAATGGGTGCTTTCATTTTAAATACATCTACAAATCAGTGAACGGAAGGAGGTTGTTTCACAGTGCACAACAGAAGTTGTCCATAAGGAGGAATACATCATGTCACAGTTCTCTCATCATTCCAAAGAAGATTAGCACAAACAATATCTGAGTAAACCAGAATGGATATTTTCTGGTAAGGCTGGAGCTATTGAATGTCTCTGGCCCTTCTTGCCAGGTAATGCCTGGTCTCTGACACAGAAGTATTTGATATGGGAAGGCCTCCCTGAAACTTATTACCCTAAATGCTAGTTCCCACACAGACCTTCCTAGCTTGGCAGAAAATGCTGCCCAGAGCAGTGGCTCCATAAGGCGTGCCGGGGTGTGGGTCTCTTGAGCTCCTTTGGCACACTGCTCCGTTTGGGTTTGAAAGTAAGCACCGTTTTTCTCAGTTTCACCCAGATTTACCTTAGTGCAAGAGAAGCCTGTTAACAAAGTATAAGAAAGAAAGATCAAAATTAGTAAATAATAATTAGAAGTTCAGGGGGTTGGGTAATAAGACTGGAAACAAACAGAACTCAAATACAAACAAACCCCCCTTATAGCTTAAACTTAACAGTGTGATATTTGTCCAGTTTCTTAAACCCAAGGATAAGCTTGGAAAGCTTTCTTATAGCACTGTCAGTTAAAGATGTCGCATTTATTTCTCCTACTGTTTTTATTACAATTAAATTGCTAGAATGGATGTAGCTATAGATGCACCAACATAAAAATGCTTCACTGGGGAAGGGATAAAACAAAGCAGCACTAACTGCAACATCAAAATTTGTTATCTAGTTCTTAGGGTATAATTGCAGGATCTACTGTTGGTCTCTGCTCAGTCAGCAGCAAACTCACTATTAAAACAGAGGGGCAAAAATATTTATCCCCCCATAGCAAGCTTCCTTCCTACCTAGACTCACTTCATATAAAAAATAATGCATACGTATATAATATTCGGACACTTTTATATTTGCGTGGCTGTCAACGTATTTAACAACATGAGAGACTGGCTGTACTAATGGTTCCTGAATAGCAGAAGCTACCAATGACTAAAGATTGTGTCATAGCCTTTAAACTACACTTTCTTCCTTATGTCTCACATTGGAGAAAAACTACAATAAACAGTTAAATCTGAATGTATTTCAGATTCCTTCCTTTGTGAGCTAGAAACCTTAGTTATTTTGAGTCCAACTGTGCAGAATTCAGAACCATGAAACTTCTAAAACTGACTTGCAGTACTTTTTTTCCTTTTTATTTGCTTACCTAGCAGCTCTTATTTGAATGGTGAGAATTATAGTTCTAAGGCGAATTTTGATTTTGCACAGTATAACTTTAGAAGTAATTCCCCATTTTGAGGAGGAGGACTATTTTATCAATAAACTTAAAAGTTAGATACTTGAATCTGACTAGAGGCTTATAATGTCAGAATAAATCCCATTAAAGAGGTTTTAGATCCCAATTGCGCTGTTTTTCTACTTATGGGAATACTTGTTTACAGGGTAAAATATCCCAGAAAAGGTAAGTGGTTGAGACGCACTCAATTTGTTTGTCACACATTTTGAAAATATATTCCATGGGTATCAAAATCACATGAATCCTCTACTTTGTAAATGCTAACACGTAAAATTAATCTAGAAGCTACAAATCCATACAGCTTTTTCATATATAGATATTTTCAGTATAAAAGCCTATGTTTAATTTTTACCTACCTCTGTGCACTGATGAATTAAAATTCCTCATTTTACATTTTTTACAGCCATTCTTTGACAATTTTCCATAAGGTGTTAATTAGACATACAGCTGTAATTATTATTTACTTATAAAAAGATTTATTTATTTATTTTTGCAATACCTTCCTTTCATGGAACATTTTGAATCATAGTCATGTAAAACATACTTTCAAACAAATACGTATGTAATCTCACACTCTGAAGAATAACTAAGATTACAGAGTAATCAGATTAAAGAATCTTTTAGAAAAATCCATTTTGCAGAGAATAGTCATTAAAGTGCATCTGTATGAGACAACTTTGGCAAATCAGTGAACACAGTCCATGTAAACAACCTTTGATCAGCAGTTTCCACAATATCATTATGATCTCCATTTTTTGCTGTAAAGGTATATGATGAGCGAAAGGCAGATCAAAATCAATTCATAACTGTGATTTTCCATCTGAAAATTAATTTGTTGACTGAAAAATACCTACATAATTTCTGAGATGATAAGACATAATAAGGTAGGACTATTTTTTTCTCCACTCACACCTTAAGCTGGATTTCTACACAAAAGTCACTTTGCTCCTTTCATCATCTTCTTACTTTCCTGGTAAAGTGACATAGTTAGCAGGTATGTAAGTGGTTGGTAATTTTAAAAAGTTGCATATTTAAAAAAACTTAGTGTACAACTGATCAAAGAACTGAATATGAAGAGTAAAGACTGGAGAGAGAGGGTGAATATGCAAAAGAAGTTATCACATTCAATGGGAAACAGCTATGAAAAGCTACCAAAGATGGAGTCTGCCTAGCTCAACTGATACAGTTTCAAACAGAGATGATTTAGAGCTCTTCAGTTCAGAACACATCAGTAAGAATTAGCACGATCTGAAACTTTGCGAAATAATGCAGAACATTCTCTCTATGTGAGAAAGAGTATCACATCAGACCAGTTAAATGTCACAGCTCAAATATGAGACCTTAAAAGTTTACACCCTCTATCTCTCCTCAGCTAAGAAAACCCAAACACACCTCAACTGTATGAAACAGTACTGGGCTTCTCGCTCCACTGTCAGAAAGAAAAAATAGGATATGAACATGCCATCTAGTAAACCCCCGTGCAGAAAGAAACGTGCTTAAACAAATGGCATGCCACTTGGCAGTACCTGACATCCGGTGCTTCCAATCCATGCCATGACAATGCCGTTTTCTTTTTGGCTCGTCCAACCCCCGTGGTGAGCCCATCTCGGTTACTAGCTGCCCTGTCATGCAGGCCAACATGTGAGGTTGGTGACCTCCATATTCCAAAAAATGAAAAGTTTGTGAGCAAGACTGTTTCTTTTCCCCCTGTCTCCCCAAACAGAAACTATGAAACAATGCTACCTACTCAGAGCTTCTAACTTGGGACAGAGAAGCTACTTTTGCAAACATAGAGGACTGAAAGATAACTCAGAAATACCCCCTCTCATGCCCCAGTTTTTTGGGGGTTCTATATTCTGTATATAAATATATATATATATATATATATATATATATTTCTGGCTTAATTTAAATAGAAATACTATAGACAGTACATAAAGAAAACAATTACTACATTTAGTTCTTTTGAAAGCTACACTGAACAAAAGAGAAATAAAAGACTAGCAGCCTAGCATCTTCCCACAGCCCATGCATCCTGGCATTTGGGGTCAAAGTAGACGAGGTACAGTCATTCTCCCACTGGAAACAGGCACGTAGGGGCTGGTTATGTCTCAGATTTGTTCTCAAATTTTTAGCCAACACAAGCTGAGCTGACGGGTGGTGTGGGAAAATAGAGTAACATTTTGATTCCACTGCAAATAGATACCTTGCAATGAGCAAGAGAGAAGCAAGGAGAACACTGACTCAGATGGCTGACTGTCTCGGAAATGCAACTGGATTCAGAATCTTCCTGTCTTCAGTTACAGCTGAAGAGCCCCAGAAAAATTAAGTGCTAGATAGAAAATCAAATATCTTCTCAGTAGGAAGTGATTTAAAGTCAAATGAAGTTATTGTTAGTTTCTACTGCATCATGACCAACATACAGAAACTTCAGTCTGCCTCCCAATTCTGACTATTCAGAACCAATTTGGCTAGTCACAAATTAATATTTAGGGACATTGCAGACCAATTAAAAATACTGCCAAAATTTCTGTTAACTTCAACAAGATTTCAGTTGAGATACTTCATCTCTGAATAAGAACTTATGTTGGCAAATCTTCAGTGAAACATCTCTGTCCACATCTTTTTGAAGTGTTTTATTTTTTGGCTAAATTTGGTAGCTTTTCTGTTATTTGCAATCTTTTCTTTGTAGGCTAGTGTAAGTTTGTACCTCCCATTCGGTTCTTTCTGTTTCTTCATGGTACTGTGATTCTCATTTCATTCAGTCCTATCTTCTACCCATTTGACAGTTACGAAAACCACAAGATGTTGGGAAGTTTAATTTTTCTTCTTTGTTAAGGGGCACAAGTAGTGTCTCTGCAGTTTCAAAACGTGGCTTGGCTGTTTGTGGTTTCCCTTTATTAAACAGCATTTCATTCTAAAAAGCAAGAGTGTGAACTGGGATTAGATTTAAACTGAGTATTTCCAAACATCATGAGATTTCCTCTATCAAATAAAACTTTCATCTTAATTATCCTTAATAATTTCCACTTTGCAAATATAAGGTCCCTTAATGCCTTTGAAAAATGAAGATCATATGAACTATACAAAGATAATCATGTCTCATTTTGCAGAATTTTAAACACCTTCTTTCAGACGGTAAATCTAATGTTAATTAATAGTAGTGTATAATATTAGATTTCTCTCTTTTATGAAAATCCTGGAAAGAATGTTTCCTGATGCAGTAGTTTCTGTGTTATTTCATATACTGGTTACAATTTATTGCAGAGCATATTGCTGAAAAAGGTCAAGTAACTTATTCAGTAGCCATGCAAAGAGCTACCTTCACAACTGAATTACTCTTTGTTATTTCAGTACAGACTGTGTAATAATAAATTAATTTTTCTTTTCAGTACCTCTGAAAATCCTGCTCACCAAAGTTTTTAACAGAGGCAGGTGCTTTGGCTGTTTGGGCTGGAGGGAACTTCCCCATCTTCTTTATGACAACCTCAGTCTGCGTGTATGTGCATGCACAAATCTGTGTACACAAATGCAGAGTGCTAATCCAAACATACCAATACGTTATTTAAGTAATTATGACAGCTGCACACCAAGATAAGCACTGTATTTTTAGAAAAACTCATTTTCATTTTTTGTAATACACAATTCAATATCCTAGCAACTTCTAAAACCAATTTGTCTGAAACTAACATATCTTTACAAAAAATATAGGCAACAATTTCTAAGACTGTTGCTATTTCCTGTTGTAAACTGTATAGGCATGGTCTTAAAAAGGAACATGCGGTGGATTGTATACAAAGAGGAGAAAGTGAGCCAATATTGAAACAACAGTAACATAACAGCTGTACTTCCATATGAGAAAACCATTAAGCATACAATAGCTAACATTTCTTCCAAACACTCATTATATTTTGTAAAGCCAAGTCAGCCACTATGACAAAATAAGTATATTTAGAATTAAGATTTTTTAAATATTAGAGATTACGATGGATCAACAACCACCATAAGGACAGGAAAATGAAACTCTCCTTCCTTCTTCTCTGAGTGTTTGTATGATTAATCTGAGTAAACATTTTGTTTCAAAACAATCTTTAGGGCTTGGTGTTGAAGATTTCTGTGGCTGGCCTCTTCAGGAATCTGGTTAAAAACCTATCTACCATTTCATTAGCAGAAAATATTTTGATTCTGCTCGTATTGACTAAAATGGGATGGAATCAGTCAGGCCTAAAATTAGCTAAGTAGATCTTCATTTTTAAAAAACATACCCCCAAAAAAAACCCAAACAAACAAAAATAACAAAAATCCACAATAACGCAAGACAAAAAGCCCAAACCCACAAAATGAACAAAAAGAACCCAACAAAACACCCCCCAGGCAACTGGCCAAAACAAAATTCTTTGCAACTGGTAATGCAGATTAGTGTTTTGATCTCACTGTAAAATTATTCCTTCCCAAACTATGAAAATAAATACATAAATTATATAAAAATATTCATTATATCTTTATATAAACAGCTTTTACAAGTCACATGGCAATTCTGCATCCTTGATTTACAGAAAGGATGAGGTGGGATGAGTCCTCTGGGGATTGACTGGTCCAACCGCCCTGCTCAGAGCAGGGTCAGCTGGAGCAGATTGCTCAGGACCACATCCATCTGGGTGTTTAATGTCTCCAAAGGTGGAGAGACACCACAACCTTTCTGAGCAACCTGTTCCACTGCTTGGTCACCCTCACGAGACCTTCAGCGTCATGATCTGTCTGCGCAGGCTACTGTGCAGTAGTAGCAACAGTCTGATAGAACAGCTATTTGGGTCAGAACACAGTATGAAAACAAAGGTAAATTATGGAAGAAGACAGGATGAAGAACTGTATTGTACAGAAAAAAAAAAAATGTATAACGTGTAACAGCCACGCAGACTGGTGAAAAGTTCTTTAGTAGTCTCTAACTTAAGGGAAAAATCTCTCATCTCTCTTTTCTACTCACTAGATCTCCATCTATGCGTGTTTAACTAACTGAAGGAAAGTTATATGCTTTTACCAATTTCTTTGGATTAACATTTTGTTATTCAGGAAGGATAATGAGAGTTCTGAGTTAGAGTAAGTCTGCACCGCTATGTGTAATGTAGAAGAGGAGTATCCAAGATCATTCATGAAGTAGAAGCAGCCTAGACCAGTAACCATGTGGCATGCAGCTAGAGGGTGTTTCTGATACCTACACCCCACATTTCATGTTCGGGTACCTTTACACTCCACTGCAGTACATAGTCCAGTTGAACTCCATTGTACAGACTGTCAGATTTAGAATGTTCTATATCATAACCTGTCTTAATAAGAGAGATCCCAGTTCTGGGTTGATAACAGACTTAAATACATTTTTCCCTAGGGAAAAAAAAGTTACAAGCATACTTGGATAATACAAATGTTCGATCCATTCCACAATGTAAATAGTAATAGAGACACGTAGTCAGAGGGTGATCACAACTGCTTAATAGGTACACTCATTCAGACAAAAATGCTAACTAAATACTAAATGATACAGTGAAGGAAAAAAGAAATGCAGTCCTTCCTTATATTTGAAAAAATTACAGAAGGAAAAAAGTTCAATATTAGCTGCCCATTACAACTGCTACGCCTCCCTGTCCCCCAAAATAAGGATTAGTGTTATACCAAACACTGATCAGATATCTGATGTCATTATTTGTGATAAAAACAGACAGCCACATATACATAAAAATCTGGTGAAATGCCATGTTAAGGGATATGTTAATTTTGCTAAAAACTACCGAGAAAGAACTCAATTACAAAAGAAAACAGAGAAAATGCTAAGAGATAAGTATCTTTTTAATCTAGTGTGGAAAGCCATACCAAGAACCAATTTCAAACATGTCATTCAGTAAACATTTTAATAGTGAGAGTGATTAACCACTTTAACTACTGAAAGGAGTTATATTTCTTGATTTCTTCAAAGGGAGTTTGAAAATCTTACAGTATAAATATGTTTTAGCTAGCTACTTGGTTCAATATCACATTGACCGGAGGAAACATAATGGCCTGACACAAAGGCTGGAGGTGACTTATTAGTCCTTTTTTGGACTTCTGTGAGTTAATGGGATCTTCTATTTAAATGTGGACTTTCTGAATTGAGGCAGCTAAAGAAACAATCCCCATGTTAATACTACAACAAATCACTCTCTATATATCTGAATACTATTAGATTGAGTTTGTACAAATAGAAAAGATGTCCTCAAGTTCAACTGCCTTAAAATGTTAGTAGTTCCTCTGACCTACCAACGGAGTCTTGGTTAAACTCAATAGAGGACTTTGAATAAAAAGAAGGAACGCGAACATAGACGTATTCTCTCACAGGCAATTTTAGTCTGTTTTTTAATTTTCTTTATAATAAATCATCAAGTACTTGCTGTTTGGAATACATTTAAAAATACAAGTATTTTAGGCTCCTAATGAGTATGTCACTGAGATGGAGTCACCCCCAAAATACAGGATCATGATTATTATCACATAGCAGTGACTGCTATATTAACCATGCAGGGAAGAAGCTGAGGTTTGTGTTACATGGATAGATTCCTCATTTTCACTTCCACCATCCGTCATAGTAGAATCAACTGGAAAATGGAGTACAAATCATTCACGAATTTACAACAGTAAGTTGAGCTGGTTTTGTGCTATATCATTTCTGGAAGTTAATGCCTTTGTTTTGTGCCCTAAGGGCTGCTCATATGCATAAATAACCCCTTTTTTTTCTGTTTCTGAATCATAGTGTCCAGCCAATACAAAAAAGATTATGAAGTATGAAAACTGCACATATCTCCACCACAGAACAATAGCAAGATCTATACTTTGATTTCCTGGGAAATAAAAATTGTAGCTATACTTCCTGTCAGCCCATTCCTTTGAACATGTTCTCTTCATAATTTGGATTTTGAATCGAGTTTAAATGGCAGTTAAAAATTGTATGTGGCAGTACACAATGAAATTTAGCTTGACAGCTTGGACATCAAAACTAAAAATAAATGACTTCACATCGAAATAATAAGTAATAACAATGTTAGCCTGCATAAGAATAGCAGGACTGGATTCAAATACAATATTAATTTTAGGGATATGAGTGACTAGGGAGAGACAGAGGCAAAGAAACAAATCCTTCATATAGCAATAGTCTCTTCTTATCCCCCAGGCAACTGGCTGCCTTTCACCTCAGCGGCAGAGCAATTATGTGGCATAATGACTGCAGTGCAAATAAGCAGAGAGATTTTATTAAACCAAATGAGCAAATCATCTGCGTATTATTGCGATTTGATTGACAGTGACAAGTGTCGAGCAGACACGGATGTGAATATGATGAAGAAGCTTGCAGGAAAGCTCTTGATAATGTTACTCTTGATAAAGTTGCTCGGCAAACCTCTCTAAGTAAATAAAGGGGAAAGAATATGATGCATATTAATTCGCATAGTTTGCAACCTGCCACAGGACTAGAGGAAAAGTTGCAATAGGTTCAGCACATGGCATTTCATATGAATTCTAAAATTGCATTTATGAGTCTCATAGACTTTACAATAATATATTAATATTAAAAGTAAAGGTCATTCCACATAACAGTTAAGCTGCCTGAGCTTCAACCTTTATATCAATAACAGACTTGGGCTAGGGGCACGAGGAGGAGGAGGAAAACAAGCGTAACGATCTGAATAATGTACGATGTTACTTTGGAAGATCGCTGCCTTTTGCTGGGATGTCCATTTACACATTTGTACCTTCAGTGGACAATTACATTTCTGACAGGCCTGCCATCAGAATGATTCAATCGCTACCTTTCAGATGGGAATGTGATTAATTGGCATGGGCCTTCAGGCCTCCATATAAGCCACTCTTACATTAATGACTCCCTTATGACATCATAGCTGCACAGATTCTGAAGTTTCACATCGTTGCAGGCAGCGTAGACCTTAGTGTAATTACTTTTGGCACATGGAGTGAATTAACCAAGGTGACTGGGAAGCTTTGACAGCAACACCCATGGAAGAAAAGCAGCGGGGATGAAATCACCTGTGTTGTAATAGCACTAACATCATGAATAAATTTGGGCTTAAAAGTTGAAATTGTTTCAGTGGATAAACCATGCGATAAATAGTTCTCTTTTCTCCATGTCTTCATTTTTTTTTAACTATTTTAAATTTGAATGTGAACAAGCAACAGAATTATGCCACACTTCAGTTAACATTCTTTTGCCACCAAGTACCATCACATTGAAGATTTTCACTCTTTGAAAAAGAATTATATCTGAGAGGAAATGTTCTTGTCATATGAAGTACACTGTAAAATGTGGAAAGCATTTCTGATTTATGTTGTAATACTGATTTGAATACCTATTTGGACATATTTCAGAGAGACCAGCTTTGCAAGGTTCTGCATAGTTAATGCTGATTCCTACAGATTTTGTGCTTAACTTTAACTATGCAAGTAAACTTCAGCAGAGGCATTCAAGAGGTGACATGCTCACAATAATCGAGGCTTGATAAAAAACGCTTAATCCGCTTGTAACTTACATGAAAAATATCACTGATACATTTTCCAAAATGTGAGCCATCCAAATTCTACTGAGCAGTCCAAGGGGTATGAACTAAGGAAAAAAAAATACAATAGAATAAAATATTTAGTACAAAATACATTTGTTCTAACATTTGTTATAATTTGTTGCACAATTAATTTGTTATAATAAAAATTGTGCTTAATTATTATAATTTATCATTCAAAAGCATGAGATGATATTAATTCTACAAAAGGGAACTAGAGTAATTAAGCAAAATAAGTTATTGTACTAACCTAGACCAATTTTGGAAATCAATTGGTAATATGTTGTTTATATGAAAATCAGAATGAAATTTCATACAGTTGCAGGTTTTTCACTGTTTTGGAGTAAAATGTAGCAAAAGTATAGGCAACACTATCTACACCAGGAAAAAACTGTCAGCATACAAATTTCTTATGTTTTAACATTTCTCTTTGTGGGTTTGGGGTTTTTTTATACTTTGAATATAATTTTTAACTTTTTTTTTAATTATTTTTTGGTAAGCAAGTTTAAGAAATAGTACAACCTACACAATTGTAGAGTGCCTAATATTTTTCAAAGTTTATTCAAGTTGATGCACTCTGGTCACTAAATATAAAAGTAAATATTCTGCTTACCAGATTTTAATCATTTTCAAAACCTAATTACTGATATGCAGCATTTCTTATCACAAAGCAGTTAAACAAGTATTTAAATAAGTCAACTGAAGTCCAAGCTATCTCATTTAAAAAAAAAATAATTTTCCTCTAGGAGAAAGTCTGAAATTTTACAGTGAAATTATTTTTTAGATTTTAAGGTTTAAACATTAAATAAATTATTCTATATTTAAACTAAATATTAACTACTTAAAACAGCTGTCTGAGTTTTTTTAAGTGATTGTGAGCCTTCTGGTGTAAATTTTAATCACATCATTACTGCCACTTCGAAAATGTGCATGTTATGATCTAAAAAGACAAAATTTCTTTTAAGAAACAATTTAGAACCTGCAAACATTAGAAACAAAAATACCAAATCACATATTCAAAGTTAGCTGACACAATGATGTTTTCTGAGACTACAGAGAGTAGATTTTAAAAACCAGTGTTAATCTCTGTTCATTTTGCTGAGATGCTGTTAACTGTACGCCAAAGGTTGACCCTACTTTTCAGGGTAGCTGTCTGGGGGTACAGTCTTCATCCCTTGCTTTTGTGGAATCAGAACTGATTCTAATGTGTAGTAAGGCTGGCCCTCCTGGAAGGAAAAAAAAGAAAAAAATTCAATCAAACGAAAAAACAGAAGCCAGATTTTAAAGCCTCATCTGAGACTCAAGTTCTTGCAATGAGTGTGCAGCAAGTAGCGCACACTGACCCTACATTTTTTGTATCATTAAAATCTTATCTGTCTTACTATTTTAACACAATGTTTATGATGAACAAAAACTTGCTAGTAGTCCAATATTAAAAAGGAATATTTCCAGAATTAAAATATGAATAAGAAAAAAATTTTACATCTAAAAATATTACTACTTAATTATTTTCAGGGATCCTTTGAGTGAGATAACCATATGTTATGATAACCACTATCATAATGTTTCTCTTCAAAGCAGAATTGAAACCTAAGAAATGTTTAAACAATCATGCCAAGCATAATTATTTTTTTATTAAATGTCAAACATGAAGCCTCTTCAGATGCTCCATTTTTTTTTCCTGAAAAATTAAACTGATCTACTTAAGAAGTAGCAATAATTAGAGACTTAGCTTAAGAAAACATTGATGTTAATTTTCACATTCAGTATTCCTACCTTTATTCATTGAAGTATTTAAGCACATATTGAAGAGTAAGCATATGCTAAATATTGCTTCAAACTTCTACTGTTCTAGGAGAGCTGAAGAGTATGAGCTATTGAAGGCTAAACCTAAACATGTTATGGGCGATATGTTTGTAGAAACTGATGGCTATACAGATAAAAAGCATGTGTCACTGCACATCTCAGTAAACATGCAGCAAAACCCAACCACAACGTGCCAATGCATCTGGCCCTAGATTCTTAATCTTTTAATTAGGAAAAAGTTTTAATTGTTCTGGAGTTCTTAGAAAGCTTCTTGAGAATCCTGAGCAATCAGTGCACTATTATTGGCCTTTGTTATTGCTGTTAACATAACTGGCTATGCTAGATAGGAGTCTTAGCATTCTTCTCAATTCTTGTGTTATTTTTCAGAAACAGAAGATGATAATTAGATGTGAACTCAAATCAGCAAGTTTACTCTTAAAGCCAAAATATGAGAGATAACTGTTAAGCGTATTTTGGTACACCACACAGTTTATACTGATATTAGATATTTCACTTGGGATGAACATGTTATGAGAAACAGCCAACCTTTAGGATTAAACAATACCTCTTCTTCTACTCTAGAGATATGACTGCATCAGAGAACTTATTGTCTTACAACAAGCCATATTTTGTTGGTTCTCAAGTACAGGTATCAAATGCCTGTTCAGCTAAATAGGTTGCATCCAAAACAATTTATTTTTAATCAAAAAATCTGAAACAACGTGTAGTGAGTAGTACTCAATTATTATTAGAGAAAACTACATGTTGAAATGGACCTGGCCGATAAATCCTGGCCTGGATTTAGTTTCTCTGGTAATATCAAAGCAGTGCAGTGTATAACATAGCTTTAACAGTAGATAGAAGAACTTCACTACTGTTATGTAGTTAAGATAGTTGGATACCAAAGTAATTTTTGAATAGACTTCTTTCTTATCATGCAGGCTGAGGCTGTTCTAACCCACAGTTGGAAGACCAACCTTGATCACAAGAACATGGAAATACAAATACATTTCAAGCCATTTTTGCACCATACAACCCAAGCTTAGGACCACGTGCTATCAGTTATAACCTGCATTATATATGGTAGTCTGTGACCTTACTATATTAACTGTAAGAACTATTATGTCTATAATTACAAGCTCCAAAAAATTTTGCCATGTAAAAACTAGCATAGAAGCATTCAAACCAGATGGTTCCACTGCACTTCAGAAACAGTGAGATATTACAGATAGAGGATGCACTAATATGAATCCCTCTTTGGAGAGGATCACAGCATTTGTTAAACTAGGCAACATTTTAGAATTAAAAAAAAAATAATATCAGTTAAATTCCACTTTAGGCATGTATTGTTCATCTATTCTGTAAACTGTAGCTCTGCGTCAGCTTCCAATAGCTCAATAATATTTCTAATGATGACAAGTCATGATTAGTTTCTGTTTTACATGAAAAACTGAAAATCTAAAAGCAAAGTGCTAGGTGAGGGGTTCCCTGCTCGCTCAGAGGGTAAAGCAATGTCACCTTACAGGTATCCCGTTCAGAACTCATCTCACGTGACCTTTTAGCTTATGAACTCTGACAGGATCACTGCCCGAGGTACGATGGTATGGCTGGAGGCCATAACAAAATGTGTGAGCAGTACAGGCATTCCAGCTAGGCTAGAATATTCTTAATCATGTCCATAAGAAAGAGCACTTTTCTGAAACAGCTAACGCAGAGGTCACAGACAATTCGTAAACTTATTCAAATTGGAATAAATCCTGCAAAACACAGAACAGTTTGTAAAAACTAAAGCCAATCGTAAAACAGATCATCAGATTTCATCTCATCCTTTCCAGTTAAAAGCACGTTTAATGTAGGAATCATCATTAAAAAAAATGAACCATACCCAAATACATTAATCCTCTAATAGAACCTATCATTTATTTTGGTATATTCTGTGATACTGGCACTACTGAACTTTAATAGAGATAAGAGCTTTTTTAATAATTATTTTAGAAAAGAAAATACAATGTTATTACACAGATCTTTTGAGAAATTGGGAAAGCTAAGAACTCATACTTCACAAAACACAGCTACCTCTTTTTTAAATTAAGTTTTAAACATCTGGGGAAATGCTAGAGAAACAAAGGGATGAATACGTGGCTCAATGTAGCATAAAAAAGTACACAGAGTCACAGAATGGACATTCATTATCAATATTCTACCTCCAACAAAAAGAGGGGAATATTCTTAGATAGGAGAGAGCAAAATAGGTGAAATGATTGTGTCCAAATCTCAGCATTGCCCTTGTATCCAGCTGGGACACAAGTAGGGTCCGTGCTGCATCTCTCAGCCCCAGTCATACCCCCTCCCCATCCAAGACACTCCTTCCCAAGATGTCCAGATTGAGGGATCACAACTTAGACAAGTTAATTTTATTTAGATAATTTCTTGCCAACATGTTAAACTTGTGTTCTATAGCAAAACCTTTAACTATTGCCAGTAATATCCCAAAAGAACTGAAATAGGTGGTTGACAATAACAGTAAAAAGGAATTTGTTTTTCTTCCTTTAATTCAAGCACTCAGAGGCAGAAAAAACATGCCCCCGAACCAACGAACATGCAGTTCTACTAAACCCAGCATATGCTTAGCCACTGGATGCATTTCTGTTGCTCAGGGTGGCACCAGAAGTTACATGTTATATTTTTCATTCTCTCCAGTGGTAATTTCTTGGTTATTTACCTCCTCAATAATAATGTTTAGCTGAGTAAAATAATGCTTTAGGCTTTAAGTCTTAAAGGCTCTTCCCCCCTTGCCCCCCTTAGTAGGATGACTGATTTCAGCCCTTTAGAAAAATAAGCTTACTTATAAGACATTAGTGGCATTATTGCCTCCTTTAATATTCGTGACAGTCTCCAGCAAATGTATCACAAGTTGGCATTTATTAGTGCTAGGCACAAGTAAGGGGCATGTTATTTGATTTGAATAACAGCTTGGAGCTACAGTTTGAGTCCAGAAATATATTAGTCAGAAACAATCTCATTTAATAACACAGAAACTAATAAAAGAAAAGTATTCCAACTGATTCAAAATTGAATTTATGAATATTGCTTAGCAGGATTAATGATCAAAAACTGAACCTGTTTGTCATGTTATAACAGACTTTTCGATTTAAATGCAAAACTAGAAGTCAATGAGTCCAATGGATTGTATATTGCTTTGAAGAAAACCAGTTCATTTTACACATAAGCTTTGAAATTGGCAATAAACTTTAATTACAGGGTCAGATAATCAAATTATAATCAAATAGCCTCACATAAAATCTATGTTTGAAATTAATGAGATACAATTCTACTAGTCTGTAATATTGTACCTCTGAAACTTACTAAAAGACATTTCATTTTCATTTAAAAGTCACCTTAAGGACTTCTCCCTCAATTTCTTCTGCACAGCTCAATTTTATTTGGAAATGTCTCATTTTTAGACCACACAGTTCTAAAGATTTTTGCATATGGAAAAATAATTTGTTATTCCACAGATTATTTTTTTTTATTGATAATAAGAATTTTAATATAGCAATATTAGAAATCTTTCAAGTAGATGCATATTTATGCACTTTTAGAGAAAGCCATAGTTCAGATAATAAAGCTGTATAGTTGTTCAAATGCACATACTTATTAAAATTTTCATTTGAGATGAAATTTTTGATGACTGATCTTAACTTGCAAGTGCAAACATATATGCTAATGTACACTATTGCACAATCTATTTATTTTCTGGGGTATACAGTCATGATAATTTCTCTCTACATGTCTTACCTTATTTGGAAGAAATATGTTTAAAACAAAAGATAGAAAGAATAAATCCAAGCCCACTCTGGTTTTCTTAAAGATTTGCTGTGTGGCTTCAGGCGAATGACATTATATTTTATAGCTAAGCTTTCTCAAGTAAAATGGCAGTTACAGCCCAGTACAACTTCAGTACAACTTCACTGGGTTTATCATGGGACCTTATTAATTGTACTATGATTATCAAAATGAAGATACAACATTGTTGGATAGATAATGTCAGACCTCATTAAACATGAGACCATAAAAGTACAGAAAAAGTCAAATAAAGCTATCATTCTACTCAATGGCAATATAAGTGCTTGATAGCACATAATGTAATTTTTAAAAGCCTATGCTAAAATTAACAAACCTTATACTAGAAGTACAATTGTAAAATTTTATTACTAGGCAAAATATTTGTTTTTTTAAAAATCAAGTTATTCTAATTTTAAGAATGATAACTGACAAAAATAACTATTTAACACAACTAATCATCTACTTAGATGGACTAGGACAAGGAAAATTGGATCTGTTGCACAAGTAAATCACTACTCAGTAAACTTGGGTATGAACTTACAAAAGAGTAGTTACTTACCACATCTCAGTTAGGCCCCAACAGGGCACTGTAGTCTCCCTAAGCTGGAAAATCCATGGAGAGAGTGGCTCCTCCAGATCGCAGGTGAACCACGTCTGGACCTGGGTCCCTACACAAATGCCTGTACTACACACCGAACACCATACACTGAGTGGCATTAATCAGCAACTGTGATCCACGTGTTTGTAAAGGACTCCTCCGGACTGGCGCCTTGCTAAGTGCCGCACTCCTCAGCTGCAGACCCATACCTGCACCCGCTCTCACCGTCCACGGCCCCACGCCCGACACTCTGCTGTAGCAGTGGAGGGCAAATGACCTTCTGCGCCTCACACGCCGAGTTTAAAGCAGAAAGACAGCACTGCTGCTATGCAATAACATGAGCTGCAAAGGAAGCTGACTGACAGATCTATAGGTGTGGGGTAGCTTAAGTGCTTTTCGGTAAGTAGCAAATTGCTTCCATTTACCAAGAACTATTCTACCGCTTCTTAATGTAAAGCGGCATCTATTCACACATCTGGGCCCTGAAACTCTCTTAATAATGAAATTTTTTTGGAGAACACAAATGAGCCTTTAGAAAGTTAAAGGAATATTACAATTCCTGCCGACTCTTACAGTATAAGAAGCAAAAAGTCATATTATTCACTACAGAGATTTTTAAGAAGTAATTGTCACTAGTATAACTGCTCAAAATTGTTAATATGCCTGATTTTTACAGGTCATACTGTGAAATACTAAGCACTGGGATGGGGTAGGAGCCTTTGTCATTCATAGCTCATCCTTTTTGTCTGTCCCAGATTATGTTTGAAAACAGGCATCATATTTGGAATAGTTTTAAAAACTCTTAAGCAGTGAGGATTCCCTATCACCTTTTGTGAAATTACTCTGCAACTTTACACATCTCACCTCTTTCATAAGTGTGATCTACTTTCTGTCATTCTCGTCACTTTATAGCGACGTAAATAAACATCATCTTTGATATTTACACAACTCAAATACTAATTCATTTCTACTCTACCACATACAGCTGTCATTTAGGCAAGTTATGCTGGCTAATACTTTCAAGCCAACCAAACACCAACCACAAAACTAAACAGAATATGTATTGTAAAAGCAGAACTTTCTTCTGTTTGCTGATAAGCAAAGTTGAAAAAAATTCACATTTTACATGGTATCTCTGCCTGACATGGATACTAATGTCTCATGGCTTCAGTCATAATAAACCTGTGTTTTGTCCCCTTTGTTTTCTGTATATGTATTTAACATGAAAAGATAGATTACAGTTAAACTTCTGTCTGTAATATGTTTGACTGGAAAGGAGTGATAAGCACATATGCATGCTAAAATTATGCTTCCACTATGGTATCAATAAAAATTCAAAGTTAAAATATCAAGACCAAACATGCAACTGCTTTAATTTGGATTGAAATCTGTACATCTAAACTCTTTCCACTTCCCCCTGCCCTGTAATGTTTTAAAGCTATATATGTTCCCCCATCTCTATGAGTTTCTGAGTGTTTTATTTCGTTGCACAGAACAAAAGCCAATAAGGGCAAATACAACCTAGTAAACATCTACAAAGCTGCAAACAACTTTAATTGAGCATGACATGTTAGCACCTTAAGGCAAGGGGTCTTGAGATAGGATGAAAGAAGAGACAAAGTTGAGGACTGACCTTGCTCATGAGACTTTTATGAATCCATTTGTACAGCAGCAGTTTGCTGGATGCTTTGCAGAGTGGAAAGTCCGGTCAAACACCTTACATGTCAAGGCCTTAAGCATTCTCTTCAGATGGATGTTTTGAACTCTAATGGTGACAAGGTAGATTGATTTGTATCATGCTGCATAAAGTGTGAATTTTGATGGTGAGTAAAATCAGCAAGATACCTCAAGGAATATAAGTTTTTCTACTTTTTCAACTCCAACCTCTCAATTTTCAGCGAGCATTAAAATTAACTAACTTGGTGGCATAGTTTAGCATTAAAATCAGAGTTACCATAAGCAGAATATTAACAACAGTTTAGGGTATAGAGAATTTTCACAGAAATAAAGCTGGAGAAGAAAGAAATTGTGACAATCTCACCGGTATCATAGTGATCAAATGAAACTGCAGCTCTATGCAGTGATTGTCACTCAGTTTAAGAACAGCCTGGAGGTTACAGGCAACTCACTGTTTGCCAGTTGAAGCATACTGACATGTTCATTTTGTACAAAATTTCTTTAGCTTCAAAGTTTTGAGTTTTTTTTTCACCCCTTCTGACTTTTACAGAAAAAACATATGTTTTGGATAGGCATCCAAATTCTTTCTTTATGAACACAACACCAAGCTGTTACTATTGGACATGCTATTACCCCATTTTTTTACCCAAGTTTTGAAAAAACAAACAAGCAAAAAAACCCCACCAAAAGCACTCTGACAGCCAAAAGCTTACTGACCTTCATTTGTTTCCATCTGAAAAGAAACAGATGCTGAAATCAGGTGTTTTTTTCCTTTAATCCCATGTATTTATAAAGAACGCACAACATTTTTGAACAGATGGAAATTGTTTCTTTGCTTCTTGCTTCAAAGTCTTTGTTAGTCAGCACATCATACAATCATTATATTGAGGCAATTTTACTGAAATCCTTGTTATCACATCATCTATTCCGTATGAACAACTCTGAATAAAATCTTGGGACCCAATGTATCTCATTCACTACTTCTTATATATGTATATCGGATCCCTCAAAGGACTTCTGATTTTCTTTTTCCTAGAAAACCCCTGGTTTTCTCCATGTAAAATCATGCTTGGAGGCATTAGAAAAATTACAGCTAAGTGTCCTTACCTGTTAGAATGTTTTCATTTTTGCAGAAATAAACTTGATTTTTGTCTATAGGTTTTTTCCATCATCCCAATTAATATTTTTTCCTTTTTAGGAACTTCATCCATGAGACAGTATGTTTTCAGTTCACTACCAAACACTGTATGAAATCCCTTGAGGGTATTTACAAAGGCTGTGCTTAACCTAGTGGTCTAAGCTCTCTTGATTTCTTCTCTCTGGCAAGAAATGATGCCACCCAAAAGGTGGTTCATCAAGGTGTGGTTAAACGCCTCATCTCAGTCGCTTTGCAAACAACTTGTCTTTCTCTACACACTAAAGAGCCTAATAAACTTAGTAAAACCATTTAAGTCTTTAACCTCAGCCCATCTGCAACCAGCTTCTCCTTGGTTTCTTATAGGCCATTTTGAGAAAATGTCCAGTTGCTAGACTGCAAGAACCTCACTCAGGTCCAAGCATAATGTGCAAAATGCCAAAATTTCTGCAGTCCAGCAGTTTAAAAATCATTATGCTACTTCCTTTTTCTCAAAAAATTAAGTACAGTCTGATGTTACAGGTACCCATCACTGGAGAGGCCCAACCAGCCTAATTAAAATGAGCCCACACTTAGAGAGCCCAGATTCTATTCATCTTTCCATGTCCTGTGATCTGACATACCAACCACATTTATCTGTGCACATCAGTGTCCCATTCTTGCTATCACCAACTGTTTTTCATCTCCTATAGAATACTTCATATTTCACATTGTGAACAATAAGCTTTTATTGTGATAGCTCAAAAAGATACTTTCTCAAATAAGCAGTTTATCAACTGCTTGTTCATATATAGTACAAATTTCAAGATTCTACTTTCAGTTTCAGCAACTCATGGGTCTAGAGTAGCGAAGGCTTTTTTTTTTTCACCAAGTTCACTCATTCCTGTTTATGGAAATACTTGCAACTAGCAATCAAAATGCCATATGAATGCAACAGCAGCATTGCCATGACTGTGTTCAAGCACATCATGGCAGATATGTATCTGTTTGGCAAATTTTCTTCAGAATACCTGAATTTGCAGAATCATTGAATGAGATGCATGGTCTATCCTGATCATAAATTCCCAACTAAGAAAATAGTCTTTAACTATAGTCATGAGTTACTTTTGCGATAATTTGTCTTTGGAAAACTCCTACCCCCACACGTCCTCCCCCTGACCTCCCACCCTGGTAATAAGCTAGCAATATCTCAAATCCTTTGTGTTCCTGTGTCAACACTATCCCCAAACTGTAAGTGTTAGCAGCTGTGCACAATATGAAAGGGTTTTTGAAACACAGGGAGACTAAAACAGGGGCAATCACAAGAGCCTCTTTGACTCTCAAAATGCTAAATCACACACTGCTGATCACTGAAATGGTTTCCTTTCTTTACCCAACTTATGTCGTGGTTTGGCTGTTCTGGCCAACCTACAAATGAACTTTTTGTAATAGGAGGCCTAAAAACTCTGAACATATGTGAGCATCCAAAGAGTTGGCAAGTTTTGGACAGCCTCAGCTTTCTTCTCATTGTGACAATTTTTTCTCACTGATTGTATACTCAAAATAATTTACTTGTTTTAAAAACTATTCACATTTATGTGGATTGAATTTTAAATTCATACTGTAAGGTTACTGTGTTTATAAATGTATTGGTTCCTGGCTTATCAAAATTTTGTATGCATCAAAATACAATTTAGGTGGGCTGTAAAAAAAAGAGTGCAACCATGTTCTGGAAGCCTGTAAAACATGATGACACTTACAACAACACAAGACAAAAAGCCATCACTAAGTGACCACAGATCTTGACCTTTTCTGTAGGCTCTTTCTTGCCTTCCACATTTTCTTCTATTGGCTGATACATATTCTACAATCCACTCTAGAAGAACAGCAGAAACCTGCCACAGTGTTAAAGGTATTATCTACTCATGATTTAAAAAACCAAACCAAACCAAACCAAAACCCAACACACAAACTCTTTAAAATTACTTTACTCAACTTCCTAAAGTTTGCCAAATATCTAGTACTGCAAGTTTTTTCTTTAGTTGAGCTGCAAGCACATTTTATGCCTCTAAGAATTGTAACGAAATTTCCCTTCCCCCTGCTGGCAAATGATGAGATAACTGCACTAACAACTGCTTCTCCCATATTTTCAAACTTGCATTAGTTCTACTTGTTGATTTGGAGCAATACATAAGATTTTTAGCTGGATAGTTTCTGTAATAATTTTGCTGTTCCTCATTTAAGTGAGAAGCACTGCAATGAACCTAGTCTAGAGAGATATTTTTTGTGTCCACATCCAACTCTTTTCTTTACAATATTTTCCTATAGCAGCATCTGCCAAAGCTGCTTGTTCCCATTTTGCAGCTCCTGTTTTTTTCCTTAATATTTCTTACTTCTCACAAACATTCAGGAAACAGACACGCATCCATTCCAGTTTCAGATCCCCAAGAACCTTAGCAAACAATAGTTTTGACATACAGTTTACCAGAGGGTACAACCATCTGCTCCACAGTAATCATGTGTGCACTCTCTTACTGTACGTCACCCTCCAGTAAAAAGGAAGGTAGTGTATCTCGCTGCTCTGGAGGTACTGGAAGAAAGCAACTTAAATTTACCCTCAGTAGACAGCTATTGCTAAGACTTTTCCAACCCCATGGAGGACTGCTGCAAATGGATGCAGAAAAAGCATTCACTTCGTGAGGTTTATTTTAGAAGAAAATTGAGAACCAGATTTTTTTGTGTGCTATTTATTAAGAAGTTATTAACTATTAAAAAATCCCCACCCTAAATAATTATTTGTTTAGCCATTATTTCAATTGCTCAGTCTTCCACTTCTAATTAGAAAGTTCAGCCTTCATCCCTAGGTAGTAGACAGTTGTCACATTCTTTAACAATACTTTTTTTAGATACTTATAACTTTTCAACATGCTTGAGAAAATGTCCATTATTCCATGCGTTTCTTAGCTGCTATATTATGCAGTCAGTAGCTAAACTCTCATTAGTACAGATTAACTGTTTATATACAAAAACTGCAGGACTGATCTCTGTACCTCTAAGCTTTGTCCTAACAACTTTATGTGTCTACTTGCTTAAGCATGAGCCTGAATAAACCATGTCAGTGCTTTGTAATGTCCCATGTTCACCCTTCCTTTCTATTGCCATTTTTGATATTTAACGATTTCCCCTAATTTCCTACCTACTTCTACTTGTTTTCTAAGTGAAGGACAAAATTTGGGTATTTTTTGTTTGCTTGTTTTTGCCTATATAAGATTAATTATTCAACAGATGAGCATACAGACAGTAGTAGAGAAATAAACATACTTGCACTTACATATTTCTTAGCTTCCATTTTCCTCACAAGTGATTCTTTTCTCTTCTGGTTGACTGTTTCAAAGAAATGGGAGACCTAAATCAAATTCTAATTCATATGTGGATGGCAAATGTAGCAAATAAAAGAGCACTATTTCAGTTATTTAGTTATGTTCAGTATTATAACTGTTTCTAAATGTTATCTTAAATTGAGGGTGAGGATTACATCCAATCTATTTTAACTCAAGGTCAATAGTGGCTTAAAATCAAGAGGATACAAGAAGACCATTAATACATTTAGATTGAAAGTACTGGAATGGTGCTCTTCATCTGAGGAACAATGTTCGTGAAGAGCCTCTCAAGCTGAAATAATGAGGGCACAAAAATCCCAACAATTTTAAAAATGGAACTTGATATATGTGTGAGAGAGATTATATGATAAGATTCTCTGTGCCTGCTAGCCTTTTGATAATAAAACTACTTGAAATTTAAGCCAGCCCTACCAGAATAATGACATATAAAGAAACAGTCAGTATAACCTTATTTGCTGCTATACTAGAAATAATTAAAGATCAGAGGCTTTAACTGTGCCTGCAAATCAGCTTGAAGTATGCTGACCCAAATAAAAGGAGAGAGTTTATTATGTTAAACATGGTGAATCAGTGAAGGCCCAGAAGCAGGGATAGCTGCCATCAATGGTAAGACTTTCTTCCTCATGACTGCAGATGGAGCCCTAACATAAGTAAATACTCTCTTGACAATACAAATTTGGGATTTTATAGAATATATTTAGAGGCATTTCAGCATTTTTACATTACTGAGGTTTTAATTTTCAGGACAAACAACATGAGAAGCCCACTGTTTTCCTGGTTTCTCAATATGCCAAATTGATTCTGTTCTCCTCAAAGATCCAGAAAGAAAGAAAACCAGTTGTTCAACTTTTATTCTGTCCTGCAATTATCACCTAATCTAACCTTCTCTAACAATTTCTCTGCTTAAGGGCACCTCTAGGGCTGTCAGTCTGGCTGAAATAATTTAGAAAATTAAATCCAAATCTGACTATTCTTATTCATCCCCCATGCCCGTTATTCCTTTCATAATTTTATGCTACTGTACTAAAAGGCAAGGCAACAGCATATTTTGTAGATTTTATTGTATTACATATAAAACATACTGCTGAAATATGGATTGTAGGAATCTTAGTGAGGAAGGAGGGATATTAGCACCATCTGACTGAAAGATGTTAGATAAAAGAGGAGCTATTTATAGGAGTAAAGTATGTCTGCAGTTTTCACTGTGGCTAACAACAGAAGATTCATGAGGATAATTAAGCCTTTCCTTCCTATAACTCACTTGTTCAAAAACCAACATATTTTTTGAGTCCGTGAAGCAAAACAAACATCCACAAAACAAATAAGCAGAAATATCAAAACAATACCTTCTTTTATACTTCTAAAGGTATTTTGTCTCAATCTCTAAGAAACAACAGGTATCACCAATGTTCTGGAAGTCAAAATATATATGCAGGGATCTTTGGTATTGGATTGGTATTTTGGAATCAGAGTCTGTACATGGAGAGCTGTAACAACCAGAAATACATTTATTTTACAAAATTAATGAAACCCCTACTTTCATCTCATGTTTAGCAAATCTCTCTGGTTCTAAAAGCTGCATACCAAAGAGTTGACATGGCCAAAGGTCACTCTCAAGAGAGCCAGAGAGATAAAACGGAAGGAACAGCACAGCTTACGGGTAGAAAGTAGAAATAGGGACCTTTTACTGCACTGTGGGATGGAACTGGGTCACTTCACTCCCTCTTAAAGTCCACAGTTTAAGGTAGTTACAAGCCTATGTATTGGCTTCTGTATTCACATGACATAGCTTCCTGACCAACGCTCAAATACATATGAACCACAGGTGATTTAAAAGACAGCAATAGATCGCAAATACTTTATATGCCCTAATGTATGTGAAATGAACAGGTACATGAGGTTATTTTGAGACCAAGGTTAGCTTCTGGTAAATATCTATGAAACTCACAGTTTACAAGCACTAATTGTCAAAAAATATTTTTTAGTACATGTTCATGAATGTGAATTTCTGATTGTAAAGTAAAGTTGTGCAATTATCAGTTCACATTACATCACTTAATGATGGGACAGGCATCTCAATTTGAACTAGCCAGTACTTCCAGGCTCAATATATTTACATTGAATATAGGCACAGAAGTTGAATATAAATTAGAGTTCTAACTACTGTTTAGTTGGGTCAATTACACACCCTATGCATTTCATATAAATTTTATACTTAGTATCATGAAGATGATTTTCAGATTGAAAATTATTTGCTGATTCAATTAACATGTTATGTTAATAATAGAACCACTTGGGAATATGCAGGTTCATTGCATAGAAATGGATTCTCAGAAGAGAAATATGATATATGTGCTATTTATTATGAATTGTTTATTTCAGTTGGACTTGGACTGTAAATATACTTAAGGTTAAGAATATACTATACTGATTTGCAGCTTGACTTTATTAATTTACCTCATTTTGGAATAAATTATTTTGTAGTCATTTATAAAACACAAAATTGTCTATATGGAGATGAATTTTTTTTAAGACAATGAGCTAACAGTTATCTTCTCATCACTCCAAAATTTCTCTAAATGTCTGACAATAACCCTCTTCAGCTACTTCCATTTCTTTATTCAGTCAGAAGACAGAGATATATGATAATTTTACTTTTTTTTTTTTTTTTTTTTAACTCAAGGAAAAGCAGTCTATCCAGATGCTGAAATATGTTCCAGGTTATATTGTGTGAAATATCATAGATGTCTGTGTGTTCTATTTAAATACAATTTTTCAGATTTTACCTAATTAAAATTAAGTTGCTTTTAAAAGCTAACCTGTCTAAAAGATGCCTAATAAATTCCTGTGTGAGCTGTTTATCCTTTTAATCTGTAACCACTTATACAATACTGTCTAATAGATGTAGATACTGTACAACAGCAAGAGATCTATTTATCTCTCTCTTTTTATAAAGAAATGAGCAGAGAGAAAATGAAGAAAATAGGTCAGTTCTGTCCTATAGTGATAGAATCAATATATTTAAACCAGCACAACATAGTTCAGAGAGCTCCCCTTAGAGCTCCAGTGTTTGAAAGCACTTATTCGAGCTTCTACTTCATGACTTGGATCACATACGAAAGGTAAGGAAACTGGATTTAACTGCAGTATCTGCGTACCTGTTGACCCACAGACTGAATCATGTATCTGCAGCTCCTAAACTCTGGAGCAAATATGTTACATCATTAAGTGTAATATTTCAAGAAATTCATTAGCCAAATAAAAGAATCTTTTAACTAAAACAGTTATAGCAATCCATTTTATTAAGATCAACATGCTATGTCATTTATTTATTTCATAACTCTGCTAAGGCCTTTTCTAATATGTGACAGTAGAATTTGTTTTCTGGTGTTCTGGCTTACATTAGATAACCATTTTTGGATTTTATGCAAAACATATGGAAAAATTCATCACTGATTTACTGTGCATTTCCACACACAGTCAAACTAATATCTGATCACTATTGAAGAAGCAAAGCCCTGCTTGGCAGTGAATACATAAGCAAATTCCCAAACCCATGGATGTGTGCAGCCTTGTGCAAGAAAGCCTCTGATAGTCAAAATACAAACCACATATGCTGTAGCACTTACTGGGAGAAGACAATGGGAAATTTAAATTGGGATTTGTTTTCACTTCAGAAACTACTGCAACTGAAACAATTGCAATAAAATCAGATCAAAATATTGCAATATCTGTCTCCAATACTTTGTATAATAGCTTTTGAGTTTTATAATTTATCTATATAACACCTTGGGAGATTTTTCTTATTTTTAATAACTCTATAAGGTGGCAGGTTTGAATGTTAGTCATGAAGATGAGTCTTTGGTTATCAATTAAACGATTTTAATTCCATTCATTCTTTTGGGTGACAATTTGCAGTTATCCATATTGTTTCTTCCAAGAATAAAAGGTGAATACTCTACCTCAATATTGTTTTCAACTTTTTGTCCTAAGCTACTTTTTTGTGAATTTCAGTTGGGCCAACAAGGCTAGTTTAAGTATTGCCAGAGCAGGTGGAACAATCTTTACGCCACTCCTATTTTAGAATATTTAAAACAAGGCTGTTTTGTGAGACTCTTGTCCAGTTATTTCAGAGCCTGTTAGGAACAATATACTGCAAAAGTTCATATCTTCTGAAAGTAAGACTTAATTATTTTCACATTACAGACAAAGCTAATAATTAGAAGGTGTCATTTCAGTTAATCAGAAATCCATCCTCTGTTCAAACGACTCATGCACTTTTTCCCCTTGGGGAAAAAAAAAAAAAAAAAGACAAAACAGTGACAGCTAATTCTGATTTGGGGAGTATTTAACTGCAGGGCATGGTTCACAGATGTTTTTGCATCCTCAATAGCTGTATGGGCAAGATAGTTAACTTTGATGATATGAAAATGTCAAGAAGAATTATCAGGGAGAAAAAACTCAGAAAGTTTTCTGACATTAAATGGCAATAAGGAGCCATCTTTCTTCAAGAAGTAGAAGTAAGTATGACCCATTTTTGATGAGCAGATGGTCCCCTTGAACAAAAGCAGCAGTTCACTGGAATAGAGTATTTGAAAAGCAAAATCATGCCTCTTGCTAGATATTTTCTGTCATGTGTACATAGTACTTAATCCATTTTTTAGCAAGATTAGCTGTCAGATTAACACATTATCCATGTGGGTCACTGTTAGTCTAAACCAAGGATGTGCCTGAAGAATGATGTGCACCCACATGAAGGAAGGTTTACAGAGGCTGACTTACAACACCACTGTGGAATGCAAACCCTGCTTGCTTTTTTTTTTTTTTTCCTAATGCTGACCAGAGCTCTACAAACAGCCATTCTCAATTGCTGTATCATGCTGAGTCGATACAAGCCTTGATGTGGATTTGAATATCCATATGCAGGCCTTGCATCTGCCATACACATCCACGTATTAACTCCAGGGCATATATGCCTTCATTGTTCTAGACAATATATATTAAGACATTAAAGAATTTACTTACATAGAATGCTCTAAATACAGTGCTTTTATCCACTGAAGAGCATTTGACTACTTCTGGAAAGCCAAGTTTAAGTAAATTCAATTTCATAACAGAACAACAGGATATGATCTACGAACAGCATATTTTCTTATCAATCAAGGGAGCACAGATGGAAGTTTTCACAAGCAGCTGAGAGGTGTCAATATCCCATTTAAAAAACACACCCTGAGAATATGTACCTATTGTTACATCTCTCAGACACCAGGTAAAGAAATATAATAGGAGTAATTTAATCTCAATTCAATAATGTCCCATTTGGAATAACTCACTTCTGGAGACATCATCCAAAAAAAGGTTGTACTATAACATGTGACTGAATCTCAGAGTTAAAGATCTTTCCCTCACCAACATTTCATTTCACAGCATTATTTTAGTCTCCACACTTATTCAATCTATGGCTTTATTTTTCACCCTTCAGCAGGCCAACTAGGACCGTTTTGCATAGTCTATATCTGTATCTTTTTATAATCCTCCAAAGTTAATAACCAAGCTAAATGGAGGTGGAGCCTGCTCTGAAACAAATTTTATTCCAATACATGAAGATTTGGCAAGAAGAGGAAGCCTCCCTATGGAAGCTTCTTAGAAGACAAGTCACAGACAAACATTCCAAGTGGTGTCTGAAGGATCCAAGGCTTTTGTGCACAATGTTTGCTACCTATAGGAACAGCTAAAAGTAAAGAAATAAGCATTCTTTTTTTTTGCCTTTGGTGTTCTGTATTTGATCATGAGCTATCTAAACAGTCCTGACTTATCTTGCAGGCACACGGGCCAGCTGATCTCTATGGGCAATCCCACATGTGCAATGAAGCACAGATTAGAATATGAACATTACGTGTTTATAATCTAAGGACACTCAACTGCCATTTGAATAGTTCACAGCTACTTGTCATTTGAAATTCTGTAGAAGTCAGCAGATTTAAATCTAAGAAAACAGTAACAACAAAAAAAGAACTCTAAACTTTGTATGTGCAACTGTATTAAGGAACTGAATTCACTCAGAAATAAGGAAGGATCAGATTTTAGACCAAAGACATGAGACACAGAACAGATGATTTCATGCAGCCTTCTGTATCAAAATGAGCTTGTTTAAGACATTTTACCAGTTCAGGTCATAAAAGATTATGATATTTAAAAAAATTTGAATCAAGGAGCATCTTAAACAGAAATTTGGAGAAGACAAAAGTATTTTCAAGTGGCACATATAGCCTTGCTTTTAAAGCCAAGTACACAACATGAACCCAGCATGACATATTATCTGTCAGTGACGCAATTTCTGATTGCATGAGAGTTAGCTTCAAGTTCTAAGTCTCTTCAATGTCATTAAAAATATTATAGAAAGAAGTAAGGGAAATTTCAATCAAGTATTATTCCAATCATCCACATCCAGTGCACTGTAATAAGGAAGCAGTGAGGTGTCAGAGGCTGAATACTTACGATCTTACTAATAACGGGTCACTCAACATATTCAGCGAACAAATAGAGATGTCCCACCTCTTTCACATTCTCTCCAACTCTAAATAACAACATTCATGAGTTAATAAATTCAAAAGTAATAATAGAAGCAGCAAACAGGGATACAACTTATGTTTGAAGATTTCCTGAATTCTCCAGGAAACCTGAATCCCTGCTAAAATCAATCTGAGATTCAGTACTGCCCTATAACTCAAGAAGTTCAACTGAGTAGTAGCTCCCCTGGCAAGAATTTATCTCCACAGAAACAATAACTACTAATTCTTTTCATTCATTGTTCTAAAAACGAATTATTGACATAAATACTATCTCAGTACAAATGCTGATGTTATTTCATGTTGATATATGAAGGTAGCTCCTGCCCTTTTATTTTATCTCCAAAGCACCAGTGTAGAGATGGGAAATCATATGATTTAATGCAGATGATAATGAAATAGTAGAACAACAGATGAGTAATGAAAACCGACAGGTTTTCTGTCTGTTTGAGGTAAGAGATTTTGTTTGTTTGTTTGTTTGTCCAGTAGAAACGTTGTTTCAATTGTTTCCCCTTATTTCATTTTACATTTCAAAACAACATTCTTTTCTAAGTAGACAACAGGAACCAAGGCAAGAAATTGCATTAAATAAATCTCTCAAAATCTTTCTAGCAGGCTTCAGGCTATGCTGTAATTTTTCTTTCAAATATTTCCACGTAAAATCAGATGTTAACTCTCTGAGTGAACCCATGTGCAAACTCTTTATTCATCAGATTAATGGCTGTGGAGCAACAGGCAACTGAACACATTTCCACTCACATAAGGTATTCATGACTTTCCAGAGAACTTCACATTTTTGCAACTACTTTTCAGTCAAATATGTTGCATCTAGTGAAGAAGGAAATAAATTGCAACAAGGTTTAATGGGAAACTACAGTAAATGTATTGACACAAGTAGGAATTTTGTTTTTTTTTTAAACAGGACCTTGCTATTAATTTGACAGATGGATTTTTGCCTTGCTATACATGTGAAAACAAAAGAAAAAACAGCCTTTGCCCTGGGATACTTCAGATTGCCCAGTGTAATATCTCTCTTTGTTGCTGCTTTTATGCTGATCCAAGGCACAACCAATAGAAGAATTTAGTCAGTTGAGGAATATGTTAAGATTGATAATCTATGGGGTGAAAATATAGAGGAAAATACAAAAAGTCAACATGCTGTATCACATCTGCATTTATACAGCATATTAGTACATGCTTTTAAATTTATACAGCATATCATCTCAAATACATACAGCTATATACACAACTGATGGTAGGGTTTCACTTCTGGTCACTTGGAACATGGTAGATAGAGACAAGATAAAACATGCTGGAAATGATACTTGTGCCACAAAAGCAGCAATGAACTCAATAACATCTGATGCAAAGGTGGCAAAATAAAAGTGAAATTAAGAAATGACTCAACACTTATTTATATGATAAAATCTGAACTACAATAGTAAATGTCAAAGAGAAGAACCCTGGAACTTTGGAAAAATGTCCTCTTCAAATATCTGGTCAATGTTTTTTTAAGTTTCTAGGTTTTAAACATTTCTTCTTATTATTATTTTTTATGTTCTTATTTTTTTCTCTGAGAAACACATCTGTAATTTTGCCAGATGCCTTTTTTTTTGGTTGACCATCCTACATCCTTTCAGAAATACTGAATCAAATGTTACTTGGTGTGACTCTGTGAATGCTTACAAATGATCGTTATTTTGTTCTTTTTGTTTTTAACTTAATGCATATAAATTTACAGTTTGTGTTTGGGTTACAGTGAAAGGTTGTTAAACTGAACATTTTGGGACCACTTCACAGTTCAGATGAGAGGAAGTTAAAACTTGTACAACACAGTGGTTCCTTGTTGAAGTATGTATTTTCACATATAATAATGACTTCAATGCATATGTATTCAACCCTAAATTGCTGAACTTATAATAGTGGCTGGAAGAACAGAGATAGTGGCAAGTCAGCAATAATTTGATTACTGGGTTACAGAATAGTTAAGTTCCACTGTGACCCCAAACTTAAAGCTGTGTACAGTTCACAACCTCTGACATGCCAGGAATTAAAGAGAAAAAGAACCTGAGCGATTAGAATACATGACCTGTATTGTGCTTCAGCTTTCATAGTATCAGTTTCTGATTGCTTTTTGTTCTTTTTCCAGTTTAAAAGCATCTGCTATATTGTCCTGGGCAGGTCTATGCTGAATGCAGTATACTGCTGAAGAGCTCTTTTAAACAATGAAGTAGAAAGCTTAATGACCAAAAGACTAACATATAAGGCTTAATTTCATGTTCCAATATAAATGACTTAAAATTTGCATTGTGCAGTTATATCAAAGGTCCATCTAGCTGATTATCTTGATTGCTGCAATATCTAAGAGTGCCTAAGTAATAACAACAGGGAAAGATTATGTAACACATACTCCTAACATTCTGTTACCCTCTACCTATTTTCAGCTCAGGGCATTTTTGAGCCAGTAGTTTCTAAGTATTTAGTAAGCCTCCATGGATTTTTGTTCCTTAACTGGTCCTGTTGTTCCCCCTGTAGGCACGGAAGGTCTAACATTTAGAGCAACATCCAAGAGGAA
This sequence comes from Tyto alba, assembly GCF_018691265.1. Taxonomy (NCBI): domain Eukaryota; kingdom Metazoa; phylum Chordata; class Aves; order Strigiformes; family Tytonidae; genus Tyto; species Tyto alba. The sequence goes on along the minus strand of NW_024881300.1, from coordinate 5,937,351 downwards.
AATGACACTCCTGGTTGATATATCTTCAACAGTGCCAGTGAATCCTCAAAAAGAGAAACAGGTCTTCTACAGAAATTTAGTACAGAGAGGAGCAACAGGTACTAAGACTAAGAGAAAAAGAATGTGTGTTGCCTTGACAAATACACCATTATCCCTTCAATCTCCCTCCTTGTACAGTTGTGTTGCCACTTTGCCATTGACATATTCGCAATTCCCAGCAACTTTGCTCAGGCATTTTTTTTCCCCATTGTAAAAATGCTTCAAGGATTCCTTGTTGAAAACCGCAGATCAAAGATTGGATTTGGAAAAAAATGTTATTCCATAAAAATATCCAACAAAAATGGTATCTAAAACTTAATAATAACAACAATATAATAAAACTTAATAATAATATCAATGTGATATTAGTTGCAATCTGCTACAATGTGATGTCTGGCATTTATTACTGAACCATTTAAGATCCTTACATGCAAATTGCTCTGACAGACATAATTTGAAAACATAAACATTGGCAATTGTTTTGTTACCACTGTAGCTGTTTTCAAGTACTGTTTGTGCAGTATAAATAGGAATACATACTCACATTGTGACTAGGACAATGCTTTACAAGCTTCCTAGAGGTTTGGCATTTGTGATTAATTTCTCCTCAGTCTTTAAATTATTTGTGCATGTAATGATTTTGAACTGCTAGCTCACATTGCTGACAAATTCCTGGTAACCATTCATAGGTAGTTAAGCTGAACTAACTACTACTACTTAAGGGATAAACAAAAAGTTAATTTAGAGTATTCTGGAAAGGTGTGTTTTTAAAACTTAAAAGCTTGTATATTTGTTTTTTTCTTAATGTCCACAACAATTTGAACAAACCAAAAAATTACTCAAAGTAACCATGTGTGATTAGTATGTCATAGAAGGATATTCTATGATTACTACATAATTGAAATGTCTGCAGGAACTAACTAGACAGAAAATGAATATCTTAAACAAAATCCCTTCAAAGGCTTGTAAACACCAGCATGGATACAGATTCTCACAAAACTACATTTTTTCAAACTCCAAATCATACATATGGAATGAAACACCGATCAATATCTCAATAATTTTTGTTAGTTACACATTTATTTCCTTGTATGTTATTTCTTTTTTTCCTGCCTAAGCTGGCTCTTCACCTTTTATCTAACACTGTGTGCATTGCATAGTTGAGTCACAATGTGTAGAAACCCCATGAAATTTTTATTGCTATTTAATTTTAGTATGTAATCTATTCAGTGCTACCTGTTGGCTTTCACTGGTGAACTCTGACATCTTTTTCTTCCTGTAACATCTGATCCTGTTTTTACCATACGTCCATATGAAGTTATAAAATTTAGAATTAAAATATGTTCTTTAAAGAAATAGTAGACAAATTATTTTCAAATTCTGTGAATTACTATTTTGTATGCAAATGCCACATTAGACAGTAGGGGGCAACTTTCACCCACAAGTTGTTCTTTATGTATTCTGATATAAAATATAATGACATGAAGTGGATACTTTCAGTACTTACCTAAGTTTATTGTGTGGACTATATCAGTTTTGTAAAATGGAAGGTTTCATTTTTAAACACCCATTTTGTTCTCTAGGCATTGTGTTGAGGAAATACCTGGTCATATACTAGAAAAATACTGCTAGATAAAATAACAAACTACAATCTCAAAGCTGTTGAGATATGAAAGGAAAGACAATTATATTCCTCTAGTTTGCGGTCATAGGATTTGTGAGAAACCAATCTCAAGAAGATCAGTTTTCTCCACTTACATTTTGATAAATAATTCTTCCTTGAATAAGCAATATATATAAGCAGTAATTTAACACCCTAAAAAACAGAGCAAGGACTAATATAAAAGTTGATATAAATAACAATCTATTCATTAATGATATTAACATGCATCATTAGACTATATTTAACAATAAATCCATATTTAAGAAAAACTTGGTGTTCTATATTGTGTGTTGAATTTTCTATCACTTGAAAAATCAGATTTGCCTTGAATTTCCCGACAGAAAATGCTAAAAACAGGCATGCCATCAAAGGAAAAAAACAGTCAGACATAAAGTAGCATTTTTTCCAAGTGTGCTTAACTACACTACACAGCTGTGATTTGTGGATTAAAAGATTATATAGTTTATATAATTTAATATGAAACTAACTGATTTCCCTTTAAAATTTATATTTGATTTTTAAAACGACCAGATTGGTGAAAGTAAAGAAGTAGTGTAGTACTGAAAGTATTTTTACACAACACCTAATCAAGTAGAACAATAATACTTGTAATAAGCCCACAAAACCAGGGCTAGCCTTTCTACCGGGCTCACAGAATGAAGTGGCTAGGACTATGGTCAGTTTTTAGCAACTTTGCGCAGAGCCATGATTTCAAGTGAAGGATGGCAAATACTAGAAACCAAATCATACAAAACTTCATGCTCCATTTAAACTTCAAACTTGAGAGTAAAATACAGTGGATGTCAAACTTCAGCAACAAAGTGAGAAACTGACTGCAGACCTTTCTTCTAAAGTGTCCAGAGATCCTTCAATAATTCAGGTAGGTAATTAAATGCAACAGCCTTTGTTAGGGGGTCAGAATAAGTTATTATGAATGTCTTGTCTGTCTTTAAACCCAGAGAAAATGCACTATGTATTTGTTTTTCTCAGTGATGTAGCCAAGAATTATTTCTCTAAACATAACCCCACCTTAAAAAACAAATCTCTCATTTCAGTTAGTGCACTTCAACTGTATTTTACTTAATAGACAGAGCATAACATAAACAAGGATTACAAGATGTGAACAACATCTACCCTCCAGCAGTTCCTGAAATGAACTTATAATTTCATGTTAATACTCAAAGAGCATGTGTGTAACTGGTATCAACAGTACTACTTTACAAGACTAATCGTAAAAAGCATAGTAAAAAAAAAAAAAAAAAAAAAGCAGAGCAGACATTTTACCACAAAAGATTATTTGAGATTACCTCATGATCCCATAGTTTGTGTTGTTCTTCAAATTACTGGGTGGGAGTTTCTTGTTGTTTGTTTGGGTATTTTCAGTCTTTTAATTGAAAGCATCATGCTGTTTTATTACTGTGTTTTGACTGGACTGAACTCCAGGTGAATCCAGTTGATTTCCACTCCCTTTTTCTCCCCCTGATGACTTCCTCTCTGAGTGCCCTTTCATGAGTTGTGTGCCAGGACTCAACTTCCAGTTCATCTGACTCCTTACCTGTATCCAGGGTTTGATTTCAGATGGACAGTAGGAGATGTGGTTCCTCAGACTGAGGAGGGTCATCCTGGAGGGACAGCCAAACAGACTGAATTTCAGTTGTGTCCTTTCTCTTCTCTTGGTACAAAGTAACCTATATGTGACAGACTTTTTTCAGTTAAAACCCTGGCAAGTGTGCCCCAAAGGCAAAAAAGACTCAGAGTTTTATGCAAATCTCATTTTTCCTCTTCTAAAAGCTTAAAGAAAACAGGCTCAATAGTAGAACAGGCAAATGAACAAAGGCAAAACCAGCCTCACACCATCTAATGACTGCTGTCCCTCCAGGATCGCTTCCAGTGTGAACACCTGCAGGCCTCCCTCTCCTCTGCATCTGAAACCAGCCCTGGTTATACATGCTGAGGAGAAGGTCGGTATGAAAGCTCACTTTGTACAGGACACCAACTTTACAATGTTTACTTCCCTCTCAAATTTCTTTTTTATTTCCTTATTCTATTTTTTCTCCTTCCTTGTCTCCCTGGACATCTCCCATACGACTTCCTCTACCTCAGACCCATGTTTTCCCTCCATTTCCTCACTGACATACAGCAATCCCAAGAAGGAGCCCATATTCCTCAGGCATTCAAAAATTACCACAACCTTTGCAGTCACTTAACTTGCTCTAGGTAGACATAACTTAAATCGCACAGGCTCTACCTCTACTTTCTTCTTTGCCATCCGCTAGCGTGGTGGCCAGGGCTGTGAGGGCAGGCCCGGGCAGCGGGCCAGCACAGCGGCTGCGCTGGCAGCACCCAGCCTGCCTCTGCTCGAGGACGCTCCAGTTATGGGGCTTTTCCTCAAACAGCCCCAGCAGAAGTCGGAAAGGTTACGAAAGATTGCCAGTCCCTTCTGTTTTCTCCCCAATGACAGGCACTGATGTGTGGAATTAGCTTAAATACAACAGAACAGTCACAAGTAGTTACGTTTCTTCTCTCATTAATTGTAAAGCCTCATTTCCTCACATGGTAAGCATAAAGATAGAAGGGAAGCTTCCAGAAAACGGCTAACTAATGCCATCTCTCTTTTGACTAAAACCCTCTATTTCACAAATAGCCCAAATGCTTTTATTGGCACATTTGCAAGGATTCTTTCTGTTGGGAGGAAAGGCAACTTTTGGGGAAATGGCAGGGTTGGACAAGGTAACCTCCAGAGATCCTCTTCAGCCTCAACCTTTCTGTCATCCTGTGATTTTTGAGGCAGTGCTCTCTAGTTACAAAGGAAGTATCTGAAGTCTGTTGAGAGTGCAACAGGAAAGAAATTCTAACAGACAATATCCACAGTTACAATATGCAAATATCCCAATCTGTTTCCCTCTTAAACTATAAACTGATTCTATACGCCAAGAGCTTCATCTCTTTGCTCTACATCTTTCTGCACTATTTTTTTCTGTTGTCATTGCAACTTGCCAAAAGTTCATAAAAATTTACAATTGATCAAGTGCAAGAATGAAGGTTATGGGTCTCATAGGATGTGGACCTCTCACTTACTGAAGTACAAGTCAAACACAAAAAGTATTTTGATTTATAGAATCTAAGGAGTTCCTGTCAAATTTTCCCCAAACCTTTCTATACATTGATTTTAAAAAGAAAACTCACCTTTAGTAGAAAACTCTTCCTTCCACTTACCTGCTGCAGGGAGACTGTCCCCCAGCAAATGATGAAAATGGAGAAACAGCATGTCTCACACCCTATAGACTTCAGAACAGTCAACTTCTGTGCTCTCCCTAAACAGGCCAACTCAAAAAGAAAAGGTACTGAAGAGAGATTTAACGAAACGACAGTAATCAGTGCTTTCCACCACATGTAAGCTCCTGTAGGATACATTAATAGTTGTACAGGGTCTATGTTACAGGCCCCTATCTTATTTGTCTGATGATGTGGGTGGAAATGTAATCTTTCATTACTCTCAAACTTCTGTGAAAAGCTGTTACTAAAGACTTCAAGTAGATAACTGTAAATTCTATTCTAAAATAAATTACAAGTTACACTAACTTGCTTGACTCAAATATAGATAGGCTACAAAAACCCCCACACATAATTCTTGCTCAGGTTATATTTACTGTATGCTGATACACAACTGATACTGCTCTATAAATAGTTCCATTTTTGTGTATTTCATCTACGATGTAAGTTATACCATTGACATTACCAACCTACTGGAAAGTTTCCGAATGGATCTGGCTTTGGTATACTACAATAACTGCTTATTACAGAGGATAGAAGGTTAAAGAATGTTTTAAAACTGTAGAAAGATTTTCTGTATGTTCTCTTCTTATGTCAACTGCGTTTTATTTACTATTTGTGTACTGTATGTTTGAAGTCAGATGCTTATTGCTGTTTCCTCCTTCATTTTCTCTGGGATAATTGCCCTATCTATGGTAAAACATTTTAGTTTTTTCATTATCGTTGAAGTCAAAAGCTATCAGCTATTGTAGCTATTTATGAGTAGGTAATCAGAATAATCACTGGTTGCATGATAGTTCTTCAAGCAAACGAAACTTCACTGATTTTTAATTTTTTTTTTGTAGTAGAAAAAACACATTTTTCCAATGGTTTTTCAAGGAAAGTTCAGTTCCTGCAGCTTTAACGCATAAGGAAATAATTTTGCTTTCAAAAGAATGACAGTCTGTCTAAATAGAAAATAGATAATTTTCCAAATCCACAAAAATTTTAAACAAATCACTGCTAGATCATGTGCAAGACCTGTCTCGCACTGTTGCAGCTATTGATGTTGGACTACTGAAGATACATTTTGATACAGAGAATGGATGTGGACAGAGGTTCCAGGTTTATATCCCTGTTTCTCACAGCTCAGGGGACAGAATTTCTTTGTAAATCTAAAATGTGTTAAGAATTCATGAATGAAGGTCATGAAGACCATAATTTCAATGTGAGCCTGGTCTTGTTTGATTTACGTGTTTGTTTTCTTACTCTTAAAATAATCTAAGCTTAATATAACAAAAGCAGGAATAAACCACAGTAAATTGGTTACTACCGAACCTTACAGAAAAAAATATCTGAGCAAACCACACTGTTATCAATAACATAGCTATTTTTTGTCAATTGCTTCACAAAACTGGATGGAAATTTGATGGCGTGCTGCAAGACAATAGGCATGAAAGTCAACACTAAAATGCCTAGTTGTTTGTATTTCTGTGCAAAATGTTAAGTGGCTGAAACAAATGACAAACAAAGTCATGCTGATGCCATCCATAAAATATAATTTAAAAATTAAAAAATTGGGTGATTAGCTAGTATATTAAGTGCAAAAGCTGTTTTCATGTGCTTAGATCTAGATTTGGCTTCAATTTGGATTGAAGCAATGTTTAGAAATATATGTCTGTTTTACACTATGACGACAGGCAGGTATTGGAACAGGTTGCTCACAGAAGTTATGCAGTCTCCATCCTTGGAGATTCTAAAGACCAGATTGGATACAGCCCTGAGCAATGTGGTCTAACAATATAGTTAATCCTGCAGCAGGCTGGACTAGGATCATTCATGTTAGACCCTTCTAACATGAATGATCCTATCCTGATATAGTATTGTGGTAGAACTACTACTATTAAGAACCTATAAGCATTTCTATTTGAAGGTTCATAATCATTTATTTTCTTAGACAAAATATCCTCAACTGGTATCTGATAATTTACAAGCAGTTTTCATTTGAAATGACACTTTGCTAGGACTGAGTTAGACCTCAATCCCATGAAGTGTTGAGAGCTTTAAGTATGATTCAGCAGGAATCTTAGAAATCCGCAAAGCTTTTCAATTCCTCTAAAGCCCACAGATGCATTATTTACCAGGAACTCAGTGCTTATGAACTAAGACCAAAGTCTCTGTGCTGTGTGTGACTTTCAAGGTCATGTCCTGCGAGTGCTAAGATTATACTATAATAAGAAACAAAACATAGATCAAATTCTTCCCTTGAGAAATTATCCTGATGAAATCAGGTTCTTCAAAAGTTACCTCATCACATTTTGAAAGATGCACAGAGAATTAAAATTTGTCAGCGATATCAAAAAGGAACTAATGAAAAGCACAGAGCAGTACACCTGTAGCATACTATGCCAAAAGCAAATTTTTATCACATGCATGCAAAAGTATCAACTTGAAGTTATATCCTGCAATTAATTTCATACAGGCAACATAATGCATTCAATTCCGTATTGGTTGTAAAACTGGGATCTAGTCCAACTACTAAGACCTATTTCATAAACAGAAATGTTAAGGAAGTATTATAAAAAACATCAGTTCTCTTATGGAGTATCTTGAAAAACTGATGGATAAATCATTATCATAAACTGGAAAAAGAGCTGTCTGTCTAACTGCAACATAAAATATTTCTCTGGCTCTGGAACTTGCAGTAAAATTTGTTGCAAAATTTTAAGCCTGTATTTGAATTTATTTCTCAGTTCTAATACGAAACAGGAAAATGAAATTTAACAGTTAATATTTAGTCTTGATATTTTTAGTGACTTCTTGAGTTATGATAATGTTTTACTATGCCTTGAAATAATAAAGAACGTTTTAAAACAATATTACTATTATCTTAAATACTGATCTTCAGTTGTAGAAGTTCTGTGAGGCAAGTTATTATAATTTTTTGTCATGTCATATCTACTCTTATAAGCATATAATGAGATAAGCTGTGACTTACTGTACAGCAAAACTGACTGAGTTGACACAGTTGTTACCTTGTTTCACGATGTATTTGCTCGTATAACTTCCATCTCTAGGTTAAGGTTATAACAGGTTAAAAGCAACATTACAAAAAAAAAAAAAAAAAGTTTTGTAGTGCTAAATCTAAGTTTCCATCTTGATAAACATACCTGGGACATCTGGAGAACTGCAGCTATTATATCACATAAGTTGATATCACAGCAAAGCTATAAGCTGTAACAATTAATGGGAAAAGATATGAAATAACAAAACTGACAATCTGACCCTGCCCAGTTCATCTTATACAGGACCACTAGTGCATCCAAGGTACACCATAGAAAAAAGTCTATCTATTCTACAAAAATTAATTTTAATTAAGTAACATTTTAAAGTATGGTAGTACCCAGCGTTAATAAGGTTTCTTTTTTTAAATGCAAAAAATATTGTGCTTACTAACATATTGCACAGAAAAAAGGGATACTTTTTGCCTTAGGCTAGAGAGTACATAAATGTAAGTTTTTTTCAAGCTATTCGTTGTTAAATCTGGACAATATAGTACCAAATTATATTTTCCACTTTCCCTGCACAGTGCAGCATTTAGACATTAAGACCATGTTGGAAATACAGACTACTTAATGCAAGAACAAAACTTTCTAGTATGTTCATATGTTTATGTTGCATAAGATAATACAATCCATCTGTTGGAAAAATCCTCACTGAATATTATATGTGTCTTAGTAAAAAACATGAATAGAAATCAAGATTTTTTTTTTAAATCCCAAACTGAGTAATAGTGAGCCTTACAAAGAAATATGTTTAGGAACCTGAGGCAAATTATACATGTTAATGTTGGAGTCACTGAGAACAGTTAACAGAATGTAACCAAATGTCAACTGGAATATTTTGCAGTAACTTACCGAAGAGGTCTGTGTTTAATGAATATATGAACGCTTGGTTTCTAAGTTTTCAACTTCAGATGGTGAAGATTAAGTGTTAAGGGTGTTACTGTAAACGTTTAAGTGAGATGAACATCACCGATTTTCTAATTTTACCACATGGTTTATTTCAGAAGAAAACAAGCACCAGTTACATAGTTCTCCTGCAAGTCTGTAAACAGTCACACACGAAAACTCAATACAATTTGCTTCTTTGTTTATGTGCAGGATATTTAGTTTGGTTTGCAAAGTATTAGAAGAATAATAAGAACCTCCTGGCAGAATACCGCAACTAAATTTCTGAAAAGCCACTCAGTTAATCTCAGTGTTGAATCTAGCTGTTTCAAATTATTGTAATGTATAATAACAGTCTTATTGACAATATAGATGCACAGAGCCAAAAAAAGCTAGAAATAGTGGCCAAAATGATGAACTAAGCGCCAGCCCAAATGACAACAAACATATGGCCATTAACTGAAGAATGGAGGGGTTTAGGAATGCAGCTGTCTGTGGTCTCCTAAAAGTTCCAGAGGAATGAAATGCTGCGAGGATTGGCAAAGTCTGGATGAGAAGTACTACTGAAGATGGTAGGTCCTAAAATGGAGTCAAGCATCAGTTCATGTTGGAATTCAGAGATTTCTGTGGTCAGAATATATTCATTCCATTGGCCTCATAATGTACATCAACAAATTAATATTGTGTGGTTGTCATTTCAAAGCCTACTGAAGACGAAGAGCCATTATTGAAGCCATTAGAGCACAGATGGTTCAAACTATATGCAGATATTCATACTTGCATTTCTGTATTATAGCTGTTTTTTTTCTGTTGAACTGTAATGAATTGTCTCATAATCTATTCCATCTTCTTGCCATTAGCAGGCTTTGAATGTTCACAAATAGGAGCAAAGAACTCATTTTCCAGAGCTTTAATCACACAAAGAGGGAATGCCTAATTCTCTAAATGAAATGGTCTGCGATCACTGAAGCAGAGATTTAATATATCACGGCAAATTAGGTAGATTTTAATAAATTACTTATCTCTCTGAATACTTTACATATGCTTATGAAGAAACATAGCCTGTTTGCAAACAGTGGAAATCCACAGCCTATAAAATCCTTTGAAGAAAATGACAAATAAAAAAGTAAATTAAAAAATGAAATGCATTATATCCTTGTTCTCAAGAGACAATCCTTTTGCAGCATTGATTCACAGCTCCATTAAAAATATCAATTAAATCCTTCACTGAGATTGGTTAAAAGCTGGAAAATTAACTTTCCAAGCTAGACACTGGTCATTCAGATACAACAATTCATTGTATATGTTTGATGTAAGTTCTAAAAGTGACAAAAAACAAATGAAAACATAGTTGCCTGTCCCTACAGCTCAAACTAGGTGAAGCAAAATCTGATACTGTATGGCTTCTTTTTGTGCTTTGACAGATGTTGACTGAAAGTAAGTCTTTTACTACACAGAAAAATAATTGTGCCTGCCCTCCCCCTACTTCAAATCATGATAATCATAAACAGCTGATTAGAATGTTAGTAGAAGGGTAAAAGTTATTTAAAAAAAGGTTGCAGTAATTTAATAAGTCCTGCAACTAGCCTCATTTTTTATATTTAATTGATAGGAACTGCATGCATCAAAGAAAACACATACTGAGATTTAATGTGCATAAAATGGATATTAGCATTTTAAAGAGGCAGATTAACACATTAATCCAAGTAATTTTCATATATTGCTTTTAATAAAATCTTCACAGTATAAAATTCTTAATGAGGCTAATCACAGGCATTCCATTTAGTGGGGTGATTAGGGATAACATAAAAGTATTTTTAATCAGTTTTCTAAGGCTTATGTTTTTTTTATTAAAAATTAAAAATTTGACTTGCATTTTTATTACTGTTTTATGTACGAAAAAATCTTGAAAATGCAAATAAAGCACATCATTCAATCATGTAGGTATTAATTATTTACAAGACGTTGTCCATTGTGGAGAGATTCTTAGCCTTAGGGGGGAAATATAAAAACAAACAGACTGAAAAGTATACAAAACTTTACAACTACAAATCAAGCATCCTTTTCGTATAAATTATACATTAAATATGTGATAAGAATTACAAAGATCTCATCTTTGAAGCACTATCAAGCATGTATTTACACTGGGAGAAGGAACTTCTGTAGGCAAACTTCCCTTTCATGCCTCCTAGTCATCTTTGCATTCCTCATAGACTGAACGCAGTGCGTGGAGGGCTTCCACTGTTACTTTGAGCTTTCCAATTACTGCACTATCATCTTGTGAATCAAAAACTAGAAAGGAAACATCAGAAAACAGCATTAGCAATTTCATTTAAGGTTTTGCTTTTGTTCTGATAATTCTCCTTAGCATTTGGACAGATTAAAAGGCACCTAAGCATATGCTTAAGAAAAGAGAAAAAAAACAAAAAAAGGAATAAAAAAGAAATCTTCCAGTTCAGACACTCAGCCTACTGGAAACTGAGCGCTCTAAGAACTAGGAAGTACATCAATAAAAGTATTAGTGTTGGAACTAATTTTGAAATAAAGAAAACGGTATGTATGACAATTGCCTATATAAATTAATTATTTTTCACAATGCCTAAAGATAAACGTTCCAAACTCGATTAAAGACACATATGCATACTTATTAAAAGGTTTAAGTAAAAAATTATACCAAGTAATGCATTTCTTACACTGTGTGTATGACTGGTCCAAATCAGCCTGGACAGTTTTCAGTATTTAAATAGTAAATTCTTTTTTCCAGTTGGTGCAATGCAAAATTATTTTAATTCCAGGCTTCTCTATGTTGTAAAGTAGTGAAGTGCAGACAAAGATGGTACTTCCCCTAGTATAAACTATTTAACTACCTTCATCTTTGTCTATGTGGTTTTAAAGTAGTACTTAAAATTTCTATTTTACAGAAATTAGCTAACATGATTTAAAATTGCACTCTTACAATATCTAAGTAAGCCCAGAGGGCCACAGTCTCTGCTGCTGTGATTAAAAACATGCTGCTAACAGTCAAAAATGAGGCTCTTTCCCAGTCCTGCATAAAAAGCAATGAGGCTGCCTAGCATGACTCTAGAAGGAATCTGAATAAAACCAAATAATCTTGACAGCACGTCTTTTCAAAGCAAATTATACAGCAGACAAATGGCAAGGTTATGTATTTACTGTATAAACCAGGGTAAGTACTCTGGGACATGCAATGACACTGCATGCTGCAACTTCTAGGCTACTGGTACAGCTCAGAAGAGGTTTGGAGAATGAAAAACATGAAATAAACCTTCCATCAGTTACTTTGTTGACTGAGCTATTGTAGGACAGACTGGATGCTAATCTTACGAGAGCCAAACCATTTTGTATATCCTTGGACAAATCACTCGGTGAACTGTCAACTTAAAGAGCAGACTTCAGGGGACGTTATTATTTTTACTTGCAAGAATGCTAGGGTAACTCTAATTAATGATATCAGAATATAACATTAATTCTATTTTCTCAGTTTTAATATTGTCATATTATCTCTGATACATCTTACTATACGTCTTGTCTAAACTGTTTTCATCCAGCCTCTTCCTTAGCCACTCACTCAATTGCTACAAATTTCATGCAGACCACTTTCACACAATCAGCAACGAAAGGAACAAGATGTGAAAAAGATACATACTTGCAGTCCTCAAAAAGAATGAAAGAAGTTTACTTTATATAACTTAAGAATGATTAGATCTTCACGTGGTAGTTCCCTATGAAGGTTCCTCTGTCTAGGTTTATTCTTTTTCCCTCAAACTAATAACCACCTCAGAAAATGTGTACAGTATTATTTAGGAATTCTATTTATTGTGCCATTACATTTAATTCAAGTCTGTGTCCAGCTCTTAAGAACAGATCCTTTTACAATGACTTTGGCCAAGAAAATACACCAATATATTCTTCTTTTGCCATGATCTGACATACATTAATGTAAATTTAATTTTAATTCTCTGAAAGTTCTAAGTTTTCTTTCAGAAAGTATGGGTATGGATGCAATAAAAAAAAAAATCTAAATTGTACAGCATCTACAGGGAAGGGGAGAAGTGTGGGCAGGAATAGAAGTATTTCTATCTACTATTATCACTTTCATATCTAACATACATAAAATAAAAATTAGTTCAAATGTCCCATGATTCAGGGAAGAAATGCTCCTCACAATACTGTGGTAACTATCATTACATAGTAACGATTACCTTTTGACAGAACAACAACTAGTAACAAAACCCAGCGGTTCCTATCATCGTAATTATCTTAGATGATGATAAGGAGTTTTAAGAGTTTTGTGAAAAGTGACTGTCAAGCATACAAAACTATATTTACATCTCTAATCAATCTTATCAAATGAGAATTATGACAATGGGAATTATGGCCATAAAATCCAGAACAAAAACAATTTTCCAGAGAGAGACTATGAAATACCTTTTTGGAGGAGAGGTGATTTCGTACAACTAATTGGAGAAATATTATTAGTGGAGAAAATATTAAGTGGTTCAGCCACAGTAAGAAATGCATCAAATCTGTATATTATTTTTCCAGGGTATGGAAATCTGATTCCTCTTAGAATTTTCCTTATCATGTTCCTGGAACTTTGATGCATACTTTCAGTATTTTAGCTACAGCATGGATGCAAATCATGCATGATAATGGAAATGGATAAGGAAGCCTATTTCTTTCCCTCGCTACTCAGCTCCCCATCACTCAAGGTACGGTAATTAGACACAGCAGAAGTAGCAAAGCCACATTAGCTTGGCATTCAACTAGGGCTAACTAGAATTCTTGCTATTGCAGAGTACCTTGTGAACGTGGGTGCACTGCGTCTAGTAATCAAGATGGTTCACTTACCATTATAGGAGAGTAACTGTTTTATAAACAGATTACTCTCAGCCTCTGCACTGAGCTTTACCACAATGGGGAAAGAGGATGGAGAGGAACAGGTAAGGAGAAAAATGCACCACTGATAACCGTGTCCCTGCTACCTTGGGGAACAGGAAAGTCTAAGCAAGAGGAGTATTTTCCTTCACGGTCTACGAAAGGATCGAGTAGCCTTCTTGAGTCTTCTTACCAGCATTATAAAATGCTGCTGTAAGATTCCACATCTCCTATTCATCTCACCTTTCTTTAATGAGTCATAGTGAAATTTCGGTCACAGTCTGTTACAGAAGGATTCTCACTCTGAACTGATACCTAAACAAAGTCACCAGTATTTCATATTGTCTCAGACAGAGGTTTCATATGGAGGACACAAGCTTGAAGTACTCTGGGGGTTATAACATAACTTCAAATACGATATGGACATTAGCAGTACACAATTAATGACATAAATTTCAATAACAAAAGATATTTATGTATAGACTTACTAGCATGAAGTATGTTGTATAAAATAGGGAGTTATAGTAAGTGGACATGTCCTGAAATTTCTTAGGTTTTATAAGATAATTACTATGAGCTGGGAATGCTGTTTGGTTTTGGTTTGGTTTCGTTTGTTTTTCTAAAACAAATTTTAAGGAATAACCATAGTACACAGTTTTTGCAGACTTTTGCAAAAAAATGTAGACGCCATTAGGTAATATAAAATAATTTCTTATTGAAGCAATGTCAAACACACAGTAAAGCTTGCAGAGAAAAGCAGAAATTCAACAAAATTTGTAGGTAACACAAGATTACAAGTAAGTAATCTCTAAAACTTACCATCAATATCTTGCTCAATGATATCTCTCTGCTTCTGAAATATCTCTCTCAAGCTGACATAAGCGAAACCGATATCTTCACATTCAAGATCCTGTTCATCTTCTGGGGGATCACTGACCACTGTAAATCGTAGGCTAAGCATAAAAAAAAAAATAAATATAGATATATGGTACCTTCAAAAAGAGTTGAAAATTAACTGAAAAAAACAGAAAAAAAGACAAAACACACACTCTTTTTTTTGTCAGTCAAGCATAAACCAGAAGTCTTCATCAATTATATTCAACGTTTTCTATGATAAGAATAGTCTGCGATCCTTTCTTTTAAATCCTCCTTCCTACTTTAGCATTATTTAGCAGTACTAGAAAGACAGAGAGGTTATAACCACAGATCTGCAGGCTTACAGAATTGTTTAATTTTTCTCCCCTCTCTCCACCACTCTGTTCATATGGCAGTGACAGGCAGAGTAGTCCAAGGATTAAAGCCTTTTTCACCTTTGAAACTTGTAAATTTGTTTAGCTCAGCTGCTGATTGTTCAAGTCACTTAGTTTCTTTATATTTACTCCCTGTAGGTAAAAATCAAGATTGTATCTATGCACTTTGAGGCTTTTATAGCAAAACTTATTTATATAAAATATCTGAAAATAAAGGTAGGGGATTTTTGGTAGTTGTGGTAGGTTTTGTTTTTGTTTTTGGTTTTGGTTTTTTTTTAAGGATTTTTACTGTGTTGACCATACCACACAAATTATTTGATGTGAAGAAATAAAAACTATTCATAAGCAATAATGAAAAGTTTAGATTAAATGTCATTATGATTTGTTGGTTAAAGCCTTTTAATATCACCAACTTGTTAAAAAAGTTCAACTACTTCAATTCATAAAGCCACATAAGATGAATCTGTATCATAATTTCAGTTTTGAAGTGGAACATGTTTATGAAGTAAAACTCCTCAGTTGTCCCCAGTTACAGTGTTTTACTTGCATTAACTGGATTCCTGTTGAACAAGACTAAACTAAACTGAAGATGTGCTCCTAATCCACTCCACTGCAACAGACATTCAGTCAGTAGGATCCACTAGTATTCTGAATTCTCAAAATTATCCTAAAAATCTATGTACAGTGAATATCAGACCATTAGCAACAACTGCTTTACACTACAGATTCTTGGGGCTGCACCACTTGATCATTTAGATCTAGCCTTAGTAAAGTTTAAGCCATACATTTTCTTGGCTTCACACTGAGTGGTGTGGGAGACATGAGATAAACAATTGAGGAAGATAAACCATATCAAACGTTTTCCTGATATCAGAAACACTAGCCATATTCAGTGAATCAAGTATTTCCAAACACCAAGTGTAAAATATTTAGCTGAAAGTTATTGAGAATTTTCACACTTCATTTAGATACTTGGCGAGAATATTCTAGCCAAGAACACATACCACAAAAATAACAGGAACCTACAGGCAGTTCTCTTAAAATAGTATCTTTCTAATGTTGTCTGGTGTATTCATTATTTAAAGTTGGACCTTACACAGTTATTTGTCCTGCACTTGTTCCCTCTGACCAATATATCTCATATTTTATCTTCATTCTTCTGTTCCTGTTTAACACATAGAAAACTAACCATGAGTCCAGCCTGGATACAAAGGCCTCTGAACATTTACCATGCTGTCTAAACACAGCCTGTTTGTCCATCCCAAACATCTAAGCCCAACAGCTATACAAAATATTTGCATTTCTTCTGTGAACTTAAATTACACTCATTGCATCCAAGTATGGCTTTTCTTTTAAACACATAATTCCAGCATTGTGCTGGAGCTGACTTGAATTAGTGGCTTGTGTGGGGGCCAAAAACACCGAGACTGATAAAATGACAGGAATTCAGAGCTAACTACTTTTTTTGGTATGTCTTGGCAATGTTGCTTAAACTGTGAATGCTTGTGAGCCTTAACAGTCTAAAAATGTTACAGTAAGCATAATTCCAAATGAGTAACAATCAAGTCGTATAAAATCCAAGTCTAAAGGAAAGGATATGTTCGATGAAATATAATCAAATCTTCCTAAAAGACTAAACAACAACAAATGCAATATGCTTTTATAGTAGTTTATTTTTGTGCTTGGCTCTTACTAACAAATATTAACTATAGAAAATACATACATAAATATTTGTTTCTCACTAAAACCAGACACCTATTGAAAATATGTTGTCTTCAAAAAATTTTCTGGAGGCAAAATAGGAAAAATATCACAGCTATTTCCAACAGCAGGTGGCTTGATTGAGTATAATGGATCTAACTTAAGATTTTAGCACAGACCTAAGCAGCAGCAAAACTGCTAAAACTCAATCAAAAATAAAGAAATATTTAGACATGTAAGATAAATATTAATGAAATAAAAACAAAAGTTGTAAGAATTAGTGATAAAATTGTTGGGTATTGGGAACAGAACTGTTCTGTTATGATTCTGTGTCCATGTTAAATCAGTTTAATTGGAGAAGCCATGAATTTGGTGGATTAATTTTTAACACTTAATGGTACCAACTACTACTAAAATTTTCACTAAAGTACAAACTAAAAGCAGGCCTAGCAACATTTGGAACAGTACCTTGGAGCCAAAGTGGAGAGTTGTTCATACTGGTCCACTTTCCGGTTCAGATCAGATCCAAGTATTTTACATGAATAGAGCAAGTCTCAACAAAACAGATCAGAAGAATTGCACCTCTATAGTTCCAATATATCTAAAAGATCACAATATTGGATTAACTCTCTGCTGCTAATCAGGAAGGAGGAGATTTGAACCCTGGATCATATGGGAAAACTCCAATGAGTAGACTGCAAGAATGGTACCACAATCAGTTTGACTTCAGTGTTTTTAAAAAAATATTACAAATGCTTTAAGTTTAGAAAATATTTAAATACGATATGCAGTATGCTTTACTTTTTTTCTTCATTTATCAAAAATTGCAAGAGTTTTGTTTTCATATTGAACTGGCTAAAGAGACACAGTTTACATCGCTTTGGATCATACTGCACATGAACATGAACTCCTAGCTCTGCTTCAGC
Organism: Tyto alba; assembly: GCF_018691265.1. Lineage (NCBI taxonomy): Eukaryota > Metazoa > Chordata > Aves > Strigiformes > Tytonidae > Tyto > Tyto alba. The sequence continues at coordinate 5,919,671 of NW_024881300.1, read as the reverse complement.
ACAGAATGCACAACTGTGCAGCTGGTGTCCCATCTTACCTTAACACTGCCTCTCTTATGTAAGGAATTTTGATGGGAGTTGAAATATCAACTAGGATTTCTTATATAAATAAAGCAATGCATAGTGTTTCTCTGCCATACTTCTCTCTAGGATCTTAGATTTTCTAACTCATTTCCACATTTCTTTCATGTAACACCAGGTATCAGTACTCACTTCCTTGCAGGAATCCCATGCCTACTGACAGAATAAGAAGAAATCTTGACATCCCATTGAAAGTACCATGTGAAAGTAGCACTGCACGAAAGACTAGAGAACTAAATGAAACTTGTCTGCTAACAAAGAGCCAAAAGAAAAGTAAAAAAAATAGTATTTGCTTGAAGCTGAAAATGTGCTTTACAATGGAGCAGAAAAACCTGGACAAATATTTACCAGAGCTGTTAAGATAACACTTCAAGGTGTTATCATGAGCAGGGAATTGAGAGTGCCTGAGCAAAAGCTATGACGTAGGCAAATTTTATTCTAATTCTTCATTCTAGAGACCAGTCATTTTTAAACATGAAGGAGAAAACCTTGTGTGTTAGTACTGTATATTAATGTGAAGCTAACACTGTACACATGCTCTATACTCCTATAGCATGGATGAACAGATTTTGTTACTCTGGAGAACAATGACTTCATATAGTCAGTTTCTTGGAGGAACAGTCATTTTCTACCAAGAGATGATACACCTGTCAGGATCATCCTGGAAACCTCTTGCGTAAACCTGTTCACTCTTGTTATCCCAGCAGGGTGACTGTTAGAAGAATGGATTCCTCCATTCTTCACATATGTCTCTCGTGACACTTGTCAGAGAGCATATACTCTACCGCCAGGTCTGCAAGCATTGCAAGTACAATCTGGCATGAGGAATCAAGGAAGTTTCTCTATATGACCCAAACTTCAACACTCTTTAAAATGCTGAAAGGCAACAAGGGACTACAAACAGGATGAAGAATAAAAGATAACTATGACACAGTTACAATAAGTTAAATGAACTGCCAGAGATGCCTCCTGCTATTAAGTGATTTAAAGACTTGAACATGTAAGTAAATAGCTATGGGGTTCAGATAATAAAATAAAATAATAATTCTGTGTCCTTTTTTCTTTTTTGCAAAATTTTACACATACTGGCAAGTATCGCTTCCTAACATAAGTAAGGAATGTAATTTGAATCCCTATTATACAGAAAAAGAAACAAAGCAAAAAGGCTATCCATGTCACACAACACAGCTATAAGAAAAAGCAAGTGTTCTGACAAATTTTCCATATTAATGATAGAGACACTGTCTGTCTGAAAATGTAAAGACAAAGATGCTTAAGAAAAGAGAAGTACCATCTTTGTGGTATGCAACAATTGCCAACAGTCAATTCAAACAGTCTTCCTATTCTCCTACTATATCATGCTCATATATTTTAGATTTTATATCATTCTATTTAGCAGCATATTTACTCGAATACTGAATATTCTGTCATTTTCTGCCATTAAAGCCATCTATTCCCATGTGGAACCAAAATCAGTATTTCTAATAAACACTTACAATGATTCCATATCAAGAAATTAAATTGAAAGAAGAGAAAAATCAACTTTGTTTTGAAATCTGATCTTTTAAAGAACAGTAAACCCCACTCCCAACAAGTTTTAGATTGGTTATTAGAAAAAATTTCTTCACCTAAAGGAATGTCAAGCACTGGAACAGGCTGCTCAGGGAAGTGCTTGAGTCACCATTCCTGGAGGTATTTAAAAGATGTGTAGATGAGTTCTTAGGGACATGATTTCATGGTGGACTTGGCAGTGCTAAGTTAATGGTTGGTCTAGACGATCCTACAGGTCTTTTCCAACCTAAACAATTCCACGATTCTATGAAATAAACATACTTTCCCATATAAATGCCATGTTAATCTACATCTTTTTATTTGCAAGTGTAAACTAAAAGAGTATAAAGCTATGAGATGCATTATTCTCAGGGCCAAGTTGGCTCCTGTATCAACTATAGGATTAGGCTATAGCTGTAACTTTGGCTTAGCAGTATTTTTATGTATTATATCAATATCTCTTAACACCTGAAAATATTTATCTTTTTCAAGGGACGTTCATTAAACTAACTCTCCTTCTAGTAGACAAAAATGGCATGTGATATATCGATTTATTTATGTTCTAATATGGAGCCAATCATTATGAGTATCACTTCTAACATTTACTGTGACAGGGAGAAAGTTCACCTTAATACTTAATATACATAATACGCTATCTGTGTGCTAGGCCACATAATAGGAGCAAACACCAACAAAGTGTCAGGCTCAACCACGTGCAGGCGATTTTCAGTGATATTTATATCCTTGATAACTTGGTTTCCTGAGCTTTAGAGCATTAGTTCAGTTCAGTTCCTGTTTCAGCTGAAAAAGCTCTGATACTAGTTTGTAATGCTTGTGATAGGAAACATGTGTTGGAGATCTAACTAGACCAGGTTCAAAATGCACAGAGTTGAAAACATTTGGTGGATAGGCAGAATCTTTCCATAAATTTTGTTTCTTGGTGGTCTTGCTAGGATGAGGTGGGGAACTGGACTACTGATGAACTTCCTGCCTTGCTATTTAGTCAACACAGAATTGAAAATTCACCACAGACCAAACTAGACAAACTGATAAATGCAGGAAACAACCTACCTAGTACCAAAGAGAACAGTACCATGATGGCACATGTAAAAGATGAATGCTTCTGTTGTGGAAAAATGTTCACTGCTGTTATTTTACCTTATTTTTACCTTAGGTTTGTTAGTATTTAGTATAGATAGCTAAGTATTTATAGGGGAAATTGCAGCCCACAGACTAGCTATTTTCCTTTGCTGAATTATCTGTCAAATAATATTTTGTCCTCGGTATTGTGAAATTTTTAGTAGAGTATGTTACTCACTTTCCTCTTCTGCTTGCTTATTAAGTGAAGACTTTTTTTTTTTTTTTAAATCTCCAAATCTAAGAATGTTTTCGTATGATATTTCCATCCCAACAAATAATCATTTCATGGTGCTCCCTGCTCCATTCCAGGAAAACCTGTTTTCTGGCCAAGACATGAAAATCAGCCTTAGAAGGTAAGTGGAATGAAGAGAGATCATTCACTCTCTTACTGCAGGGTGAATCTGTGAATAAATATGTATTTCAAAGATTTACAAGTAACTCCTACATTTCAAATATAATCAGCAGGTATTCTATTCTTCTGCAAATTGAATGAATCTTTAAGTTCACAATTGTTTCATTTTAATGAAGATTGATCTTCAAGAGGCAACAGAATCAAAGGATGTCATTGATTGTCTCAAAGTAATGTGCATGTTATCTTAATCAAAAATTTTAATACGAACAAATCCGTTATTATGAGCTTGGACAAGACTTATTTATACTCTTTCTCATATGTACTCATGTAATAGCTGTCTGCTAGATCTCTGTCTCTCAGTTTTTGGAAATTCTAGTGCCAAGGAACATTTTCCGAAGCTCTTCCACTCCTTTTAGTACTCTGAACTTGGTAAGCAACAGATGTATTACTCTACCATCAGGCAGATATGTGATTTTCACATTCATTATTGATAGAATGCTGATGACTGAATCTCTGCCTTGCAAAACAGTTGTTAAAAAAAATCAAAAACAAAACACAGCACTAAAACAACATTAAGATAGGTTGCAATGTTCCATGCCACATGAACCTACTCAGAGAAGAAATGTAGATTAATTGCCACATCAGAATGTGGGTATCACTCATAGCTGAAATAAAATTTTCTCTAGTTAGTTAAGTATTAACTTCCCAGTGTTATCTCCTCAATAAAGTCAAACAAGGCAAGCTATAAGCATTATTTATCAAGACATTTTACAGAGTTTTTCATCACTAATATGTACCTGTCAGTATGTAGATCTGGCTTTAGAAGCATGGACTTGAGATACTCTCTTCTTACATGATTATTTGCCTTATCCACATATATCACTGCAAAGCAAATCAGAATGAATATAAATAGTTATCAATTATTTTTCATCTTTTAGAAGAAAAAGCATGAAGAACAAAGAAAAATAAACATTTATTTCTCTTGTCTTCCATAAGGAAAAGTAACAATGTTGGAATCAAATTTGAAAGGTCATGTGATCTAATGGTGTGTCACTGGCAGGTTTATATGCACACTGTCAAAAAAGATCCAAACAGCATCTAAGCATTCCACATAGCTGTCATTTTCTGTTAATGGCAATAGTAGTCATGATTTTAAAAGCCAGTGGTCTTTATTGCTTTGTATTTGAAGTGATTTACTATATTTTCTTCCACCAAGGAAGCTAGTGATAATGATAACGTATGGCAGAGTGCTTGTCCTTTTTGACAGCCTCAGTAATTTAATCCGCCTTTCCTGCCACAATATTTCAATAAAAGAAACATCTAGACCAAGGGAATGGACAAAATCCACAGCCTGGAGAGTGTGAGTGCTATGAGAACCTTCTATTGTTTTAATTTACAACACAAACACAAGGACCAGCTTTTAATTTTTGTACCAATAATGTGACCTACAGTGAAAAATAACCTTGGCTTGGAAAAAACAATAAAAGAATGTGAAACAGGGTTTTAGGAAATTCTTTAAGAAGCTTTTGGGCACCTTATATTAAGCAAGTAGCTGCTTTCTTGCAAGTGGTATCCGACTACAAGTATCAGTAAACTACTGTGAAAGATTATAAAAATTTAGGGTGTGAAAATTGAAAAGCAGTGTTAAAGGAATTACTTCTTTTTTTTTTTTTTTTTTTTTTTTAAAGTAAGAAACACAGCTGAAAAAATTTTGCTAGGACAGAACTAGAATGAATATAACCCTCTGGGAAACAAACATAGCTCTTAGAAACATTTTTAGCTTGTTTTTGAGGGCAGGAGGAGGAGCTAGAAATTTGTCTGTTTTTAAATTCCAACACCTTTTATATTCAGTCTCTTCTAGTTACTCTCCCACTGTACTCAAAAAAACCCTTTTCACTCTCTACATCACATTAAGGTTTCCTTTCCATCCGTATGTGCTGACAGAAATATTTAACGTATTTCACACTGCTACCATCCAAAACAGACTTATTTGTATAAACAGAAATTACCAGCTCTATCAAGGAGCACAGAGTATTGGAATACATAAGTATGAAAGACAGATAAGCAGGCTCAAATGAATCCCTTGCAGAGGGATTTATTGAGGGACACATCTCTATAACAGTCCTTCTAGGAAGCACACCTTCCAGAGCTACTGGTTCTCCAGTTTTCTCCAAAGCTGCTCCTCAGCTCTTACCTGGCCAGCAGAATCACTATTAGAAATCAGTTACTTCTAGAAAACAGTACAGTTGGTCTCTGAATCATTCAATCAAAGGAATCTGCCCTTTAACACCTTTTTCTCAACTAACAGAAAGAAAAGCATTGTGCTTTATTTTGGAATCCTTAGGTTCCACCAACAATAGTCTTACTTTCTTAGACAGGTTAAAAGAAGATGTTACTGCCATCTGATATTCTTTTGGGCATGTGGATGACTTTGCACATGTGCTACTCTCATGGCCAAGTGCTCCTGGGGCCACCACAGGAAGTGATGGGGAGGCAGCAGGGAGACAGATGGACAGCCAAAGAACTTCAAAGGAGCTGCCACATCAACAGATTCTTCCCTTTCCCATAAGCATTCCAAATGGAATTTCCTCAGTTTACTAATTCTGTATCTAAAACCATTTAAAATGGAAATTATTTACAAACCTAAAGAGTTCAAATTAATTCCACTCAATGGAAAAATTCAGACTAGCAAGTAAAACATTCAGCACAAGAACATCATTCAAGTCTGGGGAAAATGATTAACCGCAATGAAAATATATTTTTAGATCCTGATGACTAACATGCTTTCATATCACCCCTTAGTACTGCCTGAACTTTGAATTATAACAAGGCTCCAAGGCATGGAACATCTCATATTTCTATCCAATTAATTGCAAAAATAATTGAAATTAACTTGTGACAGTTTACATCTAAAATGATAATTTTAAAGTTTGTCCTAAAGAAGCACCAAAACCTGAAGATTACAGGGACCCTGAAACCTCATTAAAAATCACTGCAATTCCAAACATTAACATAGCTAGTTGTATTATAGCATTTGTTTTTTCATAGTTCACATTCTAACAAAACGAAATGACCATGTGTTGAAGCAGAGTATCGTCACAGTGATGAAGAAAAAACACCTCACTATGTTGAGCTTTAATGGAGAAAAGGAATAAATACAAAGAAGTGTAACAGTGTTTTCTGATGCAAGGTCTTAATGTTTTCATTTGAACTGTACTGAGGAATCCACCTTTGAGAAAATGGATCTTCAGAAGTTTATTTATAACAAAAAATAAACCCCATCATCTTTTCTTCACTTCCTCTTCCTTTGGTCTACTTACACTTGTACTTCAAGTTGTTTAAATAACCACCTGTTCACTCAAGAGAGAAAGTTTTCTGATTAAATGTCAGATTAAATCTTTGTAAAATTTTGTAAATCTTTCTCTATTTCTGCTGCCTGTTCTCTAGAACCATTATATACTGTGACACATTTCGGAGCTTCTACCAATCTTACTTTCTAGTAACTTTCTTGTCATCTCGGCATCTTCATAGTTAAGTCTTCATATTTAATAAAATATCAATGCTTTTTGTTAACGTTTATGAATTAATCTTAGCTTTGTAATTTAAGTAATTATGGCCTTGACAAGAAAAATATTTATTTTACTGAAATTGAGTCAAATATCAATAGATGCATTTATATGCAATGAAGACTGGGCTGTTTGCTTGAAGCAACATGCTTCCCTGTGTTTTTCTGACAGTGAAGCTGACATTATATTCACTTAAAAGCATATACTGTGACATGACTGGAAATAAATAATTTCTGGCACGCAATTATAAGCTGCATTAAAAAGTTAAAATATGAATTCACTGCTTAGTATGATCTGTAACACATCCTAACATCAAAACCAAACCCTACCAAAACAAACCTCATCAAAAAATCAGAGTCCTTCCTTTTTACCAAATTGTAGGATAAAGTCATGGTGTGAAAACAATTTGGCAAGTTCCACTCTTTGAATGTACCTGTAGTGTTTGGAAGCATTCCTTGATATTCTAATAACAATTTTCACCACTGTTGAACACAACAGCTCCTCTCATCTGTCAGTATGGCCATCAGTAAATATGACACCTAATGTCATAGGAAATCAAAAGTTATGTGGTATAACCTTAGAGTGTATAAGCCTTCCATTCAGGTTTCTCTTCCAAGACCTTGGAAGAAATAAAATGATCTTCTAGTCAAAAAGTCATAGTCAAAATAAACAATTAATGTCAAGTTACAAGCTCTAACCACTTGTGAACAGGGAAATTCATAGGATTTTGACTGTCCAGATCAATGGACTTCTACTATATTGTTTTTCAACAAGATTCCATTAATCTTCTGGTATCTTACATGTCAAGCAATGACAGCAAAGGATGTGCACAAGGTATGAAAAAACTTCAAATGTATTTTAAGCAATGAATCTCGTGGAGCCTTCTGTATCAGTTAACCTGGTTTTAAAACAGTCAAGCTGTTCCAGTTACAAATAATAAAAAATGTTTTATTTATAAGGATTAATGATTTTTTAGATTACTTACAGACTTACCCTGATTTTCTCATGCAAAAGTCTAGAAGAGTCTTAGTTTCCTTCTAAGCTCAAAGTAAATCTCTTTCTACCCATGCAAATCTAATTTTTATTAAAGAAAATATTCAATTAACCTCAAATATTCAACATACTCAAATCTAATTAGGCATGACTAAGAGATATAGTAAAGCTATAGTAAACACACATGCAGGTTTCATTACTATTACCTTACTGACTTTCCAATTGACGTTATCAAAAAGCAGACTCATTAAGTTTTTTCCCTCTATATGCAAAGCTAATCTTGAGTATAAATTAGATGACCAATTATCTAAGCAAAACTCTGCAAATAACAACCATAATAGTATTATGGTGCAGTACACAGTCCTGAAGCAATTAAGATCAAAATCATCTTCCAATATCAATTCATTAGGATATTTTAAACAGTTCTATATTCGATACTGAAGCAGCAAATAGAAAAATCAAAGTTATGGAGCCAGGTTTTGACGAGCAGAAATAATATGATACAGCAACATCAGATTGGAAAGCCTTATGAATTACAGTTTCTACAAAGCATGTTACTATTTTCAAATATCACAGCTTGAAATATATTTAACTTTCATAATTGTCTTAAGAGTCTGAAATTTCATTCTGTATTCATCATAACATTGCTGCGTTTTACTAGTTTAACTTTGCAGAGTCAATAGTTAAAAAACTTATATTATGCTTAGACCATACCAAATATACAGAGGAATCAGAATATTGTGTAACAATTTTTACACCTTCAGAATGCTTCTTATATTCAAAGCAATGAGAATTCAAGAAGCAAGAGAAAGGAAAAGTGTTAAATAGCTTTTATTGGCTTATGGTATTATTACAATGAGGTTTCAGAAAATTTATTTCAATTATGTCTGTCTAGAACATTTGGAAAGTGTTTACAGTAGCTAGCAAGATGAATACTGTTCAGCTTATAAAAAGTTCTTACTTATCTGATGTCTCATTTAGTATGTGACACCAGAAATCTAATTTTTTGAATGGAAGTAAGCCTCAGTGAATGAAAGAGTTTGAAGTGCTATTAATATTTGTAGTTTAGTTTTGTTTTTTTCCTAAAGCCTTACAAGGATTACTGTCTTTCTCAGAGTCACAGTAGTTAACACACTGTGCCCCATCTTCTACATTCTCTCTCAAATGGGCAGTAGCACCACAGTGATGGTTGATGTGACATCTAAGGGGGATTTCAGTCTTCAACTATGGTGTAAATCCAATAGTTTACAAGTATTAGGAAGATATGAGTAAATTCTTTGGCAAGTCTCCTTCTAAAATCAGGTTTCTAGATGGTAGCAATTTTGAAGATCTGACCGTGACACCACTTTTGCAAAGCCACTTTTACAAAACTATTTTTAAAAGAATGCTTAATTTGAATGTCTTTATTAATGGTGTGCCACACATAGCAAACTGATTAACCTGCTCGAGGATATTCTCAGCTAAAAATACAATAAAGTCCAAGTCAACATAAAGCACTCGGACTTAACCTCAAATAAAATAGACTTTAACAGAAAAAAGAAGTTGATGAATAATTGAAATACTATGAAATAGCTGGGAAAATAATTAAGAGAATTATCAATTATTATAATAGCTATGTGTATGCTATTAGTGTAAATTAGACTGTGTATTGACATCAAGTATTTTCAAGTGTTCATTTATTAGAGAATAGCATATGGAACATGCAGGATTAAGTATTATGAAGTACATAGTAAAGTATTAGTACTAAACATGGCTGAATAAATTCCTATTTCAAAAACTTCTTACAAAAGAAACACTGAATATTCATAAGTGATGATCAAGTCCAATTACATATTTTCACTTTTCACCTGTATTTTAGTTGTACATGATTACATGGAATATTTTTCTTTTACTGTATCATCACGCAACAATAGAAAAATCAGTTCATCATGTTCTTTTTACAAGAATACATAAATTTTAGTTATGTATACCCTAATTTTAACATTTATGTGCTAGCAGCATATTTAAATGTATCGTAATGTTACTGTTTCATACACAAGCCTACTTCAATAATTCATTTTATATGCGATAATTGCATCCTTACCTCATTTCTTAAAAATCACCTTTAATATTTCCTGCCAAATTGGGGAAATAGACACTCAGTACACAGACAAATGCAATTATAATATATACAGGAAGAAGACTTTATTAGTAGACATTTTCATAAGACAGAATTTAAGAGAAGAAACACGCCTGCTCAGGAATACATCATACTTACCACTGCTATAGTTATAGTGAATTCTCTGACCACTTGTTGGTTTTGGAAGTGACAGTGGGGTCTCTTCTGCAAGGAAATTGTATAATCTGCATTCTACAAACAGCTGCTGTATTGTTTCATCTGATGTAATTTGTGACTCAGTAAGACCGAGTGATATAATTTCAATCCGGATTTTTTCAGTTGCCTATTTAAAAACAAAGCACAAACATAATACAAATTATTTTGTGTTTCTTGAAGTGTTGCCCAAAACAAACATACATGTAAATCATTGGCTATTTCATATGATTAACACTGATTGATTGATTTTGACAGAGACACAATGAGATTCTAAAGCCCCAGGGTTTGTAGCTAAAAATATTGTAACAGATACTGATTTACATTTGGTGTTGAAAATATTTTTGCAATAGTCATACTCTTCTGGAGAAGATTAGGTTAAGGTTATCTTCATGTACAAATGATACCTGAAACACAAACTTCAGTTGCCATTATTTTTAGCTATACAGCAAAGTGATTTGTATCTTGATCCTGTAACTGCTTGAAATAGTCTCAGTAATATTAGGTACCAAAGTTTTCCAAATGAAAGAGAATTGCTACTCAGTGCCTACTGCAGATGGTACTACAAATAGTTCAATAAAAAGCCATCAAGTCACAAAGCAGTTAGGCATGTAAAGTAACACACTATTTATATGGAATTCAATTTCATATACATTTGAAAGTTAAAATTAACAATATGATAACAGAAGTAATATCCCAATTGTTCTTCAGCAGAGCCTTTTCTTATCTTTAACTAAAATGACATTTTTCTGTTGCTTGTATGAAACTGTTTCATACTATTCGACAAAGTCTGTATTATTTACGTATGGACAAATTTTAATAAGCTTTATGTATCTAAACAGGAATGTGAAACTCAATAGAGAGAGTCACAAATATTTTCCTAAGTAATGCTGTAATTCAAAGAAAGAAAATCCAGTATGGTTTCAAAATTGGGCTACATAGGTGAGCATTCAAAGATGAGATTCTTCAAAGAGCAAACAGAACAACTTGGAGTTCAAAAATGTGAAAAAAAAATTTTTTTTATTAATTTTCTTTTCAAGTTCGTAACTTTATAAAAAATATTTCCCCTATATGGAAATATTTTGACAACTTTCGACTGTAAACTGAAATCACTTGAAGTAACAATATTTAAAAGATTAGCCTTCTAGATTCAGTGTTAGAACTGTAAGTCAAGATTCTAATTTATTATGGAGATATCTTATATTTTTCCAAGAAAATTATCTAATTAATCAAACTAAAACCCAGGTGTATCCTATTGTAAAGATATCTATCATATAGAACAATTTCCATTGCTGTCAAGCCCTTTCAATATTTGATGAAGTAATTTTACCCCCTCCTTTCAAAAGACATTTCCCTTTTATTATGTATCCTAAGATACTTTAACTAAAAACCTAAATCTGAATATTTCAATAAGGTTGTTTTATTATTCAGTAGATTCATGGAAATTTTACTAGGATGACAGAGAAAATTCCACACCATTCTGTCTCCACTAATACAGGTACACGGCTTCAGCTGGCAATATTACTGGGATTAGCATAGAATGATGAAATATTTAAAGGAAAATTTTTTCCTAAAAATCTAATAAATCAAATGACTGCCAAATGTCATTAAAGTGATGGTCTTTGACTTGAATATGCTTTTCATATTCAAATTTGAAAAGAAAGAGATGAAAGCCTGGAAAGGTTACTCAGTTTCAACTAATAACCTCAAGCACTCTACATTCACATGCATAAAAAATTAAATTGGCTCTATTGTCTAATTTTACTTCAGAAACAACTCTTTTCTTCTTGCACTGAACAGATGTATTAGCATCTGTATTTAAAGTGATATGCTGAGTGGTTTTGTTTGCCCCAAAGTATTTAGCAGCTATGTCAGACTAGTTTGTACACAGACAGTAGTTTATGAATCAAGTCCAAATACAATATCCCATATTATAAAGTCTGCCTTTTACGCATCTTAAAATTTGTTTGACATATTTAACACTTGTAATTGCATACTGTAGACAAAGAATATTACAGTTTTTTAAGAATATCAGGGTAAATCCAGGTGTTCTGCTTTTTAACTTATAGGGAAGCAAGTAACTAAGTAATACTACTAGAAAATTTCAAGAAAAAAATAGTTACTTTAGATCTTAACAGTCAAGAATATTTTAAGGCCTGCTTTCGTTAATATTAAACATGAATATAGCATATGCAAAGGAGAACATAAACTGATTAAAAAAAATACGTTTACAAATAAAAAAAATATAGATCTGATTAAGAACAGCATAGCTAGCATATTTCACTACCAATACAAAACTGCTCATATTAGGTAGACATGCTGAAAAGATATGTAGCATCCAATATATGAAAAGAATTCATTTTAAACAACCATTTATATTTCTATGATGCAGAGTGAGGTTTATTATTTAAATCTTTTCCTAAGTTGTTGGGTGTTTTAAGCCTTGGTCTCCTTTATTAGATACCATCCAAGTGAAAAATGGCTAGTTTGTCATGACAAACTACTTCCTATAAACGCTTCTGCTTTGATGGGAATAAAATTAGTCTTTAAATTTAGTAGTTAGTGTAAAATATAATATGAAATTTCCTCTAACAGAGAGACTGGACACACATAGTAAAGAATGCTAAATGCTTTCAAAGATCGTCTCTGAGAAACTGGTTCAGTACTTTCATTTCAAGTGAGGAAAACAAAACATGGGCAAGATACTTAGTCTATGTCAATATTCTTTCTTTACTATTTAATATTGACTCTTTGTAATTAACACTACCAAGAGATTTCGAAGAATCACTGAACTTCTTCAACAAGCTTTACGATTAGGTTAAGTACTAATTGCATTGGACATTACATCAGAATTTGAAGTCTCAATGTAACTTTGCTCATCTTTCTGATTTCTAAGAGTAAAAAAAGCTTTATTTAAATCCATAAAAAGTTTTGAATGCCATCTTCAAGAAGCTGTATATTCCATATTTCAATTTTCTTTTAGGTCACAATAAAATGCTAAGACTTGGATGTGAATAATAAAATTCCAATAGACTCAAATAGTCCACAATAATATCCCACAGAATGAAGTGCTTTACAAAAAAAAGTATTTGTGCTTTCTGCACAGAACAGCAGTACTAAAAATTCATTGCTTATAGGAACAATGTAAATAATGTTCATATTTTTTACATCCACAGTTTTAACTAATACATTGGCCTTGAAAAACTCAAAATAAATGAAATTTCTTAGCCATAAGATGAACTTGAATGCTATATTTACAAATGCTCAAAAATATTTTAGTCCTTAATATTTTATGCATTTATTTCCACAGTCTACTTACTTGTTCCCTTCTATTTCAAGCAGAGAGCACATCAGATATGAGCTATTGTCCAATAATCACGAGTAATCATCCCTTTGCTACCAATACGTCAATCACTATCAATATTACTCAACTGACAAATATATTTACTGAATGAGAAATCATCCTCTTGCTCTGTCAAGCGTCAAATTCCTGTAATCATCCTATTAACAATGTCAGAACAGAGCTGCAAATGAATGCTATCACAGGAATGTCAATCTAATTCTACTGTCTACACAAACATTACTCATTAAGTAATTATGATTAACAGGTCAACATCTAACATATACACAGAAAAATATATATTACAAAAAATTATTATAATCCTTAACTGTAGGCAGTGACTTTTTGTGTTAGGAACAAGATCTTCTATTTTCAGATTTTCCCCACAATGATGTAGATGTGAGAACAGAAAAAGGGATACAGAAATGCTCCCTCTTCCCTCTCCAAATGGACTTACAAAAGTGCATGCACTTTAGACTCTTCCTAAGGCCTGAGGCAAAGAGATCTCTCCTTGTTCAGTAGCTCTTTTGGTGTTGGATTTACTGTAAAGGAGGGAAAGGCACATATAATGTCCCCTCAGCATCACTGGTTTTGCCATGTGAAGAAGAATGAAGTGCCAAACAGTTAGTACCATAATAAGGTTCAGTGCAAACCCTTCAGCTCTATCTAGAACACACTGAACAAAAAAAGCTATTTGTGACAATGAGTACATCTCTGGTTGCTGCCATTTTATCTAGTGCAGACTCCAAATTCACCATTTTCACTGCACGAATTCATCTTTAATATCTTCAAAGGCATGAATTACTTCCTACAGCTTGAGACATTTCAATGATTAGATATTGCCTCTTCTATGCAAATCCATAACATACCATCAACATATTGATTTTTTTTCAGAATAGACAATTTCTAATTTATTGTAAAAAATACTAAGTTCTTGAGAGATGTGAAGCTTTCCCACCATAACCGCGTCAACTATACATCTGAACTTCGAGTTGCATTTGCAATTTGCTCATAACTTTTGATCACTTGAATAAAATACTCTCTTCCCTTCAAATGGCTTGCCTCCCCCACCCTTTCTGAAGAATAAACATAAAATTGTTTCAATATTTCTCCTGAAGTTGAATTGTTTTTAAGGATTTGGTTTTCCAACGTGCAGGTGGCACCAACTAAGAGCTTTTAAAGATAAACTGTTTCTTGGGATGAATAAATACAAAAAAGCAGAAATATCTGGAGCTGTTTGACTGGTGAGATAGAAACTTTCTTAACTCTTGAGTTTTATTTCCTCCCCAAGAAGTAGGGAAGGCTACATAAGCAATATTGTTACAGTCCTGAACTAAGCTATACCCATCACTACTGCAGGCTATCTCCAACAGGAGTATTAATTTATTTTTAGTGTTTAAATACTCACCATTGATTATACCACCAGATAAAATAAAAAAAAAAACCCAAACAACTTTGTCAAATCTCAAAGCCAGTTAGCTACATCAGTACCAACTATTCACACAGTTAAGTAATTCAAATGCTCTGTAAACTTACAATTGCCCTTCATTTCAACAGGAAGTACAATCCTTAAGTAAATAAACATAAAATAAAATTTATTGATAAAAAGAGGTCTTACTCTCTATATTTTCAGTATGCTAATACATGTCAGCATGTAAGTTACAGAAATAATATGAAATAAATATCAGTATTATGTAAAAAACTAAACAAAGAAATATAATGGGATTTCTGCTTTTGTATATATCTATGCATGTATTTTTCTATATGTAGATCTTAGACTAATGGTTTAATTTAAAAAACAAATTAAACTTTAAAACCCCTGTATTTGAAAGATAAACCATTTAGAAAAAAAACCCTTACTATGGGTAAAAAGCATCAGTATAGCATTTTAATTTGTTAAGATTGCATCTGTAGTGAAAAAAATACATCAAATTGCACATTTTAACTACAGCTGTTATTTTTACTTAGAGCTTTAATACTTAAAATTTGATACTGTGTCTTACCCCCACCCAATTACAGTATTGTGTGAGGATAATATAAACATGCAAAATTGAATGGAATTTGATTCTTTCTCATATTAACCACAGTGTGAAAAAAATTATGCATATATATATTGCAGCTAAATATACTGCAGCTATATATATTGCAGCTTATCAAAACTCAAATTTAGTTTCAAATCCCATCCTTTGCTCTTTAGACCTCCAGTTAGATAAGTACTCCTTTCTACTTGTAAAGTCATCATAAGTTACTTCCATGTCAATGAGCTCTGATAAATATATCAGAGTAAGCAACTGAAGAGCATTCATATTCATAACCAGAAAAAATATTACCAGCTAGGTTAAAAATGGCTCCTGTTGATACTTTTCCTGTGGGCTTATGCATTCAGTCTTAAATCTGACTTTCTACTTAATTTAATATTCTGACTAATTATTTTGTTACCTAAAAAGTAATGGGTTACTTAATGACTTACATTTCTGTTGTTTTGCATCATTTTAAAATCTGGTGTTTGGGGGTATTTTTGGTATTATTTTTCCCCTCCTCTTTCAGTTCTCAGATCAAGAAGAATGACATGTAGTACATGTTTCTAATTATTACTTCAAAGCATATTTGACAAGTGCTAGAATTTATAAATCCATCATTTCAGTGTACTGTCTATTCAAACTGCCGTCATCTCATACTTTAAGATAACTTAGGTCTTTCCTGGATTCTTCAAACTTCCTCTCTTTTGCTTTAGTTCCTGTCTAATAGTAACCATAATAGCAAACAACCACCTTAAAGATGGAGAATTGCAAATGCTCCTTTTCAATATTAGACTCATCAGTAGTCTTTGAAAATGCTGACTATAAAGCTTTAATATGTTACTTTTATCTTACTCTGATAAGATAGTTCTGTTTCATGAATTTTATTTCTTGTTTCACTAAATATGCTGGTGCAGCAGTTTTACTTCCCCAATTTCTTATAGAAGAAAAGCACAAAGCAACTAAGGTTAGATCTAGAGAACACTAAGAGAATACAAAGGATTAGTACTTCTGGCACAGTAAAATCAAGCCAAATCAGCAACACAGGATAATACTAAAACCATAAAATTTTAGTTTTCTAAATTCAGAATAGATATTCCCAGAATACGCCAGTTTAAAAAATAGCATTCAGCACTCAGAAATCTCCCTGAAGTATACCAAAGGCACTCAAATCCTGCAGAAAACAAATGTAAAGAAAAATCAAGTCAGCCAAAATTCAACAATACAATATAATGTCTAAATGATTTTCTCTTATTTCAATGAATGCGGGCATCTCATAGGAAGAATTGTACTGTTCAAGTAATTATACAAAAGGCATAAAAAAAGAGGAAAAGTATTTATTGCTTTGCTATACATAAACTTATGCAACTTTATCTTCCCACCTATGCAGAAATATGTTTCATTGACCAGCAGAATCACAAGCAACTGGTATTGCTTTTTAACAGTGTTTAAGAGAGATTTTCATGTCTAAATTAATTAGACCCTGAGATCTTAATTTACAGGAACTGATAATGACAGTTTTCAATAAACTGCTGTTAGCAGAAGATAATGCACTCACGGTATCTGCAACAAAAAAAGAGAGATGTAAACACACCTATAGAAAAAATGGGACCACCACCAAATAAATTGGTTTTGTCAGTAATTGCTTTATGGGCACATTTTTAGACAACTTGGAGGCTGACAGCAGTAAATTTTATTGTGATAATTGAACACTGTATTATCTCCTGTAAGGATAAAGTGTAGACATGGGGGTGAAAGGGAGGAGGGGATGGAAGAGAAAAGGTTTTTGGTTTTGTTTTTTTTTTTAAATATATTTTTTTTAAATATAAAGACCATGCCAAAGAAAATGCAAATTCCCAGTTTTGATGTCTATTTTGAGGATCTGAAACAAGGCTTTTAATCAATGTATTATACATCAAATTGATAATGTTAACTTCTGATTATTCAAATGTATGAAATATTCATAGAGAACTGTCCAAACTTTTACATTTCTCAGACTTCTTTTCGCTATTAATTATCATGCCTGGAAGCTTTTTAGTAAAAGCAGCAGCCATCAGCCTGACTGAACCTGACAAGCTAGCAAGGCCCAATTACACTGGCACTCTGTGGCACTTTGATGTACTGGAAACGAAAAGAGATAGGGGCAAATTGTATAGCACATTATGTTAATGACTTGATTTAATCCAGCCACTAAACTTTATGTAGCCTGTTAAAAAAGATGCTAACACTAATTACGCCACTTTGGAAAGGAAAGAAGGGGACAAGCATTTCATACCGACAAAGTGAAGCTCATAAATGTTGTAAATGAAATGAAACAAAATGAAGTAATCTATGATTAATTATACATCATAGACAAGAAGAAAAGAGAAAGAAGCAAGTGGTACAGCTAAGTACTGGAAAATCTGTTAGATACCCTTTATGATCAACATATCTAAGAAATAACCATGAACTGTCTAATTTGCAACATGCAAAAAAGAAACAGTATGCTCCTAAATGGCTTAAACAGTTTGGCATACAACTCAGATTTATAGGATAATTAGCATAACGATCTCTAAAAATCACAAGTCTTATTTACAGTGTCTGATTACCAGCAGGATATTTATCTCAAAAGATAAAAGGCAGTGATTTTTAATCTTAAAAAAAAATACAAATTCAATCACAATTTTCACGTGCTCCATTCTATCATTAACCCAAGATTTCAAATATACCATTGCCTATTTTTAAAATCCAATTTGTATGAAACATGTTGCCTTAATAGTTTATAGCTTTAGTTATCTACCCTTCTTGAACGTGCACTTTATTACCAGAAGAAAAGATCAATAGAGAGAGGTAGAAATTAATGAACCTGAAATTAATTTACACTCAAAATCCCCGAAGATGTGTTCTTGAATAATTTTGATAAAATAGAATAGTTTGACTTAATGATGACGAGTAGCAGTCATTTTAGTTCTCAAAATTACAGGTGAAAATTTTCTAACATTTTACATATAAGCAATGCAGTTCTGTCTTTAAAAGTACCTTCTGTATCTTTCTGCAACTTGTCTAAGTGCTAGCATTTCCAAATCCCTTCTACCACTTAAAAAAAAAAAAAAAAAAGAAGCAATATTTCTTTTATGAAGTATTGCTTCTCGTTGCTAATTTCTTTCTAAGATGTCTTGAAAAAAGGATAAAAAAAATCACCAAACCCATTGAACTACCTCTAGGTTATCACACTGTAGAACATCAAAAAAACATTAAGACTGATAGGTTATAGAAATACATCCTTGGTCCTTTAAAATAATGCTAAGGCAGACCGGAGATGTATTAACTGTTCAAAGTATTATAATCAATTTTAAGAGCCAGTTTTATATTTTTTAAGATTGTTCAGTCAATGTTAGATCTAAAAACATGAGATATTCCTATTTTTTTAGAGAACTATACTATTGAAATACTGTTCAAAGAAAAGTTTCCAAATTTGTATTATTCTGTGCTATTTCATACTTAATGTTCATTAATTGCTGGTTTTAAGAACAAGGCAAGAGAATATCATTATCGTACATGCCCACGAATAATAACAGAAGTACACTGAAGTGATTGGATACCATACATGTACAAACTTCCTTGAAATCTGACGTTCAGTTCTAAAACTGTTGGGAAGTCAGGAACAAAAGGAAATCTATGTAGATGAACTAGAAAATATATGCAAGGTTGCAAGGTTTGCATGTTATTAACAACCTCAAGCTTATGCAATTGCCATTTCAACAACATTCAATCAAGTCAACACACTGGAATGAAACACAGTGAGTAGCTAAGCACTGTAGATTTACTACAGGCCTTGGCAAGTTAAATTATCCTCAGCTTCCTCAGAAAGCACTGGAAGAAGCCGAAAAGCACATTTTCCCACATAAAGGCAACAGGTAGGACTGAACAACAAGACTAAGTTCTTTAGACATTTGTATTACAATAGTTACCTTTCATTAAGGAGATTTTCATTAAGGACTAAAACTTGAATTCAGATTGGAACTAATTAGAAATGTCTACTTCTAAGTGTGTATGATGATAATGGAAAAGATGACATTAAAAAGACCTATAGATCACATGCAAGATAGTGACAGGAACAGTCAGGTTAACTTTTCTTTTTTGTTGTGGGAAGGTGTCTATTTCAACTGGAAACAGGAAAACATACACTCGTTGAAAATGCCTTAGAATCTGACCTTAGATATAGCAAAGATACTCTTCAAGGACATTAGACTTAATATATTTTTCTCTGACTTACCAAATAATTGCCATAAATACTCTGACTCACCTGTTTAATATTCTTGGATACTGGACTTGAAACAATACAGTCATCGCTGTCAGTTATTATTGATTCAATGGCATCCTCTTCTTGTCTATCATCTTGATCTGCAAAAAAAATAATAAATCAATGTAATTAAAAAACTCTGTATTTGTAATCCATCAGAGACTTGCTGAGAAACCTGATAGTAATATATTTGCTTCTCTAATAAATAAAGTGTAAGTGCCAGGTAATTCTTCTCTTCCTTGCAGAAGATTAACACTAGCAAATCAATGATCTTTAAAGTAATCTAAACTGTATTTTTTCCTAATTTGTTAAAAGACATAGTAATGTTTCATGGATGAAGGTTGATGAGAGGAATAATATAAGTCCTGTAATGAACTGAAGTATGAATAAGTTAGCTTTATAAAAGAATAGGGCCTGAATTTGTGGATTTCCTCTGACTATGTTTAACACCATGCACATGTAAAGATGAATGTATTTATTATTTTATTTTTTTTAACGTAGTTCTGTATGCAGGTGGATTATCTTCTAAAGCATCCAGGTCTTTTTTCTCTGGAGCAAATTACTCATAAACACAAGAGATTCAACATCATATTTTTCCAATTTTTCTAATCAATTCTTATGCAGAAGCTGCAAACAACTGAACATAAAATTTTAGCATCCTGCTTGTGCTTTTACTTTAAACTTGGTATCATGGGACTTGGTTTATTTCAGTGATAAACAGTTTAAGCTTGGAGGTGGAACAGGATGACCCGGCTTTTATAATCTTTAAATAAATCTGCCTCTAACAACTTTATGTCACAGATGTGATAAGACATACTACCCCTCTCACTGTCTGAAAGGATTTCCAGTATCAGCGTTGGCTGTTATCTGCAGACAAAAGGAGCATATTCATTAAAATAGTCTTCAGAACAGCATAGTTCTAAGGGAGAATATAAAGACATTTAAAATAGAAGCCAGGTTTCCTTTAATATTTTATGAATCTAGGTCAGACACCAGATTTTTGCATGCAATTACAATACAGTTTCCATTTGGGAAGAAAATAACACCACCATATCCACCACCCAGCTTCAGCTCTACAGTACACCAGAATATCATTTCTGTCATGAAACTTCTCATAATGAGGCAGCTCCCACTGCTAGTAAGAAATGCTTAAGAAAATGGAAAGAGACGTAGATTTATTAAGAAAATACAGTTACTTATTCATAAAAATGAATTCTACCTTCTGGTTCCAATTCTTCAGTTACTTCTGTCTCATCTCCAGAGGTAACTGAGCTTTGGTCGGCCAACTGCCCCTCTGAGAGATGCGAGAGGTCTTCTTTTTCCTGTTGAATTTCTTCAGCCATCTCCTTCACCTTATCATCTGCTAGCCTTTCTTGTTTAACCCCATGTACCACGTGCTATATAAAAACAGATAAACTTAGAGTCTTTATAACACTCTGTGAATAGTAAAAATTTACTAAAGTTCAAAACTTGAAGTCATGGCTCACATTCATTATACATAGCCTTTAAACAGTGATATTGCTTATGCAGAGCAGGAAACAATGAGAAGTTGTCAACCGCAGTAACAAATAATTGATACTGTAGAAAGATAATTCTCTAACAATGTATATTTGTGAAAACATAACTATTATAATCATTTGGTATCTGTCAACATATATACACCTTGTTAGATTTCCAGATTCATTTGTATTTCAGCTCTTTCAATTCTTCAAGGTTTAGTTCAAAAAACCCCTAACCAAACAACAAACCACCCCACCTTACTCAGTTGGCAATTTTATAACTTGAATTATACAGTGTCTCCTGTTTCAAAAGCAAAGTGAAATAATGTAAAAAAGAATCAGCCTTACTACAACATACAAACATGCTACCTAAGGTAAAATATCTTTAGTGCATAACTTAAGCTGAAGTAATCTTAATCCTTTCTTTCTCTTTTGATTACAATTACATAGAATAATACCTCATCCATAGATGTAACATTATAGATATAGCATCTTCCATGGAGATCTGCTGGAGACCTATGCATTATTTATTATTCAACAATTCTCCTCTAGGACTGAATTTCCCAGAGAGACACTGATGCTTCACCTCCCACACTCACAATCCATGAGATAACTTCCAGTTGTCCACAGAACATCTGGATTTTCCAAAACTGGACATGAAGAGTTATTTCTATTCTGACACATTTGGAACCACACAAAGCAAAGCTATGTTAGAAAACACTTAAGAGCCTTATTCTACAAATAAAGGTTATCCTTGAAGTTTTCAAGTTAGAGAAAACTGACTTTATATCTCTTATGCTCCTCCTTGGCATAGACGATGTGTCGTAACCACTGTGCTTTAGACAATCTTTGGCCATTCTTTTTAATTTCTTCAGTGACAGAGTTGTTCTTTGTGGATAAAATTCTCAGGGAGAGAATACTTCTTAATTATTCGACTTGACCAATACCACCCAATGTGGTGAAAAGGAGACATAACCTCTAAAGATCATCTGGGGCTTTGATTGAAAGTAGAAAAGTAGAAGGAACGTAAGAGCCAGTGATTAAATGTTGTGTTACACCACTAGAAATTACAGTTTGCCAATCTGCCACAACTTACTTTCACAACCAATTGGTTCATTACAAAGTACAATATTTAATACTTTTGTTCTCCTTGGAATGCTACATATTTAGCAATATTCCAAAGTTACTCCATTTCTTCTTCATTTCCTCCTGCTATATAAAGGTAAATTTTAGAGAAAAGACAAAATAAACTTCATCCAAACACAAAAGGAAATAAGTAGAGATAATCATGCCTTTCAAGTGACCAAAAAAAAGATGACTGTCATCACAAGGAGTAACTTTTTTCATATTTCAGAGAAGTTTTTGAGATCTTACTTTATCTGTACTTTGATTTTTGATGCATGACTCTGAAGAAATAACTTACACATGGAATTCAAATGCAATATATTATATAAAACTGCAAAACCTGAAAAATCTCATACCTTTGAAACAGTTGGAGCTCTTGAAGCCTTCATCTTCTGGGCAAGTTCCATGCTACTTCCAACAACAGAGCCCTAAGTTATGGGTAAAGTAAGAGGAAGCCTTTAATGTACAGTAGACAATTAACACACAAAAGTAGGTATAAATTTACCGATGGAGAAGCTTTGCACGGGAAATGGTGCCCTCTTTTGCTTCCCAGCATTAGCATAACTGCTTCTATTCTCTGCTATAGCTTCTACCTATGAGGCTTGACAATTCTTACTAATGGTTTGGAAAAGTCAAACCATTGAGCCCACTTCTTTGAGTCTCCTTTTCCGAAAACAACTATTTGCTTTGGCATATGTCACATCAATATTCATGAGCTAGATTTTCTGCTATTCAGAAAACAGAACAGGAAAATGAAACAATGTTCCTGTACAGTTTTAATTGGTTCAACTTCTAATTCTCTTGTATGTACACTTTTGCCATTTCACCACAAGATTTAGACATCAGAGATGCCCCAGCTGTTTCATTATTTAGTTCTAGTAGTACTTTTGTCTTGAACCAGACTGTGAGGTTTGGATTTTAAAACACTTAGGGGAGCTGCCAACCCAGTAACAAAGACTTCTGATGGAGACCAAGTAGCTGCCTCCCTTAGAAAATTCTAGTTCGTGAAAAAGTATTGAACTTTGAGAAGTTACTGTCTGGACAGCTGAAGGGGTGTGTGTGTGCATAACTACATGCTTAACATTTCATTTTTCCATATCTAAGCTCTCAAAAGATTTGGTTTCACTAACATGTGATTTTATTTTTTAACTTAATAAATTTAAGAAATTGACTTAATCCTTATTTTCAGTCTCCATTGTATGGCTCAAAATAAGGTTCTAGTCATGATAAACTAAATAGCAGAACCACCTGTGAATTGAAAAGTGATGTCAACATTTCAAAAAATAAATCCAATCAAGGCATTTACCAATGGAAAAAAATGATCACAACTAGTTTTTAATTAATTAATTAATGCAACATAGTATTATCAACTAATAATAATACTCATAACTTTTTATAATTAGCTGTTAAGGAATCCGCCTGAACTTACTGGATTTAATTAAAAGAGTAAATACAATCTATTCTTAGTTCTCTGAAGGCAGATAATTTAAGATGAAATGAAAATTTACACCACACAGATACATGCAGACTCTCTGAGTCTGGAGGGATGTACACATGATAGTGCATCCCAAGTTCAGAAGTGTAATTGTTTTCACAGTGTGTGCAATCTCAGCTGATAGAGTTAACTCTGAACTGTGTCAAATTGTTTATCACATTAGCACAACGTTCAGGATCTGTTTGGATCAAGATGGTTTCTGCAGAGTCATTTAATGTCTGTGCAAGTGGTACACTGCAGAAAGACACTCTAATTAATAACCCACAGAGCTGAGAAATACAGTGCTGAGACAGTTGATTGGTCCTCTTAGAATGTGCCCTAAGTCTATGAAGTTGAAGCTTGTGAATTGTGGAGGGTAGCAAGCAATTCTGAGGGAGTCACACAAATATCCCTGTATTGTATCCCCCACCTATTTGCAGTACTGTGCTATCATAATTCATTGTCTGGGACATCCCAGTCTTGTGCTGCTAAAATAATTGAGTGTTCTCAATTATTAATTCTACAAATTGTCCATACTGAGACGTAAGCAGCCTTTCTTGCTTCAACGTGTATGAGCAAATTACTTAAAACTTACTTCCATCTGTACTGTACTAAGGTCCAGAAAAGACACTTTCTTGTCTGCTTGAGCTGCACGCTGCCTCGGTTTGGGTGTTGGTTTCTGTAATAAAACAAGTATATTTGAAGACCACTTATTGCCATATTCTAACCATCTTATTTTACAGTAAATTTTGAGGCACTCTAATTTTTCTGAAAGCCAAATCTGACTGCACTAAATTAAATTCCAAATGGGCAAGATGATGTAGATGATGTTTGGATAAGCAATGCCCTCCCCTCGTCCCCAAATGTAGATACCTTTCAGAATTCAGCCACAAATGGGTATAAAACTCTACAGAACATCTGTGGAATGCAATGCGAGTTCCAGGTAAGAAATAATTATAGGACTGAAGTCAGTGGTATCATATAAGTGGCAGAATGATTTGTTATTATCGTTTATGGAGTGCTTGATTTTTTTCTCTTGTTCTGTAGGCTTACTGTACCTTTGACACCTTTACTCATGCCATTCCCTTTGGAGAATTTTAACATAGAAACAGAAATGAGACTGGCAATAGTTGCAAAATTAACAAAATGATCCAGAAATATTTCTGTCATGGTGTTATAATAAAAAAAAAAAAAATAAAGAAAAAGTGGTTTATTATTGTTCATGATTTACTCTCTTTAGGAATGTAGAAATTACCCTCCACTTCCACTGAATTTTATACACAAAAAAATCCTTACACTACTTTTGAATGATTTTTAAGAAGCTATTGTGTATCTTACCACCATGCTCCAGGCACCATAATAATGAAGAGTGTGGTGCAGAGACACCTATGCATCTGTACATATGGCTTGGGTCTGGCTGCTTGAGAATTCTTTTGGCTCAAAGCTACCCCAACTGACTGACTTCTGTCTGAGTTTCTAAGAGACCACAGAAACAACATCTGATTTCACAACTGTCATAAACTTCAACCATAACCCTGAAGTTAAACAAGCATGTGACTACATTTTATGTAGGACATCTACATTTGAAAGAGAATTAATAAGCACTAAATTTATAGGCAAAACATTTAATGTTTGTTATTTCTTCTCCCTTTTCTCCCTGCTATTCTCTAATTAATTATCTACCATTATAAAAGACTTCTAAAACTTTTGGACACAAGAATGATTTCACTTCCCAAAGCAATTGAAGATAGTAGTTATATGAAGTATTTGTACTATGCATTATATTACAGTAAGGACAAATCCTGGTCATCAGGGAAGAACTAAATGACCTGCTGTATTAGGTCTTTTATATCTCTTAACTTCTGCGAGTTTGTTAAATTACTTACTGTCACTGATGAGGTAAAAGGAGACGGGGCTGGAGGCTGTGTTTTTTCCTCTGCTAGTAATTTAGTTGCCATTGATTCCTCATTTTGAATATAATTCTGTAAGTCTGCAGCCACTGTTGATCCACGTGGTGGTAGGTACACATATTTCCATTTTAATTCAGCTGTGATAGTACCAGTAGCATGTTTTTGAGAATCTGTTAGTTCAAAAGTACCTGAAAGCAAAAAGCAAATCTTGTCTAAATTATCTTATTCTATACATACACAATAAAATGCAATGCAAAACCGAATGGGAGTCAGAAATTTAGTAACTTAATAGTCTTCATTTTAGAAGATAAATTGTGTCTAAATATTGCGTTTTGTAGATCCAAATATATCCAATGTAACACTGTGGATATTCAAAAATACAGGATTTAGAAGTGACTAGATTACTGTGTTTGCTCAAGATGTCCTGTAGGTTTCTCAGATAATCCAATAACAGGTAACTAATTCTTACTGACACCTTTCAAAAGATCTAACTAAAACATTTCTATATTTTACTATTACTAACTTTTGTTAAAGAAAATGTAAGGACTGTGAATTGCTAAATCTTTATCAAAGAAGAAACACCCTAAATTCACGTGCATTTTTTTTTAATATCCATTTATATGGGATATTTGTAGAAGCATATTTTAAAATTTTCATCCATGTCTTAAAGTTGACAATGAAATAATCATTGAGCAGCTTTTACATTATAAACACCACAGTAAATTTGTAACTGGCATCAGCTTGCAGGGAGTAATTGATACACTGAAGGCAGGGCTGCTATTCACACAGTGGAAAAATGGGCTGACTGAAACCTCATGAGGTTCAACAAAAGCAAATGCAAGGTCCTGCATCGGCTCAGGAATAGCACCAAGCAGTAGTACAAGCTGGGTGTTGGCTGGCTACAAGCAGCCTTGCAGAAAAGGAGAGCTGGTCCTGTTTGAAAAAAATAAAATATGGCAGCCAAACAGTTCCTCTGCAACAAAGAATGCCAATTGTACGCTGGCCTGTACTATCAATGCAGTCAAGCAGGTCCAGGGAAGTTTTGTACTTTCTCTATTTGACACCTATGAGATGCCACCTGTAATACTGTGTCCAGTTTTGGCCTCTCCAGCACAAATAAGACATTGACATTCTGGAGCAGGTCCAGTGGAGGGCTAAAAAAACCTTCAGGGATTTGGATCTGTTAGGTCCATGTTAGGACCATGATAAATTAATATTTGGACTACAGGTTCCTTTGATTTTTTTTTTTTTAAACTTGCTGATTTTAAAATAACGTATTTACTTATTTCTCTTAGATCTCAGAAAATATCATGAGACGGAGAGATCCTACTATTACCATCAATCCTGTTAAGGTACAGGCATCCTGTTCAGATTCATTGCAGTTGATGGATAATCACAAAAATACCACATTAAAATCTGAATAAAATGCAGCAATGCTAGAACATTGTGTTAGTACTGTCTTAGTAAACAAAAGAGATATTAGAAACTTTTTCTCCCCTTTACTCTTTTCTTTCTCTAATGTTTGAAGTTTAATGTTTATATAAAAAATCATTCATCAGTTTCAAAGCTCTGACAGAGACTTTTCACTACCCATGACTTAAGTAACACCAAGATGCAGAATTCCTTTCCTGGATTTTACTGGAATTTAAAAATCTGTCAGACAAGAACAGTAGATGAATGATAAGGGTTTTTAGAACCATAGAATTGTTTAGGTTGGAAAAGACCTTTAAGATTACCAAGTCCAACCATTAACCTAGCACTGCCAAGTTTACCACCAAACCATGTCCCTAAGTGTCTCATCTACACATCTTCTAAATACCTCCAGGGATGGTGACTCAACCACTTCCCTTGGCAGCCTGTTCCAATGTTTGATGACCCTTCCAGTGAAGAAATTTTTCCTAATACCCAGTCTAAACCTCCCCTGGGGCAACTTGAGGCCATTTCCTCTCATCCTAACACTTGTTACTTCAGCAAAAGAGACCGACACCCACCTCCCTACAGCCTCCTTTCAGGCAGTTGTAGAGAGCAATAAGGTCTCCCCTCAGCCTCCTCTTCTCCAGGCTAAACAACCCCAGTTCCCTCAGCCGCCCCTCTCAAGTCTTGTGCTCTGACCCTTCACCAGCTTTGTTGCCCTTCTCTGAACACCCTACAGCACCTCAATGTGTTTCTTGTAGTGAGGGGCCCAAGACTGAACACGGTATTCAAGGTGCGGCCTCACCAGTGCTGAGTACAGGAGGATGATCCCTTCTCTAGTCCTGCTGGCCACACTATTTCTGATACAGGCAGGATGCTTTTGCCCTTCTTGACCACCTGAGCAAACTGTTGGCTCATACTCAGCTGGCTGTCAACCAACACCTCCAAGTCCTTTTCCACTGCGCAGCTTTCCGGCCCCTCTTCCCCAAGCCTGTAGCGTTGCATGGGGTTGTTGTGACCCAAGTGCAGGACCCAGCACTGAGCTTTGTTGAACATCATACAATTGGCCTCAGCCCATTGATCCAGCCTGTCCAGATCCCTCTGAAAAGCCCTTCTCTAGTTTGGTTCTTAAAGAGATTTAAAGAACTATGAAAAAGGAACTGAAGATTTTGTTAAGTTTAAAGAGGTCTAATTCTTACCTGAGATAGATCTGTCATGTGCTAAAGAAATAAGAGGCACATTGGCTTTCCCTACATAAGCACATTCTTCCGTTTCACCATCATCAAATACATAAAACGTTAAGGATTCTGACTTTAGGTATCGGTCTAAATCTGCATTCACTGGCACTTGGAAACACATATGGTCATCTATTTGTGGGTTGTTGCTGCTAGGAATGATGGGAGTATCATGGTCTGCAAAATCAAAGAACTTGTAGACAACATAAGGATTTGGCTGAAGATGTTTTTTTCGGGACTGTAGATTGTTACAACATTTTATTGTAATGTGGAGTTCATTTAAATTGCCATCTGTTGAAGTGCTGACTTGGGCAGTTCTGAGTATCTGCTGCTTTAAATGAAAAAGAAGTTAAATTAAAACCATTAGAATTCTTATGTTAGTGAACTCTAAGAAATATATAAATAGAACAAATAACTGATTATTTCAATGACACTCCAACTACTGTTTAACTTTATATGTCAAAATATTATTTGCTCTATAAATTCAATGACATCTCTCTTGGGTTGTTGCTATAAGGAAGTAAGAGGTTAATCCTTCCAGGTCTGTGACTGTTTTATTCTTGTAAAGTTTTATGATCTACTTGTCATTTGATTATCTACAAAGCAGTAAAGATCACAGTTTTAAGAGTGATTCATATCTAGTGACACTTTGAAGTTAAGGATTCTGATCCTGTCAGCTACCCCATGTCAAGAAATTTTTTATAACTGTAGCCCCTTTTATATATGTACTTTTCAATAATTAAAATTGCACTGCAGATTCCTTTGTTTTTTTCTTCCTCTAAAACCTTTACCTACATAATCAATTTACAAAAATTAGAAATCCGCATTGGAAGAGTAACACTAAATGTTTGAAGTAAATTAAAAAACTCGATGATATCACAAATTTTTTTAATTACCTGTCAGCACGGTTCATACATACTGTGGAACACACAGTTGGCAAACTGGGAAATTAATTTTAATACATATTAAAGAATAAAAAGAAAACAAATAACAGGACTATCTTAAATGATTAATCCCTATCTATATTGATCTCAAAAGGCTCTCCTTTTTTTCCACAATATGTCATAACTATTTTCATGAATTGTACATAATTATCTTGCTTGTGGAAGCCAGGGTTCGTTCTTCTAGTATATGGGGAAACATGTATCAATTTGATTTTGTGTGATAAAATGTTAAATATTTTGATTAAATAATCCACACTGAAATAGTTAATGAGAAAACCAAACATGACCATTTAAATCCTTAATATGCAACCTTAAGACTACCATTTCTGGCTACAAACAGAACTAGGAAAAAAAAAAATGTATAGCAGTTTATGTACAGGTCATGTTTCCATGATTTCTGCTGCTATACAGGAGAGAAAATTTTACACGCATGTTTAACTAGTAAAAACTTAAATTTTGGAACTCACAACTGAAGCTACTTTTGCAGCTGAAGATTGACAGAACCTTTAACATAATGTAACCATCTGCTACAGCTATATGACTTTTAGTTTCTGCCATGAAACATTTCCGAAAACTGCGGTGATTCAAACAGCTCTGTAGAAGCTGTTTTTCATCTCTGTCATTTTTCCTTTTCATTTTCTCTCGTATAATCAGTAGATTTCAGTTGCCATGTTTGAATTTGCAATTTTACAATAATTACAATAAAACACGGTGTTCCACATGCCTTACCTTTCAACTGTGTTTAGATTGGTAACAGCTAGAAATAACATAATCAAAAATAGAGGAAACTGAACAACAGATTTTGGCATTTAACAATGGCCAAATTTTGTGAGTTAAAAATAGCTTTGATTCTTTAACAATCAGATTTAAACAAATGCTACAATGTTATCAAACACAAAGTTATTCTGAAAATGCCTACATTGACCTTTAATAGAATTCATACTCTAAATATACTTCTCAGATTACATCACTGATTCCATTGATTCAATAGTATAAATTTACATTATGGAATAATATAAAACATTAAATTTACTCCAGACTTATAGTAACTTAAACAGCTATAGATAAAAATAAAATTGCCTATTAGAAACTCTGAAGTGTTTTAATGTATACTCTTCAACCTGATTTTTATTTCTTAAATAATTGTTAAAGATGTCAAAGTCCTTTCTTATTCTGTCTGTGACCTTTATTTAAATGTGATTATACAGTTCATTTTATTATCAAAATTCTCTTAATTATCCAGAAAAAAAACCAAAACACACAGAAAACCCCCCTGAAAAACATGAAATAATCTCAGTCTCATAATACTCAAAGATTAAGAATTTTGAGACCTCTGAACAACTGCTTCACCTGGTATACTGATCTGACACCCAGCTGGTTTAACCTTTGTGTATACTGTACGAGAACAAAATGTTCACAAAATATGGCATTTACAGGTTAAGAAAACTGAATATAATAATTTCAAATATTCTATTGACAATTTCAGTAAAAATCAATAACTGAAGTTTAAGACTTTGTCTCTTCAGGAAAGCTGTAATTCAACTGCTTCTTTATCTCTTTCTATGAAAAGTATGTCATTCAACTGCTAACGGTATTTTCTAGTTCAGGAAGCTTTAGCTTTGTTAACCTTGAACATACCAAGACTTGAAACGAACTATTTGAACTGAACAAGTAATTTTGAACAGTTTATTCTATCAAAACTATGAAATACAAACCCAAACATACCTGAGGTGGTTGTTCATGTTCCCTAGAACTGGATGTTATATACCCCAGAGCCTTTGACCTCTCTTTGTAGAGTCTAATAGCTTGATCCATAGGAACTCGTAACCTGATCCAGTACTCTACAGTACCATAATTTTGAATGTTTTCTTTGATTCCTAAGGAACAAATACATACAGGATTGCATTAATTTTCTTTTCAACATTGAAGCACTTAAGTCAAAAGTCAGGAAATGCCACAAATTAAAGATTAGTCATCTTGTGACAGTGTTTGTGACATGAGATGTGCAGTTCATGTTAGAAACAGAAATTACTCCTCCTCTGGCTCTACATGTATGATCCAAAACATGACCATTTTTTCACATTGTAACCTGCAGTATTTACTGTCCAATCTATAGAGTCTAGTTAGGGTCATTATTTTAATCTCTTTAAGGCAAATAAAGCTTAAGATAGTTTTGCACGGCAACAGCTAGAAATGTCCCATAAAGTGGTATAAAGCTTAAATTACTGGCAAACCCACCACTTTATAATGGCTTATTAAACTGGGTTTTTGACAACAGCAGGTAGTTAGATGTCTCTGAAGATACTGATCTGACAAAATGCTTCTAAGAAAAAAAAAAAGTAAGAAGCACAGAATATTAAGTACTTCTTAAAAAAGGCTCGTCTGGGATATCTTAAAGTTATTTTAAACAAATGAATTAAAAGGAAAAAATGCACAAAACCTAAATCAACTACCCCATAGGTTATGCTACTATATGAAATATTATTAAATGTAATAACTATAATTTGCACCTTTTTGATACCTTATGACTACTATATGAAGACCTCTGATTACCAGTTTAAATTACAAACACTGTAACCACTTCTTCCTTTATTTATCGATAAGCAATAAGGGATATATTTATGACATTTGGGCCAGATATAAAGCACTTACGTTTGATAGTCTTATAACGCAGAAATGTTTTTGTTTTTAATGTATATTCTGCCAAACAGAGAAACTGTATATTCAGAAGTAATTTAATTTCATTTAAGCATATTAGAAGACTTCACCAAAATTACTGTATATTTCACAATTGAAGTAGAGCCCCCCTGTATCAGTAACAGTCTCAGAGGATCAAAGAAACTTGCATTAAACAACTAAACCACAATTAACAATGTGTAAAATAATAAAACAAAACGAAAAAGAAGTCTTATTTTAAAATATCTTCTCTACAGTATCCACAGAGAAATTCTAACATACGAATAGCACTACAAAGCAATCAAATACACTGCTCTACTAACTACTTTTCTCCATGTCATTTTTATATAATTCTGTGAAGTAAGGTGATACTATATTTTATCAAAATTCTTTACATGTGTAGTAGTAACACTTTGCAAGTAGCCTTTATACAAGACAAAGAATCACTTGCTATATTCAGACCAGATTCTCTAATGCCATTTCCAAGACATCACATACTTCTTATGTCATGTACTTCAGCATCACTATATTAACACCATGCTCATCTCAGCCATTATGGGCAAAATCGTACTTTTAAGACGTTTTCTAGAACTATTGGTAGAATCACTAGAACATGCTGCACATCCAACAGGAAATATGACACATACATTTTTTTTTTTCTCTTTTGAGATAGTAATACACAAATTCATTGTTGGCCAAATACACATTACTTAATTGTCACAATACTGCATCAAAGAGAATATTTTTTTATATGTTAATTACCAACTAAATTTGCTGTGCTGTAGATCTTCTCATTCTTTTCCAATATTTCATGGAACTTCAGTTCACATGCAGCAACTGTTTCATAATCTGTGCCATATGCACGATGAACCTCAAGTTTGATACTATTTTGCTGTATATAGTGCAAGAAGCAGTCATCAGTCTGCACAAGATACTGAGAAGTGAAGTCATATGATGGGGTATGTCCATAAACTACTGGGGTTGTCTGAAGTTCAAAGTCATAGAATGCGAAAGTACAAAAAGTTGCAAGTTCATGGTCACCAAAAGCCTGCATTGATCCAGAAGAGAAGATCACTTTGCCGATATGAATTTCGAAAAGGTTCTCTCCTCTTTCTAAATGTAAATTTTCATCAAATTCATCCACTGGATCACCTGACAACATTTCTGGTCTGGATTTATATGGCTTTGTACCATAGGCAATATCTCTTAGTTGGGCTGAAACAAAAAATAAAAGAGTCACAATACAACTGTCTTTGCAAATTTAATTAATGGTGGAGTAGAAAGGAAAAAAGCATAATTCAATTATATTAACAATGTTAAATGTTAAAACGCCTTCTTAAAGGTGTTACCAGAAAAGAAATCACACATTCAAAATTATATCTCTAACATTCATTTAGCATACTGACAACAATCAAGAATATCTCCACAACGGAGCTGCTTCAATAAATAAAAAAAGAAGATAGACACGAGTTCCTAACAATTAATAACAGATTACAAGGGAGTTAACAATTAAAACCTCAGAATTCTTATGCAATGATCAATGTAAGTATCACTACGCAAATGTAGCAGAGACTTAAGTTACATATTTTTGTAGGGTTGAACTAATTTGCTAGGGAAAGAAAGAATATGTCTGACTTTTAACCTCTGTTATATCTTGAGTGGACAGAACTATCAGCAAAGACCTTTATATGTTGCCTGGTCTCGCAGGTGGCAAATGGTGAACAAATCAAAATACACGCTTACAGGATTAGGACATAAATCACCATGCAGTCCTTTAGTACAGGGGATGCAACTTGGAAACAAAACATGAAAATTGTTATAATATGGGGTTGGTAAGGTATCCTATTTCAGGCTTCCTAAGCACCTTTTACACACTGAAGCCATTAAAACAGCATTTTAAATTAATCATATTAAAATATTCCATAGGTAAACTCCATATCCCATGAATTTGAGATTTTTAGGAACACATAAAATGATTATGTAATGACAGGACAGCAAAATAAAAGGTTGACCATAAATGTATGATTTATTTAAAAAAATAATAAAAAATATCAAAGCTTGTTTTTTTTAGTTTTATTCAGCAATAGCTGCAGCATAAACTGCTTTGTTGAATTTTGTTTGTTTAATAACTTTATTATTTAAGTCAATGAAACAGCACACAGATAATTTTCCATGAAAGAACTGACCTTTCTACTAGTTTTGGGAATGGAAAAGTGTTTCAACTGAAGAACAGATTTATGGCAGTAATTTTCAAGATATAAACTGTAAAAAAACAAAATAGAGAAGAATATACTTTAAAGATACCTTCTAGTTTTCTGATGCGTGCAGCTCTAATGTCAAGAAGATGGACATACTGTTCCAGTTTTAA
Organism: Tyto alba; assembly: GCF_018691265.1. Lineage (NCBI taxonomy): Eukaryota > Metazoa > Chordata > Aves > Strigiformes > Tytonidae > Tyto > Tyto alba. The sequence continues at coordinate 5,885,393 of NW_024881300.1, read as the reverse complement.
CTCATAGTCTTTCTGAAGACTTTCCATTTTTTGTGTCACTGCTTCTACTTCAGTCTGAAAAAAAATTTGCATATAAAAAGGACTTTTGAGCCTTGTCTGCACTGATGTTGCAGATGCTGTTAGCTACAAATTAAAATACAGTTAGATTTGAGAAAAGAACATTTAGAGTACACAAAAATAGCATTTTTAAATTCAACAATACAGCTATCAGTTTGAATTTCAGCAAAATCTAAAAACGTTATTAAGAAAAAATGACTAGCTATTCTTTCAGGGCAATGTTCCTAATAGTTTATTTAATTATTTTGTTATTTTAAACTTAGAATAGTCGAATGAAAAGTCAAAAAATTATCTGCAATAATCCAGCACAAGAGAGTAAAAGCAGTGTTGTAGAAAAGGAAGCTTATCTGATAAATACACTTACCACTATTCCTGTGAAGAACTGATAAGAGCTCAGAGATAATCCCAAAAAGGCATGGTTTGAGGGCTCTGATCAGAGTGAGTTAAAATACTCAAGTTATAGTCATTTGGACTTCAGCTTTTTAAAGAATACTTTCAACAACAGCAAAGCTTATATTAGGCTACCTAGAAACAGACTGGGTTTGTTGTTGAATTTGGAAGTCTTATTTATGACAAGTTCCAGTGCTACAAATGTTAAGATGTTATTATCAGGTTATTTACCACTGTGAGTAGAGTTTAGTACCTGGTAATCTTTGTTAATTTTGTGCTGCACAATTAACATATTTCTTGTCTTTTCAAGTTCTTGCACCGTCTCTGCATGTGTTAATTGCAGTTCCCGCATGGCCTGTTCTAAATTTTTATGGATATCATCTTCTACTTTCTCCAAAAACACAAGGTCCTCATTTTCCTGCTGCCTTTGAACCTGGAGCAAATTTGAAAAATTACTAGAACAAATTTTTGCAAAATATTTGGATGTATTTGTGCCTGGCTAAACGTAACACTGGGATATAATTTTGGAACAACACTAAGACAGTAAGCATAACTTTGTAAATCATGTGGTAACACAAAAAATAGGAATGAGGTAGACCAGTAAGTATCAGGATTGTATTCAGTAATGTAATCTTGTGATTAGCAGGAACCAATTAAAATGTATGAGATATGCAGAAACAATCACTCCTCTCTATTCAATGAAAATATAACCCCCTTAATATATTTCCCTCATATAATTAATCATCCTGCTTCAGTAGATCTACAAAACTTCAATTATTGTTCTCAAGTCTACATTGCTTCTGTTATTAATCTGGGGTTTAAATTTTCATACAGGTGGTTTGTTGTTTTTTTTTGTTTGTTTGTTTGTTTTGTTTTTTTTTTTTTTTTTCATTATCATTATAAAATTATGATTTGCATTTCAGTAGCAGAAAAAGATTCTACTTATAGTAAATACTTCCTCAAGAAATTAAAATGTCCCTGGAACAGTGGGAACAATGCAAACTTATTTTTTCACTGATTTCTTTCCCCCACTTAATTTTCAATTTTTCTGTAAACAATAAAATTCCAACTTATGTGCAAGAGAAAAAAATAGAACATTTTCTGTGTATTTTTCTTTTTCTGTTTTAATAAACAAAGAGAAGTTGTTAAGCATCTTTGTGTCACATTTTAGAACTTCTATGCTTATAGTATACTCCCACAAATTACAGAATAAACAAAAATTTTTAAAAATAAACATTATAGGAAGAACAGGATGGCATGCTAAGTCATTTAACTGAGAAAAAGTTATTAAAAAAAATGCTTGTGTATATGATTTAATTAACTTTTGGTGTTATAAAGAATTACCTACATAGACCTAGATTTTATTCTGGCAATTTTTTCATCTTCCCCTCTGTTTCACTCTAACTGAAAAATTACAAAATCGCACAAAGCTTGAAGCATTAACTACTAAAAGCTGCACAAATAATTCAACGCTTGAAAATCCCAAGCAATGTGTAAGAAACATGTAATGGTCAACCAATGGTTTTAAAAAAAAAAAAAAAAAAAGAGAGAGAGAAAAAATGCAAAATATATAGAATCATAGAATGGTTTGTGTTGAAAGGAACGTTAAAGACCATCTAGTTCCAACCCCCCATATGCTCATTTTTTGTAAATTACCTTTAGAAGCAAGAGGGCTTCACTGAATTCTGTAGCATTGATCTTACTTTCCTCAAACACAAATACTTAATGAAAAGGTGTTATCAGATGAGAATGAATATCGAAGAAATACACTCAGAGTAAAAAGGTATATTCTCACTAGACATGACATCTTGCTTGATATCATGAGTAAACACTTATATTTCTGTATTCTTTTACTTTCAGGAAGTATTTGCACTATGATTAAAACATAGAACAGCGGTTTTTGCTCATATTCTAAACAGCATTATAGTTCACCTTGGTTAAAAACTTAATGTGATTTTTCAGTTCATCTAGTTGTTGCTTTTGTTCCAGGTAGCATAACTGCAGGTCTTTGTTCTCTTGCATCAGCTTTTCCTTTTGGTCTTAACATAGAAAAAGAAGAAAATATTCAACTTAATTCAACATAATTATAAAAATTATAAACTTGTTTTTTCATGTTCTGATGCACAAAAATTTAATTTTAAAATGTAGAAACTGATTTATTTTGTATAGGGAAGTCTTTGGTATTAAAAAATGGAAGGAGAGGGATAGAAAACTACCCCTCTTAGATCTGGTATAGGTATATAGATTAAAAAAAAGCAAAGCATTCCTACTTTCATTAAAAGGGAACCTACAGCATCAAAAATCTATACTTTGTCTATTTCTAAATAGAAGGATATGCCCAACTAATTACAGCTTTCTCTTTTAGGGGGAGGGAGGGAAGAGGGGAATAGAGAGGATATTAAACTTTTTGCCAATGTGAATGACTAAACACCATTAAACCAGCAGAAGGTGACACAGATTTTACACAAATACCCACTAATGCATAGCTACATCCACAATGATTTCTCAATGAAATGTGCAAAAGAACTTAACGTTTAGGCAAAATAATTTAGCTATAACAACATCCCTTCTTCAACATGGAAAAGTTTTAAAAGCAAGCATTTCTCAAAATCACTGAGGTCTCTAAGGAACAGAAGTACGTACTCACTCTCCTCCCCTGGCCAAACTCCTTATTCTGTTGATAACCATGTGTTTTCTCTTCACATTTTTTCCTGTTCTTTTTGAAAGTCCCAAAGTTATATTCTCATACCATGTACTTATATACTATGAATGCATATTTTAGGTCAGATATAAATGGTATAAATGTTAACTGTCAACCTAATGTGCAAGCATTAGCCTTTGTAATTCCCATCCATACTTGTGGGAGCTGATTGGTAAAACCTTACATACTTAGTTGAGAATATATTCTACTGCTTTCAACATAGTAGTCCACAATATCTTTTTAATGCTGGAATCTTTTCGGATGACCCTCAGGGCATGATGCACAACTGAGCTATTTTTACAGAATGGCTTTTCAGTTTAGAGGCTTGAATGCAGCAGGAAACAGGTGGCTGAGATACTAATCTCTAGGGTTTTGAAATGTTTCAAAAACTGATATCAGGTTAGCTTTATTTTTGTACACTTTATATATTAAATGATATCTTCACTAAAAATGAATCATCTGTAATGTCATTGCTCCTATACACAGTAGCCTGACTCATACATGTGTTGAGACTCCGCAAGTCACTTTTAATTCAAACACATAATCATCAGTGAGGTTTTAATTCTTTGCAGTTATGAGGCAAATGTAATGTATTTGTGCAATTGAGAAGAAAACATAATTAGAAACACTAAGGGCTAAAAATTAGAAAGCAAATAAGAGAACTATTAAAATAAACCATGTCAATGAGCAGAGAAGGCAGGCCTTCATAGAAGATGGTGAAACACTTATAAGCAATTGAGTCTTCTGGACTCTCCCAAATAACACAGCCGAAAGACCTGTATCTGTTGGGAGGCCTCCCACAGAGAAAAAGGGCCCCTCATGCTGATGTTGTTTCTTTCCCATGCAATGTAAACTGAGATCTGAACTGGCACTTTTTCCAGTGATAAAGAGACAAGATATCCCTCCTCGAGTACTTGCATCTCATTGTCATGAATTTTCTGACAAGAGCTGAAAGCTCAATCAACATTTTTTTTTTTATTATGAACACCACTGAAGTTTTCCTACACATTTTTAACATTCATGCAAACTTGCTACTTAAAAAGTTAACTTCAAAACTGTAAACGCTATATAGGAAGGAAACAGCTTTTGTTCCAACTGAGGCAATTTCAACAGCTTGTTGAACTGAAATGGGCCAATCTGTCGGTGGCACAGCTCAGTCTACATTAGCACTGTCCATGTTGCCTCTCCAGGTTCTCAGCAGGCTGTTTCTATGATCCCAGCCAAAACGAAAAATGCAAGACATGCAGGGAAAGATGCAGGAGGAAAGGGAATACTGCAATAGCCTTTAGGGAGCAGAAGTGACAGGAGGGTACTGCCACTCAGTTTTCCCATATAACTACGCTGTTTCTCATCACGAGCCACTCAACTCTCTGTTGGCTGTTTCCACTTGCAATAATATCAGCACTGATTGAAGCACACTTGGATTGGGGTTGGTGCTGGCTGCTCCTTAGCTTGCTTCCCCTAATTTAACCCAAAAGCTGCAATTGAAGGGGAAGAGAAGAGACTATTCTCACACCACTGGTGACCACATCCCACAAGAACACAATGACAACAACATCGGGGTTTTCAGTAGCAAGGCTATGACAGTAGCAGCACAAGAAAGAGAAAAACACTGCCCCAGAAGCTTGTGTGAAAGGCTACAGAGCCACAGCTGGAGGCAGACTACAGAATTCCAGGTAGCTCTCTGTGTTGATAAGGGCCTGAAAAGACAATTAAGGGACTGTGCAATAATACTCTTCTCAGCTGTAATCAAAATATATATTGTGCCAATTTATGCAATCCCATTCAAAATCATAATTTGAATAAACTTGCATTGGTATCTTCCATATTAAGTATTAGTACATATTCACAAAACATGAAAATAATTAGAATCGTAATCAGCAAAAGCCTCCTCATTTGTTCACCTCCTACATAAATTCCCAGGAAGAGTTCTTATAGACCAACCAAGTAGCAGGGTAGAAGAAAACCACCACTGTCTTTCCCTGTAAATAAAAAGTACACGCTTTCAAGACAATTGAGACTTATTTTGCTTACTAGCTGATAACATAACTACCATCATGTACAAGATCTATCCTCCTGCTCGTCCTTGCCAAACCCTCTATTTGCCTAGGTCCAATTTAGGGCAACAAGGCTGTTGCCTTTGTTAGCCCACGGAATAAAAGTAGAATTGTATTTATGCTGATTTTTTTTTAGTAGCTTTATGGGCAGAATAACGATATGTAGGGAGTGAAATGTAATTTTTAGTTGTATGTTTCACATGTCAGTTTTTACTGACACAGAATAAATATTTGTCTGTTGAAACAACTATAAGAAAACCTGCAGTTAGTCAATAGCAGACTCTGTGTAAAACAGTACTATAGCCATGAACAACAAATGCAGCAAGGCATGAGATTAAATCAGTGAAAAATAAAAAATTAATTCCTGCAAATACCATGTTCTATAAAAAAAGAGCAAATGTAGTCAATGTGAAATAAGTTATTCTATTATCTGTCTAAATGTATTTAAGTACTACAAAACACCATATGAAGTTAGGGACAGAAAAACACTACTAAAAAGTTCAGATTCAAATTACATGATGATTCTAGAAGAGAAATACTGAAAGAGGACACGGGAAAAGGCAAGATGATGTTAGTCTCCTGTAGCACTGAGAATTTTCAAGCCTTCATTTATTATAACACTTGTTAGTCCTGGGAAAGAAGTTTTGTAAAAAGATTCATATGCCAAAACTGCAAAGGATAAACAAGACACTATTGCTACACTAGTTCCAGGCAGTAGGTTAAGACAAACAGTCCTTCAGTTTTCCTGCTGAACCTGAAGGGATGAGTAGCAAAGGCAGATACTCTGAAGTATGTCATTGAAGGAACTTATATTGCATAAGTTTTGTCAAAGACAAGAAGCTGTAATCAAATCCTAGATACATACGCCTTGAAGGGTATTACTACATCTACTCAAGCTGGGGCAAGTTCAATTCAATAAAAACTCATAGCATAGTAACCTAGTGATCCAGTTTAAGACTACAACAAGCTCTTAAGTAGCAATATGGGGAAGGGATGGTAAAGTCTTGACACTTAAATATAATGCCCATAGGAAGGAAAGAAGATGGAAGGGGTTCCCTGATTTTCCATGTTCAACTTAACCAAGTAATAGTATGGCCTGTAACATTTTCATACTCTTAATATCACTTCACATTTTGTATTGTATAATGAAACTGTCATTAACAACTGTCTCTAACTGTCAATATCTCATAACTTCATATTATTGTAGCTTAAGGCATCTTATTTATTTTAGTATCACTTAAGGCTAATTTTGCAAACAGTTGCTGTGGTCAAATAAAATTTTTAAATATTTAATCTGGCATTTCAAGTCAGTAGAGCTACTCAGAATCTTAATGGTAAGCACATGCTAAACTTGAGCCATAATCTTAAGAATTATTCACAAGTTGACTCACTTCATTCCATTAGATTGTTCACAGAAAAGCACCTTTTAAAAAAACACATTTGAAGAGTCAACTCTAAAAATCTTTAGTTTACTTCCTGCCTGTCTTCTTCTTTTCTATACTTTATGTTGCCACAGTATATCACAGTATTGAGATTAAAAAAATAAAAGATTGCAAGGTCTTAAAGATTCAGTGAGAATTTATCCTACAGCATGGGAAAAACACATATGAAATAATATGTTCAGTAGGTTAGAAGAAAACTGTATTATTGTAAATGTACATAGCTGTAAATAAAAACGAGTGTACACTGAAAATATTAAAAAATTCTGAGTTCACAAAGTTGAAAGACAATTAACTACTTTCAAGAGCCCATACAGGTTTCATGCAACTTTGTACAGTAAATAAAATTAAAATAGTGGTTTATAATTTGAGAGGGACTGTCAGATGGTCTTCTTGACCATAAGAATTTTTGGTGTAGAGAAGAAATACAGAATAAAGAGTAAATATTAATGCAACAGATGAAGAATGAATGCATCTGGAGTTATATGATCCTCATTCAGCACATAACCTGTATAAGGTCAATTTTTGTACTTAACAGTCAGTCATAACTTAAGCATATTGTTCAAATGTACACTTAAAAAGCAGCTCTGAAATCACCAACAACAGAAACTACACTCTTCTGGGGAATATACCTGAATTCCAACACAGGAGAATCTCACATAATGAGAAAATGATAGTTATTTCAGAAATATACCTCTTTCTACTTTGATCTTGTCAAGGATTTCATTTTTGTATGCTAAATCAGATTCAATAGTAGACTCTAGTTTAGCAATTTGCAGTTTCAGTTGCTGTTCCTTTAACTTCCATTGCTGTTCATGGGTCATACTGAAGACACTGCAATAAAACATGTGGCATGTGAAAAACTTTTAGAAATCAGCTTCAACAGAGAATAATAAAGAAAAAAAGCTTTTAGTGGCACAGAGACCACTGTCATCATGTCTCAGGAATTAAGTAAACATATGCTGGTCTGCTGCTGTTGAAACCAAGGCGCCTTTCTCAGGCTGCGGTTAAAAAACATGAAAGAGTTTGTGGGATGAGCAAAGAAACTGGCCTTAATTTAGAGCTCCAAAGTCAGAAAAGTTGGCAGCATGCAACATTTGTGGGACTAGAAAAGGAATTCAGATGCATATCCCAGAGTAATCCACAACTCCAAACCTCAGCAACTGACAACTGACAAACCCATTCTTTCCGCATACAAAACCTCTTAATGTAGAGAACTGGGATCACCCACCTGATTTCTTTTAAATCTGTGAAACATGCAGAGCCTAAAGTCAGTTGCCTGTTCAAAGAAATGTTGACCACAGAGTGACAACAGTTTTCTCATACTGTAAAACAACAATTCTGATACTGATTAAGAAGCACATATAAAGTAATCTTTCTCCTACTTTAAGAAATAAAAAACAGAGGTGGGCAAAGAAATTAGAATAACTATTTTGCCTGTAACACATTATTTACTTGTAAACTAGCAATCTGTGTGCAATAAGGATTGCATGGACACCACAACAAAACATGTAACTCGTATTGAAACAAAATTAAGTACATTATATAATTCACAGTGTAATTTCCAGTAGGTAAAAAAAGAAAGCAATGCAATATGCCTTCATGTAATTTTTAGACAGTGACTACTGTGGTCTTCATATTGTTGTTATTATTCAATACTTGCATTCATATTGACTGAAAAAATGTCCTTCATCTTAACCAGTCATAAACCAGTTTATTCACTTTTGTCTTCTGTGAAAAATCAGAAATTGTAGGGTTTTTTTAAACAAAAGTGTCAGTTCCTCATCTCTTTACTTTTGTGAAGCTCACCAGTTAAAAAAAGTTATTTTTTACACACATAAATTTATATTAAAAAAAAACAAATCTTCTGATATCTGTTTATCAGTCTATCTCTCCCAGATATTTATGTAACAAAACTCTCAAAAAACATGGAGAAAAAAGAAATATCATAGAAGGGTCAGCCCACATAGCTTCACAGACTGTACATGCTGATTGAAAGAGTACTCCCTGTTTTGATGGCTATGACTATATAAAGTGGTTCTGAGTACACATAAGTGCATTTATATCAAATATATTTCAAGAATGACCTTAAGATTAAAGAGGAAAAATTATAGCATGAATTGTACACTCTAAAGTAGATGGCAAGAGTTTATATTCTTGATTCGTGATCTTCATAAAAACAGTTCTCTCTGTATTTTGTCTTTTTCTCATACTATATCTATCTCACCTATTTACACAGTTCTCTGGGCATATACCATCTTTTAGTGTGATAGAGCATCTTTTACAGCATGCACGAACTTAAGCAATGCTTCTAAGTCCTACAGTAATAGATACTTCCCTCTGGTATAATTCTGAAGATAATACACAGTAAATAAAATGCAGTGAACCCACAATCATTTCTGTAATACTGCATAGGTACAGAAGGGACAGCGTGTTCTACAATTGCTTAGACTTACCACTCTTTGAAGTTTGACTTGCTCCCGTAAGGAAAGAATAAATCTTAGCAAGAAAAGATACCAAATACTTTTAGCTTTCACACTTGTGAAAATGTTTTCAAGTTTTAATGAACACGACACCTAGTTATATGTGCATTTGTAATCGTTAGGTACAATTACTTCATATAAAGATGTAGCTACACTTTCATTTTTTCAGAAGACTACGCTGGCAGAAAAATCATTAACACATATAGTCATTGTAGTTCAGAATTTAGATGTTTCGATGAAGAACATTTTAGAAGACAAGGTTTATCCAAGCCTACCTACTGCTAATGTTTATGGCAGTTTCAATTGAATACACTTCTGTCGCTTTCTTCTTCTGAATTTTAAGATTATTTTTACTTGAATTCATGTGGAATTTCTTTCACATTTACTGTATTTCACTGGAGTTGGAGCCATCTGGGTAACTATAAATGGTCAACCACATCTGGCACCATTTCCTTCAGAGAGAGTTTAAGCATTGCTAGATTTGCATTACAAGGTCATATGAAAACAATTCCTCCAAACCTTTTATCCAAACGAATTGTTTTCTTGGATACTGACTAAATAATAAGAGTCAACTGACAAATTCATACTTGTTCTTTGTAAACTTTTCAGATTCAGTTCTGCGGTGTTGGCTGTAGCAAAATTCCCATCAACTTCAAATGAATTGCCAAAATAAATAACATTAGTAAAGAATGGATTTATGCCTCTGTGCCACCATAAAAAAAAAAAAAGGAAGAAATATTTATTGATTATCTGGCACCTGTGGACACTGGCCTATCCACTGCTAGCAATGGGCAATCTTTAATAAAGTTGCATTGTTCAAATAAGCAACAGAAAAAGCTGGTAGTTATAATTAAATGATCTACTTATCTTTCTAATTTTTTGTTACCTATATAGTAACATGGAATGATGAAATTCGAATTAAAGTTTAAATGGGACTATATGAAAAGACAGATAATTTTAGGTAAAAGAAAAGCCATATTGTGGGTTACTGCATTATGAGAGAATCATATTTAAATTTATCTAGTTAAAAATCTTTTAAAGTTATCCTACTATGATTTAAATAAAACAGAAAATTTCAAGCCAATATTGTAAGTTGTTTGTTAGTAAGAGTTATTTGTCTCCATAAGAATAAAGGAAAATAATCAGAATCAGAAATATTTGTAACATGATCAGACTTTGGAGAAATCTACAACAATGAACTCAAGCAAGAGACAACTGACCAACTGCCCGTATAGAAAACTCTAAATATTGAGATTATACAACTGTTACATGTCATATGTAAAAAAATGTTTTAAGCTATTTGTACTCACAGTTTTAATTTCACTGTAGAAAGTATAAAAACTATAATTAATATTGTAAGAATACTAAACAACATTTGATATCATTCGCATTGGTTTTAGTCACTGGTATTTTTGTGAAAGATTTCACACTGACAAACCAAAAAAAACTTGAAGAGCAAAAATAATTTTTATATGAGAAAAGACTTCAAGCATTTTACTGAGTTTCCAAGGCAATTATTAGCTCTAGGATGTTTGTCTTATTTTCTAACCCTCTTCAGTGTAAAAGGCCACATGGTTTAACAATAAAGGAAACGTTCATTTGAAGGTCATTTTTTCCTTTAATAGACTTGTGGCAATTGACTATACTTACTTCTTTTCTGTACCAGGAAATTTGTGAAACATATCTGGCAATATCTTTTCATTTTCATTGTAAGCAATGCTGATACGATTTATACAACTTATTAGGTATAGGAAACTTTGTAAAGACTCACATGAGCCTATGCAAAGACTTCAAGAAGAACCAGCACAAGTGAAATGGTAGCCATTACCAAAACAAACAAATCAGCCCTCATAACTAAATACTGGAGATGATGTAAAATATCAGACATTAGATTCACTGAGAAGTGCTGGAAGAACTTACACAAAAAGTTCAAACACCCCTTTTCCCAAAACAAAACAAAATAAACTAAACCCAAAGGAATAGATGTCTACGCAGATATATAATTCTTTCAACAATAACCTTGAAAAAAAAATATTAGAAATTCAAATAAGAACTTTTGGTGTTGAGATTCAAAATAAAGTGACTTCCACTTATTTTTTAATTAAATTTTGTAAAAGAAGTAATCTAGTATTTCAAGAGTATTAGAACAAGTATGGAAGTTGCTCTGTTTTAACAGAACAGATGAAATACAGACAGAACACCATAAAAGTTTCCATATCCACTTACTGATATGAGGAATCGTAGCATGAATATATTTACACATGTGCACAAACACACAATATGCACATGTACATTCAAGCACAAAGTACATGATGACCTATTAAACAGGACAGGAATCAAGTTTTTTACATAGAGAAACCACAATTTACCTGTTATACAGCTTATCATAGTTTTCCCTCAAGAGTTCATTTTCTTTTTCTAGATCATTTATTCTCTCCTGTAGCTAAAATGAAGAAGGAAGTTTTAAGCAATGCACAGCACAAAAGGAAATGACAGTGAATGTGTATAGACAATTAGTTAATAATTTGTAGGCATTGTCAGTCTTTTAGTTGTTCTTTTTATACAACAGTCTCTTGAAAGCTTCAAAATAATACTGTTTTTCCACACATGGATTTACATTTGGCCCAGACAGTCTTTTTCATGTTGTTTATATGACTCTGAGACTAACATGTCACAGTTTAACAACAGTATCTAATCACATTCTGCCTTATGCAAAAATAAAAACGTAAAAAATATAAAATCCATAGCTTTAAAAATTTTTATTTCCATTTTGGTATTAGTATTAGCTAGTTAATGACTCCTGTAAATATTTTTTATAGACCTTATAGAAACAACAAGTCCTTGCTTTCAAAATACTCACTAAAGCAGGATATGGTATTAAAGATACAAGATGCTTTGACCCAGCAGGTATACCTTTACGTGCATTAGAGTAGTTTAAAGGTTTGGAGGAAATATCTACGAGGTAAATGTGGTCATGTAAAATACGTTCAAAACAAGTAATCATGTGGTAAAGCTAAATTTAAGTTGCTACAAAATGTAAGAAAAATAAGTTTGTAGACTCTTACTCCTCATATGATGAAGAGGATGAGGAATTAAACACTTGATTTTTAGCCCTATATGTGGGTGACTGTTAGTGATGACACTAGTCTCTGAGAGCCACTAGACAAAGAAATAGAAGTGACTGATTTGGACTACTGAGTAAGATGTTACACTATATTGTACTGTAATTAAATCAGGTTGAAATAATCCTAAAAAACTAGCAATATGTGATCAATAAATCAAGTATTACAATTGTTTTCTGGTTAACAAACCACTTGTTTAGTATCAAAATTGAAATGAAATCCTATGCTTTAACCTCAAATATTGTCCAAACACTGGTGCAGTGATTATGTGGCGTGGAGAGCAGGTATGGTTCACGATTCAGTGAAATGCAAGCAGCAGCCACAGGTTTTTCTTTTTAATGGGATAAAAGTATATTACCAGATCAGTCTTCTAAATTTGTTTGAAAGGTCTATTCACATCTCTGCAACTAAAAAGTATCCCACCGTTAACTTTTCCATTATCTATGTGTACTACCTAGAGCAGATTCTAGCTCTCTTGAACACAATCTCACCTCCTCTGTCCTTCGGTTTGAAATAGTTACTGATTGCAATTCTTTTTCAAGATGGAGGCACTTCAACCGCTCCTCTCTAAGCTGTAGATTCAATTCATCACCTTTTGCTATTAGAGCATCATGGCTGGTCTTGAAGTTCTTTTGATTCTATGTAAGGGAATGAAGAAAAACAAACCCGGGGAGGGGGGGGTGGGGGGCGGAAAAAAAAATCACACTTAGTATAACGTTACAACACTGCATATTCAGCCAGTGGTCTCTCATGACAGCAATTATTATATATTCTCAATGTGGTCAACAGGAGACACTCTTGAACTAAGTAACTGAAAGCAACTTTCAATACGCATGGTGAGGAGAAGGTGGCATTCTTGTTGCTCTCATGAACATTAAACCCTGAGTTTAGTCATGATGAAAGCGACCAAGAAATACATCTGTTAAGCAATTAAAAGATTTTGCTGTGGTTACAGTGGTTAGACATGCTGACCAAAAACACTGCAGTAGCAAGCAAAAATGCATGTTGACCACAGTTATGTTAATCACAGAGCTTGCCACAGCTCTGTTAACCCTTAATTGTATATATGTAATTGTTTCATAATCCTAATACACTCCGTTATGTTTCCCTGCTAGCAGTAATTTAACGTGGGACCTATGATTTCTTTTACATTTTAATTTACTTCAATGGATTATATTAAGGCATATTTAACCAATTTTAATATTAAATGGAAAGTACTGATAGAACCTCTATTTCCAGATTATTAATTAATATTATATTGCCTGCATTCCACAATGCTTTAGTAAAGCCTCATTAAGAATTTCAGTGTAAATCACAAAGTATGACTCGAAACAACACAGTCCCAAAGCCAAACTCCTGTTTGATTATATGAAAATTTATGTCAAATACATGTATCAGTATAGATAATGTTTAACGACTGTAGACGGAAAAAAAAGTTAGCTTCATTTTTTCCATATAATATACCTACAAAGTAGTTAAATGGAGAAGCTGAATGTGAATCCTGTACAAATTGTTTAGGTTCACATGCAGTCTGAATGTCATAGAAACAAACACCCCACAGAAAACCCAATCACCAACCTGATCATCAGCCTTTCGTATCACATTTCTCAGTAAGAAAAATATCATGGAGAATAAATAATATTAGTAGTCAGTCTTATTTCAGAGAGATAATGAAGTATATTACTCATCAAGTTTTAACAGACTTTCTTCAGTGCTCTTCTTGTTCTGTCCTATATATGTGAACTGTATTTTAATAAATTCAGAAAACACCACCTTAAAAACCTTTCTTTTACACTCTTAATTTCTCTCAAAATTGCTTTCCTTTCTCCTCAAAATCAGAATCCTTACTGTCTCTAACCCTTCCAAGTGTCCAAGTGAATTCATCTTTTCCTCTCCATCTCTCAGCTTCAATTTTTTCCCGAAGTTCTTTTCCATTTCAATAACTCGTGTCACTTTAGCCCATGACATATGAAGAAAAAACCCAAAACACCACCTTGGCAAAGCTGCCTTTCATAGACCATTTCATTCTCATCTCTTTCCTTAATTTTCAAAATAGCTGAAAACAAATTCAGTCATATTTATTCTACTGAACCATCTCATTAAAAGCACTAAAAATATCCTCCTGAAAAACCTCCTTGCTTCAACTTCATTCTAGTGCCTCCTGTGTCTCTGCTACTCTCCTGATCATTTTGTATTAACTTTCTGAGAAGCATGACTTCACCCTCATTACTATTATTTTTTTTCCAAAATGTATTCTTTACTTGGATATTCTTCTATATCTGAGTGTTCTGTCAGCACTATTTTTCCATTATGCTCAAACTGTTTTCTATATTGCTCTTCCTGGAGCATCTCAAGACTCGGGTCATGTCAATAATTGGAATAATGATTTCAGATTTATATTTATAGTCTGGAATTTTGTTTCTTTGGGAAACATGCCTTGATACTGTTGTCAATTAGAAATAATTCATTCAAAGAAAACAGATATATACCTCCTAGAAATATTGTACAAATGAACATAAACTGCTCTCAATTACTGTTGTGAAACTGTTGTACCAATTGTTCAAAATAATTAGCTGTCTATAGTATTTTAAATTATAGTGGCACAGGTTAGCATATTTCATATTACTAATAATTAAATCCTGAATGTTCAGTCTGTAATTAAACCAAATATACCAAGGCAATCAATTATATAATCCAAATAGTTTCAGGGCCCTTTGTTCTTCTAAGCAGATTGCAGTTTCTTCGTTCAACTGGCGACATTGAAGTTCTTTATCAACAAAGCTGTCCTGTAAATGTTCGGTAGCAAGCTCAACTTCAGTATCATTAGATGGAACAGGGTTATAGGCTCTTAACATTCTGTGGTTTCACATTTTGGGCTGACTCAAGTTCAAAGACGAACATGGAGGAATTATATGGGTTTCAATTGGTAGAAGCTTAAAGTAAATGATAATGAACTCAATAGGCATAAAAAACTTCAAGATAAACATAAAAATGTGCTCTGTTGATAAGTACTTTATGTGCCATCTGCACTAGAAATTTTGTATTTTACAGTTATTCACATTTAGTAGATACATGTTTCAAAAATTCAAATGACTGGAAATGGGAAAACCATTGTATCCATTATCGTGTGTAGAAAAAAAAAATAATAAAAGAGACAGAGAACACACTCATCCTTTGCAAAAATGCAGCTTTCACTGTGAATATTAGAAACAATGTCTTCAAATACCAGTTTAAATCCTAGGCATGTGTTTCTATTCAGCTGCTGCCAAGAAAGAAGCATAAGTACTTGATGTTTGCTGTAAATTACCAAAAAGTTGCATATGATTTAAAATGGAACAGTTTACTTATCTCTTTCTATTTAAGAACACAAAAATCCATGTGAAACCTCTCTCTCCTGGAATTTATATTCTGTGTAGCTCACCATGTGAAAAATTAGATTTGAGCTACTAACAGAAGAGCTGCTTTGGCAAAGAAGATATAGGTATTACACTGAAGTGGGGGAGGCTAGCAAAGCGATGCAAAACACAGAAGCTGAAAAACATGGGAAAAAAAGGATCACAACCAAACTCTAATGGCATGAGTATTATTTAACATGCTAAAATAACAAGAAGCAGGCAGCAATAAGAGTTTACAAGGCTATCTGGTGCTTCTACCTCACAAGGCTAAGATACTTAATAAAGCTCTGTTGCATGCAGGATTCCTACTCACAGGAACTCTCACACTTCTAAGTTATTATCATACTATCTCTATCTGTATGCATGTGGAGTTGTCCAAATACACATGGGAAAAAGCAGAAAAATGCTGTATAACTAAAACCTATATAGAATTTACCATGCAGTTGCATCTTCTGGTGATATTTTAATAAAATTTCTCTGTTTATAAAGAAAAATCTATTGCTGTAGGCCTCTAAAATGATTTCCACAAATTTATGAACACAAGTTAAGTCCTAATGTCAGAACTCTAAACAGCCAAACCTCCCTAACTTTATCAAAGACTGATAAAGTAAGGGTGGTCTGGTACCCCTTCGTTGGTAAATCAATGTATTTCAGGCATAGCCTTCTCTTTAAATGATCAGGAATCTCTTTTGATAGCCAGACAACTCAGTTCACTCTCCACAATCTGCCTGGGATGGCTTTCCAAATAAAATCTGTAAGATCTGCTAGACCCTTCTGAAAAAAAAAAAAAAAAAAAAAAAAAAAAAAAAAAAAAAAAAAGACTAAAAATAATCCTTACACATTTGGAGTAGCTTGGGTGCAATGTATTACATGGTTCACTTGCATGTACTCAGCACTGACTCAGAATCAAGAACAGTGTATATTCAATTTCCATTTATACACGCTTATGTGACAAGAGTAAGAGAATGTTACTGACCAAATTGCAATTACCTCTTGAAGCTGGAGAAATTTTTTTTCCATTGCTGTAAGAGCATTGCTTTTCTCAACCAGCTGTTTACAGACCTTGATCATTTCCACATTGTCCCGGATGTTTAACCTTCAAAATTGTATTAAAAAGAAATGCATCATGAATTTAAAGATACAAAACTAATTATCTTATTATTACTGTTTTGAAAAGTTTAAATCCTTTGCAAATCAGCTTTCCACAACACATTTGGGAGAAGGCTTTGTATGGAAAACCTAAATTAATTTCTTCTATAAACCACATTACAGAATTTAGATAAACAAACATTCTACCACATGATGACATAGCAGCTTCAACCAATACATATACATCTTTGTTTATTCTATCAAACCATATATGACAGGAAGAGAAAACAATCCTGTACCTAAACAGATTGTTTTTCATTCACTACTTTTCCACTCTCCGAAGTATGTGGTGCCATTAGGTTACCGTTTCATCGAATTTCCTCTTAGAGTTTAAATTTATCAAATACTGATAAGAAAAAGTGATTTAGCAATTTATACTATTAACACCTTAAGGCTGGCATTCAGAAAAGCTGCAGATATGTCTTAACTGCATAGAAATCACTTAATATTCATGTAGATGTTCTATATCGTTACAATTCTAAGATTAATTTGAGAACATACTGTTTAATAGAAAGGATGTTTGAAATTATTGAAAATTTAAATAAATATTTATTTAGATGTTTTCTCTTACTTCAAACAGTGAAATTAAATCCCATTATTTTCATAGTGTCTTCAAGCATGGGAAGAGAAACCAATTTGGAAGTGTATTAATAAAAAATATGATAAAATCAGAATAACCCTTTAGCATTAGAAAAGGTAATTTTTCTTCCAGTATTTATCTATTTTAGACATATTGGGCAAATTGTCACAATGCCATGCTGGAGCAAGAAAATGGACTACAAAGCTTACACATCTGTAAACCAGCTGAGTACGTGAAATACTTCCCTTTTATTCTGTAAAATATCAAATCCTATTGTGCTTTGGCATTGCCCAGTTAATTGTCCTTATACAGAAGATAAACACACTCACAAACCTGAGATCTTCCCCAACAAACAGCTCTAATGCAATGCTAAAACTATCATGTGTCTAAAACATGTTATCTACATAAATTAAAGTTGTGGTGAGTATAGACAGCAGCACTGTCTCATGCTAGCTATTTAAAAGCTAATGTAGTGGCACGTTTTTATTAATCTTGTTCCACACATCAAACAAAAGGCTCTGATGCCTTCAAAGGCTTTTTTTTTTTTTTTTCTTTCTTTTTTTCTCCCCCTTCTTTTTTAAGCAGGGGGATTGTTTTTTTCTTTTTTTCTTTTTAAGTAGAAAAAGGAGCAGATGATATTGAAATTTATGATGTACAGATGTAAACCCCATGGCTCCTGACAATCAACATTAACTGGTTTTTTCAACAGTAAATGAAACAGCATTTGATTTAAACAGGTTTGGGGTACTGATATTATGAAGTAAATTATTCAAATTTGGAATTGAATAATTACTTTCTACTGGGATCATTTCAATTCTACAAGAGTATTTACCTCATGAAGTTTCTACCTACAGAAAGCATGTGCAATTAATTTCTTATTAGTCCATTACATCAATCACAATATCAGCTCTCATTATAGGCTAGAGCAACAAAATTATTTGTCTACAGTACTTCTAAAATATTTTATTTATTTATTTACATAAAATATGTCTAAGACATGTCCAGTGCATCTAGGCACATGACAAAGAGCTTGCTGTTGATGAACAAAATCATTTCACATTTTGTGGGCAAGGCAAAGTCAATTGAGGAAGAGTCTGTTGAGAAGATGGATTTTTTTCTATAAATGAAGTCACAAAACAGTATAATAGAATAGAAACTGATTATCTACACAGCTTTCTCCCTCCCAGGTAGTTGGTGAATTCTGCTCCCAGAGCATCTGCCCAGGTATTCTGATATAACTTAAAAACAGGGGGTATATACAGATTTGATATAAAAGTCCATGCCATCATTCACTTAAATAGATAATATTTTGCTCAAAGAATAACAAAATTATGTATAAGAATATATCCAGACTAAGAGAGCTCATTCAATATTTTCTCTGTTGCCAAAAAGCCAAAAAATCTACCACAGGACCTGAAGACATGGAGATAAACCCAGAGCAGAAGTTAGAAAAAGAAAAGGAGCTAATATCCCTTTTGAGGCAATAACCTGAACAAATGGCATACTGATTTAACTCTAGCACACCTTCTACCAAAAAGGCAGAAATAAGGAAATGAACTCTATTCTTCCACTCTAAACCTCATCTTAAAGCTGGATTAAAAAGTCTGAAATTGGAAATGAAGTTAGGAGAAAGTGACTCTTTCAAAAGCTAAGAATTATGTTTGGGGTTAATGTCTGAAGTACACCAAAGAGACAATCTCTTTTCCAGACCTCTTATCATTTGGATTAAAAGCATATAGAGTGGGGTCCCAATAACAGGCTGGGGACCAGCTGTGTAGGAATGGGGGACTGATAGCAACCTACACCAGAAGGAAATGATTAAAGAAAGGATCTTGACCTGCACTGTACAAATTCATGCCAGTAAATCCCAGATGGCTAAGCTAATAAAATTGAGGTCTAATTAAACCACATCCCTTGCATCTTGTCTTTGCTTCCATATGAGAAGGACATGGATACAATACTGAGACTACTCTTAGAGAGTCCTGACTATTGTATCAGCTGGACTAGTGGCTCACAAACTTTCCCCGTTCACATTCAGAATAAGAAAAACAAGCAAGTAAAAAAATATCACCACCATACTTCTCAGGACTGTTCACCCTCTCTGGCAAAACAAACAAAAGGTTTCTAGGATAATAGTTCTCAATCATAAATGCACCAGTGGCCAAGATAGATACATAGACTCCCAAGAAGAGAACTAAAGACTAGAACATCAATGAGCACTACTCTTCTCATTTTACAATGCTTAGGAACTAACAGGATTATATGTTACTATACATTATGTTCTTTCCTTTGCCTCTTATTTCTTATAGGAAGTCGAACATAAAGGGGAAAAAAATCCCAAATATTTACCTTCTAGTAGCACCTTTATGATGAAATGGATAGTATATTTGCAGTAAGCAAAACATTAACATTGCATCAATAGCTCTAGCATCTAAATTATTAAGATTATTTAAATACCAATATAAAAGTCTTTATTTGTTTGCCTAGCTAAATATCTATCTACAAATGAAACTGGTTACTTCCCTACAAATCTTTAGGGAAACTGGTTAAATATGAAAAATCAGGTATGGAAATGCAAATATAAGGTTGCCTTTTTTTATAACAGACATGATTAAGCAAATTTGTATACATGCTGTGTGGCTCTCAAAACCCTTTGGATAATGTGTTGTGACCAACATGTTCCACATTTTAATGTAGGTCTGTAATGCTATAATGCAAACACAGGAGTCATGGGTGTGTTAGATATGATACTTCTGTCCAAACTTCCACACATTTAATAGGCTTAATTCCAAAGTCATGTTGCAGCAAAAAAATGCCAAAGGAATTAAAACCTGACTAGCAAATAAGTTCTTTCATTAAAAAAAAAAAATAAAAATAACCAAACAAAACCCCAAACCCCACAAAAATGTGAAAATACCAAACACCTGTTTCATAAATGCACTTTGGGGTGGCTTTAAAAATGTGTTTGCAAAGTAGCATGAGCAATTAAGTCATTTGAAACTAGCTGCTTGCAAAATGTGATTGTTTAGACTTAATGTTTTAACTTGTGCACTGCGTATCACAGACATCAAACCATGAGGTTATTATGGTTTTGACCATCTTTAAATTAAAAACAGTCAAGCTAAATGCAGTTAAATTTTGTACTTAAGAAAATGTGTTTAGTCTAACAACCCACAGGCCAAGTTTCTCCCTTAAATCAGAATTAACTCAGGATTACCTATTCCTGAAAAAATCCCCAAACAATCACTAATGAAATATTGAATAAAACATTGATTGCAGTCATGTTACAATAATCATCTCAAGGAGTACACTGCATATGAACACAGCTTTGCTATGTAGCTCTCGTGTTGTTATACAAAAACTGTAGAGAAGCTGCAAGGGCAGCTTGAAAATATTACTGGATTTCTTGTGGGTATAGGACTCAAGAGAATTAGTACTTCCCTCCCTTACCGCCTATGGATCAATGATTATTAATTATGGCTGCTCCATTACTTGGAAACTACAGTTATTTCAATCACAAGAATTTCTTAATCATGTCGCAGAATAAAAGATGTTTTCCTGAAGGTTGAAAGTAACGTAATTCTGTTAACACCAGGATGAGGTCAAACCGTGCTACAACATGAAGATCGGTGGAAGCACATTTATTATGTCCTCTGTGGCACCATACAGTTCCTAAAGAATTTCAACAGATAACTGTCTTTGGGTAGTAATGTAACTAGATGATAGCCAAATATATTCTTATAAAACACAAGAATAAGCTGCAAATTGTGTGAAAATTCAAAGACAAACTACAAAGATTAAATAAAATGACATTATCAGTCACCAAATTTCAAATTTTTCATCCAAGATTCCAGTATTGACAGTTTGTTCTCTGCTGATGCAAAGATTAAAAATAAGAATTACATAGGACCTATAAATCTATCTGTGTAATAAAACAACTAATACAGACTGTTCTAGATAGCAGTTATAAGACTTCCAATAAAGTAAGCTAATGAAAATCTCCTAAAAATAGTATGTACGGGTACCTATAGTTACAGTTAAACCTGGAGAGAATAGTATCCCTCTAAGTTCTAGCTCTGGTTCATTCAGCATAAAAGAAAAATAACTTGAAAACATGGGGATTAACAGCCTTCCACACAGTATTCTAGTGGCAAAATTACAGAACACACACTACTCTAGATATGTACTACTAGATGTTTTTCAATTTCTTTCCCAGTGTCTTCAAGCACAGTAACTTTTAAATACTTAATGCACCATTTTATCAGGTTTCAAACATGAAATAGACTATAAAGGAAATACTTCCAGAACTTCAAACATGAATTCACAGATTAGGTCAAGTATCATGGATTGTATCCATGTAATTTGATAAACATAAATAAAGGTCTGTACTACTTTTATAGCCTAACTTTATTTAAGAATTTTTTTAGCCGAATTTCAAATGTATCTTTACTTTAAAACTCCTTCAAAATTTCATAGAAATATGGTAGCTGACATTGAATTTAGGTGTTATGTTCAGTTTCTGCTTGCTGTACTTAAAGAACAGTGTTTGTCTATAGAAAAATGAAGCACAGTAGTACTTGGAGTTTTGTATCAGATTATTTTCAAATAATGAAAAAAAATCTTAAATATTTTCTGAATTCACTGTAGACATAGATTGAGAAATTATTTATGATAACAACTTCTTGAACCTATTTAAACTACATAAAGGAAATACTGAATAGGGGAGACTTATGACTTTGTAAATAATGTAATAGCAAACATTATGATGTATTATTTATGTAGTGCCACTGATGCACAAAAGAATGCTCACACATAATAATGGGGTCCCTAGCTTGAAAGGCAGTTAAAGAACTCATCCAAGTAGAACTTTCATTGAAATCAAATGAGTAAGGAATGCAGGATCATACCATATTAGATCCTTAATACAATTAAATGCAACAGGCTGAAACTGAAACAGTCAAGAGGGAAAATATATGCAAAATTATATAATTTTGCAAAAGTGAAAAAAAAAGAAAAGAGATTAAACTAATCAAGGCTTTATTGTTAAACACATTTTGCAAGCCTGTTTGACTGTTTCACTGCAGAGATATACCATATAGCTTTCATAATTTGCTAATCCACTCTCACAGGGCCATTATTTTTCTACTATTTGTCGAGTCCAAATTATCAATGAGTATAAATGAACATTAAATTACCCACTCTGAACCTATATCTAATATTTTCTAAGAAATCTATTGAAGAAACAATACATGATTAAAATTTCATGAATTAAACTTCAATTGAATCTGAATCAGCTGGAACTGAGTTCTCTAAAATGGTAATCATGAACTTCTTTCTTTATTTGTGAAAAAACATAACCTATTATCGTAACAATCTCCTTGATTAGAACTACCCATGACTGTTTGGTAAAATGTTTTATGACTTAGTTTCACCAAAGGGACAAAAAGATGAATAAAAGCAAGTATTTCTTAACACAACAAGTAATTTTGACAACTATATATAAACATGATGACTCTTCTAGTGCTTCTACCATGGTGATTCCATTTTTCACAATACCTTTGGCTTGTTGTTTCTTGCTTCTTCAGCTGTAGGGTGGATTCTTCAATTTCTTTTCCTTTCCTTTTTAGCTGACTCACAAGTAGCTCTTTGGCATGTTCTAGCTCATCAATGTGCTCCCTTTGGGACTCAATCACAGTCTCCCTGCAAGTACAAACTTCTTACATTCCAAAACCAGATAAGTATTTAGTAAAAAAAAAAAATTAAATGAACACTCAAGAAAGCAAAACTTTTAAGTGTTCAGCAAAATTTGTATTTCCCAATGACATGCATCACAACAGAGGTTTAAGAGTTCAACTTACTATGGAAATAATTAGACACCACCACATGAAAAGATGGAATAATACAATATATAGATAAATAATTCCAACACATTATCAAATGCAACGCAAACTCTTAAAATAAATGTTTATGTGGACTGAATTACGTTTAGCAGAACCTAGCCGAAAACATTGTTTGTGGTTTCTCACACTGCATAGTAAAAGTATCCTCCTCCTAATCCATTAGTACTAAGTGTTTTCTAAAAAGAAAAACGCCATTACCAGCTATCAAAAGCATATGAGATCTTCATTGGATGGAGCAGTCAAAGTAATTTTTAAGCTTTTATTCTGAGTTAGTTAACTTTACACACAAAAAAAATAATAATCAGACGATGTGTCTTTAACACTGGAATTTATCCAGAAAATGCAGTTAGAAAAAAAAAGAAAGGCAGAAAACTATAGAGATCAGAGTCCTAATTCTTCTAGTAGACCACAATTTTGTGATTTTGATTTTCTTAACAAGTTAGCCTCAGGTATTTTTTCCAACAACATTTCTTCAGTAAGAATAAGCAACAACTCATCTACAATTTTTTTCCATTCTAAAGCTTTTGATGCAGAAGCTGGAGTTCTTCATTACCTCATAAACCTATCGTAGACTTAAAAGTACCTTAAGATTTTGGCCATCAGTTTGTTTTTGTACCTGAGTGAACCATTCTGAGCAACTACAGTTAGTTTTTTCATCTCTATGAGAACTGAAATCTCTGAGAAATTAAATGTCTGAAAAAAAAAAAAGCTATTTTAATGTTTTCTGTATTGTAACACAATGTTTTTGATCAGTCTTAGAAGAAAAGCTGTTGTGAACACCAAGATGCATGGCAGTCTTTATTCTCCCGGTCTTCAAAAGCAATAGGTATAGGAGAAATAGCCCTTTCTAGGCCCATCACTATAAAATTACTAAAGTTTTTTTTTCAGTAACAGCATTCTATTATACTGCAATTTATTTTTCTTTTAAATTCTAACTGTTCAGCAGGGTTAAACTCAGACAGGATGCTAGCAAGAGTGCAATTTCAACACTGTTAAGTAATTTAATATTTATTAAAATAATTTATAAGAATAAGTCTGCAAAATTATTTTCTACAATGCCACTATATCATTGTGTTTACAAGACTTCAAGCACAAAATACATACCTGCATATTAATTCATGTATTTGTACACTTAGCTTGCCCATTTATTGAAAATTTAGCATTTACAGATACCATAGTAAATCTGATTTAGGTAAATCATTATGGAAAGAAACACACATATGTAAAGTAGCTTCTAGAAAACCAGATGTCTAAAAAGCGTAATAGGTTCTGATATTATCTGGAGAAGAAAAATGGTCTAACCAGACCTTTATCTTTGAAGTAGAGGCTAACTACCTTTTCTCCACCCTATAGAACCTCTCTGTTCTCATGGAATCTCCACATTAAGGACATTATCAAGACTTCCCTGAGCTTCAATTTCAGTTAAAATGTGCAACTGGACTATAAACCAACTTTCAAAACACGGGAACCAAAATCATTTTACGTTACTATCCCATACTGCGCTTTCTGTAACTTATCCATAAAATCTGATCACCTCTGGAAATGAGGTTTAAATGCATTAGTGTAACACATTCAATACAGTCACCACTTGCATGGGTTATCTCACATATTTTAGGAGTTATGTTGGTAATAATTTTGCACCTAAGGTTCTTCCTGCTTTTGTCAGTTTAGTCCAGTAGTAAGCTAGGCAGCATTGCATTCTACCAAAAAGAGAAGCTCACCATTGAAGATCAATTTTAACTTCCAGCCAAATTCTTACATATCTACATTTTGCATTCTAAATCCCTGATTGATTGTTTTCCTTATCATAAAACACTTCTGCATTACCAGTGTTACTGTTGTCAGATCCAACAGTTTGACTTTAATTTCTGAAGTGAAAACTGAAAAATGTATTTTTTTCCTTCAATAAAACCACAAATTTTAACAATTATGATGACAAAAATTAAGAAATATGGAGATCATACAGATTCCTTATTTCAGCCTTTGGATCCTCAAGCATAGTCTGTTCATATATTGGGAGCACAAAGTTAGGTGATCTCACTTCTGAATCCTGCAATCTCATTCCTGAAAACAAAGAAAAGATAAATTTTTGTCATGCCAAATGAAAAAGCATTTAACAAAACAACAATCTCTATATACAGTACAAACACAACTTCCATATAGATGCCATAAAAAGTATTTTTACAACAAATTCACATGGAAAGAGAAAATCAGGAGTACCTACAACAAAGCTGCTGTAAATTTTGAACTATGGGTAATACAGCATGCACTGTTAAAGAGAAGTGTTAAAAACATGTCTTGAAATGTTTTTCTTAGAAGATTTTACTTTTAAAGACAGAGAACAGAGATGGCATCTTCAAAGAAGAACAATATCAATATTATTAAACAGGAACATGGACATGTAATCACTTTTTCTCTGATAGCACTTCCTTTACAGTCAGGAGTGTCATTCACCTAGACAAGTAACTACAGGACCATTTTTAGCAGCAGAGCAAATAATTTCCTTATGTTCTTTAGAAGCATAGTAAGTCTCCAGTAAAGAAGTGAGAAATTACTTAAGGAAGAATTGTTGGTTGAGGAACAAAAGTAATGGTTTCTCCAAATTTCCTTCTCCTACTTCTCTTTCTTCAGCAAGAAGAAATCAATGGAGTTTTGAGGTGGGACCAATCTATCCATTAAATTTCAAATATAGTATTAAGGCTGCCATCCCTCAGTCTCTAAAATTAAGTCATTTAGGTTTAC
Organism: Tyto alba; assembly: GCF_018691265.1. NCBI lineage: Eukaryota > Metazoa > Chordata > Aves > Strigiformes > Tytonidae > Tyto > Tyto alba. The sequence continues at coordinate 5,859,378 of NW_024881300.1, read as the reverse complement.
AATACAATAATACGAGCAGATTCACAAAATGACTGAAAAAAATTTACCTACTTTGCATTTGTGCTGAGTTAACTCGATTTATTTATATATTTTGAACTTTGATCTTTAAGTATTATTTTAAAGTATCGGTAACTGTGTTATGTACATATATGTGCATATGTGCCTAGAATATTTATTTTTTATTTATTTTTGTTGAAATCATGATATAACTTAGATGGTTGTACTCAAAGAAAGTAATGAGAGAAACCAGTGAGTATTTAGTGAACTATTTATACCTGACCACATCTTTTGTATCAGCTTGCTACAGTATCTGTACATCAGCCAAACACGAAGCAGTATTTATCATTTTTGAACTCTTCTTGCCTCTTCATACCCTGGAGACAGCTAAGGTCTCCTGAATTTTCCCAAGCATTTTATTTTTGGACAATTGTTCTGAAAATTTTCTGATATGCACTAAAAATGTTTCAAGATTCAGTCTCATGGTTTCACAGAGCAATCTAGGAGTTCAGTAGTCTTTGGAGACACGAGACACAAACCTGACACCAGACTGCTAGGTTTGTCATCATTAATCAAAAGGGCAGGATGAGAAAACATGCAAGAGAAAAACATGAAACACCCTATACTAACGAATACTATAGAAAATGTTCACTGACCTTCTGGAAGACAACCCCACTGTGTTCAAGTTCTGCGTAGTGGTTACTAGATTTTTAATAACATTCTCCACCCTTATAAAAGTGTGTTGAAGAAACTGCATATTCATAGCACTCAAATTACCAGAATCCCTTCTAGTTTGGACAAGGTCTTAGAACTGAGATAGGTACACTAGAAATTCTGTGAAATTTCTGAAAGTTATTATCTGAAGTGGATGTTTTGTGGACAACTTTTCTTTTTTTTTTTTAATTCCTCATGTTCTCTTCAGTTTAAGAACCACTGCCTCAATCAAACACGGCTCCAGTCCTAGCTCTGCACAGGACATCTTTGATCTGGATCTATTCTTATACCAAGAGAACTCCTCACAGCGTGCCATAACAACATTTGATCTTTAATCCTTGAACCAAGTTGCCCTTTTCTCTCTGCTCACACAGGGCCTGAATAAATTAATTATATTTCTATTCTATTTTTGCATTGTTAGAAGAAACAAACAAAAAAATGACTTTGGAAATAAAACTGCCTAATTCATGATATAAAGTATGAAAACATAGGTGTATTTAATATGTCAAAACCAGCACTATATTCAAATTAAAGAAGCAAATTGGTAGAGCCAATTGCTTCTTCTTGCCTGTCTAAAAACATGACAATTGTTTCTGTTTTCATATACAAAGACCAGTGGGAGGGTGAGATGGAGAAAAAACACAATATAACTGGCTATCAGCTTGATCTATAGCTTATAGAAGTTAAGGAGACAATTCTGCTGACTCAGTTTTGAATCAGGGCCATATCTGTCTTTTTTTTTTTTTTTTAAACACATTATCTGTACAGTGTATAAGCTGAGTACAACTACTTCTACAAATGTTCATATGAAAACAAAAATGTTTGAAAGTGTAATTTCCAAATGCAGCTACCATAAATAAAGAACTGAGAGTGAGACTGCCTTAAGCAGTAAGTCTTGACAGTAAAAAGCATCATTAAAGATGACTGCATTGTGGCATTTGCTTTTGAAAGTCCACACATGTAATAGATTTTTCAAGTCTGCACAGTTATGCACACATGTATCAAGAGACTAGAACAAACCTTGAAATTAAAAAAGGAAAAACATGTGCAAACAAACTACAGATGTAAAACTTTGTTATAACATGATAACGCTAAACTTTTTCATATACCTCTTTTATAAGCCTTTAACGGAAGTCTCATGATTGTAACTATTAGAAAATGTGCTTGATAACTACTTTATTTTCAATTTTGTACTTTTGCTTTAACCCTACCACTGTGAATTCTCAAGATAAGGACTTCAAAGGGAAACACATTATCATGACTGCTATAAATAAATACAAGAAAAAGTGGACAGAACAATCTTTGTGCCTATAGGCACTACTGCCCACTGATGAACAGAAAAGAGTATATACTTGGTACAGTGGAGCAATAATTACTGTGACTTATATAAACCAGTTTTTAATAAATGTAAATTATACCTTTCTTTGCGTGCTCCTGCATGCCAGCAGCCTCACTCACTCTTTTGAGACCAGTGTTAATACGAGGTTGAACATAGCTGTACAGACAAGGCCTATGGCCCTGAATCTGGAGCTGCTGTTTAGTTGAAATGAGTTTACTGCGGAGGTTCTCGTTTTGTTTCTCAAGCTCACGAACTCTCTCTTGCAAATGCTCAATCATTTCTTCCAGCTCCACAGCCTGACCCAGCCGCTTGGGGCCGCCACCAACCTGCTCAGACCTTTTTTTATCATTAACAAGCCGTATTAACTTGGTGGCCATTCTGGGGAAAATAATAAAGAAAGATGAAAAAGAATGTGAAAAGTCAGCATAAAAAGCATTTTGTTGAAAGGAACATAATCACTGTGAAGACTTCAGCATAGAACCTGAATAATAAATTTCAGGTTTTGATATAACTATTACTGCCTGTGAAGAACTCTTTGAAGATAATTGAAACCACTGTGCAGCAATCTGCTTTATAGCACTGACAAATAACAGTTTCCTAAGGCTTATCATTTAAGGTTGGTAAAGGGAGGACACATATTTACTCCATATGCTGCTTAAATGTAATTTTTAACGCATGACCTTATATAGGAACCTCTGCATGCTGTTAAGTAAAGTAACAGATTTGGGATGTGGTGGGGCAAACTATAAAAGATACAATTCCACAAAACATTCAACTATTGAAAGAATGCTAATAATATGCAACATGCCAATGATATATTATTTCTAGGATTTGGGGATTTAAATATATATTTCAGTTCTGAAATGGCTAAAATACATAGGTGGAGATATTTAAGAAGGCACTCCAGAAAGAGAGACCTAATAGCTCTCATTACCATACTCAATTTTATACTTGGTAAATGTTACCAACGTGCTTCAGAGAAGGAACGGTTAGCTGAAGAATATAATTACATACAGAGGGTATGGTTTTCATCTACCTTTAAAAGGATACAAATTTTGCTTTTGGCATCTCAAGAGTTGTACCTTTGATTTCCTTTAGTTTTGATAAACATTGGTAAGCTAGAACAAAAGGCAGAGAGGGCACATGGGGGTGATGTAATATACAGGAACAGAAAACATACCCAGCAGCGAATGGAAAAAACTTGGCATATAAAGAAAGAAAAGGTGGCTTTGATGAGAGAGACAAGTTCAAGACTTTACAAAATTGGTCGCACATCTTCAAGACCTGTATCTAGTTTACAGGGAATCTATTTTTGCAGCCCCAGAAACAAAACTGAAAATAAGGACACACTTCATTTGTTTAAAGGGGCTTGTTTTATTTTTGTATACATGTGGACAGAAGCTTCTACTTAAAAGAACAAAAGTGAAACAAAAAAAATCCATAATAACTTTAGGATGTCACAGAACGTTACTTGCCTGTAAGCAAGTTTTTTGTTTATTCCTTTTTTTTCAAGGTACTTCAACTGCAAATTCATTCCAAACTTTTAGTTACAAGGTTTTGGGATGAGGGATGCTGGGAAAGAAATTTAGCTTAAGGAGTTAAGGTTGTTCTCTGGCAACCTAGACAAACACCGTATTTTATATTTTCTGTGCCTTAAAAAACCTAATGCAGTTATTCCAATTTGGACATTCTGTTTAATTTTACCTAAGTGCATGATGAGTGCATTTGGTAAATCATCTGACAGAAACACAGGAAATGTCATTTGGAGTAAGGAAACAATTCATTTGTTCCACCATCTTGTATTTGACAGTAGCCTGACAGACAAGATGGAAGTTACATCATGCTGGTCAATTTGATCCTGACTCACTGAGTACTGAGTCAAAAGGAAAGAATGTTTTGGACTACAGAAAAGTATAAATAGTTCTATCTACAGAGGCAGTATCTTCCGATGCCCTTTCATGAATTGCTTAGGTTCTGATCAGAAGCCAGCTTAGACACAGCAAGATTTTATTAGCTTAAGTACAGAACGATGTGAACCGAGTCACAGTGCTTTTGAATTCATTAGCCTTCTTGGAGTATAGTAACATCATGAACAGTTCTGCTGACTCCAGCACAGCACTAAGGTTAATCAGAAGCCTGAAGTTGCTTGGGTATGTTTGGGTGCACTGGGTACTGTGCGCCCCATGCTACTTGGGACTCCTTCAAAGAAGTTATCTCTTACCCTGAGTAAAGGAGAGTTGATCATAATTATAAAGATATTCTAGGGTTAACTAGATGATAAAAGGCTAGATGCTACTCAACTTCATAGATGAAAGAGTCACCTATGAAGGGGCAGAATCTCTCTGTACAGGCCATTTTGATTCTAGGACAAAATCCATGAAGCATAATTAGGCTTCTATAGCCTCTTCTTCAGTTCCCAAAATACCTGTCATCTTTGTATTCAGAGAGCATAGCTATGAACCCAAGGTGCTGACTCCACAGTGGTGGATAGCATTGTACCTCTCTGCATGGAAATCTAATACTGTCCACAATATCCCACATACCACAGAAAAACAGAAGTCAATACAAAAATGAATTCCAATGAGTGATTTGTGCTACTGCTTTAATAAGTGCTTTGAGAGAAATCTGCATGATTGTTAATTTGGTGATAATGCTTTATAGGGAAAAAATGTTATTGTGAGATAAAATAAAAACATTAAAACCCATACCTTTTAATTTTCTCTTCTTGCTTATTTGCATGCTGTTTGAGTAAGATGTTCTCATCACGTAATCGAAGAAATCGGTCTTCCAGTTCCTCTCGACTGATTCGTGACACACCTTGTCGAGCTTTTACATTCTGTGTAGCTGATGACTCTACCCAAATCAAGACAACTTTAAATTACATTCAATACATTCAACAACATGTAAATCCAAAGTCTAACTAATTTTGAAATACTAAAAGAAAAGATAATGAGAGTTTTCAAGTAATTTGATATTTTACACTTGTATGGTCTATTGATCATTTTTTTTCAGATTTATTGGCATATTATTCACCTCCTCTTTCCTCCCTCTTACAGATAAAAAAAGTAATTAAAATGATACAGCAAACTGATTACCTACTAGACAACACAGAGGAAATAGTTTATCAAGTAACAAGGTACTGTCAAACACACTACTTAAAACAGTAAGATGATCATTAACACAGAAATGCTTTCTAATCTGTTTCAAAGTTAACATACCCTCTTGAAGCTTGAACAGATTAACTCATCATTCTGTAAATTTACTCAGATATAAGACTAAGCCCAGTAGTTCCATTCTAATAGCAGCTGAGTAACGTATCAGAATTGCATAGTACTTTTGGGTCCCATTTTGTTAAATGGGTCTGGTCTTGTCCTCAATTCAGCAAAAAAGTCCTCTTTTCTTCTGGAAGGATGAACATTATAGCTCAGTGAGATTTCCAGTTTTTAGCATCTCACAGCAACTCCCCTCTTATAACAAGGAACATGAACACAGAATGGGTCATAGTATCTTTCAGAATTTAACCCAGATTTTCAATGGTATTTGAACTTAATTTTGTGAGTGGGAATGTCAGAAACATTTTTGAAAGAAACTAAAGAAGCCATTGATCAAAGTCTATAACTGTAATAAATAGCAGCTGGTACAAACCTTGTAATCCTCCAATTCCAGCTAGAGTTAGACCTACATCTCTCACAGGCAGGTCCCCCACTGTTTCATCAGCTGGAACAGACATGGCTTATCTACGGATAGCAAAATTCAAATGAAAGTCTTCTCCATCTGTAACTTAAATGGCAAGACTAGAACGAACAACAATACATCATATAAAATGAAGAAAAAAAGTAGCAACAGACTCACTGAAATGACAGACTCGTACATTGCTTTAAATGCTCCTATCTCAATTGTATCACTCTGATGACAATCTAAACTTTCAAGTTTAATATTATGCCACTTTTAATCTATGCACAAAATAAGTCTTCTTTGTAATGCCACAGCTCCAATCGTATTTAATGTATACAGAACTAGATTTTTAAAGTTCTAGTTCTGTTGTCTTCAGTAATCTTTGGACTAAGGCCATATTTCTAAGTGCATGTGGGAGGGAGACCTCTGGGGGGGTGTGTATTTTTTTAATTGTTTCTTTGTTCATTTTAAGACAGGTCAAAGCTTAAGGCATCAACTGGTAGATGAGTAATGCCATCTTCCACATTCTGAATGGAACTCTTTGAAACAGAGGTGCTGGGGGTTATGAAGTCATTTCAGTGTTGCCTACCATTCTCTTAGTCTTCTTTCAATCACTGTCATAAGAGAAATTACCTTCTAAGATAGAGACTCTCCTATGAATGATTCTCATAAATCTGAACGCATTTCTTTCTTGAGGCAAAAGAAAGCTTAGTTACATGACAAAATGAGATTAGGGAAGTATTAATGTGAGAAAGTGCTATATTTGTTTCAGTGTAATATATGAAGACATTTGTTAACAACTACTGTTTCTCTCTTCTCTTACAGTAAAGAAAATTAGATGTTGACCATAGAGTCCAGTAAGTCTGAAACAGCATGAAAAGATAGACACGAAGTCCTTTGGACAGTCTTTTTTCCCCTGTTGTTATAGTCTCTAGGTGATTTAAATCCTTAGTGAACCCCAAAACATCTAGGAATGCATTAGGAAATTAGCAGTGATGCCCTGCATCAGAGGACAGAAGTGATGCAGTATAATCCACAGACATTCCATGAAGTATCTGTTAATTTTTCATAACCTAAACTGCTGCTAAAGATATGTCTTTCTTTTACCAGTAAAATCTTCTATCATAAACAAGTCTACTTATGGCTTTGTCCAAAAGGAATGAAAAGGATTAATGGAAGTTTAGTTTCCTATAAGGCAATCTCGCTTCCCATCTTTTGCTTTTTTTAATCCCTAAAATTTAGGATAAAGTATTATTTTCAGCTTTCACTGTTTATAACAACCTGAACACATCTTTGTTTTGTGTGGAACAAATGCTTCCTTGCCATGACTGTTGAAATGGCTGCACTGGTCTACACTTGTAGATTAGCAGTAAGGTTCCTGTTTCAACGCTGTCAGTCACAGAAATGGAGAATACTACTTTGGGATGCTGAGGTCCATGGCATGTGGCCATTGTAACCAATGGCACAATTCTAATGACAAATACATATCAACTGGAATCCAGCTCCTCGGTGTTCTCAGCTCTTTTTGTGTTATTCACACAAATCCCTCAAAACTTTTTTGTAATTTGTTAAATTAGTGTTATCTGCAGTCATTGACTTCATGCAGCTCTAGGTTCATTATTGCGGTCAATATTACATGTCACTGTATCAGGATCACTACAGCAACTGAGATTAAAGTCAAAGAGAAACCTTTACTTCTAGATGATCAGTCCAAATTTGGTTCATGATGGTAGCAAGAAGATGAGGCTGCCATTATACATCTTCCTAGAATGTGGTTGTCTTGGTCTCCACAAATCAAAAAATGACAGGGCTTTTAGGCAAATTTCAGAGAGGTCAGGAGCTAAATAATATTTTATCAGCATGATTCCACAACATTTGTGATCTATCAAAATCAATCTTCAACAACTCTACCACAATAATAGGCACAGGCAAGCATTACTGGTTTTCACTATTTGCCACTTGCTAAAGAAACTTTGCTATGGATATCTGCCTGTTAGTTTCAGTGTGAAAGAAGTCCATTCATTTAAAAAACAAAAACAAAACAACACATGCTTGTCCTTCAAATAAACAAACAAACTCCACCCCTGCCAGTAGTAATCCATTAGCGGCTGCAGCAAATACACACAGAAATATTGAAGTTATAAGCAAACAAACATAGAAGGGCTGTACCTGAAAGCCAGTTTTTACTGGCAACATGACATGAAGACAAGTGACAAAATAAAGCTCAATAAATCTAAAGTCCCAAAAACTTAGAAAAGTGAAATTTTCAAAAGTAAAAGGAAGAATCAGTTGTTTCATTTTCATTACAAAGTGATGGAAATTAAGTATTCAGCTTTCTTTTCTGTCACAGGAAAAGTAAACAAACAAACAAACAAAACCAACACAAATGAACTGTTTTTATGAAAAGAGTGCTTTTAGATAGAAATAGTACAACCCTGCCTTCTGCTTTTAGGGAGGCAAAATATAATTACAGACTTAGAATTTATTTGCCTCATTAGTAACATAAGAACTACCTATGTCTTTAATAATCACCAGCAATCATCATTTATGCTTCTTCAGCAAGAGACCTCAACAGCAAATCATGTGTTACATATGTTACAGTTACTTTTTGAATATTACCTATGTGTCAATCACAAATGCTGAAACAAAGTAACTTTCCTTACACTCAACAGTTGCAACATTATTTCTGAAGGCTTATAAAATTTCTCTACCAAGTTCCATATTACTTGTCTGGAAAGCATTTCCAAAGTGATTAAATATGACAAAATTGTACAGAAACACTGCTACAAAAGTGATTGTCCCCAAGAGTCCAACATTTCCTAAGATAAAGCATAATAAAGCAAACAAGGTATAAACTTGTATATGCATCTGGACAGATCCACGTGCCATGCTGAACTTCAACAACTTAAAACGGTTTTTATTTCCAAGAGAGGTTACCCTACAGTCACTTTAGCACTTCTTGTTCCTAAAAAATAAGAAAAAAAGAACTTCACTTACAAAGAAAGGGAAGTTTTCCATGTCTGTGGGATTAATTTATAATAATTTCGAGTTTGGTATAAGCAGGAATTTTAGATATATTTACTGAAGTTAATGAAACTGTAGCTTTCTTATACACTGCACTACTCACAAAACTGGTGCTATCACCACTTGTATCTGACACATTACTATAAAAAACTTCATACAAGTTTGCAGTGTTATGCAAGACCAGATAGTAATAAGCATGAATACTTAAGTATCAAAGCTTATGTTTTAGGTCAAAATTCTTACATAAATCTCAGAAGCACACTGTTCTCCCAACATCATTCAAACGTAGCATGTAGCAAAACTGAGGAGGGATTACTTAAATTTCCAAAAGTTCTCAGGCAGCGGGGCTAGAAAGGAGTTTCTAGTAAAATCTTAAAAGTTACAACACTTAATTGTTAAAACATGGATTGAGAATTTTGTGAGTCTTGGCTGTGGCCAGGACGATGCTTTCCTTACAAAATCCTACCTCATCTCTCTGGTAGATAGGAAATAAAATAAAATAAAATAAATAAATAAAAAAAAAAGGCAGACCACCCACCTATCTTAGCCTATCACAAAGTATTTCCAGCCTACATTCTTCCTCTATTGATTCTTTAAAGACAAACGTTTGCACTCTACTGGGCTTGTCTTCTAAAATAATCTCATTTATTATTTGGTAGGAGTATACATATATATCATCTTTCAAACATTATCTGTTGCAGTGTTGTGAGTTTTAGGAGGCGGAAAGGAAAAAAGGAGAGAAAGTATGGAAGATATTAAGAAATGAGATCATAACATCCTGCTGTAGTCTGAGGGAGGAAACACCTCTCAGACCTCTAAATCCTAGTGCAACATAGAAAAACCAAAACAACCGTGTCTTGCCTTCAACATATTTTACAAGTGTTTTCCAAATTTTTCTTCAGCCCTGACAATAACTCACTGAAGGGGGCAGGGAGAAAAGGTAGCGCTTGCCTCCTGAAGGAACGCCTACACTTGCCGCGTTTTCCCGCCCTCGGGCACAGAAACACAGCTCCCGCCTGAGCCCAGCACGTTTTTGCACACGTAACGGAGGTCACAGCTGAGGCGGGCTGCAGGGCTACTTTAAAACAAACAAATAATAAAAAAAAAAAAATGGTGAGGCAGCCTGCCTTTCCCCCCAGGCACTAAGCTGCAAGCGAGGTAGCCCCGCAGGTCTGAAGCATCCTCCTCGGGAGCGCGGCCCCGGGCCGGGCTCCCGCTCAGCGCCGGCTCCGCCAGCCCCGCTCCGCGGCCGCTTCGGATCCCCGGGCTAGGGGCACCCCTGCATCCCCCTCAGCGGCTCTGGCATCGCTGTCCTCCCCCCGCCGTGCCCCCGAGGAGGAAAAGCTCCCCCCGTACTCACAGCGCCCTGCCAGCCCTACGACTCCTCTCCGCGTCCCGTTAGCAACTGCTGCCGTTGCTACCCAAGCCCTTCCACTTCCGGGGGTCGCGGCGCCCCGCTGCCTGCTGGGAGTCGTAGTTCAGCGAGGGGCCTCGCACCGCCTGCGCGCGGCCCGCGGGACTACCGCTGGCTTCCGCGCCCCGCGGTGCCTGCCGGGGGGTGTAGGCGCCGGGGGTCGGCGGGAGCTGCTCGGAGCGGCTGGCGGAGGCGGCACCATGAAGAGGAGAGCAGGGGAGCGGGAGAAAGAACTGAAGGTATCTGCTCTTTGCTTCCTGCTCCCCCCGGAGAGCCTGCCCGGGGCCAGCCCTCCTCCCGCGCCGGCAGCCGCCGCGCTGGAGCGGGAGCCGCGGGTGAGGGGACGGCGGCGGGGCCGCCGGGAAGCGTGTGGTGAGGGGGAAAAAGCCCGAGCACGGCGGCCGGGGGCAGGAGCGCTGCTGCGTCCCCGCGGCGGCGGCGAGACCCCGGCGGCAGCGGCCCCGGCGGGGGGGGGGGGGGGGCCGGGCCGCCCGGCTTGGCCGCCGCCGCCGCGGGGGCCGGTCCCGCCGGCGGGAGGGGCGCCGGGGCTGCGGGAGCCCCGCTGGGCTGAGGCCGGTCGGTCTGTCTGTCCGCCCGCCCGGGGCCGGGCTGGCTTAGCACTCGTGCTCTTGTTAACTTGGAAATGTTATCTTCCCCTCTGCCGTGTAAGGGGGGGATCCTCGTACGGCAATAATAACGATGTTTACCATCAGGGCAAGATGTTTCAATTTTAAAGGGAGTTCTACGGTATTCTACGAGAAAAATTATACAGGTAGACGTATGTTTGGTTTTGTCACGACATTCTCAGTGAGATGATGCATAATGTAACTGCACTTTTATTTCCAAATTTCAAAGTACCCTTACTCTACACCAAGTCTAACCTAAATAAACATTTTAAAGTCTCGCATAGCACACTAGCTTTACAATGTTTTGTCTTGATGATGTATTTAGATGCGATGCTGTTACATTGAAGGTGTAATTGCACTGTGTAAGTAAACAGCATTGCTGAATGCTTTGCTCTTTCAGGTGCCTTTGAAGGGCTTGTTTTTACCACATTGTACAATACTTGACTGAAACTCTTGATGGTTGTTGTACCTCTGCTGATTTTGTTTACAAAATAGCACAGAGAAACAGTAAGTTACTTGTTTGAAATAATAATGCTGACTTTAGTCATGTTAGTGAAAGGGAGGCTAATTACACTATACATTTAGAAAATGCTTTCTAAGATGGTAATCTGGTTCACCTGTCTTTGCATATAGATTTGCTGGTTTTGGTATTGCTATTAGTTCACTATTTAACAATTAAAGTTATTTCAGTATAGGGGCAGGGAAAAGGTCTGACCCAAGTTTGCAACGAAATATCTTAATAGGAAAATAACTTTGAAGCCTGTTTGCAGTAGTAAGATCCTTAACAACTCTTTAAGGACAACCTGGTCATTTCGTAATTAATATTTCTGCTGTCCCTCATTGCTGAAGGACAGTAGTGTTTTGATTGTGTTCTGCTCTTTCTAGGTATGTGGAAACACATGCACGCGTAAGCTGTCCCATCCAATCCAATGTAATTACATTGCAGGGAAAAAAAACAACCCATGCCTTTTTTTTTTTAACCTATACATTTATGCAATCCATTCAAGGGCTTTTGTCTTTGCAATATATCCCAAACATATTTGGTAATCATATGCATTAGGAGAATAATTGCCACTGATAAGATAATCATTCAAGGATATGTGTGAGGGAGTGAGAGGATAGAAATCTGAACTACACTGCTGAAGGTTGTGGGAGGACAAGGCACTTGACGTATCAGAGGAGCAATGTATAAGAAGGACTCAAGGGGGCTAGTGTGAAAGAGTACTGCCTTAGACACATGTTGTAGGTGCAGAAACAGAGAAGGATGAAAATTATAAAAGATCCCTATAGACAGTTTAAAGTTGTGAATACTTATAGGATGCCTTAGGGAGATGTTGTAAGTTGGGTACTACCTGAGAGAAGCTTTGGGTATATTGGAAGTGAAACAAAAGGAGCCTGTAGAACATCTTGGAATAAACGATGCCAAAGGAGAAGGCAGCAATGGGAAGGGGAGGGCTTATACAAGATTAAATGTATGCTTTCTTTTCATAGGAGCATCCTCATATTGGTATTATTTCATAAAATTTAGAAATGTAATCTTGGGGCTCCTGGCACTATGCAAATTCACCCTTCAGTCTCTAGGTTTAACCATTGTTTGCTTATGTTGATCACCTAAGAAATGCTGAAGGCAAAGGAACTGTGTATTTATTGTAGTAGTCCTGCCAAGACTTCCATTTAGGTCCTGATCAAAATATTTCATAGCAAACCAAATATTAGTGAGGTTAACCCGACCTCTTCTGGAGAGTAAGATTTATGAGGCCTACTAATGAGAGGGAAGTGGTTTGATAGAGAAGCTGGTTTGGATTATATATCTCCTGGCAATGTCTTTGTTCTGGAGAAGTAAATCCTGAATAAAATTTCTTGTTTTGCTACAATTGTGTACAGTTAAATGCTATCTGTCAGAAGTCCAGTGATTGGCTTTTGCTTTGTAATTACGTAGTAGGTTTCTTACATGTCATAAGCTGTTCTCTCTCTGTCAAATTTTCATGTGTACAGCAAGTTTTGATTTATGCTGTTATAAAAGAACATTTCTGTTCCAAGTACATGTGGTAGAAATTCTTTAGAGTGCAGTACTGTCACACAGCAATTTCTACTTTGCAGATCACTCAACGGGATTGAGTAAGATTGAGTGTGTAGCAGAAATGGAGCTGTTTATGCTAGTATTTGCTGTTCCAAGCCCAAGAGGAGGAGGACACAAATTCATTCCTGGGAAGAGGGTCTGAAGAAAGTTGGGAAACAATAGCCAGAAGTTAATTACTCAGCTGTCTTAAACACCATGTTGGGGATGCTAGTGTCCTGTGGAATATTTCTCTAGTCTTAAGTGGACAGCAAAACATAATTATTCCGAAGTTTCTAAAGACACCTTTGGAGATGTTGCATGCCATCAGCTTCTCTGGTCTTCCCAATAGCAAATACTATTTCTGTGCATAAAACCAGAGCTGCTGGAGTAGATGTTGCTCTGTAGCTGGAAAGACTTTTTAATGTAACAGTCCATTGGGCATGTATTTTGTTTGTTTGAGTGTGTTTTAATTAGCAAAGTTTATAGCTATTTTGAATCTTTGTTTCTTCATGCTGTTGGTCAGAGTTTTGGTCAGCTTGCAGTAAGCTTTCTTTTTCTGGGTGAAGAAAAGGTACCTCATAAAGTAAAACTAAATATAAACCTCATATTTGGTAGTGTACTTAGACTATTTTCTCCTTTTACATTTGGAAAGAAAGCGGTTTTGCTTTTTCAATGTTAATTATCTTGATTAATATTCAGAGGTTAGTTTAAAAAGTTAATCTTTAATGTAAGCCTGTTCTCAAACTTACTTAGTGGAATTGTTTTTGTTTTTTTTTTTTTTCAAGTAAGTTTCAGTGTGACAGATGCTAAGTCCTAGAAACTACCTTTATATGCTTTCTCTGGACACTCTTTGCATCTTAAGACCCTGTGACATTACTGTGTGAAAGATAAGATGCTGAGATAGTCTAGAGTAGTATTTTCTTTTACTTTAAAAGGATTACATTGATGGGTCTTTGGAATAGACAGCTAAGCCCCGTTCACAATTACCTTATGTAGCTGTTTATGCTAATTCACATTACTGTGAAACCAGAACCGACTACAGAGAATGTATTCCACAGACATTACTGTTATGTTTGTACAGCTCCCAGCACAGCTGGGACCCCAATCCAATAAAGTCATTGCTATACAAATAATAAATGCATCAATATGCACATATCTGAATATTCACAAGGGCTTTTACAAAGATATTCATGCACAATTTCACATTTGTGGGACATGTTAGACAAAGTGGCAAGGAAATATAAAGATTTAAATAACACCAAGCTTTGCATGTATTTTATTTACAAGGAGGAAAAGGGAATATACGGTGTTTTGGCTGAGATTTCAATAAAAAAGTCTTATTTCTTGCATTTTCCTCATTTTTGCTGGCTGGAAAACAATATATATTTACAAGATGAAATAGGTGACTTCAACATATTAATACTCGGGGAAAATAGGCAAATATTCTCAGAGCACTTAAGATCAGGGTCATGATTTTAGGATTAATGCTGAAAAATGGCACCCATAGCATGCAATGAAGTATATGAACTTTAACATTGTCTTATCGTAGTTTGTTCAAATATTATGTTCATTTCTTGTTTCCTGGTATTGTTTTGCCTCTTAAGATATAAAAACGTACTACGTTTTCTAATTGAAAGAATAACTGTATTCTTTTAGAAGCTGTATTTAGAAAAATTAATGAAAAAGTTTAGATGCAGTTAAATAAGCTTCTTGTCATGTCATATTTCTGCTTAGGTAAATGGTGTGCAGGTTTTAGCAGAATCAGCAGCCAATATGCCAGTAGCAATTTTTGTGGTAATCACGTTATTGGCCCTTCCCATTATTAATGAGGCAATAATTAAGAAATAGTGTTGATAGTCACATAACACATGATTTGTATATTGGAAATGGTCAGGTAGAAGCCTTGCATATGCAGAATAAAATACAAGAAAGAATGAGTGGCAAATGTTCCTTGCTTTTAAATTCATCACATTCCTGCTGCTTAAATTGCCTCAGCTGCTAATGCTGGAACCATTACAGTAATGGACTTGGCAAATGAAGGAGAACCAAGACATACACACTTTATTACTGGAGGGGTAATTTTCTCTTCATCTGTAATAGCAGCAGTGCCTAGTATTGATCAGACCATCAAGATACTAATCCTCTGTAAAATTACTTGTTATAACTGAAAATGTGTTAATCCAAATCAGTCTGTGTCCTGACTTTCTACTTACTATTGAATACAGACTATTAGATGGTTTATTTTTTGTGATTTAAAGCCTTTATATTGATAATAGTAGGAGCTTCCTTTGCAAGAGCGTGTACTTAATCTTAGCTATGGCCCAGGGTTGTCTTTTTGTTTTAACTAGAACATCACCCATTTAATTAAGAAGTGCGTGTCTATCTTGCTGCTCTGAATTATATTGCTACTTTAGGCCCTGCAGATTTATTAAACATGTTGTTTTACATTCAATCTCTAGTTTTTGCTGTAAATAAGAACAGATCTATGCTTCACATATTCAAACCTTCTAAGATCTTGGCGATAAGGATGTGAGGAGCACGGGTCCTGAAAACACTGATGGATGTTTTGCTGATTGGGGCCTGTAAGGCTATTGTCTATGAGAGTGATGTAAGAGAAGGCAAATGTCAGAAGTCTGAAGGTCTTCAGTTTACTTTGATCCTTGTGATCAACTACACAAGACAGTGGTATGAGAGCTGTGCATATTCCGTATCCAAAGATACACTTTTGGGAAGGCTTTTTCTGTTTCTTTTTTTTTCTTTTCCTTTTTCTTTCCCTCTGCTTTATCTGTTTTTTCATAGTCTTGTATGTTAAGATTGTAAGCTCATGACTGTTACTTGTATAGCCTCTAGCCAACTGAAGTTTTGGCTTGGTTGCATGCCATGGGTATAATAGCTGTTACAGGTACACAGTGCCTTGTAGGACATGGCTGCACAAAATGGTTCTATTAACCCTGACCTTTCATTAGACCTATTGATATGGTCTCCTACCACCTGATAGCCGTTGGTATCTTGCCAGTTTATGGTGGTCAAAAACAGTCCTAGAAGTGGGACAAGATGCAGAACTGGTTGCTTATTTTAAAGAATCTGCTAATGTTCCATACATTTTAGGAAATTGTTATTGTTGTTGTTGTTATAGTGTCAATTGGATTTTTGCTCTGGCAAAACAAACAGCAAGTGCATTTACCTAATTGTCTCTCTGTTTTCTTTTGTCATAATTTAACTGATTCAACTTTGATCATTTAGAGATACTTCACATTTCCTAAAAGGTATTGGAGTTCCAATACTTTTACAGGGATTTTGATTTCTTCTCTGCCTCAGAACACTACATTTTTTTTTTCCTCCCTTCTAATAAACAGTATGAACAGAGCATATGTTACTTGCTTAATTGCAGTTTCCCTCTTGAAGAGTCTCTTTACTGTAATTTTCAAGATGGCAGACTAGAAACGTGTACAGCAAAGCATCTTGTGTGATGATGTGGAGGAGTTTACTTATTCAGCTGAAAGCTATGCTGCCAAATATAAGATGAACTGTAAAGTTTTCTGTTGTCATAGTAGATTTGCAACTAGACTGTTATTAAACAGAGTATGTTCTCAAACAGCAACACTGACACAAAGAAAACAGTAATTTACAAATGAAGTGTTAGATGTGCGGTGTCTAAAACTGTGATGATAGTCATTTACATTCTTTTGAAATACTTGTGGCATTCAGGAAAATTAAATTTACCCCCAAGAAAACCTGAGGGAAAGTATGTGGTGGAAATCCTTCCTGTTTTCTGTAGAAAATAAAATTTCATGTGGATTGAATTTTTGATTTTGAATGAACATCTTGTTGAAGAGAAATCTTTTGGAAGTTGCTAGCAGGTGATTCAATTTCAGAAAGCCAGGTAGTCTCAGGTGTAGGTTACTCACCTGATTCTGATTCTGAATTTAGCTTATAATCTTAGAAGTTTCAGATGGAAATAGGCATTTTTGAAATGTAGTGGTAGTGAAATGTCCCTGCTGGAAGTGCAGTACTGGTCCTACTTTAACTTTGTTTTTAATAGATTTGGAAAATACTTAATGAATAATTATTATACTTTTCCCTTTTGCAGCAGGTAGGATTCAGTTTCATCTGACAGGTTAGTAAAAACTAGATCAAACCTATGCAGCCTTCACCTGAAGCAGGAGTGGGCTCTCATACTTTTAATAATTAACCAATTTCTTAAATTATTTAATTAACCTTTAATGACCAAGAGCATCCAAAATATCAGATGATCCTCTTCCCTTCAGTTGAGACTAAAAAGCACTATAGTGTATTACTGTATTCTATTAACTTCACTAGTGAAGTGCAAAACATAGGTTATGAATATTTATTGACATTTAAAGTGTGGGACAGATTAAACATATCTTTGAAGCCTTCTGGATAGGAAATGATGGTGGTGTAATTTCAAAACACTTATTTTTTAGCTACTGGAGTCTTACTGTGGGAGAAAACTACCTTATTTAGCTTAACTGTTTTTTTGCCTTTGTACACGTGCTACACCACTTTCTGAAAGAATTACATCTTTATCTTCTAGAACTTGTTCAGTTTCATTTTGCCCTTTTATCTGCTGTTCATCCCACCATTTTTATTTAAGACTGTAAAGTTACTTTAGTGTAACTGGAATTGTCACCTTTGCCCTCAGCTAGTCAAATAGTTTACCTTGAGGGAAGCATTTATCTCCCACTTTCATTATTATTATTTTCGTAGCTGTAAAGATATATATTTTATGTCTCCAGAAGGCTGTAACAGTGAAACGAGGTATTGATCTGCTGTATTTGGCAATTTCTTTCCACCTTGCCATCGATATCATGTCAGCCTCTGTCTGTACTGTGGTTGACCTCACAAATAGCTCTTTATGTTCCCATTGGATTCAAATGATATACTATGCTCAAAACTAAATCAATGAATGATTATAAAGTTTTTAGTATTATTTCATAACCCCCAGGCAACTGATACTTCATGTGGTGAATACTTGAAAAGGTCCTGATTAAAATATATTGCTGATTCTGTTCTAAGGTTTAAAATTGTATTGAAATCAAACATCCCATAATACTGAATTCAGGGTTGTATTTGTGTACTTCTGTACAGATTCTAAAATTACAGAAATTTTTGCCCGTAATTCACTGGAGAGACTCCAGTCTATAATGGCAAAATACCTTACTTAAAGTAAAACCTCCCACTTCTGCATGCTGTGTTCTCTGTTTTGAGTGCAGAAATTTCATGCACTGGATCCTGCCAGTGAAAGAACATGAATATTACTCTGTATGTGCTTTTTGAGTTAAAAATTAAGGTAAGGATCAGCTAAGGTTTTCATCTCCAAAAAGGGTACAGCAGGATTAAGCGATTTAGGGATTGGAAAACATTGTTACTACTGCTCAGTAGTCATACACCTTCCATATACTTCTAACAGCTTAACTGGTAAAAATAATGTTCAAATACACATTGAAAAATTTATTTTTTTAAACTCCAAATGGGAGTAGGTAGGATTTTCACAAGAATTTGAAGGACTTTAGAAGCCCAGTCCTATTGATATTGAATGTACACTTGAGTTGAGCAAGAAGCATTTGAAAATCTGGTGTCTCAAAGCAGTAGGCCTCTTGAAATGTGTATCTGTGTTTGGAAAGGACTAACTGGAGGTTGTATACAGAAAGATAGGTTCATGCAAATTAATTAAACAGCAACTTGTAGATCTGGAAACAATTTATATTTGGCTGTATTCTCTTCTGAATTTCTTCAACATTTACTTCTACTGTAAATAGTATCATTGCAGCAAGTAATGATGCTCTCATGCTTGAAGGAAGTACTTCTTTGTCTGGTATCTAAATCGTGTGATGGTAAGCAACTTCAGATGGTAAAATATTGAGCAGTGTGCTATGGGGCGTATGTGTGTACCGAATTACAGAGTGCAAACAGAACAAATAACTTTCTCCTGCATAGTTTCTTTGGATTAAATTATTTGGGGCCTTCATCATAAACAATGCATATAAACAACAGTGATATGACCATCTTTCTGGGTTGGAAAGCTTATTTAGAGTCAGAGTTTAGATAGAAATTTCTGATAAAATTTTTTAAATAAAATGAACATTTGTCAAACGTAAGGCTTCTGCAAGACATTTACTCAGAAAAATTGTGGAGAAGTGTTCCAATGAGATGGATTTAGGGTATTTCAATGATGTATTCTGAGACCACATGAGTGGCGTATTTTAGTATGTAATACAGTATGCATTGGAAATTTTACCAAACCTCTGATTGGTTTGAAACTCTTTTGGTAAGCCTGGAGTTTTTCTGAAATACAGCGGAAAAAATTATGTACAGCAGCTGTTATGAAATTCAAAAAATTCACTTCTGTCTTCTATCCAGGCAGGATCCAAAACGTAATTTTTACTAAATTTGTTATTTCAGACTTTGTATTTGATGAGTATAATGGGTCTGACCTGATATGATATTAGATCAAAAGGCAGTTCCATTCCCTGGGTTCCAGCCATTCCCTTGTCAATCCTTCAGAATGAGATGGGTTGAATCAGTTGTGTGGCTTCTTCCATCTTTGGTAATGGGGATGAGAAACTGTTTTGGGTTGGGTTGGGTTTTTTGCTGTGATGACTAGTTCAGTAGGCAGTTATCTTTTGTGGGTGTTCTGTTTTTTGCTATTGGCATGCAGAATGTAAGAAGTACCATATTGGTGGTTTTGTTTCTTTTTGAACTTCATGAAGATGGTGGTAGTTGAACTTTTCAAAAGGAAAATTATGGGGACAGAATTCTCCCATTCCTTAAAACAGAAGCTATGACGCTCCTGCATTGTCAAGCTTGGAAGCCTCCCAGTATGCACTGTCTCATTTCTTTGACTTCTGTTGCTGGGGTCTGAAAAAAATAGTCCTGTGATACAGTCATATGGACACTGTCAGTCATGGTTCAGTGGAAAGTGTTTATGGAAAACATTTATACGTAGACAAAAGTGAGATAAAAGCAGATTAGGATTACTGTCGACGTTTTGATTTTCTAGCCTTATATTTCACTTTAAAAGACTTCAAAAATCATTTACTTGCATTAGTTAAAGCTCATATTCCTGAGTGCCTTCCCAATTTTGCTTGAATGTGTCACAGGAGTTTCTGTATATTTGCGAACAGAGCTGTTCTGTACTGTGTGTTATATCTATCTATATGATACACTGTGCACTCCTTAGATAACAGTAACAGGTAATGTAGTAGGAGATCTAACACACAGTTTGGGTCTCTCTCTTACTTTATCTTTCCTGTTGCCAGTATCGCCTTCTCTCAATGCTTTTTTTCAATATATATATATATATATATGTATATGTATTTTTAAAAAGCTTTGTTGTTCTTCTGGGTTTCTTTGCATTATTAGTATGAATATTTTCAAGTTACATTGCATGAGCTTTTCTCCAGTATTGTTGCAAATAGGACTTGAAACTTGTATGAAATTTCCTGACTCTGGGAACTGGTACTTCAGAAAACTCATAATCACTGACTGTTGCAAGTTGTGGTGCTCGATAACAGTATATAACAGAGTTTTTGGTGGTGTTCTAGCCTAAACACTTAAAATAAGCCATAGATACTGGTCAGCCTTCCCTGAACTGTTTTAAAAATGTCTTATGTTACGGAAATATTTGCATTATACAGTGTACTTACTGGTGGCTCCTCAGTGTATCTTCTCATCTTGTATTATTTCGTAAGTTTATTCCCACCAAGCATCTCTGGAGTAGGGAGGTATTTTTCCCTCATCTACAAATGGAAATTACAGTGCAGAGAAACTTTACCTTTCTAGTTGTCACAAGTAAATTGGTAATGTATGATTGGCATCAGATACACTGCTTGCATTGCTTGTGACCAGGAGGGGTGTGTGCAGGAGGTCCGGTTTGTTCGGGCAGGGTCTGACCACCTGTAATGGCTGGTGTGGCTGTGGGGGGGCTGTGGGTGTATTGGGGGATGCACACTGTGCAGCTCCTGATGAAGGAGTCAGGAAGCACAGTATGTGTGCAGCAGCATTAAGCGCTTCAGCAATGAAGGGTGAAATCAGGACATCCAGAATTGAATATCTGGAAATCTCAGACTAATACAGAAGTGCTTCTGAATTGATTTGGACCTCATTATAAGACAGAAAGTGGAAGCAACTGGGGAAAATGGATGTGTATCCAAACAAGTCTTCTAACAATTAAAGCATGTATTTTTCCTTCTCGCACCCTCATACAGTATAAAAGATGTTGATGAGCTTTCCCCAAATTGATAATTTCTGCTATAGATAGGAACTTCTTGCCAATGTAGAAAAGCTTTGGAATTTGTCCTTCAGTCCAAAAGAAGTTGAATTATGGTTTTATCCTTCTGGCTTCCTGAAAGCCATTCATTGTGATCAGGACAGTAGGTTAGTCATTATCTAGGATTTGCAAAGTGTTGATATTATGACTTGTGCAATAGAAGATATGAATATAGTTCCTGCCTTAAAGAGGTTGTGCTCTGTGTGTATATCTTTGTATATGACAGACAAGTGGTTTTATGCTTCACGATCCAAATGTGTTCCTCATAAATAATGACAATTCATTTTCTCTTTAGTTTGCAAAGCACAGTTTGTGAATAGGGTCTTTAATGTGTCGGTATCATGACAGAAATTGGTACAAAGCAGTTATGTCACAAGCGGGATGATACCAGTGACCCAGGAAAAAGAAACAAGCACTTTGCATGTTGATCTGTTTTGTTAAAGGGCAATATTTGGCCCTGTAAGTGCAGGAGAGATGGACTGTTCATGAAAAGGGCATAAAGAGCTAACCCATATGATCCTTTGTCAGCCTGATTAAATTTAGTGTCAAACATTCATTCATATGAAAGATGAGTGGCATCACTGTTTATCTAATAAAAAAAAGTATTTCTATTTTTCCTGAAGTCTTTTATATGTTAATAGAGGCAAACGTGAATATGATCACATAATTTAAATGTGTAAGTAAAAAATATACATATTTACTGGCAATGGGTTAAAAGTAAGATGTATATGTTTTATGCAAAATAATGCAATTTCATTGTTAATCATGCTGTTCGAGCCATAACTCCACACAAAATAGTGCTTTTAAACAAATAGAGAATACTGTTATTGTACCATTTATAAAAGAAATGCTTAGTATATTTAGAGACTGATGCAAAGGATTTATTTGCATGCTTTAATGTATGCTTCTATGGCTGTATTAATAATAAAATGCAGAATTAAAATTCCAGGTGATTGTATTAGCCCAAATAATAAGGTGTCAGGCCCTGCTTTTTAATACTGGAAGAAGCCCCGATATTTAGAAAAATGGGTACAACGGATGTAATTTTGGAAATAAATGCATGCCATTACAAGAAAATTGAAGAGTTTCTTGTGAAAAAATTGAACTCTTTAATATTAAAAGAAAGGGAAGAGGAAAAGTTTAGATGTTTTTCCCCTCACCCTTCCTTCCTCACCAAATGTGGCCTGCTTAAAACAACTGCTGGGAGTTCTGTTTAACGTTATACTTTGCATGCATTTGTGATTTGAAATAAAAAAAAAAAAGTAGTCAAATTTGAGAGAGACAGTTTGAATGGCATGCTGTCAGTTTGGCTCTTCATGAATTGGCAGTGGTCTCATTTAGGACCTTCAAATATGTGTCTGCCTGGACAGAATGAGAACATTTTGCATGTTCTTCAGAAGACAACCACTCCTTGCTGCCTCACAGTATTCAGTGGTGCATGACAGTTGCCCTTCATTGCTGTCTTCTTTGAACTTAACCTTTGACCATCCACTTAGTTGCTGCGCAACGGTTGGAGCAGGCCAGGATGTTCATGAATGACGGGCATCGGCCTGCAACGTGCTTGTCATTATTTGACTGTCAAAAGTAGCCTGCCATTGGGCTCCATCAAGGTTTGAAACCTATGTGCAGCAGTCCATATTACTTAACTTCCAAGACTGTCAACAGAATGATCAAATGTGCATAGAAAATGTGTGTTGAATAAGTCTTTGATCATAATATAGGGAGACACTTTTTGTGTGTGCTAAATGTATTCATATGACTTTCACAGGGCCAAGAGGTTGAATCTGCTGCCATGGTAAAAAGTGAACTGTTGTCTCCTGTGGTCTAAGTTTCAAATAGCACAATTTAGATTTGAACAGCTCTGCCAGTTAAACTCTCAGCTTGTCTTGCGTATCCTATCAGCTCTTCAGCCAGCAGTATAAGCAGTGAGATACTAGACCAGTGGTGCCTGAGGTTAGCTGTCAAGCTGGAATGTTATTTTGGATCTTGCTGTAATGTAATATTATAGAAGGAGGTCAGGCTGTGTGATTTGTAAAGCAGTTGTGCGAACTTAAAATGACTGAAGTGTTGTTTATTTCAGGTGCTTTTTTTTTTTTTCTCTTGGAAGAACTGAAGAGAAGATAGAATTTATCAAAAAAAAAAGTAAAAAACCTAAGGCAGTGTAAGATGGTCATTTTCTCTGAAGTACAGAATAGGGTGCATAAAAGAGCACCAAAATTCAATATGAAGAGTCAGTAAGGCTGCAATTCACTAAGTAATAATCACTTGACATTGAAAATATTTAACAGACAGATGTACTTGTATCTTCTGATAATGAATGCTGAAGGCATTTGGGATTGAACCTCATACTTAATTTAACGAATGGGAATTGTACCCTTGGGTTAATTAGGAACATAGGCTTGGTGCATAGGTAAATCACTTATGCAAACTATCATATATTAGCAAATACTTTGAATTACTTCATGCTTGGAATCCTGCTTTACTGTAATATTCACTATTCACTTGGGCAAAAGCCATCTGTAACTGCAATTTATTTTATTGAATTTCAAACATGTCTGTTTTCTTCTCTCAAAATATCCCAGTTCTTTTGAAATTGAAATGATATATCAAAATTACACCACAAAATACAAGTATCAGCTTAAAAAAACAGAGATTCATTTAGAGCTTGTTCATAGTGACTTCTATGCAGCACAAAAATAGCATTATCTTGCTCGCTGGCTATACTTTTTTTTTTTTCTTCATGTTTCTAAACATCATCTTGCTAATTTAGTAAAAAGAATAAAATCATAGATAGTGGTTACTGGTTAGATTGCTTAGATTCAAAAAGTGTGTTATTTTCATAACGTTTTTGCCCTCCGTATATTTTCTGTACCAGTTTTTTTTTTTTTTTCTGCTTACAGTGTCATTTGCAAGAGACCACAGTTCAGATGCACTGACCTAAAAAATTAGATTGTGTCATGGAGATCTCTTAGTCTTTGGTCTTCTTGCTCTTAAGTTTAAATGCTGCTGCAGCTTAATAAAAGTCTAACTCTTTGATTTCAGTCTTTGCTAATGCATTAATATGTGCCTAGTCTGAAATGGAGTATGAACTGGATGCGTTCAGATGTGTGCTTGTGTACCTATATGTATATACGCATGCTATAAATGTGCAAAATTATTTGGGAAATGAAGTTGTCTGTAAAATGACGTTCTCCTAAAGGCTTCGTTCTGGTCACAAAGTTGCTGTTACTAAGTTTTGATTTATGTTTCGCTGTTCCTGAGTAATGTATACTTATGCAGTATGTTTTGGTGAAGGAGGACTGAATTTTGAAAGTGTGTATATGCAAAAATACAATCATTTAAGTATACAAATAAATAATAAGCACTGAAATAATGAGCCATTATGTTTGTTGATATGGTCTCTGAACTCAAAACTCCTGTCTTGGCCTTGGCCTCAGTGGTTTAAAAAAATGTTACTGATATCAAAATGAATAGAAAAATTAACCAGAATATTTTAAAAAATAAGTTATTTTCCATTTCAGAAAGACATTGCTCTTTCTTTTACTGTACAAATAAAGGTTTAATTTCTACTGGGAGTTAATAATATGGTTTGTAGTTGTGCTCCTGAGGAAAAAAAGTTTAGAATCTTCAAGCACAGATCTGTTGTTTGAGTTGGTGTGGAATGCGTGTTCTTTCTCTGAGTAGAGGCTGGTCTTTTGCCTATTTTGAAGTAATGTTTTACACCTATGTGCAGAGGAAACTAGGTATCATTATGCAGTTTATTGCAAGTGTGTTTATATATTTCCAAATACAAAAAGTCCTTTTGTGAATGCTGTCCAGTCTGTGTAATAACTAAGCAGTTCGTGTTGATGTTCTTGCTCTTGCCTTGCAGATCTTTTTAACTTATCACTATTTTTAAAGGATGTAGAGAAAGGAGTTTATTAACATAAAATGCAATAAAAAGTAAATTCTCATGTACAGATGGTTATGTATTAATAATTAGGAGGTGGTGTGTTTGTGTTTTCATATTGTCTTAAAAGATATAAGGAACATTGCCATAAAAGTGTTCTCCAACTTTCTTTAGACATTAGAATCAAACGTTTGAAAGTGACAACAAAGTGAATAAAGACAACAGCAGTTAAGTGCTATTTTGTTTTGTGTTCTTAATCAAGAGTATCCTGACTGAAAGGCAAATGTTAATTAAGCAAAGAAACTTCTGAAGTTCTTTTCAGGATAGCAGGAGCTGTAGATGTGCTTTTTATTTCAACTTCATAAGTGTTCAAAAACTGCATACGTGTACTTGAGAGGTTAAACATCCATAATACTCGACGGTGTTATAGGAGAAAAATAAATCCTATTACCCCAAATAAGAGAGGTAGATACCTTAAGGGAAGTGCTTTGTTGTCACCTATACTCTCCGCTGTACAAATATCAGCTTGTCACAAAGGTTGGGACCTTTGTAGTGCATTCTTTCAGGGTACAAATCTGTCTCTCTTCTGGCTTTAATGCAATAGCTGTGAAATATCTGTATTAGGTAAAATAGAGGTTAAGGCACCTTAAGGGCACTGAATTCTTATCTCTTTTTACTAGCAGTGGTGTCAACATGTACTAAAATGTGATGACCTACTCTCCTCTTTGATAAAAAGGAAAATGACCTGTCTACCGCAGATGGTGATAGAGTTGCCTGGGGCAGATTATATTGTCACCTTCTTCAGTATTGGTGTGTAGGAAAATAAAAAAACCCAGGATATTTCTGTTTTCCATAGAAGTATTTGACATTTCTAGCTACTGATAAAATACACTCAGGGGTAGAAAGAAGGAACTGGTTTATGCTACCAAACAAGGTTGTGAAGAAATGCAGAGATTCTTTATTGTATGAGCGCTTGGTATCACAGGACACATGATAGGTATCAAGAGATTCCCTCTGACCATTTCAGACACTCAAGGTTCAAGTTCTGCTTTTAACCCTGCTTTCTACTTGTCTGTGGCCTTTTGGTATACAAAATGCTGACATCTCTTGAGTCATACCTTGAAATTCTGATGTACCTGTGTACCGTGCAACTTAAAGAGTTTAATCATGTGCTTGGGTAATACAAGTAACAATATCTCTTATATTCTGTAAATAATTGGTGTCCTATTCAAGACCCTTTCTCTGTAGCATTCTAAAGCATTTATAGTTTTGTAATAGCTAATTTAGTAGTCACTGTGGTTAGTCATTTACTATAACTGAGTGATGAAATATATAAATAACTTTGAGAGTTGATTTGAACTGTAGAGCTGAAACATTTCAAACTGTGTTAAAAGTATTTTAAGTTATTAGTAATATTTCTATGGCGTTCTGTAAATTAAATGAGCTCTTCATGATAATCAAGCTGGACTTAAGGATGAAGGAAAGATTTCTGTTATGGTCTTTATCAATATTTAAGAATAGCGCGTGTTTCAGCATTCATTCACAATTTGCAAGATGGTGATGAAATGCAGAAGATGCTTCTTGTGTGAGTTCCTTGCATAATAATTTTGTCTTTGGTTTGAAAGCTCAAAGATTTCCTTCTGAGATATGATGAAATAGGCCCATAAGGTAGATTTGTTTGCAGCATCCTCTTAGAAGATAAGTGCAGTATTTTTCACCAGTGCTTTACTGGGAGCTTTATGGGCCTTATGCCTGATTCAGTCACATTTATCATTTATTCCTTATCAGTTAAAAAAAGCCTGAGAATGAATTAGTAGTTTGTTGAAGTAATTAAAATGTGTGAGTCTACCTTTATACAGTATAACTTTTGAAAATTAAAAAATAAATGATGAATTTAATATCTGCCCCTTTCAATGGGCTCATTTGGTGCTTGCTGACTAGTGTTCAAAGAAAAAAAAAAACAAATTTTGTTGTTACAGGGATGAGAATCAGGGGGATAGGAAACTGACTTTCTATCGCCAAACTGATACATTTTTTTTTTTTTTCCCTTCATGTCCAAAGTGTGTGTTTTTGTGATGAGTGAAGTGAAGCCATGATATCCGTAAGAGAAAGTTAAAAAGTTTTGTTAAAAGGCACGGAAGCCTTTTAAAGAAAGTGTAAAAAGGATAAACTTTGGTCTAGTTTCTGCCATTTGCAAATGAAACTCATTAAACTATTTGTATCCTAAAGCTGTAAGTTTTCACAAAGAAGGTAGAAATCTGTTGGTATTGGGTTAAATTACAGCAGAATAAGATGAAACTAAAAAGTCAACATTAACTCATGTAAGTCTGATCAATGAAGTGTGTCTTGTTAGATCCTGAAAATTTTGGCATTATATTCTTCTTCTGAAGCCTAAACATTTTAGCTTTTGTTTTCCCTAATTGTTTAGATTTTTTTTTAAAGCATGGAAAAGAGGACATAGCTGTTAGACCACCTTGAAAAAGGACTTTAAGCACACAGTTCTTTCCAACTTGTTGCAAAGGTACTTGAGCTGGGACAATTTCACCTCAAAAGTCTGAAGTTTCCTTAAAGTTGTTGCTATGCCATGGTATCAAGTGCTACAAAGTTGACTTCATCTTGAAAGAATTTTGAGCGTAACAAGCTGATGAATTAAACCAAGTTTATTTTAAACTATTTAAAGTATAGCAGTATCTGTGGAAATATCAATTTAATCCTTAGTTTTTGGTATAATTATAAACTGATATATGGATTAAAAAGTGAAAGAACAGTTACGTCCCAAGAATTTGGATTTATCAAGTGTTGTAGAATGTTTCTAAGGATATCCTAGGAAGGCAATAGCTAGATATAAAGTAAAAGCTTATTGCTTTACAGAGCTTTCCTCTTTCAATTTCTAAGTGTATACAGAATTCAGTGTTACAATGACTCATATTTGACTGGCCCTAATTTTACATGAGTTTATAATTTAACGTGTGTTTAGAAATTTGCATTAACAATCCCACTTATTTATCATCTATTTGCTTTGTTTCATAATCTGTGGGGTTTTTATTTTTTCTGTCAAATACTTTTATTCCAAGGAATATAAGTCAATAACTGGAGATAATCCAGTTCATAAGAAAAATAAATTAAAGAGTGAAGTCAGTAGTGGAGGCAGGCAATGAGCAATGAAGGAACAAAATAAGAGCTCAGAAAGTAGGGACTTGCTGGAAGATCGTAAAATATTAAGGCAGTGTGATATTTTTGGGAGAAGGTTAAATAAGCAGAAAAGTGACACAAAATTTAGTGATGGAGAATCAATAAAATGTGAATTCAAAAGCCAGACACCTAGTGGATTCAAGTGTAATAGCCTAGTATTTATTTGACTGGAATGTAATCAGTGACTTATGTAAACTATACATAAATGAATTTACAGATGTGTTTTGCTGTTTAAAATGTTTACTGTCATTTCCTGAAAAGGAGCTATTACTGTAAGGGTATGCGGAGGGCTAAGATTATCCTATCCTTATAACAACATGGCTGCAGAGAGTGGGTTGTGACTGCTATGCCAAACTTAGTACGAGGAATGAGTCTTCGCAAACCCAGCAGCCAGATCAGGAGAACACTTGTTTCTTGTTTGTCTCAACTGAAGTGATATTGGAGCTGAATTTTAGAACAATAAAGTTGTGGTTATGCTATTTTTTTATGTTCAGATGAGGCTGTTTGGCAAGATAAGCACATCAAATTTTTTTAAAGGCAAGTATTTTTTTCACTTGGGCATCTGCTAATTTTTGTTTTGTGAAATAGTGAGCAAGAGTAATTAATTGACACTGTGGGAAAAAAAAAAAAAGTTTTTTTTAAGCCTAGAATGCTAACATAGCTACAATTAAAAAAAAAAAAAAAATCCAAAAAAACAGCTGGGGAGAACATGCAGCCTGCTCATGCATAAATACCTGCTGGGACTTGGCCCTTGAGTCCTTCAGAGAGCTACCCGGCTGAAAAAGTGTGAACTCCTGTGTCAGAGGAGAGAATGTTCAGGACCTCCTCACTTATTTTCAGAAAATCTGCTTTGCATGTGGAATCTTCTTGACTCTTGTGACCCTGGGCCTAATCTTCTCTCCTTTCTAATTTAGTTTCGGAATTCTTTGTGTAAGAATTCAAAATTTCATCTGCGTGTGCAAAATGGCAGAACTTTTGCATGCATAATAAAATCTCAGTGACTTCTTGACAGTGCCAGTGGCATGATTAATTCCCATGCATAATATATTCAGCCATCCTGTGCATATGCAGTGACAATATAAGCAAAGGGGAATGAAGGATCCCCATGGATGATGTCTGGGAGAGAGCTCTTGTCGTGCTGTCAGATCTGTTTGCTTCTCCCACAGTCCCCACAGATCGCTTTCTCCTTGGGCTCTGTGCCAACTGCAGCATCTTCCCCATCTGGTCAGTGCCGGGAACCTGGACCACACCTCGGCCTCTTTCATCCCTCGCTGGCAAGTTTGTGTGATTCCTGGTAAAGAGACAGAAAATGCAAGATGGATGGCATTTTCCTAAGAAGCCTTTCTATAATAGTCCGTAGCGTTTGCCACAGAGTCTTTTCCTGTTAATAAATTAGCACTGTTTATAGAAAATCATGCCTGGTGTTTTGACTGCAGCAGTTTTGTATCAGATGACTTAGTGCCTCATATCCCAAATATTAGGGTTTTTATTATCATCATTCTTAGAAATGAGCCAGACTTTTCTTGGCCAATCTTATAGTGTACTCAGTTGTGTTCGTAGTATGCCATATAGTGTTCTGTGCTTCTCCAGATAATTTCTAGGCGTTATTACATGCACAGTAGTAAAAATGTTAAGATACTAGAAAAATTAGAAGATTTTTAACTAAGACCACCAGAGCTCTCAAACTAGAAAATTACCGCAGTCTCTTTCTGACATGAGCAGGCTCTAAACTGGGATCACGTGGTGCCTGTAAATGTTAACAAGAAGCCTTAAGAGAACTTCTACTGACAAGCCAGTATAGCTTTATGACATTATGCTGGCAAAACTGTGTATGTCACATTTGTAGCTACATACATGGGAAGGTATAGTACATTTCGCTAACTGTAGTTTTTAGGCAGGTATAGTGATTTGATGTCATGCTGCACATATTTCTGTATCATAGTATACAAAATATTTATTGTATCTATCTCATTAAGTTAATAAATCAAGTAGGTTTTCCAGCTGTGTTTTAGACAGTAACTGGATAAAGTATAATCTGAATTCTGGCTGGTTACCAATGTTTATCAGTGATGAAAAATTACAGATCAGTCTGTGTTTCTATAATCAGAGCATTTACACAGTGGATATATTGTTACAGTTGTCGTTTTAGTTCTGATTATTACTCAGTATGTCTGTTGCAATTTTCTCATTTACAGCTGTTATTGAGCTCCATGTGTAATAGATGGAATTATTTTCTCCACCATTTATTTTATGAATAGCCTACAGAAACATTACTGTTAATAATATTATCCACTTAATGTACACAACAGTTTATAATATGGATAGATGAATAATGTGCTGCACTATTTAAATTTTATTGGAATGAGATAAATAGATCTAGTGCATTTTTGTTGGTAAGTGCGGTGTTGAAGTCATCTGGTGGATTTAAAAAAGTCAGTTCTAAGCAAAGTGATTGCAGCTACTCTGCTATCTAATATATGAATAAACTGTTTTTTTTGTTTTGCTTTTGTTTGTTGGGTTTCATTTTTTGTTTTTTTTTTGGGGGGGGGTTTGGTTATTTTTTTTTTTGTGAATCAAGATGAATATTTCCTTTTTAAAAGTGAGTATATCAGCTGTTCAAGTTCTTTTTTAAAGGGTTATATTCTGCTAATAAAGGGAACTAGGTGTCAAAACTTTAGCAGTTTGGTTTCTTTGCCCTGTAGCAATACAGTGTACATGAGATGCATATCTTAGATTAAACATAGCTAAACTAAATATACCGGTTTGGTAAATGTGACATACAGCTCTATTTATACAGGAAAAATAGCAGCCTGTGTAGGAAGCAAAGTGAGGCCTTGTGGAATGTACTGTCCCTTCTCAGTGTAGGACTTTTGACAGTTGCTTGCTTTTGTCTTATTTTTCACTTCATACATGTACAGATTTGAGGAGCTTGCACAGCAGTGCTGATTCTTTTTTGCAGTTGTTGTGTTAACTCTAATTGCTTTTTTTCCCCACTGCTAATTCATGGTATAAGGACTGTGTTCTTCGAGATGAGATAGAGACTGGACTGCCCCTCTAAAGCAGCAATTGAAGATTTCAGTAGGCAAATATGTCGTCAGATTGTAAAATTCTGTTTTATGCTTGGATTATCTAGTTGCCACTCTTAGTAGAGGAAGATGGTAAATAAGCAGCTTTGGGACTCCTCCTGTTTATTTACATACAGGATTTGTCCTTTTGTCTCCAGCCTTTGGTTAGCCTTTTGTTTTGTTTTCTAACAGTAAAAAATATTTCAGCATTATTGAAGCACAAGTTGCTTTTGCTTCTGATGAATCTGTTGCATCAGAAGGTGGGCATTAACTAAATTTTGGCTAAGTGGAAATGACTTCTGGGCAGTCAGCTTCCTTAGTCTTCTTTATCTGCTCTTTTGGCTCTAGATCAACATAGAAAGGCTTGGTTTTGTAAGCCTAAGAGGAAAATTATTTATTTTTTTCTCCTTTTCTAGTGTTTGGTGTTTGGGTAATTCTGATTATATAAACGAGAAACTGCCTTAGCCTGTTTTGTCTGATCAAGTAGGGCCTCATTAGGTTGATTCTTTACGATACTGGCTTTGAACAAGTCATTGTATTATAGGTAATGAGGATATGTTTTGGATTCATTTAAATTCATTGGAATATTAATTCAGTACATAGAAGGACCATAATTAATGACCACAATTAAGATTTTCTTGAGTTATTCTTTTCAGGATAGGTAGACACTTAAACAGAAAATCTCCAAATAATCTTATGTAGAAGTGATGCTGTTTGAGTCAGAGAAAATGAAGTCCAAGTTTCTGATGGTGATATTTAAGGTATTTAAGTACGTAATGTAAGAATAGCAGTTCTGATATTTTCCTTGCTGTGTTAAGACAAGTTTGATAGGTCGGGGTAATACATATTAGACCAGCTTGTAAGGTTATAAAAGTTAGACAAGGCTGAAGAAGGGCTTGTGTGCCCTAAAGCTAGCCTGACTGCCTATTGTTTCTGGGAGATCTTGTAAAAGCCATACCTATAGCTATCACCTTGGCTGCAGTTGTCTTGGCTACCATAGCACAGTGTACTTCAGGTTAGTTCCCCTTGTCCCCTGAATGTGTACTTCATAACAGACAAGCTGTGCTATGCAGAGCAGTTAGTCTTTGTTGCTGAAGTTGCACAATTCATCTATTGTTTAAATCCCGTTGTGGACGAAATACTTGCAATGGTTATGATTTAGTAGCAATTTAAGGTTTATTAATGGTGTGAGGTGGATCAAAAGGTTGAATTTTAGCAGCATGTAAGAAATGACCAATTTGAAGATTAACAAGGGGATTTGGTAGAGTATGTTATAATTAAAACAGCGACTTAATTACGGTTTTGAGAATGACAAGATTCACACTAATTTACTACAAGATACCCTAAATCAAAGTATATACCTACATATGTATAAACACAAAACGTACACGCAAACAGAAATATTTTGATCCAGTGAAATATGCAGATACCTGCACTTGTGAAGGCAAATGTGCATGTTCAACCACATAGATAGGCAGAGAGGTGGACGGAGGAGGTTAGCCTACAGTTAAAATTTCCCTCTTCTGGAGTTAAGAGCAAATACTCACAGTGCATCAGCGTTCCTCAATGGGTGATAATTGAGCCTCAAGGTGTCTGACTTCACCCTGGCCTTTCATGGGCTTTGTCAGCAGATGGTCTTTAAGCCTAGAGCAGCGTATGCCAGAGGGGCATCCCAGCTCAGGGGAGATGCTGGTCACAGCCTGCTGCCATCCAGGAGAGCCCAAAGGGGCTGACTTAGGATCGCTGTATATAGGCTCTGAGGTAATTGACTTCCGTCAGGTACTTTTCCATTTCAGCCCAGCTTGGATGATGGAATGTTCTGGTACTTTCCACCAGTTGTGCAGGCCCAGAACTGGCTAGATCTTGAAGTTCTTCTGTCACCCACTTTGGGCCACGACCCAAGTGCAGATGTGCTGGGCTGCCAGGAGGTGAGGGATTGTCATTCCTGTTCGCAAGCAGGAAGGGAGGGGAGGGGACAGGAGCCGGGTGCCCCAGCGCTCTGGTCCGCTGCCTTTCCCAGCCCATCGTGGGTCGGTGTGTGGCCCAGGGTGGGGAAGATGGCACCAAGTCCCGAGCGGCCCAAGAGAGGGGGCAGTTGCACAACCACAACTCCACAGATCTCAAAAGAACTCCAAGAGATGTTTGGTATATTCTGTCTTGAACTTTTAATGATTTTTTAAAATTAATTAAAGGCTGCGGAGAGCTGTCTGGTATTTTGCCTCTAGTCCCCAAATACCTGATGCTTCAGTGAAAGGTAAAATGTGCACGTCATATGCACGTGCTTTGCTTCCAGCCAGTTGTACAATATTGTAATTTTCTTTCTTAAGAGAACATGTTATCTGTTATTTGTTTGGGGCCATCTGTAATTCTATTACAAAGTAAAGTTAATTTACTTCCAGCTTTTATGGGATTCTTTTCAAAATGTATAGCTTTTTAGAAGTTATGTAATATAACAAATGAAGAATAGCACAAAACTGATATTTTAGCAGAATAATTTGGTATCTTCAAGATTTTCTCTGGTTGCTCTATCGGTTCTTTTCACAGATTTTTTTTAATTTTTTTTTTTTTGCTTACTACAGAAAAATTACATCAAATGCAGGATAACAGAACACTGTCAGACTAAGAAGGTTTTATATGGACAGCATTAGACAGGAGCAGAAAGATCCAGCACACTAATAGGCACGCTCACATGAGCTACCTAGTCCATTGACAGTTTTTTCCTTTGTTCTCCCTCTCGACCCACTTTCTGCCAGTGATTTGTGACATATTTTGTAAGAGATCAAATAAGCCTTTGACACCTGATTGCAATGTAGTGCTTGTTTACAGTTGCATTTTTGAAGGACCTCTAGACAAGATGGAAGGTTTAACTTAAAATAATTAAATTTGCATCTGCTCTGTGACAGGAATTTTCTTATGTATGCATCCTGTTGAGCAACTTTTACTGTAATTGGCCATGAAGTACCAAAAGAAAGATGCAGGTAGACAAAATCATTGTTGCCTACTACTAAAATATGTCATTGTATTTCATAAGGACTGGCTTGTACCTGGGATTGTGCCTAGTTCTTTGAAATATAGGAATGCCTACTTTTATTTGGAAGGGGGAAGGGGGAGATTTCCAAAGCACTGAACCTTTCTGTGGGTCTTTTCACACTGCTTGAGTGAGGCTAGATGTCTAAAATGCTTGTAGTTACATTAATCTCTTTCAGAATTACTTTTGTTTTCTTAAACGTTAGTTACTAATTGTTTTGTAGTTATCTGCCTTTTTTTTTTTTTTTGCATGTCTACTTTTGTCCTTGGGCAGATTCCTGACCTGTTTGATAGTTGTATAGCTAGGGACTGAACCCTACTTTCTTTCATCATCTTGATTTTTTCTTGATCATTAAAGGTAGATCTGATGTGGGGTGACATAGCTGTGCTGAAGCCGCTGGCATTGTATTCCCTTTGGTTGGATCCAAATTTAACCAGATGTTATCACTTCTACTTACATCTGCATGTGTCATTATTTTAAAACAGACTTTTTGTTTATATCCTAGTTCAGGAACAAAATGAATATTTGACTGAAATTATTAATGTGATAGTTTCTTGATGTTTTTTAAGTCTTGAAACAATCTTAGAGGAAGAGAGAGTACTGGAGAAGTAAGCCTTATGAAAACAGATTGATTTAGTCATATTCAAAGCAAAATTAGGAAATTATCACTGGAGATTGAATAAAAAGTTCTTTTGACTTGAGGTCGGTTCTTACAGCATATTCTGTTGGGTAGTATAATAATAGTAGCAATGACACCCCTCTCCCCAAAAAAAGCTGTAGAGGCCCTAAGTGAGATATGAATCTCTGTTGTTCTATATACTCTGCACATGGTCTCTCCCAGTTATGTGTAAAATGCTGGTGTGATTAAATGTGGCATAGAATTTTTGTTTGTGTTGCACAACCCAAAATTTTGGTGTTGTTTTTTTTTTTTTTTTTTTTTCCCTCCTTTTTATCACTTAGCTATTCAGTTCAGATGAATAAGCACTAGGTTGCTGTTAGCTGGCAGAACTCTCAGGCAGTATTTAAATTCACTTTATTCTAGAACCACCTGCACATGACTTATGCTCAGTAAAATATTTTATAAACAAACATTTTATTTGGTGAAATACTACTTTTTGTGTATCCAGTTCATCACAAATTTATTAGTAGACTGGTCATTGTCAGCAAGCTTTTCTTAATGTGTAATTTTGGAGTAACTATTCTCCAGACAGTATTTAAAACTGTTATTGAGTTATCAAATCTAATTTTTTTACTGAGCTGCTGTCTAGTAGTGTGTGATTGCCAGGATCCTCATGCTCCCTACCAACATGAGAATTTTTTTTTTCTTTTAATGTGGTAAAGGTCAGTGTTAATCCTTGTAAATCAGAAGGCAACCAAGACACTAACTAGACAGAAGATAAGTAAGGTTGTATTCTTCTTATATTGGTTTAAATGTGGGCCCTGATTTGAAAGATCGATTAAGCTGAACTTGATGAATACCATTTTCTGTTCACATTTTAAAACCTAAAGAACTATTTTATTGTTGCTTTTAATTTACCATGATTAATTCTTATTCATTCTTTGTGGTATATTATGGCCAAATGCAGCTGATATGACGTAGCATAGTGTACAATTGATACTGTTGAGATTCCTCCTGTCAGTGAGCTTTGAAGTAACATGCCATGATGGCCATTTGAAGTGGTTCTATGAGGACCAAGAATTATTTGCGTCTTGCATGACCTGTCCTTATTGCTACTTTTGAGTACAACATAGGTTAGAAGAAGTAATTATTTTCAGCCTACTGACTACAAGCGAGATTAATAGCTTTTGAAAGGACTGTAATGAAAGGCTGACCCAACTGGCTTTTGTATTATACCTTGTTTATCCTACTCTCATCTCTATCACCTTTGGGCTACAACAAAATGTAATGTATGTTAGCAGTGATTCATAGAAGATGAAAGGTCATATTTTTAATGAGGGTAGCCCTGATTGGGATTCAGTTTTTAAAATGTTGTGTGGTAGAGTACAGTCAACAAAGTCCATGTAGACAAAGTGATTGCAGAAATGGGCAAGAAATCTATTATGTGACAGGAAATAAGACCACTTTCTTTTACTAGGCATTAGTAAAGTTCAATTAGCAGGAGTGAAATAACAGAAAAAGAGATTTAACAGAATACTGGCATTGTGATGGTCAAGTCTAATAAACCTTTATAATTTTGGTGGAGTGTTGGATTCTTTGTGCTGAAAAAAACATTTTGCAGATAATCAATTTCCTCTTTCTTATTTTGATGCCACTGCCTAAAAACAACTTTATATATGTCTATAGTTTGTCTTTGACTTGAGCAGGGCAAAAATGAAATAACCACCTGTGCTTGTTCAAGGGAGAAATATGCTGTACAGTAGAGCTGATCTTGTCTGTATTTGGAAAGGTTAACCATAATTCTCAACTGGTTTAGAGTTTTCTCATTGGAAGGAAAAGTTACATTATGTTCAAGTACAGTTTGTGAGATGGTGCACTGGTGTCTTAGTGGTGTGTTCACTTTAGCAAAATGGAACTTTTGAGAGTGATATGCTTTAGTGACAGGCAATGCTGCTGGATTTATTTGCTGAACAGTGTTAGTATTAGAATTCACTATGCCACTTACATGACCATTTTTCACAGAACATGCCACCTCCTCATAGAAGCCAAAATTTTTTGGAAGTGCTTTATAACTTCAAAAGAATTCTAGTCAAAAGAAGTTTAGCAGGTGCAGGGAGAAGTTTTATGGTGTAAGAGAGGAAGGTAAAGAGTTCAACTTGGAGTAGTCAAAAACTCGTTCAAAAGAAGTTCTTGGGTTTGGATTTTCAGCATTCAAATGCATTCCCTGTGTGACTGCTGCTTCCCATGAAAGCTCACTCTTGTCTTTCATTCGTGTATGTTATTTGCAAGTGACAAATTGCTTCAGTTACATTCCAGAAGGGAATGGGAAACACTTTAGAGCTTTTGAATTTCATTACTGTTTGTGGAAACAATTTCTAACCTAGGTTTTGCTCAAAGATTGTATAGAGAATAATGGTGGAGTAAGCCCCTTCAGTTATTTACAGCCATATTGACTTTCATGGAGATACAAATTATCAAAATCTGAGCTTTTATATGTTGATTTTTAACATGTAAAAAGTTCTGTGTTAGAATAGAGAATATTTGTTACCTTTCCCTTGTGACAGCATGGTAAATGATAGTTAACGTAGAGAATTCACTTTGTGTGGGACTTCATAACAAAAGTTTGAGAGGGCAGCAGTTTAGATTACGTAAGAGGTACAAGATCTTGGAGAGGTTTTGTGCTGATGTCAGATTTTTTTTTTTTTTCTTCTTCCTGTTTTTGCACTACTTTCTGTGTATAATGCTGCATCTTAATTAAGTATTGGATTGTGCCCCTATATGACATGAGTTTCTTATGTCATGCTGATACGTGAAGCAATATATCGAGACCTTCTGGTAGCAGTTTGAACATCAGGTTTCTTCTCCCACTCCCGCAGCCGTCCATGGCTGCCTTTCTAGCCAAGGGCAGCCTTGCTGTGCAGTCCTGCAGTGCCATTCCACGCTGCTGGCTCCCTTCTTCCCTACTGCAGCACTCCCCCGTGTCTTTGGGCTCCTGCTGTCTGTTGGCAAGGAATAGAATCACACATTACTTTAAAGCAACATAATGTTGGGATTCCCCTTCTTTTCTTCAGTGTCAATAGGTCTTGAACTATTAATGCAAATCTTCAAAATGATTCTTTTAAATTTACACTTGTTTTACATTATTTTATAATTAAGTTTTAGTGTTTAAAGAGAAGAAAGGAATGGAAGTTTTTCAAGTGATTAAATATTAATTTTATTCACATTTAACCCTAATTTACATTAAGGATGTTAACTGAAAGGCAGATCTTTTGAATTCAACGTTTTCATTTCCTACTAACCTCATTGATGAATAGCTGGATCTTGTCATATGTTCATAAAGGGTGATGGTCCACAGGGATAGAAGGAATAATTGTGCTGTCTTGCACTTTCTAGGATGGTCTGTTTGTGATGCTTACTGCCTTATTAAAACAAATTCCCTTCTGTCTAAACTGAACAACTTGTTTCAGACCATTGCAGAGACTGTCCTACTTCCCGTATAGCTAGTTATTTTTCCTTTATTTCAACAACATTCTCCTTAAAAATTATGACAGTGTTATATTTCAAATATCTTCTTGTTAAAGTCTTCTCTACTGTTCCATTGAATGAGACTTTTATAAGCTCTCCTTTCTTAGGTGCTTCTGTTTAAGTCTTAAAAGATTGAACAACCGGACCAGCCATAAGCACCTTGAAAACCCAGTCACTCCTGTATTGTTCTCATTTGATGTTTTGTATGCAGGTGAAATTAGGCTATAGGTTATGAAATACTATGCTACATTTTATATATTTCATATCCAGATTTCTTGCTTACTTAGAAACTGAGAGACTGCTTTGAAGAGACCTGTTTAATTCTAGGGGAGTCTTTTGAGGACTCTGGCAAATTGTCTTGTCTGTCTTAACCTGATTTCAGTGTTTTGTAAATCTGATTTCGAAGGTATTTTATCGGAAGGTGTATCAACTGGTAATATTGATGATAAAATCTTGTATTACACATGTGATAAATCTATTACACACAGTACTATGAAGTCAAGTAGATACAAAAATGTTGTGATGTGTGCAACTATAACGGGGTAAAACCAACAGCTGATGTTATTTTGATTTCTGAGAATTATGTTAACTAAAATTCACTCAGTGTTCTCCTATTAAAATCTGTGTTTCTTACTTGGGAGTTCTGGTAACATAAAATTTATTTCTGTAATTTAAATTGCTTACAGAATCCTGAGTAGAAGTACAGTCTTGGTGTATTGTATGAACTGCTATAGCCTATTGAATGCATTCAGTGCATATACTTGCACAAGTAAAATCCTAGATTTGCATACTCTACAGTTAGGCATTTTTGCAAATGATACAGACCTTTGTGCACAGTTTAATAAAGTATTGAACTTTGAAAAATCTTTGAGAAGTAGGACCTGCATGTGACTGAGCAGTAGACATGAATAAATGTTACCCTCAAGTGTATCTAGCAGACACTAATAGATGCTTGAACAGACAATATGAGCACTGAGTGAATGATGGTAATAACATTAAATATTTACATATAGCAAAAGCATCTTGACAGCAGGAAAGAGATTGTCTCTGCAGTAAGGTGGATAAAACCCAGTGTAATATAGTATTCCTTTCTATAGGACAACTTGCTGTTAATAACTGGCTGTATTTCTCTGTAAGACAGATATTATGAAAGCAATTGTTTGAGACTCGCAGCTACTGTATTTCAGTATTATATGTATTTATATGACATTTTAAAATCTCTGAATCTTTACTGTCATACAAGACAATTTTCAAGGCTATATCAATATAACTTCCTGGTGTTGATATCACTCCACACCTACTGTAATGTAAAAAATATTACCAAGTTCAGGAATAAGAATTAATAATTGGATAATAATCAAATGTTTAATATTAACCAAAAATACATTTTGAGCAGTAGGTTACTAGAAGCTCAGAATCACTCTGCTTTACCTTAGCGTTGCTTTGGATTTTCTATCAGAGCTGTCATGAGAATTGTGCCCAAAAGGAAGTTGTTGTGTGGTCATACTCAAAAGAATTCATGAAAGCAAGAAGCAAGATCTGTCTCCCTCCTGCCCTTTCCACTCCTGAGCAGTTTAATGGAAGTAAATCCATTTTATTGATGTCCAGAGTCCTTGAAGTGCATGATACTTGTTTATGTGCCCTTGTTTCATTTTTTTTTTTTTTGGGGGGGGGGGGAACCTGCAAATTATGATTGTAGAACAGTTGATATTGCTTGTACTGCACTTTCTAAAATAGGTCATGCTCGACTTTCCACATAATTTTAAAAGGAAGTTACTGTATCAGAAGCATAGGAGAACAACTTAACTTTTATACTGAAGACTAGATAAATTTTGTTAGAGTTTCTTATCTTTTTTTATTGTATTCCAAATAGCTTTTGGTTATAAGAAAGAAATAAAACAAAGGTGACAGTAAATTGAGGGGGTGTTTTCTAAATACTCTGTGAAGCTTGTATTACTACGATGAACCTGTTTGCAGCTAATGATCTGTCATGTCATGTAATTAAATTAATATTGCAAATGAAGTGAAATGGAGTTCTATCAAGCCACTTTTTCATATATTCGTTTTCTTGTAATAGCAAAAGAGACTATATAGCACAATTTCAGAATTCATTGCTTTAAGTCATCAGTGAGGCTGTTTTGTGTTTGTTTTAGTGTTTAGTGGCAAAGATAATTCCCTGGGAGTGGCTACTGGAAACTTTGTTGCACTTTTTTGCTTCAAATTCTTCCCCTGCTTACTACTTCCCTTGGGAAGGTGCTTATCAGTTCATTTCTTAGAGATGGCTTCAGCATGGGTAGCCATTCAGTGTTCCTAAATAATCAGTGTCCTTGAGAATATGAATGATTATGAATGTGGAGTATCTAAGGCACATGACCAGTTGAGCATTGGCTAGTCAAGCATTCCTTGAGGTATAAGGGTAAACATGTTTTTTGAGCTTTTAAGGAAATAATTTTAAGCCTGTGGTGGAGAGGGTTGGTATACTACAACGGTGAAAAATACTATATTCCTGCAAATATGTGAAAATGTTTTGCACAAGGAATGTGGCAGAAATTTCATGGGATATGTCCTTTTCTTGGAAGGGTTTTACTTTGAGGTAAAAAGTTTTGCAGGTGATAGCTGTTCTGAGTAGCATTCCTCTGTGGCTGTAAAATTGATGCAGACTACAGAGCTAGAATGTTGATAACTGGATGCCAATGGATGTGAGCAGAGGTGTTTTGAATGGGGACTGAACTTAAGAGAAG
The DNA here is from genome assembly GCF_018691265.1 of Tyto alba. Taxonomy (NCBI): domain Eukaryota; kingdom Metazoa; phylum Chordata; class Aves; order Strigiformes; family Tytonidae; genus Tyto; species Tyto alba. The sequence goes on along the minus strand of NW_024881300.1, from coordinate 5,818,181 downwards.
TCCAGCTTGTCTCACTCCATTGTCTAAAACTTGCCCCATATCCCTTGTTTGCTTCTGGGAGGTCAAGAATTGGAAATTATGCAGCATTTAACTTCAAGATTGTGTCTGGAATCTAGTAAGATAACATACCCCTGGCTTTCAGAGGGGTGCACATCTTGGGATCCTTAAGAAACTATACCTATTGTAGAGCAGATTTACATGTGTTTCTGAAGCTGACTAGTAGATTGGGATCTTTTTGGATGAAAACTAACATGCTGATCAGGAGTTATTTTGGTTTAAATCCTCTTGCTTTCTAACACAACTGCTAGGAGACAAAATGAAATACTGTTTTAAAAATCAATAAAATATGACAGATTCTTAGAAGCTTAACTAATAATATAATTCAGTGGTCATCAAACTTTGACCCTTACTTTTTTTCACTATGGTATACAGGGAGTTACAGTTGTTTTTTGCTGTTAATACTGCCTTCTTTCTCTTGTGGATTCTATAGTTCCTTAACTATTAAACCGTTATTCGCTGCTTTGTATCAGTGCATCTTTCCTCTGGTTTCCTCATTTAAGGCTTCCAAGATGTGATAGCAGTGAAAGTAATCCAGGAAGTACAACTGTTTTCTTTGAAGATGGAAGTGTGATTTGAGAAGCCATGAGTAGGATTCTATATGACATGTAAGGAACAAAATTATTTTCCCTTTTGATTTACTATTTAAAGGAGGGACAATATTGATTCGTGTGGCAGCAGTTTAGGTCCTAAAGCGGGGTACAGATTAAAACATTTAAAGTATATTTGCAGTAGAGGTTTCCTAGTTTAGTTAGTGTGCTACCCACTCACTGAGCAAAACTTTTCCCAGTTGGATTTCCAAGGGTTTTTAGTCCTGCAGTATCTAAGCACTTGACAACATAACTATTTGCCTGATACAGTAGAAGGTTTAATCCACAAGGTTGTGTTGTCTTAATCTAACAATCAAGATGAGAATTTTGAGGATCTTCTTTCATTGCACACCATTTCAGTGGTTTGTTTTTTTTGTTTGTTTTTTTTTTTTTTTTTTTTTTTTTTTTTATGAAGATACATAAATTAAGAAGATTCTTTGTTCATCATATAATCTTTAGGGTCCAGATGTTGTAATAGTCAGTATTTCAGCACATATAAAACCTTGCTAAAATCTTACATTTTGATTTCACTGAGCGTGGGGTAGGGACATTACATTAGACAAACTCTGCAAGTGTAGTTCTTTTGCAGCCTGTATAATATTTTCATGAGCAATATTCTAAAAGCCATTATTCTTGCTCTTCACTCTTCCCCCTCATGCTTCTTACTGCTTCAGAATTTGGAGAAACTATTTTTAAAGCAATCTCTAAGCATCATCCTTTAACTTCTGTGATAGGGGTTATATGTCAAACAGAACAGGCACTTAATGTCCTCCTGTAGGAGTAAGTCTGCCTTGGGGATTTTAGATATTTTTTTTTTCCGATTTTGTTGTTTTGTAGTATACAGTTCTAAAACATACCCTAAAATATATTAGTTTCATTTAGCTTAATGAAGCTAAGAACACAAAATTTTGAATCACAAGACACTTGAAGTGACAATTAATGCCAGTAATAGGAAGCAGCTTTGCTGAGGGTGGTTTTCTACTGAAATTAGTACTACAAAGTATTAATATGTTGCTATCCATTTTATGATGATAGATGTGGGGTTCAGATACAGAATTTTTAATTTACTCATCTATATATAAAGTGTCCATAAATAAATGGTGTTCATGTGCTAAATGTCTTTGCATGTTCCTGTAAAAATCTTGGGAAATAAAAATGCAGAAAATAATATCAAGGAGTATATTAGCATATTTTTTTGCAAGCTATGCTTCTGACTTGATCTAAGCATGTAAATTTATATATTTTTTTTTTTTTTTGCATTGTTAGAAAATTGTGCTGGCATTCAATACACACATATATTTTATGGTGAATATAAATTAATTTCAACCTCTTCACAGCTTTTCTTGCGCTAGGCTGCACTGCAAAGTTTAGTTAGTTTGCATCAACCTAAAGATTCAACTGCAGTACTAATCAGAAGTGCAACAGGGTAACAGAAATGTGAAATGGCTGTAATCTCCCTTGTACTGATAATAAATACAGTGGCAGAAGTATACAAAGTATCAAAATGCAAACAAGGAATTAGTGTTTACAGCCTCTAAAACACTTGCTTAAGCTGTGAAAGCACTCCAGATAATAATAACAATAAATAAAGTTTAGTCAAACAATGGGGAAAAAGATAATTTTGAAAATTAAATTGATTAAATATTTTCCTAAAATCAATTTCATAAAATATCCAAGCTATCTAAATCTTCCTGTGCTTAGTACAGGCTTTAAAATATACCGACTTTTGTCCTTTCCTGCAAGGCTTTTCTCTTTCTTTTTTGACTGTAAGAGCAGACTGAAATAAAAATATATGTAACACTTTATCAGCTATTTAAGGAAGCGTATGTTTTGCTTATAAAGAAAGAGGAGGAGTTCGTCTCATCATGACCTCCTTTTGTCTGTCTTTTCTTGGCAAAGAGTGAGACTCCTCTTCGGTACTGTGCAGACTCCACACTTGAGCTGAATTAGCTTTTGAACTTTTCATGTACTATAAATCTTAAGAGACAATAAAGTTAAAGTGCACGTCACTAGGTGGCACTGAAACATCGTTGTATGCCAAATACGGTCTTGAGCTCTTCATCTGCACTACTAGAGCTGCCTGGATTTGTACGTGTCAGGGAAATTGTTTTATTGTTAAAGGCCATAGTGTAATATATTCATCTCCATCCAAGGCAGCCATTTAATGCCCTGAAACATGCCCTCTCACAGCTTTGGCCTGTTGACTATGCTTATTTGGTGTAATAATTAGCAGAATTTCTCACTAACAGTGGTACTTACTAACACCTCACATTTCCCTCTGTTTTTGTACGTGATGGATTGTGCATTCTATGAATAAAGTTAAGCGGGTCACAGCCTAAGCCCTGTACAACACAGCTATTTTCTGCACAATAGTTTTGAATAGATATATATTAACTCCTTTTTAATCCCTGTGGTGTGTCATGCAAACAAATTTGAGTCTTTTTGTAATAGGCTATTGAAAACTTGTAGGCACAGAACAGTTAACTTGTCAAATTAAAGAATAAAAGAAATTGAACGAGCTATAGAAATTACAGTCTTTTAACAATGGCATGCTTCAGAAGCCTGTTGGAACGCTTTATGAAGTTTGGTACAGATTGCTGTACTTTGTTCCAGAGGAACAATTCTTATATGCATGTTAAAGGTGATCTTTCTCCTGTCATGATGTTCAGTTACTCTGCTTAGTATGAAAATACAGGTGGGAAGCCTAAGTTAAACATCTCTTGCTTTTTTTGCACTTTACTAGCTGGAAATAAGTGAGTATGATGAAAATTGTTCTGATAGAAATAACAAGAACACAAAGGTCCTTGAATAAACACTGTGGCAGGGATCCCTGTCATGGTTCTTGTCAAATGCAGTGGCAAGGACAGATAGAGTTAAGGTTTCCCAAAACTGTTAGATAAAGGTAGTCATTTTAAGTTAAACTCCTAAGGAAAAATCTAATGAAATTCCTATATAATCAATTAATTTAAACAACAGTGATTTGAGGCATTCGCCATAGGGAAGGTCAGCTCTGCATGGAGACTGTCAAACCATTGTCACTTCTAGTTTAGATGGGAATTGCAGCATACGTAGTGTTAAATATTGGTCACAAGCTGTTGCAGTTAGCTGATATTATTTGCTTTTAAAATCTTCCCTTCCTATATATATATATATATATTTTTTTTTATTTTTTTTTTTTTTTTAAATCCTACATTGTTCATTCTTTTTCATCCAGCCCTTCTTGAATTCTAGTTACCACTGAAGCAACTCCATTGTAGAAGGGGAAGTAATACAGCATGTTAAGCCAGCAAATAAGAACAAAGGTGGCTCTGGCAGCTTTCTCTTAATGTCAGTTCCTTGCCCTCAGCCTCCCTTATTAATGCATCTGAGCTGCTGTCACTCAGATGGTTTTAACACAGACATGCATGCTATGTGTCAAAAAGGGTGGCCTAGATTTTTGAACTTCGTTTTGAGAATACCTCAACAGATAAAACCACTGTATCAAATTATAAAATGGTTGACTCCAGTCCTTGTAGACATTCTTAAGGAAATGAAATTTATTTATTCTTGTCTTTGACGTGTCCCCTAAGGAAGCAAGAGAGTTTAGAATTTTAAGGTGTCTGCAATATTTTCATTTGCACAGAGACTTGCCTTCATGCCTTTAATTTTGTGATAGTTCAAAACAATTCTTCTCTTAATTAAGTTGTACTTCCATGTTAAGATTTTTTTTTTTTTTGGGTGTATATATCTTTTTGTAAAGTTTTTTTTTTTACCTCTCATCACCATCCCTGTTCCTTCCTTTGTACTAATTTACCTCGGGGCTTTTTGATTATGTTCTTGTATAACATATACAAATAGTTACTTAAAAATACAGTCAGAGACTATTTGGTGCTTCTTTTATGCTGGATCATTTAGTGGATTCAATTTTGAATGCTATCACACAGTTAAACATATGTCTCTTTTTCACATCATCTGGGTACAGTTTTAGTACTTGTTATGGATCACTATGGCTGCCTGTCTTCTTACTTTATTTAGACAATGTAGCCAAACCATTCTAGAATGAGTTAGCACTCCTACAAAGAGTTGTTTGTTTGTTAAATTTGGCAGTAGGAATATGCAGCAGCTTAAGTGTAGGATTATTTTTTTTTTTTTTTTTAGTAGAAGGAGCAAATAGGCCACAGGAGAGTTGTGTTGAAATCTGGAATGGTCTTCTCTCTTTCACCTTCAGAAGTTTAGCCTGTAGTTGAGAATAGCATGGAGAAGGAAAGAGATGATTTTCAAAAGGACTTGTCACTACTGTACTACTTGGTTTACAGAGAGTGATAGCAGCAGGACTATCCGAGACTCTTAGACCAGTTAGGAATGTAAGCGGATGGGGAGAAAGGACAAACAAAAGTTTCCCTGAACAAATGTACACAGCAGACTTAAGAAATAATTTTTGTGCATGTCCATTTTAGTTGAGTAGCTCTGCTCTGCAAAATTATACCTGATTATCACAAGTGAGGAAAAAAAATTAACAAGAAATAAGGTCTGTATATGCAAGTAATAAAAATGAAAACTGGAAGTTAAGTGTTGGCCTTTGCAAGAGTTAGGATTGCTTTATTAAAACAGCATTATTTGAAAAAGTAACAGTTCTTAAGTTGCTCAGCAAATGTATTCTTAAGCAAAATGTTGATTTGCGTTATGGAATTTGCCTTGGTTTGGCACAAAAGAAATGGCTTAACACATCTGCTTCCTTCGTAGCAGATCAGTGCTCTCTTGTATTTCACATCTTAGTATACCCTAAGTTTATTCTTTAAATTATGCAAAGTGAGTTTAAGAATAAAATGCCAGTGAAAGAAAATTGAATAATCCTTCCTTTAGCTGTAGTTCTTTAACCTTATGATAGTACTGTAAATGTTCCAGGTACTATGAAATAAAGATCCCGACTAACTCTTGTTTAAGTTTGTATGAGTTGTGAGGCAGAAGAGAATTTCTAGCACTAGCTTTAGGACTTCAGTAAAATAGATTATTGCAGAAGTAGGCCAGGGTCTCCTGATTCACCAACCGCTGGTGACTGGCGAAGTGATGAATCAAAACCAAACTAAGAAGTAAGATGCATCAAACTTTCAATCAGTGTGGCTCTACTGCCTCCAGTTTGTTTGGTTAGGCTGTATGTGCAGAACTTCATAAGGAAATCTGGATGATTCATTGTAGTCTGCTGGTCTAAACAGTTTGGGAACCGCCGAACTAAAATGTATCATTTAGAAAAACATCCCAACTTGATATAAAAAATAATTTCCATGAGGGAGAATTCATCTCACACAGTGGTGAACTCCTCCAATGGTTAATTATCCTTCCTTTTAAATTGTGCTCCCCATTTCTGGTCTGAACTTGCCTAACCTTCTTTCAGACCCTGAAATTTGCTGATGGTTGTCTGCCAACTGAAATGTTGGCTTTCTGTTCCCCTTGTGGCTTATTCCAGAGGCTGTGAACAAACCAAAGCCTTCAGACTAAACAAAGTTTGAATATTTTACTACATTTGCATTGTGTGCTGTGAGTTTTTTTTCTTGAAATAATTTTTGTTATTGAAAACCCCAACCCTCTTCTTTCATCAAACCCCATGTAGCAATATTCTTCTTGAATTTATATGCCAAAATTAGTGTTTCATTAATAGTTATCTTCTTATGAAGTTGAGGCAACAACTGAAGTTTATAGGTTTTCTGAGTGAGTGCTGTTATCATTTGACCAATGATGTAGCTTATGCAAAATTAGAAAATTATTATGTTATAAATGCAAAACAATGTCTGTGCATTAGACAGGTTACTCTTATAACGGTATAAAATGTTACAAATTTCACTTTTTGCCACCGAATACTCTTGTACAAATATTGACATGTTTAAATTTATGTACGTAATGTGATCTGTAAGTTTTGTCTTTGAACATAATTTGTAAAAACTCATGCAACTGTATTAACATTGTACTCCTGTGTAGATTCAAAAATAACATCTCAATGGTAGTGCTGTTTTGGAAATATGTGGACAATTCATATTACGCCAAGTTTCTTGTAGCCATGATAACCCATCAGTGATGGTTGCCTTTAAGCTGTTTTGGGGAGAGGAAGGGGAATTGCACAAAGGTTCTGCTCAAAAGCTCCTCTAGTGTGAGAAATGTTTGAAGGAAAATCTGTCTTTATCATGCCCTTGAAAAGGACAAATTGCAAAGATTGAAGAGCCAAGGCAGGAAGCATGGTGCTGCTTCTGCCGCTGAACCCCAGGGGACCTAGTGTACCCCTTCCTTCATCGTATTCTGTTTGCAGTGACTTCGTTAATTCTTGAGAGTATATGCCACAATTATCTTGTTAATACCTCATTTAAAATACATCAGCTCAGTATCTGGTGAAATGTGACTAACACAGAAGAAAAGTGTTCCTGGAATATACTTCCTTTTATCTTTAAGGCTTTCAACTGTCTTCCCGTCTTTTCATTCCAGAGTGAAGAATACAGTTAAATAATCAAATATGATGTCTTGGATGGCTGTAAAGGTCTTCAAATTTCACCAAGTTTATAAGTGCTTTTATACTTCCATGGTGCTTATTGTGCTAATAAAACCTCTGGAAAAGGATTTAGTTCTGTAAGAAATATCAAGAGCCAACAATTCTGTAATGGCCTACGAAGATGTTCAAATACTGTGTAATGGGCATGACAGTTACAGTATGTGAAATTTAATGCTCTAGCTCCTTATTGATCTTCCCTGTAGCTGCCTGCATGGCACAAGCATTTGCACTTAGCACTTGCTCTTTCTACATTAACGCTATCTTCAGCAGTGTTATCAAGGAGACTTGGGAAACCAAACCTGATGGTAAACTTAAGTATTTAAGGAAATATCTATATTTTTTTTTTCAAGTATCCATTTTCTTTTCACTTTACTTTTTGACTGCTGTTTCTTCTGGGTGATGTTTTAATACTTAAAATTCCCCTTCCCCCTTTTTTTTAGGTTTCCATATTATTCATTGGACAACAACTATTACCTATCAAAACACATACAGAGCAGAAATCCTGCAAGACTCATTATTTTCTTGACATAATGAAAAGCTGCAAGAAAATTATTTGCATCTTTGATCTTGCTGGTGGTTCTAAAAAACTGTATTAGTGTGACTTGCTCATGTTTGTGTTTGAAAGTTCTTTGTGTACTTCCACTGAAGTTACAAGCCTGTTGCAAACGTTCTGTATCTGCATCTTAAACTGTGTCAGCCCTTGGTTTTCATTCTGGAGGTCCTTGGTTCATTCTCTGGTTGTTGGTCAGCGTGTTTGCTCTTACTTTGCTAAACGAACTAGATATTATATCCCAGTGAAGGCTGTACTATTACACATTGCACGTATGCAATGCTTCCCAAAAGGCTGTGATGATTCTTAATGTTTCTTTCTGTTTCCTTGGGCCATTCAAGGAGAAGCAGCACTGTGTCAGTACGTCATGGTTTAACCCCAGCCGGCAACTAAACACTACTCAGCAACTCACTCACTCCCCCCACAGTGGGACGGGGAAGTGAATCGGAAGAGTAAAAGTGAGAAAGCTCATGGGTTGAGATAAAGACGGTTCAATAGGTAAAGCAAAAGCCACACACGCAAGCAAAGCAAACCAAGGAATTAATTCCCAGCTTCCCCTGGGCGGGCGGGTGCTCGGCCACCCCCAGGACAGCCGGGCTCCACCACCTGTCACGGTGACTTGGGAAGACAAACGCCATCGCTCCAAACATCCCCCCTTCCTCCTTCTCCCCCCGGCTCTATATGCTGAGCATGACGCCGTACGGTCTGGGATGTCCCTCGGTCAGTTGGGGTCGGCTGTCCTGGCTGTGTCCCCTCCCAGCTCCTTGTGCCCCCCGGCCCCTTGGGTGGGGTGAGGAGCAGGAAAGGCCTTGACTCTGTGTGAGCACGGCTCAGCAGGAACCAAACGTCCCTGTGTTATCAGTGCTGTTTGCAGCACAGATCCAGAACACAGCCCCATGCTAGCGACTGTGAAGAAAATTAACTTTACCCCATCAAAATCAACACACGGTATATTTCCCATTTATAAGCATAGTATGCAGCTCCCAAGGCTACATGGCTCTAGTGCCCTGCAATTCTGGTAACAAGACTTCAGTAGAAGATGGGCAACATCAGTAACTTCTTAGTGTCATTAGAACACAAGAGGTCTACAGAGAGCAATGCAAAATGGATCCTTGTTTCAACATAAAACCATAGATTATAACAAGGGTTCATTTCATCTGTTTCTAATCTTTATTGAATCTTTTCTCTGTTAAAGGATTGGTGCTTAGTATTTCACAACTGGTCAAACCCACTTCATTTCTTGGGGCTAGTTGTATAGGGGTATTTTTCCTACGTCATGCAGAATCAGTTATTGGTGACAGTCACTAAGATTTCTGTCCACTGATTCTTTGGAGGTGAGCTGATTAAGAACTGCTTGATTAAGAAATCTTGTTTCTTAGCAGCTAGTGGCTCTTTCTTAGTGAAAATATGCAGAGAATGGCATGCTGAAATGGCCCAGTCTATTCCTTGTGATTCACAAACATGTTAATCTAAAAGTATTCACTGTTTTAAACATTTTCCTGGGTGCATGTATGCTCTTGTGTCCACATGTATAAGAAGAAAACTGAAGAACTAGAGATCTGATTGAAAGTTGATCATTATTTTCAAACAAAGTTTGAATGTTTGCTCTTCTCACCTAACACAGCTGATCCATTTACCAACTGGTACCTGCTGGGAGAGGATGCAGAAATGGTAGGGGGAACAAGAAATGGATGATGGTGCCAAGATGCTTGTAGTCATTGTAGAAGTTTATTGACAGGTATACTGAGGAGGCGTAGCGACATTTTATTGGCAAAAAAAAAGTGGCTGTGTCTAAACAATTTATCATTTCAAATTTTTATTATGAATTCTTAAAGTGCTAATCCATGTGTGACAAATCTACACTCAGCTGGGTAAGAAAATTGCCAATTCTGTTCCATTAACAGCCACTGGCCAAAGGAACAATGTTCCTGTAGGTTAAAACAACAATTAAGGGGCCCTTAACACATCAAGGTGGGGAGAGGGGATACTGGTAGCAAAGACATTTTTCACACATTGCTAAGCTGCTTCAATGCATAAATTAACTCTTAGTTCAGTTACATCAGTCAAGTATGTTGTGCATATGCATGACTGGTCTGTGTGTGCATGTGAACCAAAATCTGAGCCTGTTGATTTATGAGAAAGGGTAAGAGAGGTTGAAATTAGTAAGCAAAGCCAAACAGCGCCTTTGCAGGAAAGAATATCAAACAGTCTTTTAGACAACTGCTCAGTTAGAAATACCGTGTTACCCCTGAAGTCTTTCAGTGGCAAATACTGGTGTTACACGTGAGATCTTTGCATTACAGTAGATTATTCATTATGTATTTTTTTTTTTTTTTTATTACTAGATCACTTGAACTGCATCCTACTACTTATGTAGCTGGACTAGTTTGTTCAGTAGGAAAGCAAGATGCACCATGGTTATATAGTTATGTACTATCAAATATTGTTAGAGAGTCGTAGATAATTTTAATATAAGTTTTAATAGAATAATAATAAGAGCGATGCAAGGTTTTGTCTTTAATATGAAAATGTTTTTGTCATATAGTACTGGGGATGAGGGGAGCTGTAGTATGCAAAGTCTGGTATAACATGGTCATATGTCTGCCAGTATTTTCTATAATCCAGCCTGGATTATAGAAAGAATGTAGCACAGACAAGGTTTTTGGTAAAACTTGAGTGTAATGAAGGTTAACCTGGAAATACAGCTTTTCATGTGAGTAAATGGTGCTGTAAAATTGGCCAGCCCCTTAAGATCTTTTAATGAGTGGAGTTTACAGAAACAATTTGAAGAAAAAAATTTCTGAAATGTAATACATGTGATAATGGAGAAATAAAAGCTGTAATAGTGCATTTAGAATGTATTTTTTATAACTCTATATTCATTTCTGACATAACTGGTTTTAGTGAGCCACCTGAATGATCTTGGTTGCTATGAAGTTTTAATAGCTAACACTTGGAAAGCCTTGTAGTTTATACAAATGTCAACTTCAAAAATCGCATTCCTTCCTTAAGAGACTATCCCACATTTGGTGTGTCTTTCTTTTTAAATTTTTTTATTTTTTTAAAAACAAGTGAAAGAATGTTAGGAGGTAGGGTTGTGAAAGTTGCTGTAAGTGGTGCCTTTTTTCTAGATGGGGTCTTAGTATTGCATCACAAAATTTTTACTACATAAAGTATTTAATCTTCCTCCTTTAAAAAGGCATTCATCTCACTTCAAAACATTAGCCCTTTTCTTCATGCATGACTTGAAAGAAATCCATGTTTTATTATAGTTGATTATAAAAAAAAAAAAAAAAAAAAGATTAAGATAAATACAGGCCCTAGTCTACATTCTTATGTGGGGAAAAAGCTAATAGGAGGGATTTTTGGAAAACCAAAGGTTTGCATCTGAACGTGTGATCCAGATCGTTCTTTCATGACATTATGCATTCTCAGAGTGCCTTGCTAAACCTTTTGGAAAACAAAAGACTATTGGGAAAAACAGTATTGGATATGGAGATGATATTTTCTTATACTTTGAATAGAGGCCCTGTTTTTTAGGAGCTGCCCCCGAAATTTCTGCAAACACATTGGATTGCATTGAAAACAACAAAAAAAAACCTTACGTGTTTTACTAGTTCTGCTCTGGAGTGAAGTATTCTCAAAAGTGTAAAAACTGCAGTGGGCAGTTAGCAAAACTTTTTAGGATGAAAAAATTAGCCAACGTTTTAAGAACTTTTAATGAAAGGAGTTAAGGCAGAAGGACTTATGTAGGTTGTGAGAGGAGCTGGTGTTTCAGAGCTACCAGGCCTGCCTCTGGTATTCTCACTTCCAGCAGTATCTTGTTCCCTCCTTCAGCCTCACTAAGATTATTTGTCAGATGTATACATGAGATGGGTAAAATTCAGGCTAGGTAAAATGATTAGCTTTCTTTTACCTCTGTGCTGTAAGATTGCTGGGGGTAGAGAGAAGTAAGAATAAGGATCATATTCCATTTTTCTTGATTATAAAAAACCAAACCAAAACAACAAGAAAAACAAACAATCAGAAAAACCCAACCAAAAAAATCATTGACCTGATGAAGTTAAGGCAACGTTAAGTGGGACTTAAAGTCACTGTGACATGAGTCAAGTAGTGAATCAGAAAATTCAGTTATTCTGCGGGGAAGATGGTATATGAGTATGTAGAATTGTTTTGTTGTTGTGCTTGTTTCTTCACATCAGTCAAGCACCAGCTTGTCTGAAAGGTAGATTTGAAGAGTCCAGACAGTTCTCAGCCATCTGCAGAGTATTAAAAATGGTTGTTCCCTAGTGTGAAGTATATATGAAATATTTGTATATAATAAATATCTAAGAACTACTAAAATAAGAAGGTAAATGCAACAGTGAGATTGAGATATTCAGTTTTTGTTTGAATTGTCTTCTTTCACGTATCTTTATCATAGCACGATTCATCTTTTGCTTCACTCTGCATTAATGCTGATTGTAAGGCCAAAGTACGCAATCAGTGGCTGAAAAAAGGTTGCTTGCATCCCCTCAGAGGTCAGGAACATGCATGTCAGAAGTTTCAAAATAATGTCTTTGCTGAATAAAATCTTTTTTAGGGAATAATGAGATGGGCTTTTCCAAAATAATGAGTAACAGTCATGCGATTTGGCAGTCTACTGGTTTGAATAAAGTGCATACTTTAACAGCTCATCAGAGTGAGTTCTTGTTGTATAACTAAAACCTAACATCCTTACATGTTTCATAGGCACTGTTGTATCTGTCCATGTCTTCGACTTGTGTAACTGGCTTTTTCCACCTGTATGGGATGCTGCTCCAGGTCCAGAGAGATTATTTGATGTAGTGAAGCTGACATCCTCTCTGAATGCAGGGCAGCAAACAGGCTTATATTTTTAGAGATAAATACTAGTTGCATTTCCTTCAGTCTCCCTTGTGTTAAAAAATGCAGTATCTTCAATAAATTCTTCACTGTGTTTTATGCTAAGTACTGGGGGGGGGGAAACAAACTTTTGTTTCTTAATGTTTTCAGTGTTTTCATGTGTTAGAAATTGTGACATAGCAGTCAGAATTAATTTTAATAATATTTCAATGTGATTTCAATAAAATTAGTTTTTCTAATACATTGTTTCAGCCAAGACAGTGATCTGTAAATTGGAAAATGACTGTTGTCTTCTGACTTGTTTGATGATGATGCTAAATGAGAATTCTATGTTTGAAACACTAAAGCCTTCACAAGCCTTTGTACCCTAGATATTGAACTTTTGTCTTAATTTTAAGAGAGAAATGAAACCTTTTGAGAATGGTATTGACACCCTGCAGGGAAATATGTCAACTGCAAAAATTTTTACACTGTCATGCTTCTTGGCCAGAAAATGTCATTAAGTCCCATCTTTCCCTTATACCACTTAATTTGAAAATTAGAAACCATGTGTGTGTAACATAACTGCGTTTTGGCTTGTGACTTTGTTTATTAGCTGAGTTTCTATTATTTCTCCTGCTCTGTAACATAAAACGCATTATTGCTATTGCCATGAAAAATCTTAAGGAAAAAAAGAAAAAGATATGTGTAGTGATTGAGAGATTCCATTTATTACTATTCTACTTACTGAATTTTACAACCAATCATCTCATTAATAAACTCATTTATTGGTAATAAATGAGCAGCGATTGTTAAGTCTGCAGGAAGTTCATCACACACTCTAAAATTGGTCATTAGTGCTTCTGGTATTCATTCCAGTTATCAGTCAGATATAATAGATTCATTAACACTCACAGCAGCCTACAAAATAAAATATTTGCAGAGATTTTCTCCTTCCTGAAGGCTCAAGTACAACAGTTAACAAGGTTTCTTGGGCACTGCACAGTGTATAATGGCATTATAGGGATGGTGCACATAAGATTGTCTTTCATGTATTGGCATCGCTAATGTATATATATAAAATCACATTGTTTTTTATAGTGTCTGAAACATAATACTGGTACCTGAATAAACTGTTGCACTCTTAATAAGTTTTATAATGCAAAATTCAGATTTAGAAAAATGCTTTTTAAGATGCCCAATGCCTTCAAGCGAAGACTATTTTATTTATTTAGTGGTTTATGTGTTGAAAGAGCCTATGTGCAATGCTTATGTAACAGTGCTTAGACTTACACATCAGCCAGCTGGTATAGCCAGATCTTCAGTTTTCCTCTTTTTTTTTTTTTTTTTTTTTTTTTTTTTTACTTTTTGGAGGCATTTGTGAGTAGCTTGATGGTTTTGACATCTGTGTGACAGCTTCTTGCATAAGAGATGAGCAGCATGTTATACCACCCAACTGTGTGTATTAGTCTGTACATCAAGCTGAGGAGCGGCACTTAGCCAGATCTGACAATCAAATGTGAACTAGTACTACCTATACACAAGAGTGCATTTTAATGTTGTGTGCTTTTTGCCAAGAGGCTGGTACTTGACAAAAATTGTCAGAATCTCACTTCTTCCCACCTTTTTTTTTTTTCCCACAGATGTGGGAAATGTCCATGTTGAAATATACACGTGGGTTCTCTCTGCAGTTTAATATGGTTTATCTTACAGATAACAAAGCTAATTAATCTAATGTTTTCAGTGATTTCACGTAATAAAATTGTAGCAAGCTTCTTGTAATAAAGAAGTGCTACTGGTTTAGAATATGCAGCCAATTAGCATGCCATTTTCTGCCAACTCAATCTGAAGTTACATTATGCTCACTTTCACCAATGACTTCGTGTCACCATATCAGCAACCTGTCCCCAAAGAAAACTAGGGACCTAGAGAAATGCCATTACCAGTTCAGAAACTTCAGTGCTGCTTTTCTCAGTCGAGTTGGTGATCAGCAGATTGTGAGTGTGGAGATGAGTAAGGGAGAGCTACCTGCTCTTATTTTAGTTTGACTGATCTGTTAGCTGTAAACTTTAAAATCTTCTACACATCCTCATGATGTGTAGCATTATAAGTGAAATTCACTGTCACAGAATGAAATACACTGCAACACTTGGCATAGTTCAGCTTTCCTTGTTTATGTGTTTTCTATGAGCCAGGAATTAGTTACTACATGTAGTATTTCTTCCTTTTTAAAATAGGAATGCCGGAATAGAACAATCTGTTTTGACCTGTATATGCAACCCAAAAAGATTATGGAAAAGGGAATTTACAAGAAGAAAAAAAAAGTATTTTTAACAATAAATTCTCTTGTCTGTGCAATAATTTGAAGTGATATCTAGGTGATGAAATATGTAGTTGTTCCCATATAACTTGGTTTAATGAAAGTTTTAGTGATACCCTTTTTGTAACTTATTCTGCATGTTCCTTTGTACTACACCCTTATCATTCCTTTAAAAACTGTATTCCCTTTCCATCTGGTCTTGCTCTCTCAACATAAAAGTATTGAGCAAGCTGCAGCTTCAATTATTTCTTGTGATAGTGCTTATTTAGTTGAAAATATTGTAATAAAAATAACAATTTCTGTCCTGTTATCTGAAGTATTCAAACATTATGGCAGATGTAGTTTTATGATCTTTGAGTTGCATTTTTCTTAGTATATATGTATTAATGATCAAAGTTTGTAGAGAAACCATCCTTGCAAGCTAAAAGAAAGAAATAATAAAGGAAATGGTATATTAATTTTCTAAGCCAATATTTCCACTGTAACAGCTTTTACACTGTTGTTAATCTGTATTTCTGTCATGTTTAGTTAGACTGTGGGTAGGTAAGTGTGGGCTTGTTGTGGATTGGGATTGTTTGATTCCAAAAATCTGACGGCATGTTTCAAAAGTCTCTTGCACTTTCCTAATCTTTACCTTCACAATTGATTGTAATGAATACAAAAATTCTATTTTTATTAATAAAATACAGTTTGGGGAAAATCAGTCTTTTACCTTAACAGTTTCTTAGGGGTCATGTTGCATAAACATTGGTGGAGATACTCTCAATCAAAAACAGAAGTAAAAAGGCAGTCAAGAGAGCAAGGAGACAGAGAAAGTCTCCACAGTCAGCCGGTTTGTAGCTCACTGCCAGGGTCAAACCAGATTTGGGGCAGGCTGCTGGGATGGCAGGTCCTGAGGATGGCATTTTAAATATTGTCAGCTTGTAGGGCCTTTGCTGTACAGCAGATGATGTTTTCTTTTTCCTTCGTACACACTTTTCAGGAAACACTTTAGAGTATGCCCAACATTGAGGCTCGTTGTTTTAATAAAGTATATTATTGAAGCATTTAATGGAATGGAATATGAGCTTGTACCCATTGGATCCACAAATCAAAGTAGAAAATAAAATGAAAAAGAAAGAAGAAATGTATGTAAAGTAGGCGCAGTTCTGAAGAATATTAGACCAAGGTGGATTTTCATGAGTGCAATAAGGACTGATTATCTAAAAAATAATTTTGGAGAGAGTACTCATGTGTTCTGAAATTACCTATTCTGAATTACTGCTTTGTAAGTGGAAAAGCTCCACTGATTTTCTTGCATCCATTTTTTCTTATTTAAATTTTCCAGAACTGAAGGTAGTAAGAGAAATAATTGCGGCTGTTTTTGTCTTTTTTATACAACTAGCTTTGTAGTTGGCTGTTTATATCATGGCTTTTCAGTCTAATTTTCTACTTCAATTTTACCCCTTCAAAACAGAAAAAAAAGCTTCTTGAAGAACTTGGAGAGAATAGACTTCCATATATGACACCAGCCGATGCCGATTTCCATCAATTGGTAATGTATTTATTTTAACTCTGCTTGTTTAAGACTAAAATGGCTGTTTGCACTGAACAACAATAAATCTTTCTTCAAAGAGACACTGTGAAATCTGGTATGAAAAAGGTATCCTGATGGCTGATAGTGTGCTTCCAGGTGGTGAGAAATAAGATCTTTATAATTGGGATATTCAAGAATGAACACTCCGTAAACTTCATATAACTTTAGGATTTTGTCCTGAGTATCAGTACCTGAGTGCCAGGTAACTCATGTAACAATGAATCACTGTTTCTTATGCTTTGTTAAAATAAAATACATGTCGCCATTCTTTTAAGGTTGTTTTTTTGCTGTTTGTTTTTTCAGAGTTGTGAAGATATCTATACTTTAAGCTCAGGTTTGGCAAAATAGGGAAAATGTTAACATAGAAATTTGAAATTTTTTGGTTTAGTTCAACTTTAAAACAGTAAATAACCCTTAGGAATGCTTACAAAATGAACTGGAAACTGGAATGCATGCCTCAAATGAAACCAAATAAAATTTAAAACAGGCCCAATAGTGACATAAGTAGTAAACCAAATGACTGTATGGCAGCGCATCACAAAATTAATAGAATATTCTACATCTTTCTGGGATCTTTCTAGGTCAGCTACAAAACATATGGCAAGAATTTTAGGTTCATTCAGATCAAGTGGGAACACGGTAAGATGAAAAGCATAAGAAAGAATCTCGTAGTTCGAACAGCTACAGCAACCGTGATTACATTACAGACATGTCACCTTTCTTGTATTGATATATAGCTCAAAGATAGATATGGTAGCATAAAAATTGGTCTGACTCTTTGCAAGGATGAATTTCTGTTTTACAGAATTCTGAGGCAAAGAGAAGTTTAGCATACATCACACTACAGAAGAAGAAAGATGCCTTTATGGGTTGGGTACTGGACTGTGACTCAGAAGCATGAAGTCAAACTCCAGTTTTGCCATGGGATTACAGTTGTGATACTGAGCAATCAATATGCTTCTTTTACCTTTCTGGTTTATTTGGGTTGTAGGAAGCTTAGGAAAAGCATGGTTTTCTCTGTATTCTTACAGTGCTGAACACGGTAGAAGTAAGCTCTTGACTGAGATCTTTAACAGCTGTAGGGGTAATAATATAAAAACACATAGCTATCTGTTAGCAATAAAAGCACTTCTGTGGGTAAGGGCAAGGGAAAGTGTAGGAGAGCTTAACAGAATCATTATTATTTTTGTTATTTAAAAACAAAAAACAAAACAAAACCAAACCAAAACCCAAACAGATTCTTTTCAGTCTTAAACTAATGTTCATGAAGAAGCTCTTCTCTCTTTTGAGACTCAGGCATCTTACTGTTACCTCCTTCCTTGTCCTGCTACGCTGCCAAGAGCTGCTATGCCCATCATCTTTTTATTTTTCCAATCTTTGTAAATCCACAATCTTGTGGAGCTGATGTGAAAAGAGAAGATGAAGCTAGGGTTGCCCAAGTGCCATCTCATTTGCTCAGTATCAGTAACCCATAAATGTAGAAGACAATGGGAAGAAGATAAGCAGTGAAATCAGACCTCTTCAAACCTTCACAGAGATTAGATACATTCTTTTTGCATCATATAGAATTATATTTTTGGTGTAGTGTTTGTTTGCATGCTAGGTATTTTTAAGCATCTGTGGTAATCATAAGCATCACAAGCACCTTTTAAATTCATATAGTGGTTATGGAATGTTACTTGAAACACAGCTGTAGATATTACAAGGTCCATGATGCTTAAATGTACTACAGATGGAGAAGAAAGGAAGGATGAGAGTTTGAAGACAACAAATTGGCAAAATAGAATATCAGATACAGTTTAGGTTTATAGTCTGTCTTTTCTGAAGAGACCTGCCTTACTCCTTTAAGGATCCACCCCTTATAAAACAGTGTTCTTTGAACATGTTGGAAAGGGGTGTTTGGTTACGTAGTGTGCAAGTAAAAAATCTACAGTATCCTGTCAGGTATGGAAATAAACAGTCTGAACAAAGCTAAGAAATTCTGTTACAAGCAAAACTTCACTGACAACCTCTTTCAATGCATCTTCCCCGATGAAAGGTTTTAGAAATGGACACCAAATCATAGGCTGAAACTGTGTAGTTTTTAAAGCCAGTTATGATCAACAGGGCAACTCACAAATATCTGAAGTACATACTATCAATTCATTATGTAAGTGGCAGTTTGCTTATCAGGGGTCCTTATTGCTGATTTCTAACTTTATTCTATCACTTGGGTCATCTCTGATTGGGTGATTCTCTGTGGTGAGTACCACCATTAGAAGTTAAAGCATTTGTATATTTAAAATTGTATGTGTAGCGTTCATATGAGGAATTGAGCATCAAATGTGCCTTTTTTTTTTCATCCTGTAGTTGCTAGTAATGCATCTACTTCTTTCAGAGCTAACAGTGAATTGGCCTTTAATACTTGCTGTCAGAGTTACAACACAGAGTACATGATTACTCCCCCTTTCCCATCCCCCCAAAACAACAAGGTGTCCAGTGTGAACCCAGCTTTCACCCTGTGTTCTGATCCCTTAATGCTTTCCTTATGTAGGACATAGCACAGTGACTGGTTGGAGATTTAAAGACGACCAAACCATTTTCACGTGATATATCGAAAATGTGTTTCCATTTCCTGATTTGGTCTGAGATATCAGTGTAGGGTTTTTGTTTGTTTTTGTGTTTTTTTTTTGTGTGTGTGTGTGTGTGTTTGTTTTTTTTTTTTTTTTTTGTTTAAGGTACGATCCTAAATATACCGTGTAAAACTTAATGCTAAAATATTTTTTAAGCATATAATCTTGAAACACAACCCAAAGGTAACTTGCCTCTGAAGGCAACACAATGTAGAAGACATTACCTCTGAAGTTCAGGAGGGGAATACAATGTTGTTACCTTTGTAAGATCTGTGTGCTTCCTTTCTGGTGCATGTTTTCAGGCATTTAGTTGCTTTACATCATATTATTTCCCTCCAGTTTGTAATAATTGTTTGGAATTTCATGTGTGTGATTCATGTCAGGAATTCAGGATATTAAATGGTTTAAAAATATGTAGTAAAAATGGCTTTTTAAATATGCCATAATACCATATGTAATGTAGTAACTGGTTAATCTGACCTGAGTTTGTCCAATATACAGAATTATTTAAAGAAATACTGGATACTGCTATAGAACTGTTCATGCTCTTTCTTTTATACTTATCACTTGCATAATGGAACAAATCATGCAATAATAATCTTTGTATGTCACAATATATAATGCTCTGTCATTATTAAGTATGATTGTGAAAGAATACTTAGAATTCCCATCAACCTATACCCACGCATCTGACTGTAGCCTATATCTGTAAATCATTAAAATTTACAGTTACTGATTTCAGTAGTTACACTTTATAAGGATATTTTCACTGTGCTGTTCGAAGGCTACAGATACAAAGCACACTGATTGAAGCAAAGGGACCTCTTCACCATATTCTAGACTCATGCTTGATAACTTGTCAACTTAGCCTTGTCTGTTCTTGAATATATTAAATACTTTTGTTTCTGTAAAAAGAATAATTCTTTTGCTGTTTTTGTTCTTTGTTTGGTTGGGTTTTTTTCCTCCTTTAGTGGAAGACAAAATATTCCAAGCTGATTTTCAGAACATCTGATACAGTACCTGAAGAGCTGCATGATATGGTACAAGAAGGCTTTCTGACCTTGCGAAAACACAATTGTTTCTTTCAAGATCTTGTAAGGATCAAAGGAAAAGATTTTGTTACCCCAGTGTCTCGCATATTAATTGGAAATCCAGGATGCACTTACAAGTACTTGAACACAAGATTGTTTACAGTTCCTTGGCCTACTGAAGGTTATGATATAAAATATTGCAGTCCTGAAATACATGATGCTTGTAAAGCATTAATCAGACTTAATGACTACTTACATATTGAAGCAGTCAAGGCATTACAAGGACAAAATTTGTTCAAGGCCAGAGAAATTAAAGATACTACTGTAATAGATAGGGAGCAAGAGTCTGTTTCAAAAGACCAAAGCAGTTGTGTACCAGAGGATGACTATGTAAGTCTAAAGAACAGAACATCTTACAATGTGACTTTATTAAATTATATGGATCCGCTACAAATGCTGTACTTGAAACAAGAACCTTATTTTGGAATGGGCAACATGGCAGTGAGCTGGCACCACGACGAGAATCTGGTTGAAAGGTCAACTGTTGCTGTGTATAGTTACAGCTGTGAAGGTGAGTGATGGGAGGTAGGAATTGACTAGTGATATAAATATCTTAAATCCCTGAAGCTCTGTTTTGTTTCCTTGCGTGTATGTACATAAGCACACCTGCACACTAGTCTAGGTTTGCCACATGCTCCTGAATACATCATGGTACTTCCTGTATTTAAGCCCTGTCTTTATTTCTACTAAAACCTGTACAAAATATACCTGTGTTTACTGCAGCTGGCTTATTGGTTATTCTCTAAGTAGATTTAAAAATTGGTGTGATTAAATTCCTGACTAAGAGCCCAGAAATCAGAATCTGTCAAATACCTATTTCAGGTTAATGCATGTGCATATTTTCTATTCTGTAAAATGTTTCATTGTAGTTGAGATCACTGTCTTTATTGTATTATTCATCATATATATCCTCGCTTCTGCTTTATTCTGATTTTACTACTCTTTCTTTGGAAAGATCATTTTAGGTTTGTTTTGTATAGAAGTATTACTGTATTTACTTGGAAGTGTATACAGTTTGTCTAGGCATGCTGTGGTGCTAATGCATGTTTTACAGAGGACTTGCCAACATTTCTGTAGTTGGGAAGGGTGAAAGTTTTCCATTAAAAGACCTGTTGTCTGGCAGGCTTTGCAGGATCTTAGTTATTTAAAAAATTTTTAAATGCATTATTGAGGGGGGGGAAAAGTGTAGTTGAAGAGTCATTAAATATTTCATTTTTAGTTTTAAATGCCTTTCCCATTTTTATTTAAGAACAGATATGAGGATTTTTGTTTATTTTTTTCCTAACAATGTTTGAATAAAGCCTTGGAATTTTTTTTAATGGCTTCCAGTTTTGCAAACATAAGATTAGAATTTAGGATCTTGATTTGAATTTGCAAATGATCTGTTATGTTTCATAATTCACAACTGATTTTTGTTCCTTCTAAAAATCCTTTGATGTCTGCTTCAAAACATGGGAAGAGTTCCGGTTGACTTTAGTTGGTTTTGGCTGAAGACCATAATGTAAAAATAATAGCTTATACTTTCATGTGCATTCTCTTGTTAGATTTGTTATTAGTTTTGAAAAAATGGGTGACTTTGTTACTTAACCTTCAACTGAAATAATCATGTTTACAGTTTCCTGGACATAAAACATCAACTGGCTTAGAAACTGAATAGAAAAGATTCCCTGACCAGTAGATGTGTTATTTTGTTCATGAACTTTTCTCTGTTATGTTTGCCGCAGACATTGTTATTTTATGTCAGGTAATTTTTTTTTTTTCAGTAGTACTGTAGATAAATATTTTTTTCATTAACATTTTAAGTTAAAGAAACATGAACTTAAAGTAATAATAGTGTGTGTGAGGATTCATTGTAATATGCTTGAAAACTTTTTACTTTAATATAAAGCTTGCATGTGGAGGGGAAAAATGAGTCAGAGAGCTATAAATTAACAAAAAATAAAGCTGCTATGTCTATTCAGACTCATCAATTGATTCTGTTTCTTCACGTTCAGCAAGTTAGGTAAAAATTATAGTGTTTTAAAACCACTGCAAATTCTATGCAAGATTTGATTGACAAGAGTAGAAAGAAATATTTGATATATTTAGATCAAAACTTTTTTTGATATCTATATGTAATTAATATTTTTGCCACATACAAGATTTTTTCATAAATACACTTATAAAGGTTTTTTTTCCCCCCCAAAGGATTTAAAAATAGACATGAAAACTTTAAAAAGCTAAGAGCTTTCCAGTGAGTAAATTGATCATTCTAGCATTTACATTTACTCCCTCCCCACAAAAAAAAAAAAAAAAAAAATATTGCTTCAAATATTTGAGTTTGTACAATTATTCCAAAAGTTTTTGATGAAAATGAAATTTTATTATATATTGGAGGGGAGGAGGAATCTACTGGCAGTTGATATCAAAATCTCAGTGTAGGTGGGGATAGTGTAAAATATGCTTTCTTGGGGAAGAAAGTGATTTATGAAGTCAGATCTAAATCTGAACAAGATTAAATTCCACTTGATAGCTCCTGAGCATGGCTCAAGTTGGCTTCATGAACTTCAGAGGGAGTTTAAGGCACCTCGCATGGCTCCTGAGCATCATGAGGAAATGTCCTGCAGCATACCTCTATGTGAAAACAGTTCACTCGCATCTGTCTGTGTTCAAGTTGTGGTTGCCATTGTATATCCCTAAAGTGAAGCTGTATTTATAGTTGGCCTACTTACTCATAAGTTGGAGGAAATGGAACCTATTTATAGTTTATGAATATGGCATTGTAATTTAAGTGACAGTAAATACTTGTGTGTGTTGAAGTTTTCTACCCAGCACATCCATGAGGAATAGTCTACTTGATTTTAGGGAAACTAATGGATTGTCTTTTTGTACTTCTGATTTCTTGTTTATAGCTTTCAAATGCTGGTGTTTATAAACTTATCAATGCTTATAGCATTATTCTTTCCAGTTCCATATCACTTCAGTGTGTTGGTGGTTTCTGCAGTTCACAAAGACTGTCAATATTTACTATATCGCTTATCAAGCTTTCCATAAGTGTGAAGCATGAAGAAGCTCCCCATCTATTTAAAGATTGTTGTTAAGTCTTTGTAGAATTGTATCTTGACTCCTCTTCCCATTTACCATAACTATATTTGCTTTATATGCCAGCATCTTTTCTTGGTAGTTACTCTGTTAGTTCATTTTGTATTGAATTAGCACTGAATTCTCACTGTTATAGATTCATTATAGAGTACATAATAAAAAGAGTAGAGGTGGTCAGAAATTTTTTGATGGAACAATTTTTTCTTAGAAGATGTCAATTAGATGGATTAATAATTTTCTGGGAGAAAACACTGATTCTGTGTGAGTTTCAAACATAAATTAAGCATGTTGATATTTGTTAAAACTAGCTTTTCTGCTAGGTCTTGTACATGTGTTTTGTCAGCTCAATTTCTCACTGGTCTCTGTAATACTCCAAACCCTGAGAACCCGGGGCAGCCCTGTAGCGGGGGCAACTGTGGTTCCAGAGCTTCATGGCTCCTACCAGTCTGTCCTGCCACAAATGGAGAATCCCCAGGTTTTCAGATTCTGAACAGCAGGAGCTGTAGGAGTCAAGCAACATTACTGTGTGCTGGCAGCTGCTTGTCGGACATTTTAGAGATGCACAATTAAGGTTATATGGTTTTCTTTTTCATTTCGTTTGAAAATTTATATCATTATTTCTTTGGTACCTACTGATTTGATTAAATAGTATTAAACCAGATACTACTGTAATTGAAACAACTTTACTTTCTTGTTCACTTGTTCAGTGTTTGATGCTATAATGAAAATTTAATGTTTGAAACTTTGATCAGTATTAATTGGAGTAGAAGCAGTTTTTAATATGCCAGAAAATAAATTTGAGAGCCAACATAAAGATATTGGAACAAGCTGATATTCTAATTAGTATCACCGTTCATTTCCTTGTTTCCTGTGTCAAACTGTTTCAAAGCAACTTCAAATGAGGTACATTTCTAACAACAAAATAAGGTAGATATTCTGCTTAATGCTCATCTGAATAATATTAGCTTTTATTGACATTAAAATAAAATGCATTGCATTACACTGGGTTAAAACTAAGTTATCAAATGATAAGAATAGGCCCTCACAAAAATTTGGGGAATTTCCTTTTCATGTGTATACTGCTTGGAAGTACATGAGTGGTAGTCATGGTGCATATGCAGAACTGAATACATTACAGAGTGTGTGTTCAATTATACTGTCAATAACACTCTTCGGAATTAATTTACTTTTCAGAATTTACCATGGAACGGGAATTCCAAATTTTGACCAATTTAGGACTTTTAATAACACATTAGCTTACAAATATCCTATCACATGAGAGTGGTAAGGTAAAAACTTGTTCAGGGTTTTAATATAGTAAGGCTAATAACCCATTTTTATTTCCTACTCTATTTATAAAGTGAATTGCAATCCAAATACTGGTAGAATAAGGGTATTTTCAACAATTGGATTTTATCCATGAAAATTTCCTAATTAATAGTTTTCCCTCAGGTCTTTGTAAGTTTTGTAGGAAGTTTTATTGCTTAGCAAAGCACTAGTTGGTTCTAAAGATGTTCTTTGAAGTAGAGGCTTGTTTCAGTTACCAACTTAAAGGAGTTAGAAAATAATGTAGTCATTGGAAGTGTCCATGTTTCTCTTACCTGGGTTTCGCACAAACTATGTTTGAAGTTAGATAAATAGTTTTCTCTAGAATTCTTTACAATGTCTTTTTTTTGTCGTCTTGCTGTAAGGTGTACTTTCTGTATAATTCTCTTGAAGTACTGAACAACTGGGGCAGTTCACTGACAAGGTGATGTTGGAAGGTTTAATAAACTTATACTTAGTTGCATTAATGACTGATCATGAAGGAGCTTTTATATTTGTTTCTTTTGCAAAATGCTGTTTGTATTTTTTCACACTGTTTGGTTAGAATCAATATCCTAGCATTAAACCTAATGATGGCTATTTAATTTTTACAATAATTGTGAATACAAATAATTGAGATTCACTTCATATGTATGTTACCTCACTAGGTTAAAAAAAATAAAATCTTAAAACTACAAAAGTTGTTTGGAATTAAAGTCAATCTAGGTTTCTAGTTGAACAATAATCCTCTTTATGTACTGCTTAATGGATAAAATTCATGGAGTAGACAGTTGTACAGGATGAGAACAATTATATTAAACGGTTTCTAATGTCAATAACATAGTAAAAATATTCCTTGTTGGAAGAATATAAATGGTATGTAGATATGTATTACTTCTTAAGAAATGAATATGTGATTGAAGTGGCCACATCTGTAACTTGTAGGTTTTGGCCAGTTGGAATTATATTCTGAGAGAATCACAAATTTTTAGTGATCCAGTTACTCTTATAATAATAGATTTAAATCCCTGTTTTCTAAAAAGAAATCATCATTTGAATTAACCGTTTTGAGTTCTAGGGGATTTTTTAACCATGCTGTCACTGCTTTGATTAAATAAAGTCTCTTCTTCAAGAATGAAGAGATGACAGAATATTCTTTCTTCTTATTTTAGTGCTTTTGTTCTTGATAAATTTGGACACAGTATTCCAAATATGAATTGATAAAAACAGTGTTGGCAAATCTTCTAATTTTTGTTTTTGTAAATGTCAGTTGCAATCAACAGTTAAAATGTTAGTACAGTTTAATTAACCTCTTATGCTATGGCTTTTCAAAAATAAGGTAGAAGAAATAACTCTGGGTAGATACTCACTCATAGATACTCAGCTGAAAAGCAAAGCGTGCTCTGCTTTTTTCACTTCTTGCATGTAACATATAAATTGCCCTGGAAGACAGTAGTAATGTATATATTTCATTAATTGCTGAATATGTGCCCAAATTCTTTTAAATTCTGGAGAAATCAATCATTCTGTAAGAAAATAATTATTTTTTCTGTATCTAACAATGTTCAGTTGGATTTAATAACAAAGTAGATGTTTACAGTGCTGCTTGTGTTTAGCAATGTGTCGGCAGTGATTCTGTTGTCCTGGAAGTCATGTTTTATCTAAGAGTACATTTAGGATGTAGTTTGGCATTACGATTTGACTTGAATACAGAACATTTAGGTTTCAGAGCGTCAAAAAAACTCTCAAATTCTTCTTGATGATTTCTGGTGCCAAATAGCAAAGAAACCTTTCAAGGCTACATTTACTTTCTGTGCTGTGGAATGATGACCAAACTAGATCCAGGAAAGGAAGTTGCATGTTATTCTGAACCTAACCATGACCCAAACCTGATAAAATTGGGTCCTATAGCTGCAGCATCCCTGAAATTAGAGCTGTCTTGTTAGAGGCATGGTGTTGTGGCCAATTTTCTGCAGCTACATTCTCTCTTTCATGGTTCTACCTTAATTACAGGTTTGATGAGGTATTGTTGTTATGTTGTGGTAAGCTTGTTTACCTGGTTGCACCATTTTACTTGGGATGCGAGCGTAAAGGTTTCTTGCAGGACAAAGTCTATAAAACTTTAATGAAAAGAGTTCAAATTTGCAGATAGTTTTATTATATTTCCATTAAATACTGCTATATTTCACCATTTCTGTATGGTCTACTCCAAAGTAAATATATGTTCTTAAGGTGCTAAACATGTGCAAGATCCACGTGATTTACCCTCAAAAACCCATGGTTTAGATGCATCCAAATGTTTTCAGTTAAATGGGAACTGTAATTATATCAATGAATACACAGCATTGAGTCATACTTGAGGTGTAACATAAAGAATTTAATAACAACTTCTTTTTATGTAAAAGTTTGTCCACAATACCTGGAGATATACCACAAATGTTAAAGTGTCCTTTTTTTTCCTTTCTCTCACTTTCAAAATAGCTTGCATTTAAAAGCTAGTAGCAGCTTGCTTCCATTTGTTACCAAAATAACATGGTAGGAGCAATCAGTTTCAATTGCTGCTGATAATTATAAGGTGCAATAACTGTGAATATAGAGAAAAGGAGACTGTGAGCTACATTTGAACTCTGTACTTAAGCAATAAAAAATTTATCAAACTTCAAAAAATAAGTCATTTTAACGAGCACATTCCAAAGGTGCTGGATTTATGAGGGGACCCCAGGAAACTTTGATTGAAATTGCTGTCTCTGATTGTAGTTCTATATTTTATTGGTGCCATATTGTGAACAGTGCGGCTGCCAGAGTGAATGAGAAAGCAGCATAACAGAGAGAGTTAACCCAGAAAGGTTACCTCTTTTTATAATATCCATGATGTATGGCATTAAAAATGCCTTGAGAGCCATCCTATTTGCAGTTTTCAGAAAACATTTTTCTTAAATTAAGTTACAATTTATCTGAACAGGGCAGAAAATATGAAAGCCCCTTGAAGACTTTAGTATTGATTTTTCTGAGTATTTGCTAGCTCTTGTTTTCTCATTTCTGTGTTCCTTGATAGAAAGGCCTAGAGCTGCTCCTAAGCCAAAGCTTCAGCTGGATGAGAACTGCAGCAATGAAGGGAGGGAATACAGGAACTGAATTTACAATAGGAGTTTTAACTAAGAACTTCAGATTGGCTTTTTAAAAGGTTTTGGCTGTCTGCTTCCTGAATTTAGGCAATATTCAGTTGACATAAAAAAATAAGACAATTTATTAATTATTAAAGGCTACTCCCAACTAAACAAACATTGCAGTAACCATGTGAGATGAATGACTTGAATATTTTGAAAGCGTGAATTCAAGGTCACTTTTTATGTGTGCATATTATAATTAGTTAAATCTTTAGTATTTTTATTCTAGAATTAAATTAATACAAAATTTTAAAAAATTCTTACATGAGATCACATTTGAAGTAGACAGTGAAATGGACACACAGTTGCAAACTTATAAGGAACAATTAGGCATGCTACATAGTTGATGATTTCTAACTGTTCACTGCCATTCTATGCTAACTGCTTATTAAAACTTCATCCTCCCTCTGTCAAAATGCTCTGTTACTTTTAGCCATAAAACTGTTATACCATAGCTCCCAAATACCTTGTTATAAATGCTGACTGTATCTTTCAGTTTATACTGCAGTGAGGTAAGCTTATGAAAATAGTTCTGAGGGATTAAGCTCTAAATACTATTTCTATGCAGTGGATTATTTTTTCCCCAAGCTCAACACGTTCATGTTGCTTAATGATAAGAAAAATGTTGTGACAAATGTATTGAAGCTTCGTTGGCTCTTGCACATTATCTAGCATGTTTGACTAATAATTTTGAGAAAAGAATGGCAGATATGATAGCAAGATTCACTCAACTTCGCTGGTCTAGATTGTGTTTTATGCCCATTATTTCACTTTACTTTGTCTGTTTATGATTTGGTGAAATTGCAAGTATGTAAACAAATGAGGCTGTTCATAAAATGCTTTGGCAGTTTATGACTTGAAAATCTTTCAGAAGGTATCTATTTTTATATCAGTGTTGCTGCATTCTTTTTTCTTCTATGCTTATAATTTTAGTAGTGTAAAAAATAAAAAAGAAAGAGTGAAGCTTAACTGAAACTCACATTACATGTACTTAAGTTCAGAAAAACTTGAGTCCATTACAAACTTTGCTTTGACTTTTCCTTTACTTTGTAGTTAACATGAAATTTTCATCTTCGTAAAGTTGGTTGCAAAAAAATCTTGTTCTGAGATGGCTCTTTCCCTTTTTTCTTTTTTTTTTAAGCTATAATGTACTTTTGAATTTGAAGATGGTGATTATACCAAACGGAGATTATAGAAAGTTTAAACCTGTTAAGATTGTACCAATGTGGGATATCATTAAGTCTGTATAGTTAGACCAGATTTTGTATTTTACAGTTCTCACCTTGTCTGTTGTCTCTGGTGTTTTTCCCTCTCTCTCTTTAAAGGTTCAGCCTTGGAAGAAAGTAATGAACAAAAGCTAAAGGGAAGAGACCCAGCTGTTTGGCATGTGGGCTTGAAGGTAGCATGGGACATAGAGACACCTGGATTAGCAATGCCACTTCGCCAAGGAGACTTCTACTTGATGCTTGGTAATTTTCAAGGGCTAAGGAGGTGAACCTTCTGTTGAAAACAGAGGAAATGACACTTATTGTAATATAAATTATCATAACTTCCTTTCAGTTAGGACTTTCCTTATTTAGAAAGACATGAGCTCTGGCTAGAGTGTATAATAAATTCCTTCTGCTCTGCTCACTTCCAGTGTATTTTGGGGAACTTTAATTTCCTAATTTTTCTTTCACTTCACAGCTGTCCTGGGTTTGAGTAAGTGGTGGGGTTTTTTGGTAGCAGGGGAGGGGGCTATAGGGGGTGGCCCCCTGTGAAGGGCCGAGGGAAGGGAGGAGTGAGCGGCTGTGTGGTGCTCAGTTGCCCTCTGAGCTCAAAGCACGGCAACTGCTAAGAAAGAAAGTATTCTTTTTGAGCCTTTTTCTGTCTGTTGTGCAGTCAGAATTGCTAGTCCAAGTCAGGCTTCAGGCCACAAAGAGAATTTCCCCAGATGTTGTGAGAAGTTGAGCTGTATCTGTCCCATCCTTGTATTTGTAGATGCTGATTCCTTTTTCTACTCTTAATGCAGTTTTACTGCGTAACTGTGAGCATCTGTGTCTGTTATATAAAACAAACAAGCAAACAAAAAATCCTGGTTTTGAGTTTGGCTTATAGAGTGACTACATATTGTTTAAGTTGTGACTGCAACAGCCTTTAAGTTTTCTGGTACTGTGGTTCTTGAAGTTTCAACCATTATGCCAATCTGTGGATGTTTTCCTGGTTACCAATTTTAGACATGACCCTTCTCTCCTTCTGCTACACTCTTTCATGTGTATATTCAAACATACTATTTTCTCGTAGTGGGATTATACCAAGATCTTAATGAACAGAGCTGTCATATTCCAAGAGTGTGTCTCAATGTCTCAGGTGTAGAGGATTAAAAAAAGAAAATTAAATTGAGTTCATTTACTTGAGCAGCTGAGCTCACACACTAAGGTTTTTCCATTGGAAGAAATGAAGCAAGAACTATGGCTAAGGTTTGTTGACAGAAAATCTGTTGCTTTCTGTTTTGGCTTGTGTTTCTCTCGGTTATCAATTTTGTTTAAACAAATTTAGTTATAAATCACACAAGTCAAAAAATGAAAAACACTTCTGACAACATCATGTTTGCCTGTTCAGTGACTTGGCTTGACAGACATCATCTTCGAAGAATGAGAGCACTTGCAGTGTTCCATGTTTATGTGTTTGTGATGTGGAAGGTGGACTTAATGGAATGCCCCTGGAATGACCTGTCACACTGCCAATTTGTTAGGCTGAACAGTCTTTTCACTTTTACCTTTCACTTTTATCTTCCAACAAATATGGAAACAGTTTACGTACTACCAGCAATACATTTCTGGGAAATCTTAAAAAACCTATACCATTCTGTGTTCTTAGTTACCTCATCAAATCCAGTGCACTGTCATCAGTGACGTATCTTGTGTAAAAGAACTGGACTGTCTCTTCTCTTAAGTATGTTCAGACATGAACAGATCAACTGTTAAGAGGTAAGATCCTTTGGCACAGTGGTGTGGAAGTGCCTCCCTTTTCTGTATTTGTGAGGATATAGAGTAGCATCCTGGAGGGAAATGGAGATATTTCTTATGTGAAAGTGAAGTTTAAGTGACAGCTAAATGTCCCTAGAAAGGGAATTATTAATCCATTTTTGTGCAATAGAAGTTTGGGCATCAAGTAAACTTCTTATCTAATCCTCCCTGACTTTGTGCGTACGTTGTGAGTTTGTGCATACTCAGCTTTGCTGGGCAACAGATTCAGAAGGCAGTTAATAAAAGGATGAGTCTGACTTCAGTGTTTTATTGCAAAACACTGTAGATTGTAGTTGACTGAGTTACCAGACCATAAGGACATTTTTTTTTATTCCCCAGTGAAATTTATATACAGTAATTAAAGTATTATCAGCAATGCTATATGAAGGGCAGATCAGAAAGTTAGTTTATTTAGCACATAATATCATGATCATGTTTAGATGGAAACAAGGGATATATTAAACATTCTTTTGAAGATGATATGTAAATCACTTTCTTATTGATACTTTGTGAAGAGCTACAGATTTGAGCTCTGTAGGCCAGGTGTTTGATAATCTCTTCTGCATTTCCATAGCCTTTGTTGTTCTTTTTCCCTCAATTACTTTAAAAAAATTATACAGTCCGTGAGAGTATTCTCAAACTGGCCCTTTTACTAGGTTTCTATGTACAGCAGAACTGCCTTTATCATTTTCACTTGAGGTGAAAGACAATATAAGTGGACATACACAGTTTTAGTATATTTTTTTACTGTTCAGTTTTTTTTGGACTGACTTTTAAGAGGAGACATCTTGAGGATGCCATCTGAAAGATAAAATATGAAAACTCTGTGAGGAAGTAACTTGACAATAAAGAAGCCAATTTTAGATTCATTTTTATCTTGTGAATTTATACATCATAAATTCCAGAGCCTCATTTCAGTAATCAGAGTCTTCATGCTGGCATTGTTTTAAAAGCAGTGGCAGCAGTATGCAAGGCATAGAGAAAATAAAACATTAAGATAAGAGTAGTGTAGCTAGTGGTAGTTGCTGATGTACAGGAACTGACTGATAGGATTGTGTACTTTTTCTGACTGCCATTGACTCATCCAACTCTAGCAAACAACTTGGAAACTCTGTAGGTCTGTTCTTCCGGTTGTTGAGATGGCATCATGCTGACTGCTTTATATAATACAGAAATGCTAACTTCAGTGGGTTTCTTACAACTAAAAAGTCAGGTCCTATCAATTCCTGTATCTGTAATACACCATCTATTTACGAATATTGTACACAAATCTCAGATAAGAAAATGTAGTAATTTGATATTTCTAGTAGTGATGTGCAATTATAGTAACTGGTAAAACCTGATCAATGGGTATATCAAGGTAACAAAAAGATTGGGGGTGTTTTTTAGCATTTCTAATAGACTTTTAGTAACGCTTATGGTCCTCTTTTCATTGGCTCTATAAAATGTTTTTTATTACTCTGGGTAGAATTTTAGTTAAATGCAATCTTAAAAAATAAATTTACACCTGCATTCACAGCAGTCCTCTTCAGATGAAATCATCATGAAGACATAATTTAAATATGTTAGTACTAAACATGAGGTGATCAAATCTGTTCTTCAAGTAAGCTGTTACAATAATATAAATGTATGTTGTTTAAACAAAACCAAACAAAATCTAAAATTACTTTTAGTAAGACAGATTTTTTTTTTTTTTTTTGTAAGGCTTACTTTTCCTATATGAAGAAAAAGATCTGGTGAATGACTGCAAATCTGCTGCCTAAAAACTCAAATCTGAACTTTATATCACTCATGAAACGGAAACACTTTAGCTCAATTTAGAATAATATATTGGTCTGCAGAGGAAGTGCATACTGAACCCTGCTGTCTCAAGTACACAGTCAAGGGGTGTCTAATATGAAACGTGTTGGGTGCATGCAATAAATCCAAAACGCGTGGAGGTGAGCAAAGGGCCCCATCTGCTCTGTCCTAGAGCATGCTTAACTAGGGTTGTCATGGTCTTACTATTAAATTGGAATCTTTCCCCTAATCTTTGTGTTAGACACAACCAGATTTGCAAGCAGATTTACAATTTTCACTAATTTTCCTACCATGACTTCAAAACATACTTAACAAAAATACATTCTGGACTTTTTCAAAGGGAGATTTACTTTTCTGCAGCTGTTTCCCATAGATCAAGCTCTTGCTTGAAGGTTAGGGTTTTAAAACAGCATGAAGATGAACTTGGAATCTTATACCACTCCCCACCCCCAGCAAATTATAGTTCAAGAAGCACCAAAAAATTATTTTCATAACCAACTAGAAGTAGCGCGCACACATTGCAGAGGTTGGCTTGTGGTTAAAAATAAGTATTTAATGGAAACACTTCCACATGTATATAGTGGCTCATTAAACTATTTCTAGATATTTAATCTGCTTCTATTTTCGCAAACTAACTTGAACCCTATTTGCTCTCTAGCATCTTGAATGTGTTGGAGTTTTTTAACCCCCTTTTTTTTTTTTTTTTTTTTTTTTTTTCCCCTTGAGTCCACATTTAATCCAAATGCTGTATTCCTTGATTATTAAGACTTCGAACCCCAGAAACGTATTTGTAGTTACCGAACTTTGATCATGAAGTTTGGCAAATCCCAGACTTTTTTTTATTATTTTTTTTTTAGTTCAGCCTTTTAGTTAATTCAGTGTTTTGTTTGTGAACACTTCTCTTGTTTAAAAACCAAAACTATTTCTCAGTTAGGGACAGATCATCCCCCTGGCATTCTGTTATGAAAGTAGTATTCCACTGACCCATAATTTCTTGGGGAAGTAGACACACCTTCTTGGTACTTGTTGACATACCTACAATAAAAGTAGTTTGGTTAGGTTTTCTCCTGCTGAAGCATTTTGTGCAGTTGGATGGAAGTAGAATTGGAAATGGTGGAAAAGCATTTTAGTGATTTTGAAAATTGCACTATAATATGGTTAAAAAGAAAATTCTTTATTCGTTTATGGCAGTTAAGAAAACTAATAACACAAGTGAATTTCAGTTTTGTTTGTAGATATTTGTGGTGTTTAGAATATCAAAGGTTTTGCCAGTGCTTTAAACCCCAAAGTACCTTTTATCTGCTTCATGAAATAGATGACAAAAAGACAACTGCCTGAAAAGTTCAGGAAGAACACTTGAAAGAAGATAGAAAAGTCAATATAAACCTTTGTTGCTAATTCTGTGTTTTCCTTGGAAGTACTTTACCTAGAAATAATAAGTTTGAGGCCTTTAGTCTACTCCTTTCAGTGAGGATTGGCTAAGAATTAATTTCCATTCTTTCTACTTTGTATTTTTTATGTCTTCATAATCTGCAGTGATATGGGTATACAGTCATTGTTTCTCTCTGAGTGCTTTGGCTCCTCACCTCACTGGTGCTCTGATAATTAGTTAAGTAATAGAATTAGTTAAGTATACGTACGTTTGTTAAGTGTATGTATGTACATATATCCATTAGTCCATTCTTTTGACAAAGGCTATACAAGCACAGGGCTTTCAGTGTTTCTGCTGTCAGTGCCCAGTTAATTCAGGTGTGTAGAAGGAAGCACAGCGTGAGGTGTGGGCAGAGCAGGGACAGGGACCGAGAACAGGATGGGAGAGAAGAGAGAGGAACTGGCAGTAGTTCCAAGTAGTGGAGAGAACCATGCTGAGAGGGATGTATCTGAGAAAAGAAGAGGATGGCAGAAGTCTGTACGGGGGAGGAACAGAAAGATCTATGACATGAACTTGCTCCCACAATTTAAAATAGAATATACAGCCTCCAAGTTCCAAAATGTTTCTGCTGTAAATAGCAGGAAAATCACTGAGAAGCTTGTCTGATAAGGGGGTCCACATATAGAATCGTAGTCTACATCTGATAGTAGAAGGGTGCTCAGGTGTTAAAATGATAGCACTAGTTTTAGGAGCTGGAAGCCTGCTTCACTCAGAGAATTTCCATGCAAACTTTGTCAAGTCCCTTAACCTCTCCTTACCCTTAGGTTTTTCTGTGTCAGTTATCGACTTTAGAGGCCTTGCATGGATAAATGTATTAAAGCACCAAGTAGCTTAGATGGTTTTCTGTTATTTGGGTTTTGGTTTTGGTTTTTGCTTTTTTTTCTTTTTCCTGCAGGTGTGAGGAATAGGGGTCTGTATTAAATAAAAACTCCATTTTGTAACTATGTTTTACACAAGGTGTGTTATCTGAAGTTTCTGTATCTGGAGATTCTGTGTCAAGTAATTGTATGCATTTGCAGCCAATCAGATCGTCTGCTAAACATTCTTAGGACTTCTTAGTACTTCATCTGTAAAGTCAAAATCTGACCTCCAAATCATTTAAACATACTTCAAGTTGATAACTTTGTTTTCCAAGGTGGCTTTGGCCACCTGTACACAATCATACATGTGATTAATTTCTTTTAATAAATCTTGCCTCCGCTATAGTAGCCCAATAATGGGATCTGGCTGTAAGGTGGCAAATGATTCATTGGGAAGTGGCAGTCAGAAAGTAGTAGAAATAAAAGAATAAAGCAATCCATTTAAAAGAATACGGATTTTGCCATATACGTGTATGCGGGAAATAGTCTCCTTGTTTCTTTAGTGCTCCACTTCAGACAGAAAAGTGAAGTTATTTTGTCCCACATTCAAACACCAAGTGTTTGTTACCAACTAAGTTGTGTTCCTTTGAATGCAAACAAGCTCTTTACAATATTGTCAGTAGTTGGGTGAAAGTGGTTTAGGCAATATACTGCCTGAAGCGCAAGTAACCATCCACGCTTGCACAGTGACTGGTGGCACAATGTTATCCTGTTAATATGGGTAACTATAAATAGCTTTAATGTCTGTGATTAGACTTGGACTGAGAAAATTCTCTTTGGTCAGAATAGCACGCTAGCATGTATTGGACTTGGTTAGTTTTTCTTGATTGTTTTCTACAATTACTATTTTAAATTTGGATAATTTGTAGTGTTTTAAAATTTGTAAACAAGCAAAAAGCTGCATCAGACTTCAGAAACATAGTCTGCAAGTGACTGTCTTTCACAGGCATGGGAAAGCTTTGGGAGAGGATCAGTCATGTAAGCAGAAAATTGTCCAATTCTCAAAACTTCTTTCCTACCTAGCAGTTAGTTAATTGCCATATGCATCTCGTAAGCATCTATATGGAAGGCAAGCCTTTTAAGAAGGAGAAGGAATTGTGTGACAGTTCTTGAAACTGTGCTACATACACTTCTAAGTTGGTGTTAATGGTGATTTAAAGAAAAAAAAAATCACTTCTTGTATGCATTATTCAGTTCACATAATTTTTGTGAGGTTTTTTTTTTGTGCTAGATATCGAAATGAAATGTCCCTGCCATGGTTGTCCTGAATTTGTGGCAATATGTGTCCACTGTTTTGTAGAAGAAAAGACACTGTGTTGGCTCTTACCTCACCACAAATTCAGGAGAACTGTCAGGCAAATAACTTGCCATCATGCAGTTTTCCAAAGCAGGACTGACATGTATATTCCTACTTTTATATGCATGTATGTTATGTCATGTATAATACTGGTGAGGCTTTGGGTTTGGTTTTCCAAACCTCATTGATCAGTGTTTAGCCATGTAAAACTGATGTTAACTCTGTATGTATTGTATTTTACCTAAAACCACAAAAGCGCTATGGCATGGGTGTCCAAGGAAGGTAACAGTTTTGGTCTGGCTCTAAAACCCAGTAGTGATCTGGATGTAGTTTTCTGTATCTGAATAAAAGCTTTTGCTGCCAAATGGGTGATGGCCAATTTAACAAAGAGCGGTTTTTCTTTTCAATTAATACATTTTTAGGAGAAAAAGTAAAGCAAATCTTTACTAAAATCTTTTAAGACCTAGAGTGTATTTTTCAAATATCCTTTGAGACATGCAATCCATGAAGCTTCAACTATTTTTCTAAAATTACAGTTTTAGATAAATTATAAACTCTGAAATTAAAATTACAGGCTTCTTTCTGCAAGTCATAAAAGATTGGAGACAGTTGAAAGCGATCTCAAGGTGGAGTTCTACAATGAAAGATTTGCCAAGGGTTTGAGTAAAGGTGCAAATCAGACTCTAATACTTTTAACATTGTGTTTGCTATGTAAAACGCACCACAATGAATGGGTAGAAGTGTTTACATTTGTTTTCTGTCACAATTCTTCTTGAAAGTGATTGTAATATTTAAATATTACAGTGTTCAGAGATCATAATGTTCTGTGGCCCTTGCAAGACTTGGCTCTATGCAATTTAACCCTCATATTTTTATGTAGGGAGTTGTTTTTTCCTATGTTCTTTTTGTTTGTTTTGGAGCATTTCTTCAAGCTTTTCTACTTCACCTATCTGAAAACCTCATGCAAATAGAAAATAAGCCAAGCCTCCCATCTAAACTTTCTCAGTGGGAATTCTATCCTATTTCATAACAATTGTCCGTCTATTCCTTATATAAATTGTTTTTCTGATTATTTTTTTTTTTCAAGTTTGTGGTGCTATCTGCTGTCTTGTGTATGAACTTTGTTAATAGTTACTTATAAAATTCCTAAAAAGACAACACTGTTCTCACAACTGGGATAAATTCAGTCATTTTTCTGAGTTCTTATTCATTAGACTCTTCTCAGTTTTGAAGTTTCAGGCTTGTTTCAAGGTGAAGTAAATGTTTTGGCGCATATCTTTTTTTCAGTAATAAAGAGAATTCCATTAAACCTCACACACTGTGTTCTTTTCAGTCTGATGGTCTGTTATTTTGATTAGAAGAGCATTTTCAAAAAATAGTAGGAACTTAGGATATCAGGTTTCAGGTATGCAAGTATTGATGTCTTGAAGAGAAATTATGTGATGGAAGGATGAAGCTTGATAATTTCTCATCATCTATATTAGGATAACTGAAGCTAAATTCTCTGATAGAACAGATGTTGTTGAAAATACAGACTCCAAGTTAACTAGCATCTTGTAGGTCTCTATTCCTGGTCTCTTCTAGTTTTGTCGATGATGGTTTTTTTGCTTGGTGATGCTTCAGGTCACCTAGTTTTGTATGGGTTTTTTAGTCTCTCTCTACTAACTTACAAAACTGTAACCTAGGAGTGATTTTACAGAAACTTTTGATAGATTTTCCTGAATGTCTTGTTAATGTTGAGAGAGCACCATAATTTTAACACCAAAAACTGTTTAAATTGAAAGCACTTAATGAATGGTTTTCAACGTAACAGTGACTGTTGTTACTAGATTTGGTCTGAAATTTTCCAGAGGAATATGTTTTCTCTAAAAAGTGCTAATTTTTCACAATGGAACTATGATGGCAACCAAGTTAGTTCCATCTACAGGGCTTGTGGGGTTGGTTGTTTACCAGTTTGTGAATGCAAGCCCATGACAGCCCTCTGGCAGGCTACAAGAAAGTCACAAATTAAATGCTTTGGAGACAGGTCTTTGAACAGATTGTGCTTTCTGGGTTCCCAGTTTCTTGACTCTGAGGTGAAGGGAGAACTTCACATAAGTTTCAGATAAAAGGGTGCAATAATGTCTTTTTTCTTTCTCTTGTTTTGTTTCTTTTTGTAAGGAATGTCAGCATTATTCAGTGATTTTTGAGAAAAGAGATTGTAATTTGAGTAGCATTTTGTTTATAGTGATCCTCAACTTTGGAAGAATTAATTTGTTCAGTTGAACTTTTCCCATAAGAGTTGGGAAAATGCCACTTTGAAACTGTATAAACAGGGAGAAAACTAATACGAATAGAGACATTTGTAACACTAGAACAGTGGATACTTATCATGCTTTTCTAAACATTAGAGTTCTATGAAGATAGCACTATCTGTCTGAATTCTCTATTTTCTCTCTCCAAATGCCTAATGTAGTGTCTTTAATTCGTATTCAGCCATAATAAGTTTTATTAAGTATAACTTTCCCCTGTACTTAAGGTTTTCTAATCTGTCCCTAGATGATCTCAATATGACGCACCAGCACTGTGTTCTGGCTGGTTTTTCACCTCGATTCAGCTCCACTCACAGAGTGGCAGATGTAAGTATCAAAAATGGTTTGCTGTTTGGTCATTCATAAAACTAATATTCTAGTACCATATATGTAGCATCATGTTGTCTTATCCAGAATTGTGGTTCACAGTTATGCTTATGACTCAAACTGTTGTCCTGAACAACTGCTGTTTGTTTATTTTTGGATTGAGGTACACTTGTTTCTGTATTGGTAGTTTGCCTAAACTCACAGTTAGGCATATGAGATATGAATTAATGTGCTACACCACACCTCATGGATTACTGATGAAACGTAGAAACAGCTGTATTTTTACCTGAAATGTTTTAAAACTTTTTTGCTGTGTTCATATCCTGGTCCTGGTTGAAAGGCAGTATTCGTGATGAAATAGAAATATTCAAAGCACATCAACAGTGTCCACTGGCAAAAATGGCCTTTAGAAGGTGAGAACAACAGAGCAACTAAGAGCAGCCATGAGTATGCTTTAAATGGTATCCTTCTGTGCGTCTGAGGGTTGAAGAAGCAGGAAAGTGATACAGAGTCCCTTGTTTCAGTCTCAGTGTCATTCTGAGATAACAAGGCTTCAGCCTGATATTCTCAACTGTAGAGACACATTTTCTTTTTTTCTCTTTTTTTTTCTTTTTTTTTTTTGTTTGTTTTTTAACACTAGACCTCTCCTTCCTATTCCTTTCCATGGTGATATCAGTAGTTCTGTTTATGTAGTATTCTGATGGGAAAGCATACAGAGAAATAACAAGACTGTATTGTAAAAAGGTATTTTTAAAAAATACAATTACCACTTTCTTATTTCAGTGAGGAAAAATATACCACTATTCAAACAACAGAGATTGATGTAACCATGTACTTCTTCTTTTTCACCATTACTCTTCCTGATTTGTTCAGGAATGGAAATGAAGCAATAGCACCAAACATAGACATACATATAAGTTGTAATATAAAAACTTCATTTCCCAAGCAAATATACACTATGCTTGCTTGAATTGGGCTTTGACATAAAGTACACTGCATATGTTAAAACAAATAATTCTGTGGTTTTTATCTCTCATTTTAAGAGTGTTCTGACCTACTGCTCCTGTCTCTCTGTTACTTTTGCAGGAAAATACACACTTATTTTTGCAGTATGAAAAGCTTCTCTATTAAGTGATTATGCTTTGTTTTTTTAAAACTATTGTGACTTCAAGTTGTATAGCATGTGGAGATTTTTAACAAAGAATATGAAACCCAGGGGGTCCTTATTCAAGACTGTTCCTGGAAATTTAACTGAAGGTACAGATAATTAATTGAAAATAATTAAAAGATGTAGAGGTCTTCTTTCTTTTGTTCCAAAAGGATTTTTACAGATTTCCTCGTAATTTTGAAGGAAATGTAATGGAAATAAAATAAAAGGAGAAGTACAAAATTGTTTTGTTCATATTCTCTATACCTTGTAAGCAAACAAGTGTCTCAGACTAGATGTGGAACTCCATTTCAGTGTTACTGGAAGCCCATACAACTGGGCAAATACAAGTGGTACTGAAATATTGTCAAAAACTGGCCATGTTTTTGTCTGGGTTATTTTAATGTAAATTTAAAAGGAATTGTTTACTTTCTCCTTTCAGTCTATGATGTAATAGTTGACTAGATGTTTGATAGATTAGACTTTTGCATAATTTCTATCAATAACTGTATAGACAATCTAGGACGCATTACGCTTTTGTTTAAAAGATCATGAAATAACGATATAGAAATACATCCCTTCTGCTCCTTCACTTTGGCTATTTCAGAAGCAAATAGTTCAGTATATTTGAGAAATACATATGTTCTCAAGTGGCTATATATAAATTTTTTATTGTATCTTTATAGTGTTCAAGAGGAACATTGGAATACATATTTGGACGATGTGAACTGGCACTCCAGAATTTACAGACTGATTCTGATTCAGTGGCTTTATCTTTGAAATCACTGGAAACTGCAGTTGTAAAGCAAGTAGAAGAAATACATAATGAGGTGAGATGATCTGCACTGAAAATACTTCAGCCAGTTTCTTCAAGGTGCAGTCTGCTCGTGTAGTTAACGGCAATTAAGTGTGTTCAGCTGCTCACAAGGCATTGCTCTGTGTAAATTTAAAATGTGTTTTCTATGACTTTTTTTACTTGGGTACAGTAATTGGGATTAACTTGGATTGATTCTTTCATTCCCATGAAATTTTAGCTTTTTTCATTCTTAAGATCCCTCTGCTGGTAGTGTGTAAGAGTAGTTTCAGTAATATTACATGAAATCTGGTAGTGGTGGACAAACCAAACCTCTCCAGCACTTCTCTAACAAAAAATTGGAGAGAAAGAGCAGGTAAAATTTTTTCAGTTGTTCATCAAGTGTTGAACCGGGTTTTTACAGAATGCCAGGTGTGACAGAATTTTGAGTATGTTCTTTCAAGTACATTCTGAAGAAAATACAGTGGAAATAATTGTGAGGAACATATTTAAGCAAGTTGTTCTGTGCTACAAAATATGCAAGTGTAACAATGCACTTGCACAGGATTCCATTGCAGCTTTCTTGCTTGAAGTACAGATTTAGGGTCTTAATAAACACACTGAGTTGATAAATGAACTGAAAATATCAGACAGTGCTTTGGGAAACTGCAGGAACAGGTCATTTTTCCTGGGGTATAAAAGTAGACAGTGTCACAAAAAGTGTAATTTGGTTTATTCTCTGTTAATAGATAGAGTCAGTGATGTGACAATGGACTGTGTCTTCTTACAGAGGTAGTGTTTCTGAAGACAGTCAACTTAGTCTTTTTTCTTTCTTTCTTAAAGTTGCAGAAAATGTAGTCAAGGCTATGTATTAGGAATTTAAAATGACAAGATTGTTTAGCTGCTCTGGAAAGCTGTCCGTCTACCTGAAACAAGGCTTTCGGCTGTTCCTAACTGTAAAGCACCAATGATCATCTCTCTTCAAAAACAGCTGTAGCAACCAGTTAATACAAACTTTTGGACCACTTTTTGCTTGAATATCAGTGGTTTTTTTACAGCACTCCTATATTCAGGCATTTTGAGAGAGCTGCGCTGTATTTCTACTAAGATAAATATGATCACTATTAGAAGCTGTATAGTACATAGGTAATTTGGATTCACG
Organism: Tyto alba; assembly: GCF_018691265.1. Lineage (NCBI taxonomy): Eukaryota > Metazoa > Chordata > Aves > Strigiformes > Tytonidae > Tyto > Tyto alba. Next base: position 5,776,359 of record NW_024881300.1, on the reverse strand, counting down.
TTAGGATTTGTGTGAACTGTTTAAATTGCTATCTGCTGAGGAATATAATATTGTGTATTGTTACTAAAACTTCATAGAGCACATTTTTATCTGTATTGTGTTTACGGTAGGTAAAATTGAGTATAGTGATGGCAAAAGATTTGCACCCTTGACGTTTAGCAAAGCAGCTCCTAGAGCAATTTAAAGAAGTCTGATGCATGCAGGGTTTCACAAAACATTAATCAGGCTCAGTCCATAAAACTACACGCATATGTGGTTTGCACAGCTAGGGCCACATGCACAGCTGGTGTAAATTTGCACGGGTCCTTTAACATCAAAGACATGTGCCATTTACATCAGGTGAGAGACTAGCCCCTGGTGTTTGCAGTCACCTGAATAATTTTGCTATGTGACATACAGGGATGTTTCCTGTTACGCATATGGGATATACTGTAAGAGAAATCATTGTTTAAGTTGTACATATTGCACATTTAGACTTAGTAGACATATTGGATTTATATTTCTTTTGAAAAGAGAATGGTAACCTCTTTTTTTTTTCCTTTTATAAATTTTTTTTCTCCCAAGGTCACCTCTTCACTTGAAGGATAAATTCCGTATGTTAAAGTGCTACTTAAATTTCATTTATTTGCTGCACAAGTAGACAAAATTACTAGTGGCTTATCGCTGTGGTAAATGCACATTTCTTTTTTGAACATCACTAAAGTGAAAACAGTGATCTGTTTCATATCAGTGTTTCACATCAGTGAAAACGTTCAGATCTGTGGGGCTGATGCAACTTTTTTTGCATATAAAAGTTTCCTACTTTCTTTTACTCGATGCATGATAAATCTTTGTATTTTCAGGCACTTGTACAGGTTCTAGGTTCAAATTTTCTCAGACAGGTGAAGAACAAGAACATGGTTTTTTTCTTTAAGAATCAAACTGTTGATGAAAATGAGTCTTCATTTGATCAGTGTGGTCAGGATTTGATCACTGTTTTAGTTTTTTTCCTTTGTTAGTATTTTTAAATACAAAAGAGAAAATTGTACAAAAAGACAAACACAGAATTAATGAAGAACTGCCACCTGATTTTGCGTGTGTATTTCTGCCTGATACACAGCTTCCTGTGCTAGCTCTAAACCTACTTGTGGATTTTTTTCTGTTCCTCTAGACCAGAGATCGTGAGCTTGAAATAAGGTAGTATTTCATCTCCAGAGGTGGTGATACAGTTGTATTTTATTTTAAAATATTGTCATAACTGAAATTCTTCACAGGGTTTAACTCAGATAACTAGATGCAGCCACTGTTCTAGATTCTTTATCTTCCTGAAATGCTATGGGTTTGGCTTTTTTATCCCTCTTGCTGGCACCTCTGAAGTAGTCATCAGAGGTCATTAACTGGAACAGAACCGTCACAGTACTATCAGGCTATGTGTGACTAAGCTATAGTTTAGCACAGATTCACAGTCGGTGCTTAAATTAACTGCTCTGCCAAATGAGGCCCGGATGAATAATCTGTGTCTGCTGGAGGGAAAAAAAAAGCCTAAGAGCAAGTCTGAAAAAATGAGGTATGACTCCGTGCCTTCACTTTTGTTTTCTTCGGCAGGAAAATCGACTTGCTGTGCTGATAAAGTGAGCTTGAACGGAAAAATTGAAGCATAGGTGGAGATTTAGTTTCTTCAATTTTTGTGCTGGGCAGAAGAACCTCTAAAAGAGATATGGGTGAATATCTGGGGGATGTCTTTACTGATGTTAGATTTCCCAGAGTTCATTTGTCAGAGCCTTGTCTTGAACGTCTTGACATAGGTATTCCTGTCAAAAAAGTAAAATGCTAATCTGAGGAAGTTTTTAAGCATCTCTAGCGGGCAGCCAGGTAAAAGTTTAATATTTCTTTAGACTTAGCTTTGTTGTTGTGGTCTCCCACACCAAAACAGTCTTCAAAGGAATATCTGAGTAATTGTGAGGTATGTGTGAGTCACTTCACTCCCAGTATGTACTTTGTAGTTGTAAGTAAAGATAAACTTAATTAAGGGTGTTCATGTGCTGCTTGTCTCAGTAGCTTATGGGCTTGAAGTCTGAACAAATACTTCAATGGCAGGGTATCTGGTGAACAGTGTAGCAGGGTGAACAGACGCAATTACCTGGACGGCTGTGAAGTACAATAGCCTAACAATGCGCACAGAGTGTTAGAGATTGAAGTTACCCCTTTAAGCAATCACATTGCTGTTTAGCCAGTAATAATTTATCCTGAAATAAATGATCTTGCGGAGTTCACTGAATATGAACCTCTTGCCCCTGCTGAATCACCCTTGGCTTTCCAAAATACATACAGCTCCTGGGTATGTCCCAAACAGAGCTACAGGGGACCTGGGGAATCCCCTTGGCAAGTAAATGCTTTTTAAAGTAATAAAGCACTTCTGGACAGATGATGTAAATGCTCATACTTATAAAACTAAATCTGCAGAAAAGATGATCACCAGCCTATTCTTCACATTTCAGAGACCAATTGTTTTCCTTGCTCAGAGTAGTGCAAAACCTGGTAATAGTTCATGTTGTGTGAGGTAGTTTCAAGGCTTCTTTATTTGCCAATAGCAAACTAATAATTGTGTATTTTCTTTGAAGTAAAACACTAGAGGAAGTTTTTTTTAACATCTGGGGATTGTGTTGATTGTAGCAGGTTTCAAAGTAAGTACTCGAGTTTGAAAAGGTAGGGGTTTGCCTCATCAGGGTTTTTCCTCAGCCATGATTACCATGATTAAAACTTGAGACTGAATTGGTTGCTCTGTTGCTTGTATTGTACAGTCACTTTTGCCCAGAGAAAAATATTTTTTATGGCAGCAGTAGTTAAATTTAAAAGTGGTGAATGTACAGGGATGTAGAAAAGCCTGGGCTAGCTAAGTTGAAGGTGTATGGTGTTAGACACTGAGGTCACTGCTGAGAAATGGTATCGGTGTACGCAGCCAAAGGAAGGTTAATATGGTTTAGCACATCACAGTGAGCTGACAGCATGGTTGGTGGCTGGCTAGTAAAACAGAGAGAAAATATAGATCACCTACATGTGTGGCATTTAATAACCAATACTTTTAAATAATTTACTGAAGAGCACTGCTTCACAAAATGTCAAATGCTACTGTTGGCCTTTTACTACTCAGTATTGACTATAACCTAAAATTGGCCTTTAATCATTGTTTATAGGACAACTTGAAAATATGTTGAAGTTAGACATATGAGGCCTGATTCTGAGCTTACTCGCACATATGCAAGTCATAAGAGAAAACTAATTAGGATATGAAAATTGTTCCTCAAAACACTCAGCATGTCTATTTTTATATGTTAATATGTTTAAGCTTTGTCCTGTTCAGTTATGTAAAACGCTTTCTAATGATAACTAAACTTAGCTCTGATATGTGGGAGTCTCCAAATAAAAACTCTTCAACAAAATCCTTGGCAAGAGCTGTTAACCTCAGAGTTTTGTCACAGAAGGTGAATGTTCTGTAAAGTTCAGTTTCACTAAGGCTAGAATTGAGCTTTTTGTGTCTCTCCAGTATTTACCGTTGTGGGTTTTTTTCCTGTTTGTGGAAGGAGGCAAACCGACAAGAGTGCCTTCCTGCTACAGGAAAAGATATTACTGAATAGAATTCGTTGAAAGCAAGAGGACGTACAGCTTGTAAGAGAACTTGGGAAGCAGATAGCATATGTTCTTGTTAAAACATATACTTGGTAATGGATGTGATGTAAAAAGTGTTCATGTGTTAATTACAAATTCCAAACAAACAGCATAACTGGAATCTCTGGAATTTTTTAGCAAAACTTAAGTATTTATGCTTGCATATATCTAAAACAAGGATAGTGTGATAGAGAGAGGTCATGTCACCATTGCCTCATCAAGATGTTTTGTTTTGTTTTGTTTTCTTTCAGAATCAACAGTTATCTGTTAAGTAGTGATAATTCAGAGCAGTCACTTGTCAGGCAGCTTGATGGCTAAGTTGGTAGATAAAACATTTTTTAATCCACTTTATTAACTCTGTTTAGAGCTAAACAGAGACATTGTGAGATGAATGTAGACCTGAGTTTGAGCGCCCTTTTACCGTTTACTAATGGTAATCCACATGTTGCAATTTGGTACACTAACCTCTGATGAGACCCGCTTATCCTGGAGAAAATTAACTAGCCTGTTGCTAAGATTTACCTCTTGCACCTAAAAAGCTTCTCTTTTGTATCAAGTTGTATATTCTGTATAGAATCAAGATACATTTAAAATTTGGCCAAGATGCCAGATTTGAATTAGGCTGAAATTACATAGATTAATGTAACAAATCAATATGACTACTCAAAAATCAGGTTGACTGAGGTAGATTCTTCTCATGATAAGACATATTGTAACATTGATTTAAATTTTTTTAAAAATTTTTTTATTGATTAATAGCTTCATGTGATTCACTTTATGAAACATGTTTGCCAGACGTCATGTGTTACAGCCCTTTTGTGGTAGAGGCCAGCAAAACCAAAAAGAAGTGGGGGGAGAAAAAAGTATGGAGTGCTTAAACCTCTAGTTGAACTGTCAATGTGCTCAGCCTTCCCAAAACAGTGTATACTGATTTTTTTTAACAAACCATAACTTGGTCCTTCATACCTTGTTAATACTGTAGAGGAAGCAAACTTTCCTTCAGCTGTTTTTAGGAAGGATGTCTTCAAACTTCTGTGCTAAAGAGTCACTAGGCTAGCAGTCAGGTTTTTTGAAAATATTTTGAGATCTATATCTGCCAACAAATCATGTTGTTCTATTTTGCCAACAAAGTTGCTTTGATATTCTTGTTATACACTTCAAATTTAAGTGTCTTTTATTGTAATCTTTAACATGTATTGACCAAACATTTAGTTAATGTTAATTGGAACACTTTCAGACTTGTGTACACATTCAGTTCACTCTTGCAGGAAAGAAAGCATTAGGCAACAGCTTTGGGCAGTTTTCTTTATTCTTTCACCTTGGCAGGTTGTCTTAGTTTGCATCATTGGAGCTGAGCAGGGGTAAACAAGAACTTCTTTGTGGTAAAAATAATGATTAAAGTAGCTTTGAACTTGGTGTGAAACCTAACTACCACAACAAAGATAAATACAGAATTCTAAAGACCAGAGCAGTGGATTACTGTTAAAGGAAAAAAGGCTCAGTAAAAGTTAGAATAAATGAAAATATTTTGCTTAAAGAATATTTGATGAGTTATGTATTTATATTATGTTTTAGTAAGCTAATATTTCTCATCTTAAAGGTGATTGGCCATCCATAGATGAATTTTTCTAAAAAAACCCAACTAGTAAATTTGTGGTGGTTTGTATTCTGAATAAGAGTATTGGCTTGCTCCTGATGGATTTTTTTCTTTTTCCTGTTTTTTTTCTCTCGTTGCTTCCATGGAGGATTTGGTGTCTTTGCAAAGCGCAGCCCCCCCCCCGCTTTGTCCCCACGGGCCCCCGGCTCCACGTACCCGGAATTTGCCTTTCACGGGGGGCGTGGCCGCGGGCCCGGCAGGGGGAGCAGGAGAGGCCCCGCCCCCCCCCCCCCCCCCCCCCTCGAGCTGAGGGCGCGTGGCGGGGTCCCCTGACGGCTGACGTCACAGATCACCCGTCAGGCCACCGCTTTGGGTGGGAAAACGCGAGAAACTATGACTGGTTGTAACGCTACGCTCTCGTGCCAGGGCAGCTGACGAGGCTGCGCTCTAGCCCTGTCATTACTGCAGGTTTTTCCAGTCTTTTTTTTTCGACTGAGATATTTTGAAACCTGCAGTGTTAATCAGAATAAGCCAGAGTTGGTTCATATTTGACTGAACTGTGAGTAAACCTGAGCTTTTAATGTTCTTTCTACGTGTGCCACGTGTAAAGAAAAGAGTTGGGTTTTGCACTTCTCTGGGTTTGAAGGGAGTAGCTCAGGTCACAAGTTCATGTGGAATGGAAATAAATGAAACAGCTGGGTGTAAGGGTGCATTTAAGAACAAGTGCTTTGGTAGCCTTCTCCTTTTCTGTGGGATTGTTCAGGTATAGCTGGATTCATGCGTTACTCCATTCCTGCCCCAAATAATGAACGTAGATGTTTATGCTACCATATGTTTTTATCTTGCAGGTCGAATTTGAGTGGCTTCGGCAGTTTTGGTTTCAAGTCAAGCGGTATTTGAAATGCACTGATTGGTGGCTTAAGCCTATGGCTAAATTGGAAGAATTTTGGAGAAAAATGGAGATTATGGTAAGTACTAGTTTTATAGTCTAAAGCCTCTAGAGATTAATTCTGAGAGCAAACACAATTATGCTTTTAATTGTACTGTAGTAGCGGGTTTAAAACTTTATTCAGAACATATGACAAGTAGAATCACTGTCAGCCTTCCACTGCCTTCTCTTATTTTTCTCCCCAGTAGCCAGAAGCAATATGATTCAACAAATCAAGATTTTAGTTATTTCCTGATTTTGTTTGTTTTTAAAGTTTGACAGCCTCATAAGATGACAGTCGTACATTACATCCCACCAATTGGTACATGAAACTGTGCTTTGTCAGCTTTTCCGTACAGCACCGAGATAGACAACTCTGCCAATGACAACAATAGTGAATGCATCTGAGGAAAGTTGAGAGTCAGTTCTGATGATCTGGAGGTACAACTGTCTGCAGCCCACCTGCACGCTTACCCCATAGATAGAACCAACCAGAGGAGATGAGCTTCTTGAATAATTGTCATGATATTGGTTCCTGTATACTTGAAAGTGCATCCCTGCTTTCCTTGCAAGTGGACTCGGTGCGAGCACTGTTAGCCTGCTTGCCATTGCTGTCCGAGCAGAGACTTACTGGGGAGACTGGGCTTGTGTGAGTGTGTGATACAACTGCTGGCACGCCTGCTTCTAGATTGGTATAGAGAAGGCACTCATGACAAACGTGTCTTACTCCTATCCTTATGTCTGCATTAGAAGCTTCTTCTCGGTCATTTCTGCTGGTCACAGCACCAGCCTTAATTTGCTTGTAGTTGACTTGGAAAAGTTTGTAATGTAACTGAGGATGCTGAATATGGTTTGTCGTAGAGGTCTTCCTGACTCTCCGGAGGTATGGTGCAACAAGAATATGGTCTCCAGTTTTGAGGGGAATGTTGTGACTCACTAACCTGCTCAAACCTATTGTAAGCTTTTCAAGCAGTGGCTGGTTTCAGACTTGGAAAACAAGTGTGGAAAACTGGAGCTTTTGTTTGTGGAATCAGTTGCCACAAGGAATCAGTGAACATGAAAGTTTCCAACGAAAGGAAAGAAATTATTTGTAACTTGTTTATGTGGGTTTCTTTCCTCATTTTTGTGTTCTTACGTGTTCTCATTCTTGAATGACCTTTATAATTTTAAAAAAATCTTTTGGTTTGTTTTTCTTTCAAATGACAACTTACTCTCTTGTAACACAGGCTTAGATGAGGTAGGGACAAGAATGTTTGATTGTTATTTTATATCCATTGTGTGTTGAGAACATGGAAAAACAGCAAAATCAGGAATTCTCAAGGGTTAGGTTTTCTGCAGTTGGTGTGACATTACCATGTGTCTCTAATTAGAAACATGGTGGCGTCAGTGTATCTCCTTTCAACAGGCCTCAGGATGATATTTATCAGCAAACTGAAGGTTGGGCCAAGACAGAAGCTGCTTCTAATTTAAATTTTTAAAATTGCTTTAATGTTTTATGACTTATAACATATTAATCACAATTAATTTCAGCTATTGAAGGAGACAGAAGAGAATGTTAATTGAGAATGTCTGTTTTGTTGAGTCTCTAACTAAATTTGATGCTTACTGTATTTGGGACTCAGAGGTAGGGTGGGTGTTTTTGGATTTAACCTGCCTTTTTGTCCGTTAGTGTTTCACAAAATGACAGTAGGGGGCAATGTTGAGCCGCAGTTTTAATGCAACAACAGGCACCGACTTGGTAAAAATACATAGAAATGTGGCATTAACATCAAGAATTATCCCTGTTGCTTCAAGTTAGCTGTAATCTCTAAGATTCCATAACACAGGAAATCAATTGTGGGTTAACAAATTCAACAGCAATTTAACATAAAAAGTGTAGTGTTTTGGTGCATGCTTAGCTTCCACAGCATTAAGTTAAATCAAAAAGGTATTTCTGAACATACTCAGTAGTCTACAGTAGATTTTTTTTTTTTCTCCAAACTTATAATTTTAGCTGGATGATTTAAAAAAAAAATATAGTGTCAAAATGCTAAAAATAAAAAAGTCTTAGAATTGTTGATCTTGACACAGAAAAAAATATTGTTGCTTATAAAGAATTATTTCTTATAAGAAAATACTTCTGTGTATGAGCTGAACAATTCTTGACTTTTTTTTTTTTTTTTATATGTGTGTCTAGTGTGATACAAAAGTCAGTCTTGGGGTCCCTGCATGCCTTTTTTCTGTTTTCTTTTCCTTTGTTCAGTAAAGCAGTTATAAAGAAGAAAATAAAATTTCCAAAATAATTTCTGTTCTGCTAATTGTAATTGCTCCAGTGTCACAGCAGAATATTTTACTGCAGGAAGTTTAACGCAGTGTCTTCAAAACTTCGGGCTTTATTTAATATTTTTGTACATTATAGCAAGCACACAATTCTATCATAATGTTTATTCCTGGCATTTCTTTCCCTGAGGATAGTTTTACTTAGAGCTCGCTCTTGTGATGTAAATGTTAAACCTTTCATTTGAATGACATTCTGATAAAACATCACATTTCCCACAATATTACCTCATGAATTTATGAACCATTAAATCCAAAGCAGTTTAACCAATCTTCTTCTCTTTTTTCCCCCTCCCTTGAAAATATGAAGGCTATTCAAATGTTTGAGGGTTTTTTTTTTTAAAAGTCATCCAAGATTAACACGTTATCGTCTGCAACATCAGGATAAATGCTTGCTGAATTCAAAGGGAGAGTTACCATTTGAAAAAAGACTGTACAAGCTTTGCTTTCTGGGTAAAGAGAAGCCTGAAAAGCTGAAATCTCATGTGATGTGAGGAAGTCTTGCTGTAGCTGTTCGGAGATTCAGTGGAGAGACAATTTGTCTCTCAGGGTCTGATATCATGCAAACCTCGCAATCTGACATTTATTTTAGCTATGAAAATCTTTTAACACCATGCCAAATCAGTAAGAACTGCAGAAGTCCTACGGTCTTTTTTTGTTGATTTCGTCTTAGGCCGATTCACATTTGAATAAGTAAAATACAAATCAATTAAATGGGTTTTGTTTGTGGAATAAAAAGTAAACATATACGATTATACTTAAATATCGAATCTTTAAAGACTTTTTAAACATATCTAATGTTTCTTTTAAAACAAATAATAAAGTGAGTGAAGACCTTAGTAGTGCTGTATGGTGTGAATTGTATTTCCTGGTTTGACAGTCCATTTAGCAATGTAGCAATGTATTTATATGGCAGTTGGCCTTAATAACCTTTATTGACTTTAGTGGGTAAGAGCCGAGACTGGGATTATTAAAATGTATCAGTTTCACTGCAGTATAAAATCACAACATATATAATTATGTTAGGTAGGCTAGGCTCCATTTAATCTCACCTATTTATGCAGGAATTTGGCAAGATGAAAAAAACTGTAGAACTAAAATGTGGAGAAAAGTATGACTGATTTGGAGTTACATTTAACAGAATAACCATTTGTCTACAATAAAGGCTCTACTTAAAGGAATGAAACATAGGTCTTAAGAACTAATTTTTAATGCTAGAAGTGAAACACAAATAATTGTTATACCATTTGTTTCATTTTTTGGCATCCTAGAATAACAGCTAGTGATAATGAAATGCAGGACACCTTTTAATTTATAAGTGTAGTGTAAAAGCAGAAGTGTGCACACTCTGTAGTTACAATGAGCAAAGTGGCATTTCATGCAAACTGATACCTTTCTGCACAACTTTCACCTTGATTTTAAAACTTTTTTAAAACTGTATTTGCTGGTGGTGGTATTATTACTGTTATTCTCAATAGCATGCTTTTATCTGTTTATACAACTAAATTGAAATCAGAGAGCAAGGCTGCTTTCTTGTAAAATTATTTTTCTTAACTTTTTGAGGTCTGTTTCATTATTTGCTACTACTGCCTCATATGAAGTATGTCATAGTTTCAGCTATAAGCCACTATTTCAGGGGCTTACAGCCTGACAGTTTGAATTGAGTCTAGGCTGAAACTTGAGCTACAGAATCTCAGCCCAGGGCTATAATATATTTTTCTTTTTCTATTCCCTCCCGCCAAATTAAAACAAGGGTTTAAATATGTATTTAAATCAGAATATTTCAGTTCCAGAACCATTAAAAGCTGTAAGATAAAATATACTTTTAAAAGGAACCTTCCTAGCTTTTGTAGGCTTTGCCACTTTTAACAGGTAACCAATTATATTTCTTAAAAAATAGATAATGGGATCACAAATGGGCTGGTTGGTTGTTCAGCTTCTTTCAGAAAATGCAGAGCAACTTAACTGACATTTGAATTGTTTTGACCTTGTCAGTCAAAATTCAAGAAATTCTGAGGTATTATTTTAATTTCGTTTTTAGCTTTCCCGTTGTGCTTAGATATTGGAGTGTCACACTCCTTTATTGGAGGGCCATACGGTGATGGGTGATCGTATTTGCCTAATGAGCTGTGAAATTCAGGCACAACATGGCATCTCAGAGACCCAAATTTTATCTGTATTTCTTGTCTTTTGGGGCTCTTCTTATCTGTTTAGGCCAGGCCCTTTAAATAAGTGTATTTTTGGCAGGTTGCATTTTATGTACACTAGGAATCAGTTTTTTCTGGAAATGTACCTTTTATCTTCAACAACAAAAACAAAACCTGATCCTGAAGGCTTGCTTTTTTTTTTTTTTTTTTCACTAATTTCCTTGACCCCAATATTTTTAGCTGTCAAAGATGGGAGAAAAGGATTCAGCATTGTGCATAGTAGAATCACTACTGATCTTCCAAAAAAAAAAAAAAAACCCAGAAGTGAATTTGTATTGCACATCTTTCAGAAAAAAAAATATTTACAATTCTGAGGGAATTCAGACTTAAGCTTCCAAAACAAAGTGTGTGCTGAAAGCACAAAGGACTGTGTTTATGATTCTCTTTGAAGTGTTTTTGCAACAGGATAAGGAAAATTTTAGAAACTGTCTGATAGTGTTCAGGGTAAATACTTAAACCCCTTTAGAGAATTTCACACACAGATACTGTGCAGCAGAAAAAAGGATACTTATGTTTCCTAAAGCTGCTACAGCCTACAGCTTTGTACTTAAAGACAGAGGTGTTGAATAGAATTCTACTGAGGATACATCCAGTGACAATATCTACAGGAACATCAGAGCAAACCAGTGGATAGCACTTTCTGTTTTTAACCCTTGTGTGAGCTGGTTGAGATCTAAGCTGTGTTGATATGAGCCACTATAACATTTCTGTTACAAACTGGAATTGTTAAAAGGGCAGTCTTCCAACTCATACAGCATACTGTGAGAATTACGCTGAAAATATTAAGGTTATAATGTAAACCGGCATGAGCCAGGGAAAGTTTAGGACAATTTATGTCCTATGGGAAAGTGAGGTGCATTTCTGACAGCAGAAGTGGGAGGACCGTGGGCGGCTGGTGGTGCGTGGGAGGTGGGCGGGCTGCCTCGTCGTTGTGATCCCCTCGAGGTGGATTTGCACCCAAGTTACAGGTTTGACGTTGGTAGGTGTTCTTGTGCACACGACTGTATCTTGGTGGGCTTCAGTTTTGGATGACTAGAACTCGGCTGTCTTGTGCTTAACTCCTGCTGTATTAGGGCTTCCTTCTGTCGTCTTCGTTCTATTTTTATACTATCGAAGGTATATGATTGTGTGTAGTATATACATGTAGTTGCATGTAGAATGTGATGAGCTCTGTGTTAGTATTTAAAACATAAATACATATAGCACACAGTCAGCGGAAATCAAAATTGTGCATATAGGTTATACCCCAGTCTTGTATTTGAATTGTGTGAATGGATCTCTGTATCTGAGCTGAGCACTGTGGCTCAAACAGGATTCTCCATCACGTGTGAAAGTTTTCTCATAGTGGATAGTCTACCAGAGCTGGTCCATGGTGTGACTATGTGTACATATGTGCTTCTACACATAAAGACACACACAGGTAGTTTGGGGTTTTTAACTGTGATGATCTTCTAATTAACTTTTTTATATAACTTCTGAGTCATATAAAGTTATATTTAGAGAAAAGGTGGTTTTAGGGATTGAGGACTGGGGGCAACTGCTTGCACTCCTTGGCAGCAGGAGCAATGTAGGAAAAGTTTAGAGAGCATTAGACTGCATTTGGTAGTACTGCAAGTCACCCAGTGTGTGGCAGGGAGGGAAGAGCTCAGATCGTAGTTCCTGCTGCATCCTTGTGAAGCCAGTGTCAGTCCTGGAAGGATCTGTTACAACCTGGTGTCTCCCTTTTATTGTTAATAAAGCAGAGTCAATATGATGGGGTTACTGTGGATTGTATAAAAATGTGTTCTGTTACTACCATTTTTTCTCCAGAACCTTGGGTGGACAGCTACTGGAATAACAAAATATCTTTTTATCAACATTGCATTTATCGACGTTTATTATTTGCTGTGGAAATAGTGAAGAGTTAGTATTGTACTATTGTTTTACTACTCCAATTATTCTTTGCAAAGCCTTTTATGTTCTTAGAAATCCATCTCCTAGTACAAAAACTGAATAAAAGACCATATTTGAACACTGAGAATAACATTTCTTGAAAATAAATTCTTCTGTATTTTTGAAATACGTGTATTTATATGTTACATAAAACTGGATTAATTATTAACTGTAGTTAAAGTAGTTTCTAATTCTCATTTATTGATCCATAGAAGTGATCAGATGTAGTGCTTATGGATTTGTACATTTGTGTATGTATGTTTATGGACATGCTACATAGATATAAAAAAAAAGATTTAGTTTGGTGTTGAAACTGTGAATTACAGTGGTTTGGCAGGAATAATTTTTACTGTGATTGCTCTAAACTAGGGGAAATTGTGATTTCAGATGAAAATGAAAGCAAATGGCAGTATGACTAAAATGTCACCATCTACACTGCTGTGATTTTTTTATTTTCTTTTTAGAGTACAACTAGTATTGCTGAACATGGTTTTATTACTATTGTATTTTTAGTGGCTATGTAACCACTATAAAATGAAATACAGCTGGTTAACTTTCCAGTTGGCTTTTGTAAGCAAAGGAGGTGACATCTTCTGAAAAGCTGCCATTGCTGCATTGATACATTTTCTTTCCTATCTGATCATCAGTCCTTCTAATTCCTAACAAGATCATGGGTGAATAGTGTTTTTTCAATGTATTTTTTAACAGTTACTTCATCTTTGATCAAAATTACAGCTCTCATTTTGTATATAAAGAAATAAAACTTGGCTTCAGTACTTGCCATGAAAAGCATTATGGTCTGATGGATTAGGTGCTAATTCTTTCACTGCCCCTCTGTTTAACTTGTGCAAATAATTTAAGTGTGGTTTGCAAAATCAGTGTGGAGATCAAAATGTTGAGGTCTTACTTTGGTTTTAGTTTACAGACTTTCTGATCTTAAATTCCTTATCAATAAAATGAGGCTATGGTTTTCACTGTAACTGAAAAAGAGTTACTTATTGGTTATGTCCGAGGGAGAGAACATTCTGCAGTTGAAGGAACCCAAAAAATTTCTGCCTCCCTCCTACCATGATTGGAAATTGTAGAATTTGGACCACAAATTTTTTTCAGATGGGGAAGTTCTATCTGTTTAAGTATGACAGAAGGAGCTTACTGTGTTTTGGCTGACCCCAGTTGTCTCCTGGCAGTTTCCACTTCTAGCTCTCAGGAGCTTTTGAATGAATCTTTTTTACACTTTTAATTTCTTACTACGCATGCTTCTGCTTAATAATCCTGAAGCTGTAGAAATAATATAATGTTTACTATTCTGCAGTAAGAAGATAATTACTGGCTTTTCTTGAATGTCTCTAGTTACCAGGTTTTGGCCATTCTCCTTGGACTGCTAGTGAATCTGAACTCTACATAATTGTCACAGCAGAGGCTGTAGTGTAAAGTTTAACTGTAGCAAATCTTGTAGATTATTCCAGTAAAATAATGTAATTGTTTATCACAATCAGACTGCTGTCATCTCTTCTCAGGACTCATTTTGAATTTCTGTAATGTAATAGAATGATTGAGAACAGGACAGATTCCTGCTTGTGAATAAGAATAGCCTCATTGGAGCTATGCTCAAGATGAATCCGACGGCAGAATAGTGCACGCTAAGCATGAAAAGTGAACTGTTAATAGCTGGGAATAGTGCATCAGTCCATATTGCCTAGTTGCCTAGGGATCGATGCAATTGTGTGATAAACCGAAGTGATTATTTTATTTTTGTGTGTGTATATATGTGTGCATATATACACCGCTAATTACATTTTAGCTGGATCTTCAACCTGTGTGCTGCATGCTAAAAGATTAAAGCTTCACTAGCTAGCTACAAGGTCAATTGTTTTGTCAATGTGGTGGTGGGACTCAGCTTGGATAAGTGAATTGTAAGACTTTTCTTGTAATTCAGACACATGGCAGAATAAGTTTACTCATTGTCATCCTTTACTGATTTTTCTCGTATTCTATCCGATGTCATGCTTCCATTTCATGAAATGGGAGTTTCTGTGCTGAAATCATTTGCAGTAGTAGAATCACAGAATTCACTCCTGTGCTCAAAACTAATGATTGGTTATGTCGCTGATGGAAAATTTAGATAGAAATTATTTTTAAATTAGCCTGTGCAAACCAATTTATGCTGATGCTGTGTAGTACCAAAGTATACAAAGGTAGTAATTCTCAGAATTTCTCAAGGCAATAGAGTATCTGAAAATCTTTCGGCAGCTAAGCTTTAGATTTCTGTCTTCTCTGATGGGGAAGAGGAAGGAGCATCATGGTGTATTACATGTACGGTGGTAACACATCTATCCCCAAGGAAGCAGGGATGAAGTAACATGAAATTAATCCTATACTGCATTTATGTAGATGCTCAATGCAAAGGCCAGTACAAGTCCTGGCTGTATCTTAGTCTGAAATGTTCTGATGCTTTTAAAAGGATTAAAAGTATGCATAATTAGGATTATTAATATTTCTCACTTTTAAAAGTCTTCTTCTGTAGGTGGTATCCTCATTAATGCAACCTTACAGTGACAGACTTTGTCTCTCAGAGGAATGGCAGTAGAGAAAGCAGAGGTTACCATGTAATTATAGTTTTGCAGTCAAGGCTTTTCAGACCATTATTCCATTACTGATCTTTTGTTGGCTTTCATGTAAGACATACTTCATACACATGTTTATAAAACATGTATACATTCATGAGACAATTCCACTGGTGGTCATTATGTTAAGGGAATTGTGAATTTACTATATCAAAACTTAGAAATCTACTGGGGAGGGGAAAAGATGGTTAAGACAACAGATGAATCAGTGTTGAAAACTCATAAAATTTGCAAAAATATCGAACCAAATAAAAAAAGTCCCACTAGTTTCTTTAAGAAATCCTATTGTTAAAAAACAGGATACAGGACTGCTTTCTCAACTTTTTTCTTTGCTTTTCATCTTCTACATTTTCTTGTTAAATGTAAAATACTGTAATTGAATCACAGCATTAGCTGGCTTTTCCCAACAAAACAGCAGATTTAGGCTCTTTGCTGCTAGTTTCAAAAGTAATATATATAGAGAGAGAGCACAAAGACAAAAATTGAGCACATAGATGTATAATCCCAAAGGAATAAACTGACTTCTACTAGACAAGCTGAAAGCTGATTAAAATATTTCTCATCCTTTGGGTATGCAACAGCTTTTGATGATGGAGAGTGTATTAATATTCAGCTTAGCTGCTTGTCGACACTTCAGACAGGTCCCAGGAAAGACTCTTGATACTGACCAGGTTTTCTCATACTGCCAGAAATCTTTATGAGACACAGAGCAGCACCCTTGTACCAGCAAAAGCCAAGATAAGAACAGTGCTATTTAGCTACATCTTTATTTTAGAAATTGCTTTTAGACATTTGAAAGGATTGAAAATTTTAAAGAAATCTTTTAATGATATAAACTCGTTTAGGTACAACAAAGGGGAAAGATCAATCTTCATTGTTTTAAAATAAGGCTGCTGTAATCTATTCAATATTAAATTCATTTGTCCAAGCTGTTTGTAAACATACAAAGATCATAGTAATAATATCAGTGACTGAGATTTTCAGATTCTTCCTACTGCAATTATGTTATAACAGTCAGATCTGAGGTGTTGGGGTAATCTTCTCTTAACTTCATCTATTCCCTTGTAATGTAATACCTACCTTCCAGACAAGAATGAGATGTAAACAGCTGCTTTATCAGCTGATACTCTTTCTGTTCTTTTGTTGGCATGCTGACATATGGGGTGTTTGCTTTTTCCCCTTCCGCAGTGACTAAATATATACGGTATCTCTGGAAAACATGTCATACACTGTGTAAGGTGCCTTTAGGATGGCTCCAGGGCTAAATACTTCCTGTAATAGGTGAAAGAGCATGGCTTAATCAGCTTAGTTAACTTAATTAAGCTGTGTTTTTCTCATGGTACAACCTTAAAGTGTATTTCATTTAGAAACTGTATTTCATAGTTGTGGAATGACACAAGGTTGGTGAAATCCTGTGGGTTTTTGTAGTGGGCTTGAAAAAGGTGAAATTTGCTAGTTATTCTGCAATGTGAAGAAGTGAATTCAAGGAGTGTGTCTTTTTGCTGAAGATTTAAAGGAGAAATTCTAATTCAGTTTAGATTTTAAAGGCATCTCAAACTGAGAAAGCCTACCTTTTTTTTTTTTTTTTTTTTTTTTTTTTCCCCTACCTAATTTTAACATTTTTATACATGAGAAGAGCTGTCCATGTTCATCCCAACTTCACTTTACCTGCTTGTAGGTGTGTCACTGGATTCTGGGACACTACCTTCTTCTGTAATTTTTTAGAAGAAGGTAAACCAGTGTGGTGTGATTGTGAGGATGTGGATCTTCTCACCTCTGATCTCTCTGGGTCTCAGCAGAAAATACAATTATAAATTTAAGTAATTAGAACCGAGTTGTTCTTCCTTGAGATGAGTTGCTCTTTTTTATTCTTCATGAGATACTTCATGTTAAAGAAAAGGTCTGATTTTCCTCCTGAGGAAGCATTAGGATTCTGGTCCTAGTGGTACCCTCCTGTCCAGGAAGTTAGAGAAGACTGATTAGCAAGGCACAAGCACAGCTGGGAACAGTAAGTGCTGAGCAAGTTCTACTTCCCATCTCCCTTGGTTCATCTAGTAGATTAATGTTTAGTTATTTCCTTACCTATATGGGCTTTTGAAAGAGTAAGGCGTGGGGAAAAAACCCAAGCAGGACAGCAGACTGCAGGTTGCAGTTGGCCAAGGAGAGCGCAGCAGCAGGTGCCAGGAGCCAGGGCAAACACGGGGAAGAGCGTTAGGAGCCCTTCTGTTGGCAGAGTAACAGGACCAGAGGCAACACGAATGAGGACTCCGTGGACAGTAGTTCTGAAGTGTTGGAGTGGTTGGAAAACTTGAAACTGAACGTGTAGGTGGAATGGACCTTTGGGTACTGTGGGAATAGAAAACAAGCTTGGCAGAAAAAGCTTTGGAGGTTGAGAAAGAGTAGGAAAGGATGGCAAAGGCTCTTGGACCCAAAGGGGTGGTGTGGTTTGAGAGAGGATAGGATAGGGGAAGGTTTGCAATGGGGGAAGTGGTTATGGAGAAGATGGCAAAAGACAAGGTATCTGTGTGGCTCCTTCAAAACAGAATATTGTGGGTAGCAGTTTCTTTGATTACTTTTTTTTAATGCCTTTTAAAAAGTTTGTGTTTTGATAGAAATTTCTTCATTGATGCTTTTGTGCAGTAATAAATACTACATTTAATATGCTACTGAGTTATACTACAGAACCAAATAAGGGAGAAATAGTCCTTGTTTAAGCAAAAAATAATTGCATCAAATGCAGAAAGTTACTTAATGTTTGTTAAAAAGTATTTGATTTTAATGCAACAAACATAAAACTACCCAGAAAAAAAAAATATCTGGGGGGTTATATACGCATGGATTTTTAACAATTAAAAAAAAAAGCATATCATTTTTAAAACATGTGAATTGTTTGTGTGTTTATATAGATAAATATGTGGGTGCACATGCATATATATATATATCCATGTGTACACATAGAGGGCAAGAGGTTTCTCTGTCAAGTACTGAGCTGTTCTCCACAGTGCTTGAAGTTGCAGAATCTTACTGACCTGATACAAGATGTTAGTCTCTCATCTTAGTACCTCCCATTTCTTGGGCATAATTCTATGGTAGACTTCAGTGTTTCTTGATTATATGGGGTGTTATAATTTCCTGATGACTGGTTATGTTATTTATAATGCAGAGGGTGTTAATCCTTTGGTGATTAACACTCTATTTGAATTACCAGAGGTCAAAGGTACATTCTTTTATTTGGGTTTTTTTGCAGTGTTTCTTCCTTTGATTTTTTTTTTTTTTTTTTTTTTTTTTTTTTTAACTAAAGGTTTTGTGTTCTCTGTTTTATCTGAAAAATAACTTGAGGTAATTTGCGGTGGGGGAAGGAAAGGAGCATCCTTGTTCCTTAGGGGCCCAAGTCTGTTGAAGCTGTAGTCATTAGGATATAAATTCTCTTTGCAATGAATAGGTCCTCCAGAAATCCTCCATTTAAAAATAGTGAAAATCTTTTAACTGAAAGAAGCATAGTTAAAAGCACATGGAAGAAGGCGTTCTGTCCTTAGCCTCTAAAAGAGTAGATACCTACCTGTGTCTCATTCTAAGCCATTTTGGGGTGATTTATTAAAGAGAACAACATATATGTGTGTATATATATTATATATGTATATGTAAAATTGTGTGTATGTACATGTAGACACACACACTTTATAAGGTATAAATATATATGGCTGTCCTTTAAGGTGATTTGGAGATACTGTAGAGTTGCTTGTCCAGCTGCCAGCCCTCTCCCAGTTACTGTGTTTTCAGAATTGAGGAGCTATATTAAAAGCCTTCAATTCCTTCAAAGGTTGTGGCTGTTCAGCAGTTACCCTTACCCTAATATTTCAATCCTTTCTCTAAATACTGTGGTATTTTTTGTGTTTTGCTGAGCTGCGTTCCTTACAGCGCTGAAGCTGGTATGAGGGAAGAAGCAAAGGCTTTTTGCCGTTTTATTCTTCATACAGTCCTGGGACCGTGTAACTGTTCAACCATCTCCAAGAGAATTCAGTTATGTGCACAGGTTTTTTGAGTTGCTGCATCCAACTGCAAGGACTTCCCAGGGGTCTACAGCAATCAGGGTTTACCGAAGTATGCTGTGACACTGGCTATACTCCTTTCTATAACGATGACCGTAACACACTTCTTGACTGCAAATGCTGAGGTAGATGTTCTGCCCGGTGGTTTCTTTGTCCTGAGGGCATTCCACCTACTCCAAATCTGGAAAAGTATGGGAATGGCAGACGACCTGCAAGAGTTCCCTCACTGGCATTTTTCCATTTCAAAACCTCCCTGGTAGTACCTGAAACTGCTGGAAACCAGTTACAGGAGATTTGTGCTGATACATGGTAGCACTTCTGCAATGTTCTGAACTTTTATATTGCATATAAATAGAGAAGGTGGCCAAAGAGCACAGAAGGAAACATTAATGTTAGGAAACAAAAATTAAAGGAGAGCAGCTCATCTGGTGGGGTCAGTATTTCAAGATTCAGTATGGCATGTTCTCAGCTCAAATGATGCTAATCTTGGAAACTCTAGAGGTAGCCTGCCTGACAGCCTACCTCTGTGTTTTCCAACAGAGGCACAACTGGTCTTGGTGTTTTAAGAAAACTCATCATCAGACTAGGCTGATCAAGTGTTAACAATGTATATTTTGCAGGGCTGCAACATGAGTTCAGTGGTGTATAAAAGCTCTGTTTCAACTCAGTGACCGACTATGGGCTTAATGCCTGAACTTCTGGATGAAGTCCTTCAAACTGTCAGAAACTTGAAACATGTAATAATCTACATTGAAGCTGTGTACCAAATCTGTGGGTGTTTTAATGTTGCTCTACAGCATAGGATGATTATTAAGTAAGTAGAAGCACAGAGGCAAGATGCTCATGCCCAGCTACTCATTTGATGATTTTGGTTTACTGTCTGTTGTGTGCAAGCTTTCTCTCTGGTGTTTTGCTCAGAGATCTGTGAGGTGCTGAGAGTAGTGCTAGTTTGCTTTTGTCATAATCTTTCATGTTTGCTATGACAGATAGGTGAAAAAGTAGTATTTGTTCTGCTCCAGCATGCAAAGAATCCAGCTCAGACACTGAGGATAATTAGTCCTATGTTGTGGGATAAAAAGCAGACATGCTGAAAATTTAGGGGGACTTTTTTCCTGTACATATTCCAGGGGGAACTCTGCATATAGCACTGTGGCTTCCTACATGACTTTTCTGTTTAAGATTGTTTAACGGCTGTCTGCCATTCAATTGCTGGCCTGTGGTTAGCTTTATTTCTCTTGTACAAATACTAAGAACTACACTGGCTTCATTCCTTCTTTTTTTGTTCCTTTAGTGTTTCACTTATATTTTAATAGTTTCATTTGCACTTAGAAATGTTTTTTTTCTACTTCTGCACAGAGATTGCAAGTAGTGTAGCACCACAAAATGCATGGAAAGAACATGAAAGAGTGTTCAGTAGGAGGTAGAATTAAAGGCCAAAGTGGTTTGTGAGTGTAACGGAGGGATAAATTGGGAGGAAATAAGTTGCAGGAAAGAGGGAGGAACAAAGAGGGGAAACAATTGTAAAAGTGAATATAGTATAATAAAGTGAGAGAAGGGTTAAAAAATAGAGAGAAATGGGAATAAAGATAATGGAAGTATAAAGAACCTTGGGACTACAAGAGAAACTTGTAACAAGAAAAAGAATAATGAAATAGAAAGTATATGTACTTCTTAAACTTTATTCATAGTCAACATAGTGAAGTTAATGTGAAAGCTGATGCCTCATCTTTCAAAATTATTTTTCCTTTTCTTCCTGTTACTCCTTGAAGTTAGAAATACCACAGTAAGTGATAGAGCAGGAAAGAGAAACTAGGCAGATATTTGCTTTCACGGATGAAAAGAACTGCAAGTTATTAATATGAAGATCTGAATGTTCATCTGTCAGACTTGTTAGTGTCAGCATTTAATAGGGTCTTGCTCTGGGAAAATTAAATGTGTAAACTACTAATAACAAATGACGCAACTAGTTAAAAATGTGACCATTGTCTGAATGTATTATTTCACTTGGTTTGTCAAAGATAGTTTTTTGTCCACTGACATATTTCTGAATCAACTTTCTTTGAAGGAAGAGTTGTATTATGGCCTTACTGTAGCAGAACATTCAGCTTGCAAGTCTGCAGATACAAGATTTGCAATACTTTGTATGTGTGACAATTTAAGTGATGAGCTGCCTGATTAAAACCAGAATATATTTTTTACTAAAAGTTGTTATTGGTTTTCTGAAAATCCATTTTTACTACTACAATGGGAAAAAAAAAAAAAAAAAAAAGTGGGGAGGGAAAGGAATTAGGGGGTAGCAAGAAAAGACTGAAAGAACATAAAACTGAAGGTGTAACTTAAACATATAAATATCAACACTTCAAATGTGAATAATAAGATCCAGCTTGGTAACTAAGATTTGCTTCAGAAAAGATGGAGCAAGTTGTTTGCTGATGTGACTGTTATAGCTAGAACAATGCATTTAGCAGTTTTTATATTGAAGATTATGATGTGTACAAATATATATTATAATTTCACTAATCCTGTTTCAAATTCTGCTGAAATCTGCTTGACTTCTTTTTACATCTGTCACAAACAAATATTTATTTTCTTGGATTGAACCATAAATATCAGCACAAATGCTGTAATCATTTTTTTGAAACAACCATTTGAAAAGTTTGTATAACGGACTTCATTAAATAACGTGACTCTCTCACTAGGGCTATGAATTTGTTACTCATGATGCTCTTCGTTGGTCACTCTTTCCATAAGTGGAATTTATAGAGTTAAATTCATTATTAGACATTCAACAGTATGCTACTTGAAATAAGCTGAGAGATGAGCAGCGGAAATATTAAGTATTTGTGTCCTTTTTTCATTTTATTGTTGTATCTCCTTTTGTCTTAAATCTGTACTAACGCAGTCAAAAAGCATGTATGAACCAGTGTCAACCTTTTCTGTTTCAAGAACTAATTGCGTTTATCAAATACATTTTAATCAAAAAACATTTTACTGCTTATTTGCACAGTACAACTTCTAAATCTAAGACACCACTGGGGTCAGAAGATAGTAGGTAGTCAGTACAGTGTTTGAACTGGTACTCCAGTTACTGGTTTCCCGAGGATAAATGTGGTTGCTCCAATATAAATGTTTTAGATCTCAGTGACAGCTGTGGAAATTAAACATAGCCAGTAAAATCTATTTTCTGTCTAGCTAAGTAAAGGAGAGGACAGATGAAAAAAATTCCCTGGGTGAATGAATTCTTATGAACAGCGATGAATCTTTTCATTTTGCTCTATTAATTTTATTCTACTCTAAAAGAAAAAAAAAAAAAGTCCAACGTGGGTTTCTTTATATGTTTTTCATGTTTAAGTTTATAATTTAAAGGTAAAAAAATTAGAATATCATTCCTAGGCCATGTTGTAGAACACATTGCAAACACTTCTCTAAACACAGGTAAAATTTACCCTCTAGGATGGTTTCCAGAGAGCTGCAATAGTCTGGGAGTGGAATAGGCTTTAAATTTCTATGAAGATCTGGAGTTTGGGGAGAAGGATTTCCAATTTCCCAGGAAATTTGTTTCTCCTAATTTATTATGTACAGTGTTCTGTTTTCAGTGGCTTCAGCGATATTAAGCATTACCTTATCCTGCTTTAAAATATCTTAAAATGTTGAGTCTTCTACAGAAAATTCTCTTTTTTAAATGTGAGTTTTGATACCTGCCTCAGAGGCTACTGTAATGCAGAAAAACACAGAATTTTCTCATATAGACTATGTAGCAGTTTTACACTGAGAAAGAATGAACAGAGAGAGACTGCTCTGCCAAAAGAGAAATCTTTGAGTCATGTTCATCAGAATTTTATTTTTTTCCTGAGGTACGTGTTCCTGCCTTCTGTAGTTCTGGAGGATTCATTTCGCCTTCTAGCATCTCCTCAGGCTCTACCTGCATCTTCACCAAATCTGCTCAGTCTTGACAACAGGTTTGAGTCCACTTTTTGCACTCGCCACAGGAGACTGAACGGCTCTGCCTTCTCAGGTGGTTCTTTCAGTTAAGGCTCGGAACACTTCAGCATGCTGTTGTTAATAAGCTTACACTACTCCTCTCTCGGACAATTATTTCTTGTTTCCACAGCAACTTTTTAAATAACTCCATCTAGCAAATTATGCTTTGGAGCAATTCCCTATCAGAAGTAATTTGATAGGCTTTTGCATGAACTATACCAGTCACTGGGTATTTCTGTTTGGGCTGAAGATTCAAAATGAGAAAATGAGATATGGATGCTCAGTTATTGTACCTATTGTGAGTTTTATTTTCTTTTTTTTTTTTTTTTTTTTTTTCCCCCCAAGGTAGGGGAATTAATATAGGTCGTAGGTTGTAGCTCGAAAATGAGACTATATGATATTATTTGTATATTTTTAAAAATCCATATATTATGTTCCATAAGATACACAGACTTTTTTTTGTTGGGAAAAAAAAAAAAAAAAAGGTCTCTTTAAAAAGTTTATTGCAAAGTAAATGGTTAAAACGGAGCTGCAGTTACTTGAAAGAGACAAATATACATTCATTATTTCCTGAGTATGTTGTTTTTATGGGAAAGCAAAGGAAGCACTGGCTGGGTGTCATTAAGGAGTAGCTAGTGGAAAGCGGTGAAATGAGCAATGAGACTTGTAAAGTGTCATGAAAACTGAAACACCAGGGTACAAAGTACCGCTTATCCTCACAGATATGGATACCATATGGTTACATGAAGGGAAATAAAGAGTAGGAGACAAGAATCCTATTATTCCTCACACTTTCATTTGTTTGCTGTTTGCTTTGGGCAAATGACTTAAGAAGTTGTGCATGAACCTTCTTCTGGCACAGTATTTATTGACAAGACACCTGTCTTCCCTGTCAGGCTTCTTGAAGTTTCTTTGGTGTCATTCTAGCCTTGGAATTTCTGATTATAATTTTATTTCTAATAGTTCTATAATAATCTTTTATTGACTCTTCCTAGGTTGAAATCTGTATTAATTTTCTAACACTATAACCCTTTCTTTTTTTACAACATTTCGCTTATTTTCCTTAAGAAAATCTTCTATGGTTGTCTTATTGCTGTCCCTGAAATCTGTGACTTCACTTTTTTTCTTTACCTGCAAATTACCATCTCTGGACAACTTTCTGCATCTCTAATATATCGTTGGAATCAAATGGACTGATTGAGAGTGCTTTATTACCAGACATTGCAAGGGTTTGGCTTCTGGAAAGACAGCTATGTGGTTAATTTGCTTTTGAAATGATACATAGAAGGAGAGCCTTTATCAGCTCTATAGGGGCTGCTACGGTTGAGAAAAGAATTTTGTCACCTCCTCAGCTGCTTCCTTCTTCCCATCTCCTAAACTACATACCTATCTACTGGCCAGAGTTTTTTTCACTTATAACTGGTTTGTATTATTTTCATATTTCTCTGAAATTAACTGATCTTCCTTAAAAATCATTAAACTAAGTCTACCAATATTCAACACAGTTATCTTCACTGTAATAGTTGTTTGAAATGTCAACTCTAGCATCTTTCACCTTTGCTCTTCTGACTTCGGTGAATCTTACTTAAAAATTTCCTCTTCTGATGGTGTCCCCTAGAGTTAATGGTTGATTGTTAAGACCAAAGCAAGAGTGTTGTACAGCACGTAAAACCAGGGAGAGCATGCTTACCCATGCTCTTTCATGGTTACTTACACTGAAACTTTCAGCTCTTTTGCCTCATAGCATCTGAGAGGACCATTAGCGTATGTGGGTTTTCCCTCACTTAAGGTTGTGGAAATGAGCAGTTATTTGTGTTACATCAAGGTAGTGTGATTTTAAGTGCAGGTCCTTTTGTCATAGCAATGAGTGCTATATCAAGGGAGAACAAGAAAAGCTACCCAGAAAGGTTGTATGGAAGGGCAAGAAAATCATGCAGAATTTAACAGAAGATGTTATAAAGGGAGTCCCTGATGCGTAAGTTTTATGCTTTGTATGTTGAAATTCTGAAAATTAATGCTTTGTGTCTTATATCAGGCTGTTGTGGGCATGTAGTGGTGAAATTACAGATAATAAATTACTACTCTTACTACTGAAGCTGTATAAACTTCTCCTAATTTTAGCACCACAAAGAAATGCAGTTTAGTGGTTCTCTATGCTATGGAGTTTAGTGCAAATATTTGAACTTTCACATGATCTAGGAAAGCTGGCATTTTAGGAAGTAGTTCACAGTTAGAGATTACCATCACAACACTATCATGATTTTGCAGTGCTTTGCTAAGTAGAACACTAGCCTATTTGTGGGGAAAAATGTCCAAAGGACATCCTAACTTCTGTTCTCTAAAGAAGTGCTTAGTATGACACAGCATTAAGGGATAGAATCAACCCAATATATTCTCAATTTCAGAAACAGGAAAAAACCTGAAATATGAAGCTATTCCCACTAGAAATGTTGTAAATCTTACAAAATATATAAGCTTTCCTCTTCAACATACATCAAAGGCATAAAACTTGGGAGATTAAAATATGTTTTTAATCTTGGTTTGATGAGCAAAACTTTCACTGTAATATTTATTATGAGAGGCTCTACTTGTGTTGCCTCTTCCCTTTGTTCTGTTTATATATGACTTCCTTTCTTCCAAAAAAGTAGGAAGTATCGCTTTCACAAAGCCAAAGGATATTGCAATGGTTTGTTCATTTAAGCTGAATCGTAGGCCCACGTGGCAGACACAAACTTTTCTTTTATTGTCCTGGGTCCCAGAGGAAGAGCAATGCTTTCTGATGGCTTCCCATGAATGCCTTTCATTTGTGGAGGAGTTTCAGTGGCTTATGCTGACTGTACAAAGATCAAACAGGCAGGAAAATTGTGGTTTAGAGAAACTTAGCCAAGATCTTTGTTATTTTGTCAGAAGTTGTTCTTCTCTAAACCTACTTTTTAAAGACAATATTAGGACAATTAGTCGTAGTGGCCGATGGAAAAAAGCTAGTTCTATCATTTTCTCTTTACAACTTAAGTATTTTCTTCATTATTAGAAAACTTGTAGGCATGTATAAAGAAAATACTAACCATAATTGCAGTCTGTCTTTATTGTATTTGGAATCAATGGTATCCAAATTTAAGCTCAAAAAAATGTTGTGGCTGCTTGGTCCTGCAATTTGATCTATGCTGGGACACTGCGCCTGTAGCGTTTTGCTGAAATCACCCAAGTTTTTTTGCCTGGGCACAAAGTTCTCTGACAAACAGACTTGATTATGGGATTTGACCTGTTGATGTCTCTTGTTTGAAGAACAGGGGTTTTTTCTCAACAGGTTTTCTTAGAATTCTTCATGGAGATTTCCTTTTTACTTAGCTGTTAGTAAACTTAAGTATTGGAAAGAGATGTGCAGACCACAACATCTTTTTAACTGCAGCAATGGCATGTTTTGCCAGCAATACACCATTTTAATTGTGTTACTCACATAAAACGTCATGTTTGTCATACACGTTCAGTTTTTGTTGAAGGATTATTTTAATAAAACTAAAATGGCTTAAGTTTCTGAAATAAAACACGTAGCATCTTTAGAGGTCAGATGTCGCTGAAACTTGAACAGCTGTACAACATGCATCCTAGATTGTTTTTAATTGTCTTCCCTTTCTCTAACAGCAGTAATTCTTGTTTATATTGTCAAGAACCTTTCCACTGAGCACAAGCGCACCATACTTTAAGGTCACATGCTTAACCCCACTGCACGGTTACAATGTAAATGGGCCCCCTTTGTTTTCATTAATGTGTGAGGGGTGGGTGCAAGGCAAGGCTGTTCACAGGGCTTAAATAACTTATTGTAAAAGTGTCTTAAAGAAAGCATATTTTGTCTCCATACTACAGTTGTTTAGCATTACTCTTGTGCATCCAACCGACAGCCAGTTTGGCAATGGATTTTTGTCTGTCATTTTGTTCTTTTGACCTGTGGTACTTTTTTCTTTCTTTTTTTTTTAAACTGAGCTAATGGATTCACCTCAAATAACATAAAACAAAGAAGCTTTTCCTCTTTCCTTTCCAGATATCCTAAAAGTAGTAAAGAAAGCTGGAACTGCTCTTTTCCACCCAAACCCTTTACATAACAATTTACCAGTTGCTGTTTGTGTGTTGATGTAGAGGTTTAAAATTAAGACTTTCTAAAAATGTCAAATTATATTAGTATGCTTAGCTCTTTTAATCAGTTTAAAAATGAACAAAGTATAGCCTTTTAAAATGGTTTTATGAGTTTTAAGTAATCCTTGTGCTTTTCTATCTGTAGTCATTGATGTATGGAGGTAAAATACTGTTGAAATCTTATGAGTTATTTTGGGTTTGATTGTCTAGAATTGGCCCTGAGTCCCAAGATTTTAGGTGATTTCAAACCCAGTGCTGCTTGTAATCTGTGACTGGCATCTGTAGTTGTTTTTGTAGGCCAAAAAAGTTCAAGTCATGCTCTTAAGTAAGTGCTGCACTGTGTCAAAAATTGAGCCCTTTTGGGGCGATATCTCTGTTCCAGGTTGCTTGCTTTTTGTAGTATTTTGTTATAATTTTGGACCATGGATACAATTTAATTCCTGTCTGGTTTTGAGACACGCAGGTTTATATCAGCACATGAAAAGAGTATATAGATGTGGCTGTGGTCCGTCCAATGTGATGAATTTGATCCAAGAGGGTTGTATGCAACAGTTCCTGTGCGTGTGCTGAATGTATAAGCACAGAATGAACAAGGCGAGGGGAAACTATTATCTCTAGAAGATGAAGCAGTAATACATGCTTATGAAAGCAGAACACTGTTCTGAATATGGCAAGTTGCAGCTTAGTAGGAATAGTTCCTTGCTGGATTTCAAACTGTGTTAATCAAGGTAGAAAATTGGGGTTATTTTGCCAACTTGGAGTTAAGACAAAAATAGGGACTTTCATGAGGTGAAAGCTCTTCAGTGTGAACTTAAGTTTATAGTATTTGGTTACTGTATTTTAAAACTGAAATGTTATGACATGTTTTCACAAATGATTATCAAAATATTATTTTTCCTCATAATACCTGTTGTACTCTTAGGCTTTGGGCAGAGAAATTTTGTCATGGGTTTTAATTTTCTTCCTATTTGTCTAAACTTTTTGCATTCTTTTTCATAGGTATTATATATAGAGCAACTTACTATATCTAGTGACCTCTCCAGTATGAGAGTAACTGATTTGACTAGTCATAGAAGTTTAAACAGGATATCTTCCAACCTTGAAAGAATTTTTAACACTCTAGAGTGTATTGATAGTTTGGTATTAGAGTAGTTCTATCTGTTAATAGACATTTAAGAAACATTTTTGTGAAACAGAAAAAATAGATGTGTAGCATTTAAGACTGTAAATATGTAGTACAATAAATATGTCTTCCAGCATGCAGTCTTCTTGACAACAGAGTTGTTGATGAATATGAAAAAAATAATCAAATATTGTTAAAAGGCAGGCCATATCCTAGTGGAAATGTTTTAGCTTATTTTTTTCCTAAATGAATGTAAAGTTAACCCTGAAAATTGATTTCTTTTATTGAAAAGGATTACATAATAACATCTTAAAAATTTTAAAAGGAAAAAAACCCAAACAAACAGACAAACAAACAAAACACAACAAAACAAACAGAAACTGCAGAATCCAAATACTGAAGAGAAGGACCAGTTTTTTATCAAATGACATTTTTTCATTTTTTCTAAGAGAAATAGTTATATATGCCACATTAATAGTTTGGATGATTGTTCACATAGATTATATCTCTTGTGTGGACTCCGAATGCTGTGAAGTGTGATGTTAAAGCAGAATGTGAACTAGATGGACGGTAACATTAAACGGAGATTTAGAGCTCTAGTATAGCTCATCATGATGTATCTTTAAGGGTAGAAGTTTTTGTATGAGAGAATGCAGGTCAAAGCCTCCTCCACAAACTGCTATTTTTCATTTCTGCAGCAACCCAGGAGATCCAAAAGCTTTTTTAGGTTAGTAGAGAGCATCTCCATTGTGGCCCGTACTCAGTCACTACATGTCTGTTAAAGACACTTGACCATTTTATGTTAATACATCCTTGACATTGCCTTAACTTTTACTAGTGGATTAACTGATCCTTCTCGAAGAGTGCAGAGGTGATTAGTCAGCCACCTTTGACCTCTCTCTTAAGTTGGACTTTGCAGCTGAACTTGAGAGCCCATATCTTATTTCATGCGCCTGTAGAAGGAAACGTTAGTGAGTGGTAAGGCAGGAGCTGGGCATGTTGCAGTGCAGTGTAGCAGAGTGGATTGTTATGGGGCATCACAGAGGAACAGTGTTCTTTCTCTGTTTTCCAACTTGTATTGTCACAGTGTGTGAGCACATCATGCAAATGTCATATTTATTGAATTGCCAGAGTCTTCAGCACATGACTTTTGATTCGGAGAGTAATTGATGTGCATATATTCACAGCAATATGTTGATCATGCTGTTTGTTTTTGTTGTGAGGTACATGAATCTTATGATACAAGTTTATTTTCCCAGATTGAATGCTGTGTCATTAATGAAAATTGTTTATATAATGATTCTTGATATAGTGACGTTTTCAAATAGTTGGCCATTCAAGCTTTAAATTCTTTCTCAAGTGTTCATCTATAAATACTTGAATGTTCATGAAAAAATAATATGACAAATTGACAACAAATAGAACTTGATTAGACTCTAAATAACAATATTTCCACAAGAAGGTTTTTTTTAATGCACTAGTAGGTGACAGGAAGTAAATTTAAAAATTTTCTTAACTAATATATTTTGCCCCTGAGCTACTTGTGTCTACTTTCAGTTGTTGGGTTAATTAGTTGATAATCGTCCTCTTAAAGTGAAAAATTAACCTTTTATTTTCTTTCTACTTAGGAGATAAACTAATTACTGAGTGCTTTGTTACTCTCTTCCTAAGAGTGTGAAGCAGAGCAAAAATCCTTCTCCAAAATCAAAATAAAATGAAAACAAACCCATATGGGATATCTGGGAATATTAGCAGAAGAAAAGTGGTATTTCGGTAGCATGGACTATTAACATGTTGATATTTGTCATATCTGTGTAGCCATAACATTAGATCTCTCTGATGAAACGAAAACATGGGCAGAATCCGAATCTAGAGTCCAGGAAGCGTAGTGTATAGCACGGTCTTTCTCTGGAACACAACTCTATCAGAACAGAATAATGAATAACTGGCTACAGTTTGCATTAACAGGCTTATAAACTGTAGATTTTACAGATACATTGCATTCAGAGGAACAATAAATAGCAAGAAATGTTCCTGAGCTCCTGGCACGATGGAGGATGGCAGCTGAGTGTCTCAAGAGGAGGAGAACCTCTGGAGAGTGGCCTGGCCTGGGGAGGGGGCTCTGCCCACATGTGCCGTGAGGGAATGCTCCGCCGCCACCCTGGCACCCTGCAATTAGGCTGGTTGTGAGGAAAATAGTGACTGTGAGCTGTGTAATACCCTGGTCTGGGTGTGGCTGTATAGAGCATGTATATGCATATGCATATGAGATTAGGGAGAGTTCAATTTGATATTAATTTTCTTTCATTTAGGAGGAGGGTTCTTTTTTTTTATTCTGGAAAAAAAAGTGTAGATTTCTTTTGAGCCTAGAGGTTGGTAAGTTTGATCAGTCATATTAATTATAATACATTGCCTTTTTTAGCATTATAGATGTACCTGGACTACTGAATTAATTTTGCAGTTGTCTTTTTTCTCGTAAGATTTGTGTTGCCTATATATACTAGTAAGATACATTCCCCTCTATCATTCGTAATGGAAAATTAGTGTCCATATAAAGGTAGCATGTATATATCACAGTGTATATATATAGTGCATATACATCATGTATACATGTAGCGAGAGTGTATTTATATTATATAGCTTTATGCTCTAATAAGTCATGTTGTAAATAAGTATATTTGCATTAGAGCATTATAATACTCCAGTAAATCATGTTTGCAGTAAGTCATGTTTTGCACGTCATGTGCAAAACTTTGCTCCTAAACATGCTCTGAATGCAAGAGAATTAAAAAGTAGTTGCCTACTCTCCCAGGAGGAATCTATATTTACTGTAAGTACTGCACCTGAAATAGCGACTGAACATATTCTGCGTGATTGTTTGATGAGAGTTAAATTAGTAAACTTCTCTGTATGTTCTCCTTTTTCCGTTCCCCATTCTTAAAATTTGCTAGTATATTGCTTTGGTTTGTACATTTTACATTGCACACGCTCAATGGCAGGTCATCACCAAATGCTTGGCCTATATATGAAGTGTCTAGCACATATTTTGATGTAAATATATTGTTACGGAGTTTAACAAAACTGGAAGAGGATAAGGCGCTGAAATCGGATTGCTTAGCTTTTGGTTCAGGAACAATGATCATAGCTTGCAAGAGAGTGTATTTCCAAATGCTGTTGTCACCTCTAGCAATGAGGTGTGGCATCCTCCTTGCTGCCTGACAATGTCATATTCCCCATTCATTAAATACATAGAGTATATTAGGTTCTGTTTTGGTTTTGTTTCCTGTGCTCTTCCTGGGAGTGTTCTCTCAATTCTTTTTCCATCCCTTTTGCCACAACAGCTAGTATTACTACTGCACTTACATCATTATGAATTTTAAATCTTCATAACAGTGTGCCATGGAGTCACTGAGGGTAATGAAGCTGTTACTTGAGCCAAATGCGACAAAACTTCATTTCTGAAATAACATGGTGAGAGTCCCATTCTGACAGGGATATCCACAGACCTGGTGCATTTAGTGCTGTGAGGATGATAAAGGCATTGAAACCCTTATGTCATTTGAAGATATGATTCAGCTCTATGTGGTTATCTTGCATATGTACTAAATTGCTATTCTGCTGTGGCATGCGTCTTACACAAAGCATGCCCACAAGCACTTCTGGACATGTGGCTTACTATTTCATTTGCT
This sequence comes from Tyto alba, assembly GCF_018691265.1. Lineage (NCBI taxonomy): Eukaryota > Metazoa > Chordata > Aves > Strigiformes > Tytonidae > Tyto > Tyto alba. The sequence continues at coordinate 5,744,137 of NW_024881300.1, read as the reverse complement.
TGTGGCTTACAGCTTCTTCTTTCTGCAGTGTTTAACCCATTCTGTAACGTGGATTTCTGTGTTTTAAATTACATTGATAAAACTAATGACATTGGGATTGTGTTCCAAATGTTTGCACAACTGTATTTTTACTAGATGTCGTGCTAGAAAGTGTTGTGGCTAAGACAGTTAAGTGGCTCGATGACAACAGATAGTGGCTTCAGCGATGGGAGGAAAATGTTGGTATTCTAGGATTTTCCATAATAAATAGATACTAAGATGTACTGTTCAAGGAAATCAGTAATATGACCTGTAATTAAACACTAAAAGATAGTCACAAATTAAAATGCAATAATGAATTCAGAATCTAGCACTCACTGTTTTCCATCTTTCTTCATAGTTTGGGATATTTAAAAATAATGTTTTGTGTGACCAATAGTATTAAGTTTAGTGATTCCAGTTTGTATTTTGAGTGCTACAAGGACTGGGTGTCTAGCTTAGAAATTTTGGTGCCAGTTGGCATCTATAAATATTTTAAGAAAAGACTGTGTGTAGCTTAGCATATTAGAACTTCAGTATAAATTAGATGAGTCAAAGCAAAGCCTTGCTTACATATAGAATTATTTCATTAGAATCAGTAAAATTATATGAATATTTAATTCAAACTAGAGTTTATTTCAGTGTTTGTGAGATGGTATTATCTACTTCTGGATTTGAAGCCCATCATTTTTTCCTCTCTTTTTTCCCCTTCTAAATTATTTATAATAGCTGATGATGTTAATTTTGATATTCTAAGAAAATTATAGGGTAATCTTTTTGATTTCTTTTGAACACATCAGATCATTTATTGTATGATTCTTCAGTGGTTATTGGAGCTGCACCTAACTGTTGATGAAAATTCTGCCTGCTGGTGAAGTGAACGTGTACAGGTTGTACTTGGCATGAATCAGTATTGCAAAATGTAAGCTGTCCAGAGTGCACATTAGTGAAGTGAGTCTTGTATTGCATCTTAGCTCAACTGATTTCAGCAATAGTAAATAGTCACTGAAGCATACGCTGCTGTGCAGTCCTTCAGAATTTACGTGTCCAGTGTAACTACTGTTTGCATGTGACCAAAATGGGAAAAGGGAGGTGTATACAAAGGAGTGAATTATAACAAAGAACACTTTCTGCTTCAGTTCTTTTTCAGAAAACATATGTTCAGCCATGCAGGCAACAGTTGGGGTAAAGACACACTGTAGGTTTGGAAACAAAAGGCGTGTTCTTTTCTTGCATTCACAATGTTTTCAAACATATTCACTTGTTAGGGACTAGCCTGTCAGCTGGATCTCCTTGCAAGCGTGATTTCTTTTTCCTGACTTCTTTCAAAAGCTTTTTCCCCACAATGTTTTACACTTCATATAATCCACTGTGCATGGTAGGCCTGCTTCAGCCTTTGTGCTATTGATGATTCAGAGGTGGAGGGGCCATGCTCTGGGAGAATGTGGCTAGAGGGTAACCTTTCACTCACCCATACATCTGAAGATGCTGAGCCACTCTTATTCCAAATATTTTGAGTGGTTTGGTTGCTCTTTCTTGATGAGATAGGTTATACTTCACCTTTAGAACATTGTCAAACGGATTCGTGCAGCAAAAATATTTTGATAGTGTTGATCTTTACAACTAAGATCAACTTTTTCTTTGTAACCAAGTACTGAAAACCTTTCAGAGACCTATCAGAACTGCATTGATGAATCATCCAGTAAAAAAAACTTTTTTTTTTTTTTCCTCCACTGGACATCCATTCTTTTTTGGCATGCTAGAGTAACCAAAAATTACTTCGTCATTACCTCTGTTTGTATTCCTTTTTTCCTAAATATGTGTTTCAAGACTGTAGTATAAATACGCTTATATAGGCATAAAGGTAATGGTTATTTCCAAATAAGCTCTGCCTGGTTTCATTTATGACCTTTAAACTCATATAGCTCGAAAATATACTGCTTTAGCTCCACTAATATAGTTAAATGGTACAACTTTCTAATGTAGAGAAGACCTAAAGTTTCTTTGGAAGTGTCTAAGTGATCTACTCTGTAGTTTTTTCTAGGTCAAACTACTCATCTATCAAATCAGGTATTCATCCTTTGTTGTCAGCCTCAAAGAGAGGCAGTGCTCCTGCATTTTAATGCATGTAGACTTGTATATAGAGCTTAAGCATATGTCTAACTTTAAGCATTCTACTCTATAATTGGGTTATGTACTTGCTTAGTTTAGATGTGCACTATTGAATATAATGGTAGGGGAGAATATATAACCTTTTTGGCAGTGGTTTCACACCAGCAATTTGAGCCTCTGTTCCTTTGACCCTACAGAAATACAAAAATTACATGTCCTTCATAAAATTCTCTACTCCTTTATATTTCATTTAAATACAGACATAATATTGAGCTTAGACAAACTGTTTTAATGTTGGAAGTGCTCTGTTAATAACCAGAATAGTTACGGAGTTTTATGCTGGCTTGTGGATTATTCATGTATTCCGCTGGAGTATTAATAGTGTTAGCTGAATTCAGTAGCTGGGCAAACTACTACTGATGAATGTCCAACGTTTAGGATTTCCCACATAAGGCCCTTCAGACCATGTGTATCATTTAGAAAACTAGAAAATCCACAGACAAGAAAACTCCATGTAAATATTTTCTAATGGAAGGTGCCAACAAATACATCCTTGCCAACATATGTCAAAACTGCCAGAAGATCTGTGAGGATGGGGATTAACTTTTTAGCACTGTCATCCTAAGAGCCTTGACAGGGAAACATTATTTAAACATTTTTCTTTGACTGCATATGACTGAAAAGATGTTAACGGTAGATAAAACTAATATAAAGCAGTTAATGATACTGACATATACTCCAAGTCTGCACCTTTTCCTTTTCATTGAGCTCTGTGTCAGACATCCTTGAGAATACTACAGCTTTTTAAAATAAATTGTCCTTCTTTCACAAATGCAATTTTATGACTTGTCTCCAGTCTGATAAAATAAAGCACATGCTAGTATATTGTTTCTTTTCAGGAATTTTTTGTTTTGTTTTATAGGGTCTTTAAAAGTAAATTATGTTTTAGATGTTACAGTGACTTCTCTGACTCTCAAGAAGAAAACAGTTAATAATAATTTCTTTCCTTTCAGCTCCCATGAGCCTACCTTCACTGTACAGTTTGCATATAACAGCTAGTAAGAGTAGAATGTACTGAACCTTAAACAAATCTATTAGGATCACCATGGCAAGAAACTGGGAAAATGGCAGGAAAAACGAACAATGATTTTGTAAACCCTCCAAAGGTCAGAAAAAGGCTTTCAGTAAGTATGCAGAGGCTAGAAATCAAATCCCATTTCCTATCATAAGAAACCAGTTGTTTTAGCAGCAGTGGTTAATGTACTGTATGTGAAAGATTTAAGACTAGTTGGAAAGCTTTGCTTCTGTTTTATTAGGCTGCTATTGAAAAGCCAACAGCATAACTTCAACTAGGTGCTTTGAGATTTCTTAATGGGCTGTCAAGGGCAAGACACCAGGTCTGTGCTATACTAGCTCTTTCCTGTACATTAAAACAACAGGGGCCAAATGATCATATACAGAAGTATGAATTACTTGATGCTTTCTCTGTTCCATATGGTCAGCCATGTCTTTGGCAATTAATCATGTACAGAATCAGTTGAGTGCTCTCTGAAGCATTGAAGTCAACATTTAGTTGTACCTGTGCCAGTGGGGGCAGTGGGGGTTGCAAGCATAAAATAGCAGGATGAAGAGCTGCTGGCGCCGAAGCCAGAGCAGCTGGCTTCTATAAACAACACTTTTTTCCTCTTTACTTCTTTTTTTTTTTTTTTTTTTTATTCTCTTTGACAAACATGAGCCGTTTTTCAATATCATCCAAAACATGAGGGTTGCTGAGTGAAACTGTGATATCTGGCATAGTGAATTAATAAACAAAAGGCATAGAATTGGGTTTAATGTGCCCAAATTACTGGGTGATAACTTAAACCATACTGGCGGCATCCGTTGTATCAATGAAAAATGGTGCATTTGCTCATATGTTTAGTAAAAAAATGTAAAAGTAAATATCAAATAAGAAGTGGTTTGTAAGCAATTACTAGCTTTTTTTTTATCACATAGAAGTTATGACATGTTAAATTAACATGGCTAAATAGATTTCAGGTTCTTTCCCCTCTCTCCCCACTACCCCCACAAAGGCTTTGTGTTCCAATTATACAGAATTTCATCAGGATACTTTTTGCACTAAAAGCAAAATAAAGTCACAAAAATAACAAGGAAGATAGAGAGCAACATTTAAGATGTAAATCCTGCTTACAGATTTTACACTTTGTTTTTCCTTTCTGTATTAGTTATTGATTATTGAGAGATGACTGCTATATTAAAGTACAAGTGGTTAATAAAGATTCAGAAGCTTTTATCCTATTTAAACTGGTGGTGAGTAAATTAAATCTTAACTCAGAGTGAAAAATCTGATTTGTTGACTCAGTAAAGTGGGACCAAGAGACAAACTGTCCTAAGTGCCACTCTAGTTCAGACTGAAGGCTAATTTGTTTGACAGAATACTAGGTTTCATGTCTCCAGCTATACAACGTTTCTAACGTTAAGTCTGGCTCCTCAAGAGGTCTGTACTGATGGATGAAAAATCTAACTTTAAAAGACTAAGAATGTACCAGCATGGGTTTTGGAGTGTTTAGAGGCTGCTTTTTTTTCCCTCCTGTTTGTAAGCATGTTGTGGTATTCACCCAGGATACATACAGTTAAGCAGGGTAGTGGCCTAGTGATGTTGAAACATAGTTTCTTCAGTCTGTATCTGAGGAAAAAAAATATTGTTGTAATCTTGTTACAATAGCAGGTTAGCTTTGTAATAGGTATCTAATCTTGGGTATGTGTCCTGCGTGAATAGTAAAACTTGCTTATAAGTTTCTACTCAGTCCTGTGTCACTGATGTGTTTTGTCAGTGAGAATGAGAGGAATATGATATTGCTCTCTTAAAAATCTTATCTTAGTACCTTTATTTCATACCTGATAAGAGAAGACGCTCTCATGGCTGGTGTCTGATATGTCGGTAGAGCACTAGATTTAGGTCTGCTGCTGTACCAGGAGGAAGGTAAAGGGTGTAACTTCCCAAATATTATCTTTAAGGTAGAAGGATTGACAACTGATATATATGCGCATATGCGCATGTATAGGTTTGGGGTTTTTTGAAAGGTGGGTTCTGTGTTTGTTTTTAAGACCATGCTGCTTGGGATTTGCAAGGAAATGCCCTAAAGACATTAATAGATCTGTAAGGAGAATTGGTGAGATTTCTGAAAATATTACAGTACTACTTGTTAAAGAGACATGCTGGCCAATGAGACGAGAAGTTGCTTCCCTCAAGTGATAAGCAATTTGCGTAATCTCATTTCTTCGGTTGTCCAGGATATGTTTTTGCCAGCTCAGGAAGCAGAAGAAAGAAAGTTTCAACAATTTGTAAACATTGCCACCCTCAAGAATCTCTGTGAACACAGGGATGAGATAAGACAGGCTGTAGGGCTGGTTACGTTGTTTATTTATTCTACTGTCCTGCAGTCCCAAGTGTGCTGAAAAACACTGAGTCAGTGTTGAGTCCAGTTCAGAAATGTGAAGGCTTCACTCGGCATTGGGCAAAGGGGGCCTCTGCAGACAATTATCTGTCATTAAAGAACATTAAAAGAATTGAGACACAAGATCAGATTTTCTTTGATGGGATGTGTGACTATAATGACGTTCAAAAGAAGGTCATTCCTGCCCTTTAGAGCAGGGGTGGTATTGGCTGGGTTTCTGATGGATTTTTATCAGTGTTGATGTGAGGAAATGGCTTTCCCAGCTGATAACATCTTTGACTGAGTTTCTTGAACCCTTGACCTTTATCAGTCAAGGTACATATTGAATCCCCTTGTTAAAAATAAATCCCAAAACAAGTAACATGGAAAAGAAAACTTTCAAAGGAATGTGTTTTATAATATCATTTTACCCAGAATGCTGCTTTATTTGTTACAATTTGGAATTTTTATTGAGATGATAAGAATAACAAGTTATTAATAAACGCCTCTATAAAAGCTACGTATCAAGCCCTGCACTCATGTTCCAGGTAACCTTACTGCCCTCAGCACTCTTAGAAAACAAGTAAATCATTTAAATTGCTATGTACTGTTGTTGTATGTTGCTTTATAGTATTATTTCACCCTCCAGGTAGCTGCAACTGTACTCACAGGGCTCAGTAAAGAAGCCTTTATGATGTCAGCATCAAACTATGAGTTTGACTTGAACTTTGTACATCACCACATAAATGAAGTGTGTTAACAGAAGGCTAGAGCAATATAATTGTTCTCTCAGTAAAAATTAGATTTTGTTCAATTTCCAGAATTATGATGTTCCCTAGATGGAGGGGACTTTAGGTAGTCGGTCTTAGTACCAAAGTTGCAATTTTGCCAGGTCATCAGAATTCATACAACAGCATTATGGGATTCTGAATACTTGGAGAAGTGGTCACCCATCTTCTTTGACTGAATACTCTAATCAGATCATCTTTTCATCACATTTTAGTGGAAAATTCTTTAGGAACTATCAGTTCTCCATGCTTTGTGCGTTGGGAATCACTTATTTAGGGAATCTTGACATTTGTTGCATGCAAATAACTAAACTTTCAACTTTGGGAGGCATAGCATCATTAAACATGGGGCTTTTCTTCAGTCTTGGAGAGAAGTAGGCTTCTGTTCCATCACCACTGTATTTCCCTATGCCCTTGTGATTAATAAGTCCATCTAAAGATTCTGAAAGGGAAATCTTGGTGTACTGTGACCTAGTTGTATGGCTACAGTGTGAGCATCCCATAATAAAGAGATAAGCTTTGGTTATAGTGCTGTGGCAAGCCTCACACATGGTACATATAAAAGTTAAAGCCTTAATAGTTTTCTTTATTCTGAATGACAATAGTGTTAATTTACATCAATTAAAGAACGCACATCTCTTCATCTCATGTGAGTATGTTCTCATGCTGAAGTCCTCTATCAAACCCTGCTTTAAACTGTGCAGCTGCTGGAAGTGAGGCTGTAAGATTGCGTTTGTTGAAGTTGGCCGATATTAGAGCTTGTGGAAAAGATGTTGTAGGTCAGTGCAAGGGAAGCTTGTGTCAGGGAATCCTTATCTGAAAATGCTCTCTGGCTTTTTGTTTGCTTTGTAATGTCAAAGCAGGGTCAAGAATGTGATCTGTATAGACAGAGTTTTGAACATTTTGGGTTTTTACAAGGAAATGTTCTTTTTGATGTGTAAGTCCCATATGACAGGGTAATGCCTTTTGGTAGGCTAACTGATAGAGCTGGGAGGTAGAGAGGAAGATGCTTTTTTGCTCTTTGTCATCTGATGTTAGTGTAATCAAATTATTTTCTGTCTCTATGAACCCTGTCATGTTTGTCTTTTGGAGCCACTGTGGTGCTAGCAATGTTACCACTACTTTACATAGCTTAAGAAGTATATAATCTGCATATTATTATTTCTTTAAGGGGGGGGAACAAAAAAAAGAAAAAAAAACAAAAACAAAAAAACAAAATCCTGTCAGACCAAGGATAGATCTTCCTGTTTTCACAAACTGAAGATAATAACAACTGTTTTTCTCATAGAATCCCCCAAGGAATTTTAGTGGGTGTACATTTGGCCAGGGCAGAATGCAATGTGTACGCAATGCTGAGGAGGAGGCAATATGCCATGTCTTTTGTCATGTTCCTGTAAGAGAGGCCATGCTGGGAGTAGGAATTGCAACTCTCGGTGATGTTTGAGTTGTGTTTTCAAACTCACTTCCACAACTGCTCAGGTTAGAAACATAATTTTTGCCTCCTTTTCTGTGGAAAAAACTAGGTTTGTGCAAGCATTCTGTCCATTCAGTCAGTCTTCCCAAAAGCTTTCAGGTACTTTGATACATTTGCAGAACATGTGACTGACTGTTAAAATAGCAAAAACATGTAAGTGAATATCTATGGCTGGTTAAGGAGAGGAAGACAAATATAATACGTTCAATGGAGGAAAAGACTGCAGCACCAATCTCTAGTGTGGTTGGACTGCTGCACATCAAGTCAGCAGATGTGCACTAGTTGACATACGTGTTATTAGCATGAGCATCAGCATGTGCTGTTTCTTTTCCAAGTTGGCAGACATGAGGGAGCTTTGAGGAAAGAAGAGGAGAAAATGGTGGGTGAATTTAGTAGTTGAAGGGAAAGATGGAGCAAGGGAGTTGGAGTTAGCTTGCTGGGTGGATGAAGGAGGATAAGAAGGTTCGTAGTTTTATTGTATCAAGATTGATACTTGACACCACATTTGGGAGTAGCTTTTGGTCTGCAGCAACTTAGTGTCATTCTACTCCACAGATGACTTAAATCCATTGCATGTATGTATATTTTCACAGTTTTTAATTTGTTCCATAAATGAAAAGAGTTTTACTAGTTGTTTACTTGAAATATTTCATGATAAAGAGAACATGGGGACATCAGAAATTCCCTTCAGAAGATACAATACAAACAGGTATTTTCTTCTTTAGCTTCACCAAGTATCAAAGGGGATGGGCAGATCCCCTAAACGAATGCTGTATTGAGGGAAGCATTTATGATATGATTTGATACAAGAAAATATTTAGAAAAGAAAAGAATTATGTCTCAAGAAAATGAGAGCTAGAATGCACAATGTCTTGTTGTGTTCCTTAAGGCAATGCGATTTTAAATTTTACCTTATGTGCCATGTATATTGATTAAATACCAAATATATAGTGGCCATTTCTAACCATCATTTACTGTATTGATTTGTCAGCAGTGGAACTGTAATAAAAATAGCTATTGATTTACTGTCCTTATTTGCTTATGGGCTTTTTATTAATTTTACACATTGTTTCCTATTTCTAGATTATAATTTTTATGTATTTTTTCCCTTTCAGACAAGCCTGGTCCTCTCTGAAGTTGGAAAAGAGGAACAAATTGAGGAACAAAGGAATGAAACCGTCAGATGCTTCTTGCGAGTTCTTAGTGAGCGACAAAAGCTGCGTAAAGAATGGACAGCAAGGTGAGGAATTTTTGAAAAATAATAAGATAACGAAATTAGAAACAAGTATATAACATATACTCCTATAAAACTGGGGAGTATAGTGGGGCAGGTGGGCAAGCTGACATTTAAAAAACAAACAAACAAACAAACCCAAAATTTTTACTATTCAAATAGTATTTGTCCTTGAATGGAATAGTCAGTTTCTGCTGATTTCAGAGTTACTTTGTGTGATAGAATGCTCCCTTGCTGTGCTTGCACAGTGCCGTCTATTGATAATAGCTTGATAGGCAGCACATAGATTTGAGGATTGGTATCACCTTAAGTGCCCTAAGGTTTTCCTTATATTGCTAACAATATGAGCAATATTCCTTGCTGGCACGCCATGCTAATAGATACCCTTCTTGTCTGCTTTCTTCATGATCCTCACTTTTTCTTGTGGTATCCTACCAGTGTTGACTGGTTTGTGTTGGGTGAGATGGACATAAATGTACATTTTGCTAGGCTTTGTATCATGTGACTGTTTTGCTATACTTGAGTTCTTAAATTGAACTCATTGCCATGGTAATAAATCAGGTGATGTTCTTAAAAATTCTTAAAAGTTGTTTATGTTTTTATTTGAAAAAGTTTATGTTACCGGAATGTAGTCGGATTAATGCATTCAGAAACTACAGATACGTCATACTTCTAGTTCATTCAGAAATATGTGAATTCAAAAAAGATAATTTCCACCATATGCCACCTTGTGTCCTTCTCTTTAGCCACTAAATGTGTTGATGTCTCCTTTTTTCACATCTATTTCTAAAAGCTATGGATTTATACTCATTTAATAATCTTATTTTTTTCTTACGGTATTTGCATAAAATATCTAAGTCTGAAATTTTTCTACCAAACGCACTGATTTCCTTTAAAACAAGATGTCCTGTGCTTGCAATTGAATACAGTTTTAAGGCAAAAGTAGTTTTTAAATGAGATTTTGTTAATCAAAATTAGCAGTTAATTGGCACGATTTTTTTACCTTCACTAAATGTTCCAGTTAAGGGAGTTCTCCTGTGTTTTGTTATTGCATAGTAGCAATTATTATACAAATTAGAGTCTGTTTCATAACTTTGAGTTTCTAAACTGGTCTAAACTAATGAGTGGAATATCTTTTTAGTGTTTGTTTAGCGTAACAACAGTTTTCTAATACACGAGGTCATCAGGAATCATGGCAATCGGGACTCATTTAAAAGTGATGTGGGTTACAGTGCTTCTGGCCTCTGCTCACGGTGCAGTCGGAGGCTGGAGCCAGTGCTGCGGTTGTAGACATGGTCTAGTCCCTGGCACAGAAAAGCTAAAGTTCTTGGGTGGGGGTGGGGAGAGGCACAGGCAGACAAAGTGCAGGCCTTCTTAAAACTAAACACCTGAAAGAAAATTTCAGGAGCATTGTGTCTTGAAAGTTCTGAAAGAAAGTGTTCTGTGAGTATTAAATATCCATAATCCTTTTCCTTTCCATTTGATGTTTCCCATTCCAGTGACCTATCTGAGAGTCTCATCCATATGATCTGCATAAACAGACTGTTACCATACACCACACTTTACTTCATCAAAGCTTCAGCTAGATGTCTGGAATGAAGCACTGACTGTGGTAGCCATCAAGCATACGGTGGTGAAAGTTGTAAAACGTCCACCGTGGTACTAGCAGGGCTGCCCATGTTTTAGAGATCAGTCTATTGTGTACTTTGGAATTACATGAGAAAAATGTGCTTGGACAGGAAATAATTAGCACTTGTCAAAGGGCAGGCAATAGGTTACAGTATTTTACTTTCAACAGGCTATCAGGGGATCAGCTAGATTAGATAATAGAATTTTTTTTCCTCTGGAAGTTAAATACAGATTACTCTAATTACCTTACATTGTGCATTAGAGAGCACATTATGAACAGTACAACTTCAAGAAATTTAGGTCAATGAAGGGAGGGCAGCTGGCAAAAACTTTACTCTGTGCTTGGTCTTTGTAGAGTAATGTAGGCAGTCTATTCTTTCATGGGTTTTATTTGTGTCATTGACACCTTAAAAAAAAGAATACATACTGGTAACTGTTACTACAAACTGATTCGAGTTTTAGAAATTTAGCCTTTCTCAGATAAAGGCATAAGAACTGTTTTGATATGTATCTACTTGGTTAAAGCATATCCTTGCATTATTTGCTTTAAGTTGTGCTAGTACTTCTGCATATTAATGAACTGAAATTACTCTTTAAGTTTTTATTTCAGCTCCGTGGTCCAAAATACATGGTAGTGCACTTAGTGTTATGGCTCCCCGTTTCATATACTTTTGACTCAAAGATGTCACCAGTATCTTAAGTATCTGAGCAGGTCTTCTAGGGATTCAAGTTGTTCTCTGTTGAGTGGTAGTGATCCAAAATACTTCAGGTAGGACTCAGTGAATGTCCTCTAAGTGTTAATAGAAATGGTCCAGAGTTTCTAAAGCCCCAGATTTGTTTATACTGCATGATAGTGCCTGATGGACAGGTTGTTATAGCTGTTAAAGAGCTGCTCTAGCCCTTTGAACTGACCCCTTCTTGACCTCTGCTTATAGAAGGTCACTGTTCAGCTTATAAAGTAAGGGGAACCTTAGATTCTACTGTAACAAACAGAGGGTAGAGGGAACAGCTGTGAGTTTTGGAGTAACCATGCAAACCTGTATAGGCTTTTTAGGGTCACTGTATGATAATGAAAGTTGTTACCAAATTATATGGAAATTTAACAGCAATAGTGGGAAAGAGAGGGTGGAGTCTGATGCATTGGGTTTGATAAATGAAGTGTGAAGTTACCCATCTGGCTCTAGACAGCCCTCTTTTTCTCTACGAAAGGGAAACATTTAAAAATAACCATGGTACATCTAGAATCAATGACCCATACAGAGAGCTGGAATAGATCAAGATTTAATGGTGGCTGTGGAAGAAATTATCATTTGAAAAGTGAGACAAAGGATGAAAAAGTACAGTTCAATATCTGCACCTGAATCATTTTCAAAAAAAGGCCTTAATATTTTTACCCCGTTGATGATGCTATTGACATTTTTTGTTTTACTTTTTAACCAGAGAGCCAGAAAAGTTGTTATATGTTAAAGAAACAGTTCAGAAAAAAAAAAAAAAAGTACTTGAATTTCAAGAGAGAATGTTGCACTTTTCGTGATCAGTAAATGCCCAAGAGAACAGGACTGTAGTTCAATAAAAATTATATCTCTTATTTCTCCTAATAGAACTTGTATGATGTTATAATAATACTATCTTTAATGCTTGCATGACAAACTGCACTTAAATGCTAGTAGTTTTTTACTGTATTTTTCATATAGATGCATTTTCTACCAAACTAATTTGTCATCAATAAATCAACAGTAGATTGATTTAAAGGATAATGTTTAACTGCATTTAAATTATTAACTGCTAGGAAAAACCATGTCTTGTTAAACCATTACTAAAGTAAGTCTTTTCCATGCAAAATTTTTATTCGTCTGAAATGGTTTGATTATGACACAGACACTGATGTCCATTTTACTATTTCCTTGAGTGAAATTGTACCAGGGGAAATTCAACCAGGTAATGGAAACAGTAAAGTTTTGGAGAAAGACATAATGAAGTGGAAAGTTTGATAGGAAAAATAAAATTATTTGTGATGGTTGTATTTTCATAGTTGCGCTACACAGCAAATTCTGAAATCTTAAGTTCCCTCTAAGTCATCATGTAATGACAAATTGACATAATGTAAACAGAATAAACATTCAATAAATAATTTGAACCAAAATAAACATTAAATTCTTCTGGTTCATGAGATAAACAGCAGAAAAGTGTTAATTGATTATATCTTGTATGAATCAATAGTTTAAAACCTTGCCTCATTGAAATAGCACAATGAAAAAAAATCTATTTTATGAGGTCATTCTACAACCCATAACATTTTGTAGATCAAATCACTGTGTATTTCTGGATTTGTTATAGTCTTCCATCTTTACACAACACTTCAGGAAAGAACCTCTTACTCGTGGCAAATCATATAAGTTTCAGATTTCAAGTCAAACTTGAGCTATAATTTCTTAGCGGTTTTTGCCTTTGTTAAACCCCTTCTTAGATCTCACAATTTGGACATAACAATGTAAAGGTATCTATTTTTTTTGAGCTACAGTGAACACTTCTCATACTGCTGAGATAGTCTTACCTCTCAGCTTTGAAATCTGGATTACTACATGGATATTTATATAGGAATTTAAATTATAAGTATATAGAGTGACAATTGAGTCCTAATCTGTGGTAATGCTATTTGGTTCTACAGTAAGAACAATGAAGAATATGAGAGTGGAATCCTAAAATAGTATGCATGTTAAATGACATGCAAATGGGAAGATTTTTATATATTTTATTTTCTGTTTTGAATAAAAAGATATTTTTTTTTTCTTATCCTTTACCTCTTTATACTTCGGAACTTTAGATTGCATTTAAGAAGGCAATTGAGCTCTTTTTAGCTCCAGTGGGGGAAGGTGTTGTTGATGTAAAGAAGGAACATATTTCCTTCTGTAACAGAAGAAAAGTTCATAGGTTAAGAAGAAAGCATGGGCTTTGGGAAAATTGGAGCAATTTTTTTCTTCTTTTTGTCACAGATTTTGTGTATTTTTCAGGAACTCACTAAATGCTAGTTTTTAAATGAAATGTAGTGATAGCAATTGAAAAACTGTAAAAAATGTCAGTATTTGTCAACCACTCTTACAGGCCTGCCAAGATGATGCATGAAATATTGTGAACTCTTCAGAAACTATTGCAATGGGAGCTATACTAGTTCCCATTTAAGATTTAACAGACAAGTTGCTGAGCTATCAGTCTGACAGAGGGAGGGGGGACATATTTGTGTTGTTTAAAACTTTTGTGGTTGTTTTGTGTAACATTAGAATGACAGATTTCTTTTGATGTTGAGGAATCCAGTGTCCATGTCTCTGAAATTGGTAAGGGTCTCAGTACACACACCTGCATGATCTCCAGTGGGTTTTTTTTAACAGTTGTCCTCTCTGGACAATATGTGTGCCAGCCAGAATGGATACTCAGTAAGCTAGCAACAAGCATAGACAAAAATTTTGATTCATCATTTTGGAAATCACAGGGGGAAAAAACCCAAAACTATATTTGGATTCTTTGATACTTGTATTTTGTATATGTGTGTGTGTATGCTCTTTGAAAGAAGAAAGTTAAACTGTTCAGCACCCAGCATGCAACCTAAAACAGTTTTTCAGAAGGTAAATGTACATTGTGACTTTAGATAGTAATGCTGAATACTGTATGTTAATCGGGAAGATGCCTTGAGGCAGACTGAAAACCAACCTTGCAGCTTTCAAATGAATGGAGAAAACACTGTGACTTCAATGAAGTTGTCAGGTCTCCTGCCATAGTTATGCTTAGACATCAGCTGCCTTGACTGACCTTTGACTTTTCTCCAGTTGCTTATTACCAGACTTCTTTTGCTTCTCATGACCCTTCCTGTTTTCCGCCTCTGTCTTTCACCTGTGTTTCTTGTATTGAGGAGTCTTTGAAGCAGCCAAGCTTGGGATCAATAGGTACAAGTACTCTACAGGACAATGGAAATACTGCTTGATTAAATGCTGCTGTTTAACCACCATTATTATTTCCTCCGAAACTGTCTTGACCCTTTACCCTTGAAATGGCTTCATGTTTACAAGCTGTGGCTACTTAGAGAAAATGCTGCTTTTTACCTTGTGATGTCACTAGATACACAGCAAATCTGGTGCAAAAGATGTTGATTGGTGTAGGGACTTAAATCACATGGTATTATAGGGCAGTCTAGTAAAAGTCGCAGGACTTCATCTCTGTCTGTGGCTTCTGTGTGTGACACTTTCGTTAAGACACTTCATAGGAACTGTTTACTCTGAGGGTTTACTCTATCATTGTTTAGTTGTAATGCTTCGCTTCGGGGAAAACCATAAAGAGATGCACCATCCCATACCTGAGTAGCTACTGAATCAAAATTCTTTGATGTTTCCCTTTTTTGATTTCATGCTTTTCTTCTTGCTATATTAGATGGATTTTTCGAAAGATGATTCAGTGACACTTCCAGAACTGGCAACTGACACAGATTTAGTCCTTACTTATAATACAATTAAGGTTTCCAAAATAAAAAGTGATTAAAAAAATTCCCACTCTTTCAGAATGCTTTTGACAATTTTTTTTTTTTTTTTTTTACTTTATTTCACCTGGACAGGATTTTAAAGTCAGCACGAGTAAAATTCCTTATTTATGTAAACTTTCATGATTGTAATACAAGAAAGATAGTTAGTGTTCTTTTTCCGGTGGTTTGACAATGATTTGTTCACTACCACTGGGAGATTGGAATGCTGGAAATGGAGATTATTGCACTTCCAGGCTGCAGGATACTGGAGATTGAATAGATCACAGAAGTGACAAATTTATAATCTGTGGAGAAAAAGTTTTAGCCACATCATCAGTTGAACCACAAAGTAGCATTAGCATCAGCTGTCATCATTCATGTAAGAGAGAATGGTGTCTGCCAGAGGCAGAAGGAAAGCTGGGAGAATTGTGTTGTGCAGTGCTCTGTAGCTGCCCATATTAGCTAAAGACCTGGTGTTATAAACCAGGGATAAAGTGTGACTGGTTCAGAGAATGAAAAATTATCATAGATTTATTTTGTGTTATCCACTGAGGTTTCTTTCTTCTGAAATATCAATCCATACTTTCCTTTGCCTTCAGCAAAATGTGCTAATGTCATGGTGTGTAAGATTTCCATAAAACTACTTGCAAACTTAGTGTGAACTAAAACTTTGTCTAAAACCAGGCATTGAAAACTAAATGAGTCTAAAGATATTATTCTCTCTTCTCTAAAATAATAGAAGCCTTATCCGAACAGGACTTTATTGTTAGTGTTAGTACCATCGTTGTCACAGCTTTATCTGTCACAAAGCTGAATTAAATTTAATTTGGAGGATCTGTGTTAAGTAATCTGTATACATTATCAATATAGAAAAAAGAGGGTAACATAAAGGTTTACGTAGCCAAATGCTGTGCTTATCATGTCATAACATGAGGCATCAGTGAGCAGATGCTTACATAAGTTCATAACTTAAGTCTTAAATGCTGTCAGCCTTATGTTATTGAAGTTTTTCCACATATATAGAACTTGATGGCTCCAGGGATTGGTAATGAAATACAAAGCCTTTTGTTTTCAGGTCAGCAGTTCAAATATGGTTCAGGTAGATAGTGCCAAAGATTATTCCCATTGGGTATCTGTGTTTGATGGCCTATGTAAAATGCATTGGTTCTCCAACCCTAGTAGGCAGGTGTGTATATCACGTAAAGCAACTGTTACAGCTGACACTAATTGGTACCCTTGCTGGCATTTTCGGAGCAGCCAAAAATTAAATGGATGTAGAAACTGAGCAAGATGCTGTCAGTGCTCTAAGCAGTCTAGA
Organism: Tyto alba; assembly: GCF_018691265.1. Classification (NCBI taxonomy): domain Eukaryota; kingdom Metazoa; phylum Chordata; class Aves; order Strigiformes; family Tytonidae; genus Tyto; species Tyto alba. The sequence continues at coordinate 5,727,620 of NW_024881300.1, read as the reverse complement.
CCATGGTTGTGAGGTAAGGATAAGCCAATGAATATCGTGACGGACTGTGGGCAAAGAGATGTCGGTCTGTTGCATTGCTCTACAGTTTGCTTGCACTAAAAGTTTTGGTGACGTACACAGATAATCATACGCTGGTGAGAGAGCCTTGGTAAATTACTGGACAATGTCAACAGCTTTGGACAAGAAGAAAGTGCAATCCACTGGGAGCTGGGAGGTCAAAGAATGTGTTGGAGGTGTATCAACTAATCAGAGAAACTAGGTTGAGCTGGAGAACAGAATTAGATTTACTTGCTTATTTTCACTACTAATGAGATCATCTGGGCATTTTAACAGTTTAATTTGGTTATATTATTTATTCTGTTTATTTTGTCTGAATTTTCAATTCTTAATGTATCACTGCTATGGAATTATTAAATTATAAACTATGATGATGTTTAAAATAACTAAAAAAGGAAGTTGACATTTCTTATGCTTAAGATGTTCTGTAAAAACAGAGAACTTGGGAACGTGTTAAAAGCATTCATTGTTTTCATATTCTTTGTCTTACTTTGGTAAATGACAGCAGCCCCGAATGGAAACAGTACTTAAAGTATGTGTAATAGTAGCAGAGGAAAATCCTGCTAGAACACATCTGAGTAGTTTAGCTAACCGAGAACACTTCTAGAGGTATGCAACACCCCAACTCACTGGTAATTCACAATACTCATATTTCCATATTGCTGTATTCTAGAGATTATCTCACCTGGGTTGGTGATGGAACAGGTAGGACTCATGAGTGAGAAGGCTGTTAAAGTAACATCAGTGGACATCAGTCATATAATTAGAAATTGAGGGGAAGTAATTGAAACAAAAATGTGTCATAAGATCTATCAAAAAGCTTGACTGAGAAACAGGCTCTCAAAATGCAGGGTTTGTGGGAGAAGCTAAGAAAAGGCTATCGAGTATCAAAAGTAAAAGCACTAACACTAGGAGAAAAGAGTGTTATGTTGGAAAAGGAGAGTTCTGAGAATTTCAAGAGCTACTAATGAGGGTGTTCCACTCTTTCTGCAAGGGTAAGCTGAATGGATCCATCAGTTACGCCTGTGGATGTGCTGGAGTTAGATATAGCTCCAAATTATGCTGAAGGGCATTTTTTGTACAAATTTAGACAAGAGTCTTAAAATTTTTGCTAGTTATTTTTAGACAAGTTGACATTTTCTAATTTTTATTTTCTCCTATTTAGTAATGTCAACATTTGATCCTATCAAGTTCTGAAAAATGCTCTTATCTGAATTATTTTTGACCACCTAGTAAACGTGGATTTGAATAAGTGATGTAAGGAGATGTAAACTAATTGGTGTATCCACTCCAGCATAGATGATTTACTAGCTCTACAGGGTGTTTATTGTACGGCATAGTTTATTACATATGAGGTCTAATTATGTTATTTTAGGCCATCCTGAAAGCATTTCAGGTATTTGCCCTTCTTTTTATATTTGGAGATATGGATAATCCCAAAATCCAGATGTGTATGTTAGGGATTGATGGGGAGGTTGGAGGAGGGGAAAGTGGGGGGAGGAAGGGGACTTGAGAGATGAGAGGGTGCAATGGTGGAGGAAGTTTTTAACTGTTTTACTTGCCTGTAGGTGACACTGTTGCATCATTTATCTGTACATTTCCACATATCTTGTCCAGGGACAAAAAAAAAAAAAAAAAAAAAAAAAAAAATTGAAGAGAGATACAAATAAATACATTATACTAATGATTCCTTAAGCCTTGGCTAGAGAGTAGAGTCTTAGATACAGGTAGATGAATTTCATGTTCTCCTTCCCAAAGATGGCAGCAGTTTATAACATTATTTCTGATTAACTAGCTCACTAGCATTGCATCTTCAGTTCAGTATTCCCTTGACAGTCAAGATGCTAAAAGGATTGCTCTGCATGTTTCTAAAGACTAATGTAATAAACCAAGATGATAATACACTGATGGAAAAAAAAAATCTTAATTTGCTGGTAAGTTATAGCAATATAAAGTTAAAATGTTTTTCTTTGCTCAAGTCATTTAAATTAATAATGTGTGCTATTAAGTGAAATCTCACAGAGGATTTTTTCTTCTTTGCCATTAAGTATGCTGGCTACAGAGAAAATGAAATATTCTGTGAGGCTTGAACAATCATCTATCTCTAAGCTACAGTGTGCCTGCTGCCAGATGTTCAGGTGCTGGTGCTGCTGCTTTGACATGTATATCTCTTCCAGGCAAAAAAACAATATATACATCAGTCCAGGTGCAAGGTGGCCTTGCCAGCAAACCTGCCTCCTCCTAGCTGTGACACTCATCCACTCCCCGTCAGAATGTGTACGTTAGAAGGGGATCGTAATTAACCCCTGGAAAGCATAGGTTTCACTAAAGTGATGTGCACAGTAATGATATTGTTAGCTTCCTTAATTTCCAGTTTCACCATCAATTATGCCATGTGTTTCATCCAGTTGGTGCTACCCTCCCAGTGTTAATTATAACCTACAAGACTGTTACAGTTAATTTTATGGCAAGCATATTGTCTCTTCAAGGCTCCACAGCAGCTCATAAATTATCTTGAAGGTAAAATGTAACTTGGGGAACTAGTTATGAAAATTCCATCCATCTCGCTTAGGAGGTGCAGCTGCTACTGTCAGCTGCCTCGCTGCTGCATTGTGAAGGAATTATGGTGGGTCAGGTTTAAGAGGCTAGGCCCAGGCTGTCACTGAGGAGAAAGGCTGTCCTGGCCCTGTCAGACAAGTACCTTCTGCCAATCCCTTGTGGTTTCACTTTGCAGGCAGTAAAAGGCAGGCAGTGCAGGTGGGTAGTCCCCAAGCTGTCTCTATTCATTACTTTACAGAAACTTGTTTTAGGTAGGCAGGTACGGAGACCTTTTCACTGTTGTCATAATGTTAGGCATCATCTGCAAAGTGCAAGATAGATAACTCTATAAATAACTCACTGTTCTGTTGGGCTGGGGTAGTGGAGAAAAGATGATTAGCACCATAGATGCACATGAAATAGCTCGCTGGTTTGTAAAATGACTGTTGGTTTAATTGTAGCAATAGCTTGGTTTGGAAGAGCACATCTGTTCACTTTTATTTTGCATACACAATACAAGGAGGTGCAATTTTGCTGCTAAGTAATTTGTGTTGGAGTCTTACATTAAATAAATTAGCACGGGTTTATATTGGAATTATTTATGACATCTGTGTCTGTGTGTCCTGTTTTTTTTGCTGAAGGAATTGCAAGCACTAGTTTTTCTTAAAAAAAAAAAAAAAAAAAAAAAAAAGAGGGTAGAGGAGGAAAGAAAAGTAAAAATAAAGCAGCCCACAACTCAGAACAATGAGCTCAGCATTCAGTGCTATTTAAATTTTTGTATTACAATTGTATTATTACTGTAATGCCTTGTTCTGCTCTTTATAGTAATCATACAAGACTACCATAAAAATATAATGCCTTATTGTGCTGTCTCTCTTTCCTTAGTATTTTGTATTTCAATAGTTTTAAATGCTGTCAAACTTCAAGTGTTCTTTTAAGAATGAAACCTATGTACAAATCAAATTTCCTGAGAGGCTTTTTTTCTTTCACTATTGTACTTTTCAAAAAGACTTCTGTGTTTACAGTGTTGTTTCCTAACCTCATTTACAGCTGAGGGGGGCATATGAGAAGGAACACTGAAAGCTGATACTTAACGCATTTCCATAGACAACCACTGTGCAGATGTGAATGTACAGACCCATTGTGAATGAGAAAATGTTGTGAATTCAATTGAGGAGAAAATTAACAAACTCAATAATGAAAACCAGCAAGGATAATGCGTCTAAATATATATTGTTCATTTGTTTTGACAGTCTTCATTTGATTTTATTTTTGATCATTTGCTATACAGGGAATAAAAAAAAAATTCAAAATAATGCTGACTTCGTAAACTGGACCTCTTATATGTTTGCAAAGTGCAGGGGAAAAGGCTGATTAGAGAGTGTGAATTAGTACACTTCTAATCTATGTTCATTATGCTAAATGTGCCTTGTGATATCTGTAATAAGTCCACTCTTTTCCCAGCGTCAACTATACACATTTCAGTGTATTCAGAGAAGAAACTCCTAAGTTTCAACTGACCAGAATCCTGTATTTCTATTTGTTTAGTTTATTCAGAGGGAAGCTGTGCATTAGGCACAGCCTTGGGCAAGGTTGAGGTGCAAAAACAGGATTGTCTCAAGAGTAGACCCAGAGGCATTGCTTCTCAGAAGTAGAGTTCCTTCTTGGCTTCATCCTTTCCTTGTCTCTCACAGAATAGATAGGGGAAAAATTGTAACTGTTGCTAGCACATACCATTTAATGCAGGGTTGCTTCATCTGGTCATCTACATCATTATTTTCTACGCTGTAGGATGTCAATTACTACACAGAGATTATCCATTGGTATCGCCAAAGCAATGCCTCCATTGTGCAGTACTTTCCAGTTATGATTCTGCATCATAACTGGGAAGTATCTGAAGTTGCTATACTATAGTTCCCACTAAATTTTTTTATGAATTTGTATAGGCAAATAAAGTTGGGGACAGGGAAGAAGTCTGGGAGTTTTAATGTCCCATACTGGTTTCTGAAGGGGATGACTGCTGAGTATCCAAAAATGTAACATTTATTTTTCTTAAAATTATGTGAAATTATCTGGGTTACCATTGTCAGATTGATTTTACACCACTGCAATATCACTGACTTCAACAGAGTTACTCTTCAAGTTAATGTAACCGAGAAGAGAATGGGGGCACACGTCCTGGTAAATATCTTTCACATTTTTTTGTGATGGAATCTCAGACTTTTGTTGTGACACTGCTGCAGAAAAACACATCTGATTGGAAAAGTCTTTATGGTTTGTAATTTGGCACATAAAATGGTCATTATCAAAGTAATTCACTTTTAAATATAAGAGATCTTTTCTGTGCAATTGAATAAGAAAACCTTTTTTTCAGAACGAAATGTCTTTGTTTCTTGGCAAATTTCAATAGGAAAAACTGCATTTGGAAAGCAATTGAACAATGTAGTATTGCAAACTCAGTTTTTAGGAAGATGGACAAACGTAGCTGTGAAATAATGGGAGAAGGGAACTTCAGAGTTGGATCCAGAGCACTCAGTTGTCACAGGGATACACATTTAAAAAAATGTTGCTGTTTTTTGCTTTACATGACTCATAATGTTCTTTTGTATCACCAACCCAAGAAGAAAAAGAATTTTCAAAATATCCTCAGTATTAGATAGTCATTAGATTTTATGGCTTTAGAGTCTTATTTGTGACACACAGAATTTAGAATTTCTTATAAAAGAACACAAAATGAAGTGGAATATGTTTGCCAATTAATTGTACTATCAGCCAAATAAATTTCTAAGAATAAAAATACTTTTGTAGCTCAAATATATGTAAATATCAAAGGGATTATCTTGCAACAAAGTAAATAGAATCACTTACATTTTTGTATTTTTATGGGTTCTGACTTCTACCATGAATTTAGGTCCTCTTGTTATTAGTCCTTCAGTTTATGCACACAAAAGTACTTTGAAAAGATATTCTTGGTTTGATGCATTTGGACCGCATTTAGGTTTCTCTCTTTCCACGATGTCCTTCTGTAAAAGGAAATCCTCTTGGTCTCTCTTCAGAGTGTTTTAAAACAAACAAACAAACCAACCAAAACACACAAATCCCCCAAAACAAATAAACAAAACCCCTTGAAATTTATAAAGCATCTACATTTATGAAATACATAACTTTTTTTTTTTTTTCTCATTAGGACCTATAAGCATATTCATTAGCATGCTGACGTAGTTGCTGATCTTGAAAAGTACTTAGTGACCTTTTCGGTGCACTCTTAATTGCTAACTGATATGGAAAATACTAATCCTTCAATTTTTACTAATTTTTATTTTTATCCTACAAAATAAACTGTAAGAAAACCATATATTGTCAAATATCAAAAGAAAAAAGGCTTAATTTTTATGTTTAAGTGTACAACTTCTTAAAATGTTATTAATTATGAGGTGCAATTGATGACGAATAGAGAAAAAGAATTTTGTTTGCCTGCTCATTTTTTTTGCTCAAAGCCTGACCTTTATTTTGGCATATTATTTTTCTGTGACACACACACAAAAAAAAAAAAAAAAACTCAAACCAAAACCCTACAAGATTTATTGGCGTTTGTATGGAAAAAATGAAAGGATTTTCATGTTTTGTAAGAAACTTAATACACTCTCACAGATGGCCCAGCTCAGGTGTGATTTTAATTATAAGATAAAACAAAGCCCAACACAGTAGGAAGTAGTCTTAATAAACGGCCTGAAGCTTTTGTCTTCATGTGTCAAAAAGCGTTTTTATTGCGTGATGAAAATTTTTTTTTTACTAGCTGTTTCTAAAAATGCTTGAAAAAAAATACAAGGGCTTCCAAAGTTCAAGTGAATTATTTTGGTCAAGTGAAAAATAAGAACATTCTTTTCCATTTCTTTTTTCTTCCCAATAAGTTTAGACTTCTGCTGGCAAATGATATAAAAAAAAAGAATGCATTAATAATCAAACCTGGAGGGACACAAATGCTTTATTTAAAAATAAAACCATTTGCTAATTAGATATGGTCCTTGTTTGTTGGTGTATCACATTGCTTAGCAGTAACAAAAGCTGAGAATTTGTTAAGCTTGGCTTAAGCGGCGCCATCAGAAGCTAGTATTAATTTAAACCCTGCTATGGTATTCAGCCTTCATTATTAAAACACAAATAGTATGATCCTTTTGTTAAATATTACTGATATATTATAATAATGTTGTACTGTCTTTCCCTTAGTGGGGAATTATGAGGACCTCATGTTAGGACCTCAGTGTCCTGACATAGTTAATTATCCATAGATAATGGTTTTCAGCAATAGCTGTTCTGAACATCACAACCTCACTGTTAAGGGCTTAATAAATATTTGCAGACTCAGGTGCCGAGCACCTACGCACTCCTCTACAGAGGCAAACAGCTGTGGTTTCTTTCCTGTGCTATACATCACATGCAATGTCTCATTTGTTGTGGCAAACCTAATGGTGCAAATGGCAAGCTTTGTGTCCTACGTTATACTGTGGTAATATGTTTGCTGCAGATATGCTAACTTATCTTTAATGAGTCATCTGTCTTTTCTAATACAAAAATATCTCAGAGAGCTGAAACTTCTGGCATTTGTTACTTGAATGCTGTGTATATTGATAAAATTATTTAAAGCTTCATTTTAGAGTGTATAACTACTATCACCACCAGTGCTGGAAGGTGGAAAACTGTAACCAGATGGTTCACAATTGAATCCTGTATCCGCGAGCTTACTTTTAGGGGACAGTTATTTGTAATAATTATTTCAGTTATAGGACAGTGAAGAATGTGAGCAAAATGAGCTTTTACAAGTAATACGGGTTAGGGATCTTTCTTTTCTCTGTCGTTGAATGCATCTCACGGGAGGAAGTACCCATAAACTTCAGGTAGCTGTGCATCACCTTAAATTGTGGCTTGGAATATTGGGTGATTCTTACATAACATCCTATCTTTAACTGCTGTTGAATGATGGAGTGAAAGGAGGAAATGCTAGGTTTATGTAGGCTTTATTTAGCCACATTCAGAATGAGGCATTCTAGCAGTGGTATAACTTTTATGGTCTTTGATGATTAGTAGTCAGTAAGCCTCTCTGTCTAACCAGTCATAATAGTAGTAATATTTGAAATGTTACTCAACAAATTGCTTAGTATCCAGCCAAAAAAAAAAAAAAAAAAAAAAAAAAGAAAAAGAACTCCTTCATATTTTTCCTATAGACTTCAATGCTTTCAACGAACACCTCAAGGGGGGAAGTACTTTTTTTCCAGAAATTTCCCATTCTCTGCTTCCCCCTTGTGAGGCCATCCATGCACCCTTGGTCCTAATCCTTTTCCATTTTGGGATTTTAAGGATTATATTTTATTAATGCATTTCTCTTCTAGTCATATTCATCATGTATTATGAGAATGTATAATAGAAATAGTAATCTATATTAAATTAATAATTATGTGTTTTAAGCTCTTGATCATGTGCTGAATGTGGGAGCATCTGGAATAGTGTATGGTCCCTATTCTATAGAATTTATATTCCAGTTTAAGCAGGAAAATAATCCTTGTCTGTCTTGTCCTGTGTGCATTATCCACTCTCAGTTTATGTAATGCCAAATGCTCTCTAAATATTTATCTTCAGATTTCTAGGAAATCAGTTACTGAAGAGTAAGGGTGGCAATCATATTTGCCTTGATGGGTGCCTTGACTTGCCTGGATTGCAGTGAAGCATGTGTCCTCAGCACCGACTGACCTGGTCTCTGAGACACTTCTAACTGTTTTCTGGTTGTCAAACACACACGTTTTGTTACACTCACCATCCAGCAAACTGTGTAGCAACTGTAGGAAGCTTTGTATATCAGTGTTAATATTACCATGAGCATTATGTTTCAATTGAAATTATGATTATGGTGTTGCTTATTCAGATAGCAGTTATGGCTTTGGTACAAACCTTGAGGAAGGAGTTTTCATTCTGATGTGCATCTTATGCACAGCAGATTACGTCTTTCTACTTGTTAATCCAATTCTGTTGATTGACTCAAAGTGAAACAAAAGCTGGCAATGCTGAGCTGTTTTACTCTCACAGATGCTGCATTTTCCTGCCGCACTGGATGTGTATACTGTTAATGGCTCACATGTCACTAACATGGCCTGGCTATCTGGCCAAGAAGTCATTAATGTCAGATAAAAAAAAAAAAAACAAAACAAACAAAGTAAACAAAGGGTGCTGGTTTTAAGTGGCGATAAATGTCAGTCCTAAGTGTTGGGTCTCCCCATCTAGCAGAAGACACAATAGCAGTGCTTGCTTGCCCTTAGTTTTTAATGGTACAAACCTAAAAGTTCCTTGAAAAACACACACATGACTCCAGGAATAAAATTCAGCATTAGATTAATTTAACTGCAATTATATACCTTTTTAATTGAATGCACTTTAAAATTCTGCTGGTAACCATTCTGTTGGTAACCTATGCCCCTTTGAGTCATTAACAAAATGTAACTGATCTTCATCTGTTTTTTGGGGGTGGGGGGTTAATCTTCAATATAATCAAGGCAAGAAGCTTTTGGCTCACGAAAGTAAATGTTTTCAATCCTTTGTTGTCAGATCCCACAATTTTCTCTACAGCAGACTTAGATGAAACAGAAAACTGATATACTGAGCCACTGGAATTGCAGTCTTGTAATTTAGAAATATCCATTTTATCCCTTATAATTTCTTCACTAAGATTCTTCAGTCTGAATCTGATATAGGTAGGAGCCAAGACAAACAGTAACCATTTATAGTCGTTCAGACCAGTTTGGATTTCACTAGAATATAAAGCCAAAGAGTTCTTGGCTTTGTTTCATGTGTCTTACAAGGATAGAAAGTGCATTTAAATTGTAGTACTCTCTGTAGCTGCATGTTTCTCTAACATCTGCCAGCTTTTATTTTCAACATTATAAAGATGTGAAAATACTTGTTCAGTAAACTCTCTTAATTTACCAGCTGAAGAGCCTGATGGAAAGTCCTTTAACTTACTAGAAACAGTGTATACAAAAAGCTATCTCTGGTCCTTCAAGTTGGAGCTAGAATGCAACGATACCAGCGATGCCATACATGTGCCTATATAAAGGAAAGGGCAGGTGTGGATCTGCTCTGTGTGGGGCATTGCCCCCCTTACGGTGCTGACACGTATTAAGAGTTTTGATCCTTCAAAATGCTTCTGAATGCATAACTAACTTGCTGTGGTTTCAAAGAGCAAGTGCTGCAGCAGATAGTGTTTGTAGGACCGAGCCATAAAATTGCTTTTGTTAATTAGTTGTTTACTTGTTCTAGAGATATTTGCCAAATAGCTAGAATAGCTTATAGTAAGTGTTCCAGACGTGTAGCACAAACATGGTAAATATATTTATTTTGCTTCAGGACTCTTAGTCATAGAATTATAAAAACTATCAAAATAGGCTCTTCCCTTCATTTTAGTATGTTATTGCCCTACCACCCAACATGCAAGTGCATGCACACCTGATTGCCTGGTATGTATACTGAATTGATTCCTTCTAGGAAGCAGTTTGCCAGAATATCATTCAGAATTTGTCTTGTCTTGCCCTGTCCTCCTGCATTATAAATAACTTGAGATGCAGAGCAGTGGTATAATTGCTCCGTAACTCCAGACAGGTCTTTTTAGTATGGCTTAGAATATTTATTCTACCTTATATAGCACTCCAAAATTCCTAGATGAAATTGCCACACAATGTATATGGCAGTGAAAACAGAGAAGCCTTATGTTTGCAAAATCCATGCTGAAAAAGCAGTATTGCAAAAGCATTGTAGTACTGAGTTCTTTACGGTTGAAAGTTGTGAAAGAGTTTTGAATGTTGTTGTTATCTGTTGCTGAATACCTTTGAAATATATGTATGTAATCTACAGAAAAATGCCATGATAAACTGTAGAGAATGTCCCACACCAGAGCTTATGTACGAGGATGGGACCTTTTTCATGTGTAATTAGTTTTGAGTCAAAATAGATGAAATAACATTCAGTAACATCTAGTTTAAATGAATGTCACAAAAATACACATTGCATGCTTTTCTCTCTGTCAAAGACTGTAGCACTTATTTCTTTGAGCAGTAGATTGTTATCCAGTTTTCTCTCTTCTGCTTCCCATAAAGAAGATGTTTGCTGTGAATTTCAACTCCCAATTGCTGAATGGAGTTCAAAGACAAAAGTACTACTGACTTTTAGTACTTTAAAATTTGACAGCAGTCCTTCATCCATAAAAATAACATAAAGGACAGAGGTATTTGCCTCTGTGGAAAGATACCTTGTGTGGAGGAAATTGCAAAATATTTATCCCATGAAATAGCTTAAAAACATGTAATTTTTTGGTAAAGCCATTAATACCAGTTATTAAAGCGGTCAGCCTAAAATGTACATTTCTAGAGTCACGATGAAGACGACATTTGAATTTGTAGTCCATCAAAACCTGAAGTTTTCACAATGTCATTGCCTAATGAATCTTAGCTTTTTAAAATGGTCACTGACATGCTTGCTATAGTCTCCTATTTAAAGGTGATATTGCTGATAGTTTTCTTTGTTCTCTGTTTAAGATTACTTCTGAGGGAAGCAGCTAACCAAGAAATAAACAGTTAGGGCCACAAAAATGATCAGAGGGCTGGAGCAGCTCCCCTGGGAGGCCAGGCTGAGAGAGTTGGGGGGTTCAGCCTGGAGAAGAGAAGGCTTTGGGGAGACTTTTGAGCAGCCTCCCAGGGCTTAAAGGGGGGACAGGAAAGGTGGGGAGGGACTCTGGATCAGGGTGGGGGATGGGACGAGGCGTAAAGGTTTTGAACTGAAAGAGAGTAGAATTAGACTACATACAAGGAATAATTTTTTTACAACAGTGGAACACTGGTACAGGTTGCCCAGAGAGGTGGCAGATGCCCCCTCCCTGGAAACACCCAAGGTCAGACTGAACTGGGCTCTGAGCAACCTGATCTCGTTGGACATGTCGCTGCTCATTGCATTAAGGTTGGACTAGATGACCTTTAAAGGTCCCTTCCAACCCAAACTGTACTATGATTTAATGGACTAGAGCAAATAACTGCATTCTGGATAACTAGATTTAGAAATGGTTTCACAAAAATCTCTTTAACTAAAAAAAAAAAAAAAACCAAACACCAAGAAGAGTTTTGAAAACATATAGATATTATCTTGTATTGTTTTGTTAGTTTAGAGCACTCTAATTCTATATAAAAAAAAATGAAAGGGATTATGAACTAAAGAATTAATAAAGAACCTTTTAGTTACTGTACAAATTTCACTCTGGGGATAGATAACCTTAAGATGATCTTTCCACATCTGGGGTGAAGTGCTAGCAAAAGTTGTCTTTTTCTTAGACTTCATCTGGGCTGGCATTTCTGACAGACGTGTAAACAGATGCAAGCATTGTTGCTAATGACAGGTGATTATAAGTGGCATGGGTGCCAAGGTAATTAAACCATGCCTTGACAGGAACATTTGGTGAAATGGTATTTCAGCATTAGAAAAATTGTTGCAACACATTTTTCCCTGCTAGGCTATAGACCTGAATATCATTCATTTTGATTCTTTGGACACAGTACTCCAAAATCTGCTCACTGCTTTAAGTATGGAAGTGTTCGATGTAGGGCAGTGGGCAGAAGTAGCTGAATAGAGCCGCTACATATGAGTGGGGTTTTGGAGCTTTGAATTGCAGCATCTGCTTCTAAGAAGGCTTTTAGCATATAAATACAGTAGAGAAATCCAGCTTGGAGGGATTGGAGATGTATTATCTTACTTTATGACAAGATAACGGTTATTGTGCCAGATTTATTAATGGCTGAATTATTGTGCTGTTCTTTGTCATATATTTCTTATTGGACATCTTTACTGCTTTTACTGCTACAAATTGTAGTTTCTAAATCTATTTAAGTTTTTTTCGTGTGAATGTACTTCACAGTGGAATACAGATTATTCTCAGTGAAAATAATGGTTGCTTTATAAATTATGTACTTAATATTAGAACTTTTATGAACTTCAAGTAGTATATTCTCAGACCTTCATGGAGCAGTTTTATAGTTTAAGATGACTTTGTTTGCCGTTCAAATTTCTTCTGCTGATATTGAATAATGCTAAGATTCCTTACTGATCTCAGAATTGCTAGCAACTCCTTATTTAAAATTACTCACTCGCATATTGCATGAGACCTGTGGGAAAAAAAAATGGTTTATTCCTATAAAATAATCAAAATTGATTTTATAAAATGTGAGATACCTTGTTTAAGGATATTTTTCCATTATTCTGTGTGAAATTCATGATAATCCTAGGATGGAGGCTAACTGTTCACACTATTGATCTTCCTTTGGTATTTACCTCAGCCTTGAAACTATGAGTGTTTAATATAATAATCTTAGCTAAAATTCTGGACTTCCACCAAGTTCAGGAGAACAACTTAATCTTGTTTATTTTTCATTCAGGATACTCAGGATGGAAAGAAAATATTTCTCTCTGCTGGTTGGTCTGGACATCACTAGAGCAGTACAAGAAACTGCTACAAATAGTAGATTGTAGCTAACACAATCTTAATATTCGGACTGGGTACCTAGCAGTGGGTCTTGGGAACCTAGTAAATCTAGTTTAAAGCTGGTTCTTAAAAATGAAATGTTAAATATGGTGAAATCAATTTTCACATCAGTTACTTGAAGAGATTCAGTTGAATGGCTTGTTAGATACCTTGCTTCCACATTCTTATGAAAAGAAGGTTAAACCCATTAAGATCACAATTAAATTTTCAATGTCTTTTGTTGCTTTTTTCCCCTGTCTCTCAGTCCAAATCTCTCAGCTTTCCATCCGCTGTTTTTTCTACTGAATCTGCTAATAGAATGTTAATGTGCAGTTAATACATTTGTAGAATTTTAAGCCCTGGGACTGAGACAGATTCTGGCAAAAATGTAGATGGTCCAAGGAAGCTGGCTTGACTGTATCTGATGAAGTCAAGTGTGGTGGTGGTAAGTGGTGTGTCTCTCAAACACAGCAGAGGTGACCTAAAAAAGTGTCGTAATGCCTCTATGGAAAAAATGAATTAGGGGATCACTTGTAAGGATTATAAAGCTGAAAAGTGGGAGGTTAGCTTTGGCATTTTTGCATTTAGAATTTCTACATATAAGAGTGTTTCGGAGGTTTTAAAAAGCTAGAGTGTACCCCTTGTCTTCAGCATATCAAAGCGTATGCAAATTATGCTTCCTGATACTGTTTGCAGCTTGTAAGTAAAGAAACTGTAGAAGAAAGAAGAGGATTTGGATGCCTATAGTTAAAGGAGGTGTAATATTTGTAAAGCCTATCAGAAATAAAATCAGTATTATATTTGGGTCCGGTCCTGGGTGTGCGTTTATACACATAGAACACTATATAGCTTTTTCTAAGGGTTTTAATGTTATGTGCAAGTAACCTTGGATCTGCCAGTTTGTTTTATTTCTGATGTTGCCTGCTAGTCCCTGAAGCAGATAAACTATGGATTTTTTTTTTGATCTTCCATTTGCTAGACTTTCATTGTATTGTGGTTACAGTCACAATGTCAGCACATAAAATGTTAAACATCACTGGTCTGAAAGAAGCTTCCATTGTCTTCTACTTCTGGTGCCTGGGGATTCTTTCTAGTCTTGCAGTGGTGGTTCTGTCAGTGTAATATGTCATGAAGCATTTCTCAGTAATGACAGACATTGAATATGAGTGACAGGAACTCTGACCGAGTGAAATGGGTTCAATTACCAGAGATGTAGGGTTACCTGAGATAAAACCAAATGGTCCAATTGTGCTCGTTTTTGACCCTTTGACTCCCAACTACCCAGCAGCAAAGACAAATGGCTGATTAACCATCCCCTAACCCTCCTTTTCTGTGATAAACTTGTTTGGATTTCCTTGTCTGAATAAAAATCTAAGTGCGGCATGTTTCTAAAAGGAAATATGATAGGAAAACAATGGGTACTGGTGCTAGTCATTTTCTTCTCTTACCGACACAAAACAGAAAGCTGTCATTCTATCTTGGAATGTATCTAGGACATAGTGTCCAGAAATCAATACAAGATAAATGATTGCTCTCTTAACCTCACCTTTCTTCTGCTGCAGCAGTTATGTTGCTCCTGTTCACTTGTAGCCAACCTGACGCCAGAATAAATGAGAAACCTGCCATGAAAAGTATCTTCTTGGGGTTTTTTTGTGTTGGAGGGTTTTTGTTGGTTGGGGGGGCAGGGGTTGCTAGTCAGTACTGAGTGCCGTTTTACACTTGTTCTAGTCCAGTGCCTACAGCTCCCAGATAGAGTTATAGCAAGCTCCCTAATTAAACTGTCGCTGTCTGCCCTCACTTGACTGCCTTTACAAAGTCATTTAACTAACAGACATTCCTGACTATTAAAGCTAGGAGCAGCATGTCTCCAGTACTGGAGATAAAATGAATGAAATTTGTTAATCTCCACTGACACTTGATCCTAGATGTTGAACTAATGCTGTTGCACCTGAACTTTTTCTTTATTGTAATTACTTCTCATGTTATTATTTCATATAATAAATTGGAGGAAAATTTCAACAGGTATTAAATTATTCAAGTTGATTTATGGATGCTGAGAGAATATGACATTCATCTTGTACATTCTTCTAAAGCACATTTCAGTGGATGTTCAGAGTTGGATTCAAGGATTGTGCTAGTAGAATACTATAGTAAGATGATGTATTTCCTTCATCTGAAAGGAATGCCATTTTTAAGTCTATACGCTTTTAGTAATGAAGGTAAATGTTACCTTTGTGATTTTTATCCACTCTTAATTAAAACAAATACTTTCAGTGAAAATTTAATACCTTTTCAAATGGCACATCAAAAGAATGGCATGCCGTCGGTAAAATTAAGAGGGCTCAAATTAGTGAGTGTAATTCAGTTATGTTTGAAGGAACAAACATTTTAAAGAAAGATTTGTAGTTTATTTTCCATATATTCGTTCTGTGATTCAAAGAGTTGAAGGCCAGAAGGAACCATTAGATCATCTGGCTTGACCTCCTGTATGTCATAAGGGATTACATTTCCCTTGGCTGTCCTTGTATAGAGCCCAATGATTTGTTTTGGGGTATAAGTGCATCTTTCAGAAAGGTGACCATTGGTCTAAGGACAATGGGAAATGGAGAATCTACCACTTCTCTGGAACTTAATTCAGTTGTTAATCAGCCTCACAACTTAAAAGTTCTGTTTTCTGTTTGAGTGCTTGGCTTCAGCAGTCTTTCAGCCTCTAGTCCTTACCATAGTTTTCTCAGCTAGACAGGAAAAATCCCATTAGTGTCCAGTACTTTCTGTCTACAGAAGTATGTATAAAAAGCAGGCATTTAACTTCTCTCTTGTTTCTCATCAAGGTGGCAGACTGAGATCTGTAAGGGGATTTACCTCACACAGTAAAGTAACAGAGCTGCTGTCTTGGGTTCAAGAAGCTGTATATGCTAAATGTGATGTTAGCTCAAGGCTCTGCATCACCTTCTGTTGAGTACTTTTACATCTGTATTTCCAGTATTGTGAGGTTTCTATGGGATGTTAGTGTTTATTATTTAAAAGTGAACAACAAGCCAAAAAAAAAAACCACAGAAACAAGCCTTCACTTCCTGTTCTTTAGGAGCTCTCGGATACCTAGTTATGTGGTTCATTTTAAAAGCTTACACTTAACAGGTGATAATTATAAAGCTTTTGTTTCCTAGTGGACCTTTACAAATTCATCACCACCTTCATCACTACATTGTGCTCCTTATTTCCAGGTCTGAGAGGTGTGTATTGAACATTTCTGACTTTTCTGTATGGTGTCCTAAGAAGGATATCAATACTAGCAGGCCCAATTCACCCTAGGAGCTATATTTCAGCATAATTTTCCATGCAGGTTTGGAAGGAAGATGTTTTCTTAAAACACCTAAACACTCTCTCCCTTCCACCCTAGAGATATTTTCTTTTAAATTCTTCTGCTAAAAGCAAATAATAATGTCACTAGATCCTGGAACTACAGCTTGTTGAGATAAATCAATGGATGCAATTTCTGAACTCAGGACATTTGGGTGATGATATAACTGGTTAATCACAGCTCGTTAAAGATAATTTATCTTCTGTGAAAAAGTTTTTTGGAAAAAGTTCACTCTAGTTTCCTTTCCAGATACATCAGTAGTAGAAGTATTATTTCGTTGTTTCTAAGTGATACCTGAAAGCTGTAGTATAAACTTCCTTATATAAAAGAGTATTTTTAAGCTTGCTTTTAATGGCTTCTTGCATCTGCTGGATGAAACAATATGGTGATTAATTTTTAATCCTGGAGGTAGCGGATAACCATGAAGTACCTGATTCACATCTCTTCTATATGACAAGTAGTGTATCTGATGCAGTTTATTTTCCTTTATAAAATTGTTCATTGTTTTTCTGTTCACAAATACTATTCCTAACACATATGCATAGAGTTCTAGAGAGCTTTTACTGATTGCTAGGCGTCACGTGTCCTCTGTTTTTAGGGTTTGTCTTTTATAGCTAACATCAGCCAATGAGAATACTGTCTGTTTTCTTTTTTTAAATAGGATTTTGGTCATAAAGGATTGAATTTCTTGAAATAGGTGGGTCATGACCAATTTTAATTCTGTTCATGCCAGAAGAAGCTTGCATATGGCTCTTTTTTTTCTGTTATATTTTTGCAAGAGAGATTATATTTTTTCTGTTATATTTTTGAACTTCAGAGCGACTCAGAAAAAAGTTATCCACCTGTCTACACAATATGCCGAAGAGACCTACATCTCCAGGAAGATCTCAAAATCTTTCACCTTGTCATAATAGTTTCATAATTCCTCACATCTTTTAATGCCTATGAATTTGCATCCCCAGTGCAAGTTTTGTGTCCTCATGGTGCCCACCGAAGCAGTGGTCTTCCAGCTGAATGACATAGGGCTGCAGAAGTAAAGTGCAGTAAATTTAGTGGAGTGTATTCAGAAATTCATACTGTTTATTATTCAAAGAAATAAACTTATCAGTATGCTTTATCTAGTTGGTGCGGTCTGTCCTATGTTGTGTAGAATTTACTCTGTTTTAAGCAGACATTGTAGCCAGATCTTTAGGGCTATTCACAGAAATACAAATCAGAGTTGGCAGCACCAAAATACTGGACAGCAGTGGCAACAACCAGAGACAGACGAAGGAGAAATATACATCCATCCTTATTTCCAAATTTACAAAAAATATGTATCTGCCTAACTAATAATTCCAAACTTCTATGTAGTAAGCAATCTTTTCTAAAAGCAAGAAATATTTAACTAGCATTCAGGTATGGAAAAGAGTAAACAGTTGTCTTCCAGTCATAAATTTAGCACCATGTTTGGGGGAAAAAAAATAAAAAAGTGGATGTTTCCATTGGTATATTCTGAAGACATAAATATGGGCTAGCAAAATCATCCTTCAGCTGCTTATGTGTCCGTTACGCTTTTGGAAAGTTATTTTGGAAGCATATTGTGGTGTATTCACTATTTTGGGTTGAGTGTTTTTTAACCTGTTGGTCTTCACCTTAATATTTGCAACAAGTCTCGTATTAAGTTCAGTGTTGTAAAGTAGTTGGAATCTATTTCATGAGTATAAAAATATGCATAGGGCAGGTTTTTCTCTCATCTTAAGGGATCTGTATTTAAAACCAAACCAACCAACCAAAATAAGCAAAAAACCCAGCACCCTCTGTTATTTCTTAAAGTACATTAGAAGTCATCATGCCACAAGATCTGCAGAAGAAAGCACTGCTTAATGCAGGTATCAGGAACACAGGGGATTTACTACATTACTGTAAAAGGTACAGTGTATAGTCCCCTGTGTGACTGCCTAAGTCTGCTAGTCTCTTTGTGTGTCTCAGGAGAAAGGGGTAGAACTGTGGAATTAAATTATTTTATAGACACTTATTGCACTGAAAAACTGAATTTTTTTTTTTGCAGTCTTTTAAATGGTCATTTAGCTGCAAAGTTAGATGACCTCTCGGGTCTTTCACTCCATTTTCCTATAAAGTGGCTGTTGCAGTCAGGTCCATAGGTTTGAAAACAAAATTCACAAAAATGTCACAAAATAATTTGTTGATATGTTTTCTGGTTCAAATAACAAATTTTCAAAAAAAAAGAACATCTGTGATGAGGAGAAGCAAGACTTAAGTAAAAGATTATAGGAAAGTGAAATCATGAAGGGAAAATGCTCCAATATTTTGTAAGAGAGAGAGAAAATCAGAAAATTCACAAGGTAAAGCAAAAGCACAGTTAATTTGTGTAAGTAGGACTTGTGTCTCCTACTTGCTTCTGTTTGTGGGGAGGAGAGTTCTTTTACCGGTGAATTCATGCCAACAGTTACATTTCAAAATAAAATCAGAAACTAACTTCATATATTTCCTGTGTAGTCATACAACTTCACCCAAGAAACCTTAAACCCAGAATAAACTTAGAATGCAATAAATGAAACTATCTGAATGTAAATCTCTCATAAAGTTAGCAAATTTCCAATGAGTCGTACTTGCTTGTAAATACTTGCATTCAGTCTTTCAGAACTGTCTTCAGGACACCAATTCTAAACTGTGATTGCTGATATGGTGAGGACACCTTTCAGTGCTTTTATTAAGGCCCAAAAGGCCTTAATCAGCAGATCCAGGGGGAGGATTGCATGCACATACATCTATCTAAAGATTAGTCTTGTATAGTCACTATTCTACCATAACAGAAAACCCAAGTTATAAATAATATTATTTCTTCCCAGACTGTGTTAGTAGCATGATATCATCTTAATCACAGAGTAACTCTTCTTCCAGTTTTGGCTTTGGTCATGTTGCTGCCATAGTGTCTGTGTTTGGAAGAGAATGCCAATACTTAGCAGTTAGTATATGCAGGAATTAGTAAATACGTGTAATATTTGAATGTAAACTTTGACAACTATTCTACAATTTTTTGGTTCTGCAAAGCATCAGATGCTAACCTGTGTCTTAGTAGGCAAGTTGCATCCTATTTAATGGGTTTGAGGGCTGAGCATTCAGATGTAAGAATAACAGACTCTTTCTGTCCTAAAACAGGCTTGTTACCTTCTAGCAAGCGCGCAATGTTCTGAATTCAGCTAAATTTTTCTGCCTTTGAGGTATTGATGAAAATTGTCATGTGTTCTAAAGAATTTTCCTTCTTAGGTTTATATTAAAAGATAGCAACTGTAATTCATTGTTTAAATGTGAGGTACTTTACAGCAGTTAATTTTTATAGTTCTTTTATATGAAGTGCTTGAAAGGGAAAAAATATCTAATTTAGCTCTGTGCAGGTAGTTACATTTGGGTTCTGTCTTGTAAACTTGTGTCAATTAGGTTAATTAAATTGGAACTGTTTTCAAGAGATACCCATACCTTCATTCACAAATCATTGAGATTTCTTGTTTGTGGCATATCCTTGTTGGTGTAAATGGTACGCAGCCCGTTTTTGCAGGCTTAGTTTTGTTCCTGCTGAAGTCAGTGGCAAAAATTCTTTGACTCTTATGGAAGTAGATGGTCCGTCATGTAACAGTTTAAATGGGGAGATAGGATTGAAGGAGTATTAAACTGATGGAGTAGATATCTTTTTAAATAAATGTCATATTATGCTAGTTTATCAAGTGTGTATTTGAGGAAGATGCAAATTTAAAAATGTAATATAACTATTAGGTAAAACTACCTAGCTTTATCAAGGGAATAGATACCTTGGTTCTTGGAGTAACCCAAAATGTTTTTTTAACTACTCTAAGCTATTCTGTAAATATGTTAATTAACACTTACTGAATGCCAGTGCACACAATATTTCTAGAACGTAGTGATATATTGGCATATAGTAAACTTTTTTGAAAAATAGTATGATGTCCCTCTTTTGGAAGCTAATTGACATGATTTTGATATTAATATTCTTCTTTGAATTAGTAGAATATAATCTCTACATTTCCTCAGCACATTTAATAAGAGTGAAGTTTCATTTCACAGGTTCTAAAGAAGTCACATAGTCTTAGTAAAAGTAAGTGCTTTATTAGTACTTCTGTAAAGTTGAATTAATTTCATTAAGAGAATAGAACTTTTTTCTATGTTGTAAATACTTTCTGTATTGCTATCAGGCTCGGACTGGACAGGTGAGCATTTTCCCTCACAGAGATGTTGGTCTTCATAGGTCTGCAAGCTAAAACAGATCTCAGTGTAACTTTGTTCTGTGGGTATCCGCAAGCAGGCGTAATTCTGTTAATTTTAAAATTCTGTTGCTTTAAATCTGCAGCTCTCATATTTCATCGGTGTAAATAAAGCTCCTCCTGCAAGCCAGCCAGGAAAACATATGATACCATTTGCGACTGCAGAATGCGGCATGCTGTTCTTCTGTAATTATAATGGCCTGAGCAGTGAGGGGTTGGTTAGCCTTCCTTAACAATCATTAATCTATCGAGTCTTAGTTACAGTGGCCCATCTTGGAGAACAGCAGTCCTTGGCGTGAGGCACCTTGGGCTGTGAGTTTGTTTTGAGCAAGGGATAGCCTTGTTTGTTACATGCTGCTGCTCACTGGTCCCTCAGGAGTCTGGGAAGAGGTTTTTTCCCTGTCTTGATTGCTGCTTGCCCTCTCCCTCACTCTCTAGCTTGTCCCTTTATTTCTCCTTGTTGTGAAAGTTTCTTTCTGTGTGACTGGGAGTCTGTTTAGCAGACCATATTGCAAGTGAAGGTGCATCGTTTGTTGCCTGATTTTGGCAACGCTGGGCAGTCAGCTGGGATGTAATTAAGACTCTGAGAACAGGCTGTCTTCTCCACAGGAAGGGCATGTTAGATGTTGCTGGGATTTGGGGCTGTCAGTTTGGCCAAGGCTGGAAACTGAGAGCTAGGGACAGTGATCTTTTCTTTCATTTATAATCCCTTTATGTACAGTGTATGCACTTGGCAAAGTTTACATATAACCTAGTGGCTGGAGCTTACAAGCCAGTGTGGCTAAATTAGCATATGTTACATGTATATTTTAGTAATATTTTAAAGCAAGTGCAAATTTCCAAAGTGAATTATGCATGTATGACAGAAATAGGGTTGTGTTGCATTGGGTGTCAAATCCCACAACTTTTTGTCAAGACCATGGATTTTACATTAAAAAGGCAGAGAGACTAAACGAGGTAAAACAGTTTTAATTTTTAACAGTTTGGTCCAGCCCAAGGAACTGCTCTCTGACAGTTATAACTGACATTTGAATAATTGGATTAATTCAGAGAGGGGCGAATCCTGTATTGATGGCTCTGCTTGTTCTATATATTTTTTAACTTAGGCATGGAGCTGAATGGTTTAATTATTTAAAGGGCACTTCATGCAATATAAAATATTGCTGTTTTGAAACTTTGGTCTAAACTGAAAGAAGAAAAACATTTGCATTATTTCTTTCTTTACATTTAAAGGCTTAAGAGAAGAAAATACAAAACTTACTGTTTTGTGCTTTTTAAGCCAATGTAAAGAAAACTGTGAGAGGTGGAAACTACCATTTGTGGCCTAAAGCACCAGAAATGGAGATGAGCCCGATTTAGTTGACTAGATTCCAATCTTTTTTACAGAAGTGTAAACCCTCAGTAATAATCACATTACACTACAATTGCAGAATATTCAATCAATGCTATTGAAGAGGGATCTCTTCCAGTTTCCTTAAACCAATATTAAATTCTTCGTTTATTCAGACTCTTTTTTTTTTTTTTTCCATGAGAAATTTGATATTTACAGAAGTAAATAGGTTTACCGTGCTGAAAACTAAGGGTAGGAAAGCTAACTATTGTCAGAGACAGTTTAGAACATGGGTTTGGTTCTGGCTGTTTACCCAGCAGGGCATTAATAGTATTAACACTCAAGGAGAAAGTGTTGATTCACAGCCTCCGATATTAACACCCTGTAAGTGAAGTATGAAACATGCCTATGAAATGCCATGTGCATCTATGGATGTATGTATGATTTTAGACAAGTAGAAGTGCTTTTTAAAAGGATAACGGAGTCTGCTTTCATTTTATTAGTTTATTGAAATGTTTTTACGTTGCAAAACAAGCAAATAACATCTTTCCTAAGCACTCCTCCCTACCATACTGCATTTACGTATTACATCGTAACTTCTGCTAACATAATTTTGTTTCCAAAAATCAACAGATTTATATATAAAGAACCAAGTGAAATTTGGAAGTGTGTGACTGAATTATAAAATTGTATGATTAGACGACATTGTACATTGTGATCGCAAGGAGTTTCTGTACATTCCTGAAATGTTTCATTATTTGCTTTGCAAACAAGTTTAGCTTTCCTGTATCCAGACTAGCATTCCTTTGGGAATTCTCAAAGCCTGTTAAAATTATGGGGGTTTTGGTGTTGGTTTTTGTTTTGTTTTGGGTTGTTGGTTTTTTTCTGGGGCAGTCTAAGAAAGTCCCAGGAGTGAAGTTGCCATCTGTCCCTCTATATTAAGAGAACCTTCTATATTATATACCTCATGTTCTTGTCCCTGAGATAAATGTTGATAATTAAAAGGACAGCATTTATCCTTTATTCTGAATAAAAAATCTTTCTTATAAACAGTTACAAAACTTATGAACAATTTATGAACACCTATTTTCTAGGCTGTCCCTTTTTTTTTTTTTAATTATTCCAGAGTTTTGGTAAGTACTGGCAAGTAAATGGAATAGTTTATTAATCTAAGAATGTGTGTCTATGATTTAAGGAAGGCTTCGGCAAGGCTGCATATGGTAGAGTTGTAGATAAATGATTGTTATGGGTAAGTCTGTCTTGTGGTAGAAAGGAGGGAAGGCAATGGGTTGAGAATGAGAGATCTGCTTGAGCAGGACACCTATTTTGGGATTGTTTCCTCCATAAAAATTACAAGTTAGAGACTCCATCTTCCCCCTTCAGGAAAGCAATCTACTTCATTGTATGAACTTCCTTCCCCAACACACGTTTGCCCAGGTACAATTCTGCATCTTTACGTGTCAGCCGTAGCTCATTAGTGTCCATAGTTGCTCCCGGTGGTCCCTCCGCTCAGTGAGTATCATAGCGCATGCATGGTCTGAATACCAAGTACCTATATTCTGAATATCGTATTTATGCAAGTCAAGATTAATAATTTGTAAGTAGTGTCCTTGTTTGTTGTTTAAACTATCTCCATTTGTAGTTTTAATACAGTAATGTAAAGAAGAATGTGTCTAACAGTAAGAAGAGTGGAAAACAAAGAGTGCTGAAATGTTGCTATAATAATCTATTGTGCTGCTCTTGTTCCACCATGGCAAGCAGCGCCATGCCAGGCCAGACCAAAGATCATTCTAGCTCAGTGTTATACAATGCTGAACAACAGCAGAGAGAAAAAGAAAAAAATGAGAATAAAGGAAGCATATAGTGACTCTCTTTCTGGATATAGATCTAGCCCCAGTAATTTGTGGCTAACAATTTCTGATGCAAAGGTGATATCTCTGCTTTTAATGGTCCTGCATAGATACTACTTTTCAGTGAATTTATGCAATCATTTTTGTTTTACATAGACTTTTAATAGCTTCAGTATTCTGTTCTGAGCAGTTGCACTATGTACTAAAGGTTGATTGGACACACTCCCCCTCCCCCCCTAGAAAACCTCATACCAAAACACCTAAACTAAAAATTCTACCAAACCAACAATCCTATCTGCTTTTGCTCATTTCTTTACTAGCAAATAGTGAAAAGTAGTTGCCCAGGTAAGTTTGGGGTTGATCTTTTTTATGTTGCTGTTCATTCATATTATCAAGTTCCATTTCATCTCCCTTTTGTGATCACTTTTCTAGGCTGAACAGTCTTTCTATATTTAATCATTCTACATACGGAGACCTTTCCATGTTGCCTTTATTTGTCTTTCTTAATTGTAGCATATCCACTCTGAGGAGGAGACCAAAACTGTTTAGTTCTTCATGCTTTGGCATCTAATCATATACAAACAATCATATTCATATGAGTTCATTTTTCTTCTTAGTTTGAATAGTTTTTTACTTTTAATTTGTCTAAAAGGCTGTGTATTTTTTGTGAAGTGTATGAACTGACATACATATGATTAATCATTATTATTTTCACAACAGAATAGATGTCTAGCATCTACTACTCAGATATAAAATTGTATTTTCATTTACTTGTGTATATCATTAACATACAAGGTGGAACTGAAGTCAGATCAGAGTTTATTTACCTGCCTTGGGTGAAAGAATTAAGACATTTATGATCTCTTTGATAGGCAGAATACTAGTGTTGAGATATCAGTGTGCATATAAAGGACCTTCACAAGTATCTGTTCTAAACTGAGCCTATATTCTGTCTGGAATACCTTGGATATAGAAAACTTATGCAGAAGTTAAATTCAGGAGCTGTGCTAGCCCAGCTCCTCCTTATAAATAGGCCATTGAAGAGGTATATAGATCTTTATATTGACATTTAGTTCAGAAGGCTTGTTTGCATCCAGTTACTATCCTTTCATTTTAGTGCCAGTAGTTTCATAATGACTGTCAAAAACTTATCTCCTGTGCAGCAGTCCTGTGCATTTCTGTCACAAATTTTTGATAGCAACTGTTGTTAAGTTTTAGCGACTGAAGATTTTCTTTCAGTAAATATTATGTTTATTTCTTTAATTATATACTAAAAATGTTAGTGACTTGAAATGTATTAACATTTATTGGTGCTTTCTTATTTGCTCTGATTGCCATATGTAGTCAGTTACTAAATTTTCAGTTAATCACCTTGTTTTTTATGAAGACAAAATATTCTGCATGATCGTTAATGGCATACTAATAGTCAAATGTATGCTATATATAGATCCAACTATTCAAAAGGAAAGTGATTGACAGTATATTTAAAATCCCATAGCCCTGTGCCACCTGACAAAGAATGCAAAATATCACATGCCGGCCTGTGCCTTCTTTAAATGGGTAGGACAAGAAATAAGAAGATAAATTTACCTAAATTACAGGGGAAAATGCATACACTGTGCATCGTATTTCAAGCTGGATGTTGGACGGGACATGGATTTTGTTAAAAGTTATATGAGATTTTTGAAGACCTTAGGATGTGATTTTTTTTTTTTTTGCTAGACCAGATCTATGGTATTTGGGGGACCGTAAGTGAAGGTTTGTCTGGTATATGCCATTGATTAGAAATGCCTTAAAATGACTCTGCATGATTGCTATGACATTTAAATCTGAATATTCTCCTCAGAAATTTTGAATTTTAAAGTTGGTTGTTTGCATTAAGAGACAAAGATCCCAGATACCTAGTGCTGGGAATGTGGATACATTCCAGTCCAGGTGGGCATCTTCCCATACACGTGTGTGTGCTCTCTGGTGGTACAGCACTGCTGTACTCCCACGGGTAGGGGTGGCTCAGCAGGAGGTACTCTGTCACTACCCAGGTCGTGGTTAAGCCTTCATAAAAGCCTTGATGGAACGTTATAGGAGAAAAGGCGAGCATCTGTGTGCTGAGTTACTACAGGTTTATTTGTAGATCCATCTCCACCATCTGTCCCTCAAGTCAATAATGTCTAAATTAATCTTAGAAACTCTTTTAGATACCCAAGTTTGAGATTGATTTTGAACATCCTACAATGGCATCCTGGCTCCTCGGATGCAAAATTTTTCAGTAATGGTCTTCCATTTTTCTTTGCCTAAATTTGGTCTCATCTGTACTCACCTTCTCCCCCTCTACTGCTAGGGAGAGGAGACAAATCTTGAAAGAGGAACTAGTAAAACATGAACTGTTTCATAGGTCTCAGGTTGAAGAGGACTTCACAATCAAGTCTTAATGTTTGTGTGGATTTACCTGCAACTAAAAATTTTGAGGTTACTTACCACCTCAGATATGAGGTGTAGGAGTTGTAGGAGGGAAATCACAGTTGTGCACAGTAAGTAATAAGAGCCTATAGATAAAGTGTAAAAGCCACTACAAAAAAAAAAAAAAAAAAAAAAAAGTATATGAAAATATACATAGCAGTTTGTGGATGAAGACAAATAATAAAAACTGTCTTTTAATAGACAGATGTGTCTGACAGGTAGGATGTGTGTTTTAGGAGGTCTTGCTAACAATTGTATATAAACATGATGAATTCAAATACAGGACACAACTATAGCATGGAGCATAACACGTGATAATTGCTTCATTTTCATAAATAATTGCTGCTGAGCAATTTCGGGTGCAGAGTTTGCTACTGACATTATGCATACAAGAGGCATGCATTAGATAGTGATAAGTAGATTATTTCAAGTGTCATTTTTCAGCATCTTAAGAGTTGATTGTTCAATATCTGACATCACATTGTTAGGGTTTGTAAGGGTAACGATCCCTAATGATGAATGACTTTCCAGAACATATACAGAATTGTTAGTCTCTTTCTTCTTAAAATCACCCTTTACAGATTTTCTTTTATACAGTATCCATCTACGTGATGCTGTAAACTGTCTGACTATAGAAAACTTAATAAAAAAAAAATCCTGTTCTCCAATAGCTACTAATGTACAAGGTTTTGTTACCTTAACAATTTTCTTTCATTAATATTGATTAAACTGTAGAGGGTTTCATTGCTGTTAATAGGGGACACATTTTAAATTTTAGATCATTAACATTTAAATAGATTTTAATTGTTAAAAGTAACAAATTTATGCAGGTAAAGATTCAATTTCTTCAATTAATTTACATTTACATGTTCAGAGATCTTGCGCTAGGGCTATTCTCATAAAACTTTAAGGGTCCCAGAAGGATCTTTCTATACTTTTGTTCATTTTATCTCTGCTACTCTCTCGATATCATGACTTTGAAATTGCTAGACTTTTCTCCATGTGCTATTTAATAAAATAACATTTTTCTTACCCTTTTAGGCAGAGATTTGTTTCAACAGATTTGTATATAAAGGACCAAGTGAAAAGTGTGTGGCTGAATTCTAAATTTGTTTTACAAGTTTGGGAATTGATCATCTTCTCCATTTTGCACACATGGAAAAATAAGTATCTGCTTGTTTGAGGCAACAGGCAAATCAGTCAGAGAAACAATTCCTGGGAGTACTTTTCCATCCCCATGGGTTCCAGAACCCTAATGTAAATAGGCAAAGTTAGTTTGGTATTTTATCTCATCTTCCAGAGGAAAATTCAGAAAGATTGTATTCTTATGTATTCCTTGATCTGGGTCTGGCATTTCTCTGGAAGCATATTATCTTGGATGTAGACGCTTTATATCTACATAGCATATGAATATATATGCTAAGTTTCTAACAGCTCAGTAAAAAGTTACACAGTTTACTTTATCAAGTTAATGTTAATGTTGACTTGCATGATGTCAAGATAAAACAATATAGAGCAAGGACAGGAAGGAGGGACACGAGGAACATCCCTGAATCTTATGAACAAAAGGAGGAATGTGTCTTGCAATCTTAAATTTCACAAGGAAGGGAGACAAATATCTCTATTTCCTTTGAAGCAGCCCGATCAACTCATGACTGCATTTGTATGCTCCCAAATAAATTACTAGTGAAGATAAAATGTAACACATTTTATGTTACTGTTTATTCGTTTTGTGCCATGAAGTAATTTTTTTAATTCCTTAACACAGCATACATAAACAGGGACTCAAGGGATTGTAGAAGATGGATCAGTCATTTAAAGTTTTTAAGTTTATAAGAAATTCACAGAGATGTCAGGGACATGATGTGAGTTTGACAGGGGTCAAATCAATAGGCAGCAAAGGGTTTAGTATGTTGGAAAGAAAAAGTTAATAAACTCCCTATGAAGGAACTGGTCATTTGAAGAGATGAATGGACCGAGAATGGCTCATGGGAGGAGAAAGATCTGCTAGAGGCATGAGGAAGGGAGTATCAAATGAATCTTAAATGCTCAGACACAAAGATTTTAAGGATTGTGGGCACAGCAAGATTAAGAACAATGAAGATGTAAAGGAGAATGGAAACAGGAAAGGCTCCAAAAATTTTCAAGGAAAGTATTACAACATTTAGTAGAAGTGATTTTTGTGAGCAAAAGGTAGACCCAGCTGAGGTGAACAGAAAGGAAGTTGAGAGGAAACAATGGTAGTAAACAGACATTAAATGCATATAGGGGAGATAAAAATTGAAGTAAAGATTGAAGAAGAAGTTGAGATATAAAATACCAGGTTTTTTTTCTCATTATAATAAACATTAGTGTTTTGGGAGGGCTTTGCCAATAAGGGGTGAAAAAATGAGTGAGAGAAAAGAGAAGGAAGGATGGGAAGAAAAGGACATGAACATGAAGGAGGTAGTAGTGAGTTGACACAAAATATGATCAGGACACACTACCCAGAGTATACTGACCATTAAGAAACAAAAACATATATGTACCTTGAAGGCAGCTTTTGTTAGGAGATGGAGTGTTTTTCTTGGTACTGATTTATCCTACATTTATCAGACAGTATTGATTTTAATTGTGTAGAAGGTATTACAGAAAAAATGGCAGCCCCACTATGCTGGCGCTTACCAGTTCATATTTCTGTGCAAAACTGTCGGCCTCAGTTCCAGCAGCATTCAGAAGTGTAATTATTGTTTGTGAGGGGAAGAAACACTTGAAAATGTGATGACTTGGTAATTAGGGGAAAAAAAATTCTTCACTGGGTCAGTTTTTGACTTTCTGATAATCATAGTCTTCTATATGGCCCCCTCCAAAAAAAAAAAAAAAAAGAAGTTACAGAGCTATATATAATTGAGGAAATATAGTTAAGTTGGAAAGTGATGAAAAATATCTCAAAGCATAAAAACAATTCAAAAGAAAGGGTATTCTTCCCACAGACAAGAATATAAAATAGTTTTTCTTCAGCATTTCATTGGAGAATTCATGTTTCTATGTTTATGACTCTAGATCTGTCCATCACCAAATCCATACATGACTTTATGCCTTTGATTCTGATTTTAAGACAGGAGAAGACAATCTGATTTCCAAGAAGGACAGTCTTTCATATTAGAGCATCATGTTAGTCTTGGGCTTCTGCTAATGTGAAAATAAGAATATTTACTGCTGTGGGACTGAGATCTACACATAAAATATCTATGAAGGAAATAAATATTTTAAAATGCAAGAACGAAAGTTATATTGGCACTTCAAAATAGGGTCAGAGTCTGGATCCTCCTTTAGAAGTGTCAGTGTTCTAATGTGTATTACTGCATACACTGAACCTTTCATGATAAAGTAACCACTGTTCTTTTTTTCCAATGGAAAAACCACACAGAATTCTTTTTCTTTCAAAAGATCACAAGATTTCTATAAATAGTAATATAGGACTTCAGTATTATGCGAAAATGGAAGTTTTCAGAAAGATGATTTATTCTATCCAGACCGCACAGAAGAGACCACCAGAATAACATCTGCCTGGCAAGTTAATTCATGTTTCTTTTAAAGAAGGTAATTTCTTTAAAATGAGCAAAGAAAAAAGCCACATGTCTGCAAAATAAATCTTTTTTTTCCAGTTGATCTATGTCTAATACCAAAACATGTGAAAATGAACTTCAGCCTGTATGTACTTGGCCCTAGTGCACAAAAGGAGAGGTGTGCAACATTGATGTATTTGGAAGCTGGGAACTTCTGCAGTCACAGCAGCCTGCTGTCAGCAGCTCAGACTCCTTTTTGTTCTAGGTAGCATGAAGGATGCAGGAGGAGACCAAACCTTTGCTTCAAAACCTTCTTGCATCTAATGTTGGTGATATTATTTGATCTATCTTTCTAAGATAGACTAATAATAATAGGACTTTCCAGTAGTCCTATTCGCTTCTGATGTACAATCACAACAGGGAGTACTCTGATCTACTTCCTGACTTTGCATATTCCCCCCAAATTGGTTTGTGCCTTAACAGCAGAGTATGTTTTGGTTTCCGCTTTTGGTTTCAGGGTCAGGTTTTTGTACAGAATTAAAGTGCTTATTATGCATTAAGTAATTGTCTGTAAATATGAAGCCTCTGGTAGTGATGTCTGGATGCATAAAAGCAAGAGAAGGGTAAACTATTAATAAAAAAAAAAAAAAAAAAGAAGAAATATAGAATTTGAGGACCCTAAATGGGAATTTCACTTGGGTCCTGAGCTCAACACATGCTGAGTACCTGCAATTAAGTGCTGAGCAATCTGAACTTCTGTTGACCTGGTTAGGAGCTGTTTTTTTTTCAAATGTGTCTCCGATCAGTTTAACAACCCCCCAGGTTTCTGTTGCAAATTACACATGGTTTTGTGTGAGTGGGAAGGTTAAAAAAAGCTTGTGCTCTTTACTTGTTCTTCTGCCTTGAAACTGCTAGTAGATGAAACGTGTTCAGCTGTGCTAATCCTTAGAATTTGCTATAATTCCAGATTCACATTCCAAGAGAAATACTGAGAGGACAAGAGGTGTGGTTTGTCGGGGAGTAGCCACCTCAAGTCAAACTGGAATCTGGTTAGACTGCTGCTGCTTGCAGTGCCAACAAAACAATCTCATGGAAAAAAGCAATTCCTCGATGGAATTTTTATGTTTGTTGATATTCTGTTTAAGCAAATAATAACTTTAGAGAACATACGTATATGCATGTTCAAAAGAAACTGTGTGAGTTGTGAAAACTCTTGTTTGAATTTCCTGCTAAAATGTTTTAAGGGGATTTGTTAGGTTCTGCCAGATTAGGGAAAAACAGAATCATAAATTCAGGTGGTTTATAACTAATTAAGTATGAGGCAAATAATAAAATTAAGATCTCATGAAAAGTGAAAATAATGTGAATTTGAACATTTCAATAAGTTCTTTAGTGCTGAAGAGCTGTTACCTCTATCACTTCATTTTGCCGAAGTCACGTGTGTGAGTGCCAGTGTCTTTTTTTAACAAAGCAGCTAGTGCGCATCTTTCTTGCCCCAATGTGTTTCTAAAGAGAACAGTTCAATTCAAGTCAACCAGTAATAAGTGGCTGACAGGTACTGAAGGCATCAGTTTAACTTGAATGTTTACATTGGCATTGTTTTGAAAAAATATTTAACAATAACCTTAACAGTTTATTTAATATAAAAATAATTTGGTAGAAAAGATTGACATACTTTTGGATGTTCCTACAAAGCTCTGCTTTATCAGCTTGTTGAAACTTCATCATGCAACCTAACAAGTAAACAGAAATGTAATAGGATGCAAAGAACAGTCTCTAGCAAAGTGTAGATGTACACACAAAACCTACATAAGAGCTGTTTCATGACAGTAGATACAAATTTCACAATTTTGTATCCACCTACTAAATTCTGTACAATTGGCTTGGAAACACAAGCATGCAGAAGGCAAACTCTATAAAATACGAAGTGTGAACAAATAAGGTAATTAAAAGATAGGATGTATTGCAGATAAAAATGTGTGTTTGCTTTCTCCCTGAAGTGGTACACTAATAGATGTCACAGCTATTTGCATGTAATGGAAATATATTAACACAAAATGTTACCACTATCTTAAGTTCCTGAGAATGATAGTAGGAATATGAACTCCTGCATTTGTACTTCCTTTTCCTGGCTATCTCACATATGCTTAAATGTGCCTTACCAATGCAAATTATCCTTTTGTATTTGTGTCCAGGCTTTGAAATTTTAGCCTTTTCTGGTAAACATGTTTGAATGAAAATTAAATTTATTTTCCCTTCTTTAAAGACCCAGGAGAGTTTCTTCTAGTCTTTCCACTGTACTCACTATATTTTGATTAGTCCCCTAAATTTAGCTCTACTGAACATATGTTTCCATAGAGAGAAATAGAAATAAATGTGTTATCTCTTCTGAAGACTGTAGTTCTCTGCTAGAAATAAAAAAAGCACACTCTGATTACACTGTTAGGACGTGATTTCTGAGTCCAGACAGTTCAGACAGGTCTGCCTGAAACTATAATCAAGTTGATTGTATTGCATTGGTATTCTGATTTCCAATTTGGGATTTTGCTACATAATCTCTAGTAGAGTACATCTAATCTTTGAGACCCATAGTCTTTGTATAAACTCTCTGAATTTTCCTCCATGTGTCTCTGCTAAACTGAGATGTGTCTTCTGGCTGAGTTGTAGAGACATTAAATTACTGAGTAAATCAATACAGTGCTGTTATGTCACTGTATCTTTTTCAAAGACCAGATCAAATTTTGTATGCTGTAGCTTTGATCCCTTTCATTTAATTCTAAGTACACTTGTTATTATAGTAACTGTTGTTTGTATGTTATTTTAGCTTTTTACTTAAGTAGCTATTTAGCAATTTAAATGAAAATGTAATTAGGTTACATCTGTTTTACATGCATGTAATACCACGCAGATGTAAACTTATATTAAAGCCATATTTTTTTTTTGGCAAAAAGGCATAAGAATAGAATTGTAGCAATCATGCAATACATCTTTTTTTTTTTTTTTCTTTTAATAGTGTACACAAGATGTATTCCAGTGTTTATGTTGTGATGGTAACAGCCCTTTCTATTTTTATGAGAGACAGCACAGGGAGCTAACTGGTATAGCCTTTTATTTTAGTTGTACGAGGACAAGTACACTGTTATGCTGGTGTAAATCCAAAGGAAGTCTTGTTAAAGTTAGTTAAAATTCCTTACCAAACTCATGAGTTTCAATAACTTACTCTTTCCAGAGCCAAATTCCACTCTATGGATCTCCACTGAAATAATCTTTGTAGGTTTACACCATTGTGAATGACAGTGATATTTGTCTTTCAATAGCTTTATTTTAAAGAAAGATGAACTTCTTGCTGGGCTGATCTTACAAAGGGCTGAGTGCCCTCAGCTATTGTTGACTTTGATGGGGGGGGTTTCTGTGCTCTGGAAAGAGAGATAAGAGGTATGGATTCAATTCCAGTTTTCTCTTAGTTTTTGTATAGGTACTTAGGGAAGGTACTTGATGTCTCTGTACTCCTGTAATCATAACACAGAATTCCTCCTGCCTTTCTGTCCTTTTCTTTTTTTTGACTCTAGCCTCTTCGTGGCTGATTAGTATTCTTTATTTATATGGTGTCTAGCACAATATCAGGATTGTAAGTAGTGTCCATTGATACAGGTATAAGTCAAGTCCTAAGTGAAATATATAAATTTATTAGGGTACATGGCAGTTCCCTAAAGATGACTAGTATCTTTTAAGACTTTGGAATAGCTAATTTGTCTATCAGTAAGCTAAAAATATTAAGCATTAATTCATTTATTCTGTAGTGTAGCACATAACTTTTTGATAATGTAATGCCTTGAATCCTGCATTAAGGTAAGACTTCTACTCTTTTATTTTTACTTATATAAACATAAGTTTAAAATAAATTACATATATTTTACTTGGAGCAAGGGTGTATTTTAGTAGAGTTTTATTGTTTCAATATATATTTCTGTTCAATAACTCTGCCATTTTAGAGAATAATTGTGAAGGACACTTAAGAAAACTGTTGCATATTTTTCTTTTTACTTTTTTCTTATGAACATTTAAGGCCCTGATTCTACAACTGTGAACATAAGCATATGAGACTATACGGAGACAGAATCAGCATATAAATTTAAATTTATTCCAGTTCCTCATTATTAAATACTTTAGAGCTAAATCTTGCTGCTCTTAGGTGTGAATTTGGCCCAAAAAAGGACTTCGAGATTGTCTCTGAAGAGTATTTAAACAGCTAATTTAATGCAAAGATGATAGGAAGCCACAGAGAGTTGGTATTATGGTATTGTTTTTCAGTTGTGCCTAATAGCTCTGCTACAATTTATATTTGGTACAAGGTATGTATTTCAGGAGTGTGTAAATTACTCTGAATGGTCCACAATGACCCACTTCTTTTCATTTTTTCAATTTTTTCCAAATCCATAATTTATTTGTTTTCCCTCATTTGTTTAAATTAAAAAATCCACAATCCATGTCTCGGTTAAAAATTATTACTAAAGAGTTTAGTAAGTATTGACAAATCTTAATATTTTTTTAAGCATATAGAGTATTTTTAAAATCTAGTTTTGAAGTACTTTTTCCACATATACTGTGCAACTCCAAGCTCTGTCATTTCATAGAATTTATCTTTTCCTTTTGTGTTAACCAAGCTGGTGCAGTTAACTTTGCTGTATAAGGTACTCCAAATTTTCTTCATTACTTTGCCAAAGAAATTGATGGGTGCAGAAATCTTTACTTCCCACACACAGAATTCAGTTGATTAGTTGGCTGTTATGCAGGGTTATACATATGATATGTATGTAGGATGGTAATATTAACAACATGGAAAGAAGAAACACAAAGGTTTTTTTCTAAATATTATCAGGCCAAGACTGAAAGCTGGGGTACTGAACATATTTCCCCCTCCGCTTCCGTTCTGCATGGAAATTTTTTTTTTCCCTTCTGGGAAATCAGTGCCATTTTCCTTTCCTGTGGACTGGGCTGTGAAGTACTTGCCCTCAAGTTGAGATAATGATTTATAAAGATATATATAGAGAGATGTATAAATATATATAGAGAGATGTGTAAATACATACAGAGAGAGATGTATATATACATATTTAAAACCTCTTGGGTTTTAAGAATTTTTGTGTGGCCCAAAGCCATGCACTCCCTACTTTAAGAACTGTCTCAGTTTCCAGACTGCTGGTGCCAAGTACACCTCAGCTGCCGCGGCTGAGTATAACTCAGCTTTCTGCACCTCTCAGTATTCACAGATTGTGCGGGTAAACTTTGCAGAGCATGATTCAGTGTTAACTGACATGGTGACCGGCGCTATGATTTATGGTGACTTTAGGTAGGCACATACTATGTACAGTGGATTCTTTCTATTTCTCTCTCCTTCTGGACAACCATATCTCCATTTATTACATGTAAAATTTAACTGCCTGCAGCTGGCAAGTAAAGCCATCTGAGAGATGTGGTGGTGAGGCTTATAACTCTTAAGTACTTTGTCCTGGATCCACAGCTGGTCCAGCCCTGCTACTCAAGTACCTCTTCCTCTCTTGGCAGTGCAATGGAACATGCTGTTCGTTGTCTCTAAGCTCCTGCTCTTTGCCACTATGATGTAATGCTTGTGGTAAATAAAATCATTGTAGTTGAGTTATGATTCAAGTTTAACTTTGATTATGACATCTAATTGACTAAGATAGACCTATGGTTATTACTATTTTAATAGTTTAAAATAGTCTTACAAACTGAAGATACTGAATGTATTTTAAATTCAAAATACTGTGTGGAGGGGGAGAACATAGCTACATGATTAATAACGATTATTAAAGCATCTGATGTAGCGTGTAACTTCTTTCCCTTTATGTTATGGCAGCTTTCTTTGCTGGAGAAGTAAACAAGTGTCAGTTATGACTGCCAGAGTGAGAAAAGAGCACTGAAACCTGGACTCAGTATCAGATCATGTTTCACTAACAGAACAAGATTGATTTATTGTGTTACATCAGGGTTAGATGGACCTAGTACTGCTTCACCACATGCTATTTCATTCCCTTGTCTACTAAGTATGCAAGTACAAACAGCTTTAACACAATTCTTTACCTAGAAACAAGCCTGAGGCTTCATCCAAATACTTTTAACATATGAAAATTGAGCTGCTTTGAACTTGTATGTTTTTGATAACTGCTTGGTATGCTTCCTGGAGGATCACCTGTAGGCTTTTCTTTCCAAATCCTAATCCCTTTGATTAAGTGCCAGGACAGATAGCTCTCATTGAATAACTCCAGTCTCATAATTCTTCCTTCATTCAGAGTTGAAAGGGAGCTGCTCAAGCTTCAATAGGTAAATCCTCAGATTTACTTAAAGTAATTCAGACACTTAGAATCTGAAATTGTTTTGTTCTGAAACAGGGTTCAGATGGGCTACTGAACATTTACATACCACTTGCTGCCAGAAGCTGTAGGATGAAAAAACAAAACAAATTTTTTAGCAAGAAGGATTAAGACTAGGAAAACTTTGAGAACGAGACATTAAAAGACAACCTGGCATGGAAATTTAGACCCAGAAATAGGAACATAGTTACTGTGCTTGACTGCTCTTGTTTTCTTTTTCTGCAAGATCAGACTGTGGTGCTGGGCTAAACATTCCATTCCTTCCTCAGCCCTTCTTCTTGTTAGTAACTACCAAAATACAGAGTAAGCAGGGGGAAAAAAAAAATAAATTCTTTTTATCTTTACAAGTATGCCTGCTGGGAACAAACCTGAGCCAGTTCAAGATTCTTCTATTTAGTGTTTGTGGCATGAGAGTATGACAGGGAATTAGGAATAAACCTGTCAGCTGCTGATATCTTGGGGTAATAGAGATATCTATTGCACATACATTTTGCACACGTCATTTTGCGTATGTGCATAATGAAGCAGTTTTCTCTGTGGAGGACTTAGCATTCACCTAGGAAATAAGAATATTTCCACATGAATAATTTGCCTTGGTTAATTCTAGTACAAACAGAAATGGAGCAGAACGGTTAGAGAAACTACACTCAGTTCATGTGATACAGATTTTCATACCTCCTTCAGCCTGAAAATTTTTTATCTTTAGCAGAATGCAACCTGCTGAAATAGTACATAAAACTGAGTATTGCAGCACCATACTAAAGTACCAGCCCATTCTGTGAACAAGAGATGGTGCTGCCGTGGTTGTTTCTAGTTAGAATTGAGCAAAAGCCATTGGGTGATTGTGCACCTTGCCAGCAGTAGACTTTCAGTCAAGTCCTTTTGCCTTTTTGCTACCAGATTGTTCCAAATATTCATGTACATTTAATCTTGTAGAATTTTTTTATTTTTTTTTTAACTCTCCCAGTCTCCCTTATTTGTTGTTGTCATGGTAGGCAATTGTGTTTTTTTCTGCAGCTCTTTGGCAGTTAAACCATACCAGACAATTTAAGACAAGGCTTTACCATTAAAACAAAGCACCTTTGGAATTAATTATAGACCTCAAAAACTACAAGAGTAGATTAAAAATTAAGAAATATATAAAGAAAGCCAGCCCCCACAAATCTGGGGTAGTTCTCTGACTGTTCAGATCACTTTCCACTGTGACAATAAGGTTTAACTTGTTTTTTTTTTTTTCTTTTAAGAAGGGTGTTTTTTCAAATCATTACAACAATATCAAGAAACTTGTAATTGGGATGCAGCTCAGCTACATTGATACAATTAAGTTTGGAAATGAAATGGAATGGTATCCAGCTGCAACTAATAAGAAAAAGCAAGTAGGCAAGATGGCATAAATGGGCTAGAATTTTTAAGGACCTAAGTGCTAACTTCTCTGATGATTCATAAATATTTACATATGTTAAATGATTAGGATTCCAGTCTTTTCTGAGAGATCTGGTGGCAAGCAGCATACCAACACCTATTGTCTAGAACCAGCACTAACTCACTGTTACATACAGACGAGGTCATCTCTGTCTAATATAGTGAGGTTTTATAAGTTCTTAGCTCTAACTTATAATTTGATTCCTTAACTAATTTGATAAATAACTCCAGTTGGTCTTTGAATTATTATTAAGACAATGACAACTTGAGGTTTCTGGTTAATAAGATAATAACAAAAGTAGTTTGGTTAAATAAACTTTGAAGCAGAAAGACTGAAGGCCTCTTACAATTACCTCATTAACAAGAAATGCCATTAAGTTAGTATTGTTATCCGGTAATGGTTCTCCTTTTTATCACTCTTGCATTCTCATCAGCAAGGGTATTTAATGAAATAGCAATAAATTTTAAGAAATTACATGTACCCAAGCAAGACTATAAACTAAAAATGAAAACAGAAAGATTTAACATTTGAACATACACTTTTGAAATTGAGAAAGATTCTGCGTGTTCTTACGACAAAGCTTTGGAATGAAAGCAAAAGTTTATGACACATTTTATTACACCTGTAAATCTGAAAGCTTAGCTATAGTTTTTAATTTTTATTTTGCCTCTATAACTATTTTTATACCCTTTTTATAGTTGACTGGTCCAAGGTTTAAAATAAGTTCTGCTAGGAGTCTATGCCCCATTAGTCCTCTATAATAAAATGTGAACCTGGATAAAATAAAACATGATGCCTTAAGAGCAATTAAGAATGGTCTTTTGTAGATAACTGTAACATGAAATACAATCATTGTTTTTATTAATGGGTTTGGGAAAAGCAACTCAATGATTTATAGCAGAAGAGTGGGTTATTTTACATTTTTATTTCTTTTATTTTATGTCTCACTCTTCAAAAAACCTTTTAAGACCCCTGAAATAATCAAATTCTCTGTTTCAAATGTTTATCGTGTTAACGTGAACCTCAGTATCTGTTTTATTTAGGTAGTGCTATGATGTCAGCTAAGAAGGTGTCCTTTTTTTTGCAGTTACTCCAATAAGAAAAAAAGTGTTATTTTTGAAAGAAAATCTTGTTGAATGTTTTATAAGAGTGATAAAATGTAAAAGCTGTGCTTTGTACTTTATAATGGCAGGATTTGTAGGACACAGACATAATCTACTGGGCATTGTCTGAACACAAAGCATAGCATCTCATTAACACATAGTTTCTTAAAAAGTATAAACACAGTTGACAGACGTTTCTCAAATAGTATAATAATAGTTTCTGTGTGATTATTAGGTTAAGCTTCTAATAACTTGAAGTCTTGACGATCGGTGTTTAATATGGCTGGAAATGGAATCTGCACTGTTAAACTTGGAGAGGTTGTAGTTGTTATGTTTGAAACATTTAAAAAGACTTCAAGGGCAACTCTCTTCTATTTGGATTTTAATTGTACTTAATATGCTGCTTGCAAGCAAAAAGCATAAATTTGATGTCACTATGAATGAGAAGGATGGAGAAGTGAAAGGAAAGGCTAAAATGACCAATATCTTTTCCCATCTCCTTGAGCCTGTAAATGCTGTCAGTAATATATGGGGTGCATCCTCCTTTGGAGGCCCTGTTTTCCAAAAGGCCTGAAACCACCTTCTGGGTTTCTGCTGACAAATCAGTTAGCTAGAGGGGTATTATAGACATGCCATTTACATCTCAATATCTGTCTGTGGGGACTCACAAAATCTTGAGGCAGCACAACCTTGGTTACACAAATTTAGAAGCATTTTTTCTAGACTTTGTGCTAGTATATTTATATCTCAAATAAGAAATTGATTAGTAAGTGCTGGTAAGTATGGGGAAATGTTTGAATAAAGGTAGCTCATTGTGTCTTTCAAACCTGATTTTCCACAGCAGAGCTCTGTGTAGCTTGAAAAAACATTAGCATATAAAGAGAAGGGCCACAGCGATATTCCACACTAGGCAACTGCTGGCATTTAGCACATGCAGGATGAAGTTAGACAGAATGTGTGCCTTGTACATGACAGAGTTTACACTCCTCTAGGCGAGGCAAGTTGGGAAGCCTAAGTTGTAACTGATAAAACTGAGCTAAAATTCATGTTCTATCTTGACATATGGAAAAACAATCAAAATCACATTAGCTAAGCTTGTCTTAAACTATATACATATCTCGTGTTTATGTACATATATATGTGTGTGTATGCATTATACAGAAATATATGGGGGGAGGGGCTATTGTAGTGTAAAAGAGGCTCTTTATGCTTCTAAAGAGTAACATGAGTATTGTCACTGGCCTCATTTTGCTTTTTGTTTCACCTGCCAGGCAAAGGAGATAGTTTTAAAGGAAGTTTCTTCTACAGGAAATACCGCTTCCACAACTGTGTGAAAATATACAATAAAAATCAGTAGCGTAATGGTTCTGTACTTACAGTAAAGTGTAGTTACAAATGAAACAATTTATTTGATTTGTAAGCACATTTGCAGATGTTGTTTTGACATCCTCTTAGTTTACAGCATAAATTCTGTGGTAGCAATGAATTCTGGGGTTAAACCTTCTGTCCCAGAACCAAGGGGTGGTCTTAACTGTCTTTGAATGCTTGGCCCTAAGTATTATTTGGTAGAGACGCATAGTAGCTGACATACACTGTGCTAGTAATATCCTGTGTCGGCTGTAACCAAATCCTTCCCTAGCCAGTGCAGTGCCCTATTTTTGGAATGTGCTGGCTGGCAGTACAAAAGGGGCAGTTAGTCACCTTGAATTCCACCGCTTGACTTTCAGTCCCCAGGGACTTGGCTCCAGCTCGCTGCTAGCTGCTGTTGGCATAGGCTCTTGAGTAGGTCAAAATTCTGGTCGTTCTTCAAGATAAGATCTGAAATAAATCTTCCTTTTGAAAACCTGTATGGTTGCCACAGGCATAAGAATTCAGCCTTCATTTAAAATCAGCAGCATATCAGAGTCACTACCTGTGTCTTTGAGAAAACGTTATGTGGATTTATCTGGAGATTCATAGCCTAGAGAATGAGGAGCTAGGACATGGATTTCGTTAGCTTAGCCTACTTCAGAAATGTAGCAAAGAAATGTTGAAGACTAAGTCAAGAAGTTTCAAAAGTGTGTGGGAGAACCTAGTATAGATTCTCTTTATAAATGATAAAATTTATGCTCTGAACTCATCTAGTACAGCTCTGAAACGTACCACAGAAGTCTAAAAGGATGAAGGGTAAAGTAGCCTGAGGAAAAAAGACTCAGCAATCCACCTGTGCAAATCTATATACCCCTAAATCCACTTGCAGAAGAGACAAATGAAAATCATAATGGCTAAAAGGTATTCTGTAAACTTCTAGAAATGTCCTTCTGCTCTATGGAATAGTTCTGTAGGAACAAAAGTGTCATACTGTGCTGCATGATATGAGGTATTTGGCAATTAAGTACTCAGTTCTGTCTCTAGCAAATCTAAATGTAATGGCATTAATCTTGATGAGATACACAGAATGATTCCCACCAAATTCACACAGCGATATAAAATTTAAATGTAAGTATGTATTTTGGTATCATACTACAGGAGCATGAATGTTACTGGTTTACAAAAGTTGTATGTTGGATATTTTTCTTCTCTCTGTATGGCTCTGAAAGTAATCATTGAAATGAATAATTGTCATTTTGCTATAGCATTTTATCTTACATTAACCTAATATTTTTAGTCAGTTTTCACTGCTAGTGTCAACATGGCCAGTTTCCAAAGGTTTGTTCATGGTTTATTCTATGCTGTGAAAGTGTACTTTCATGTGATGATTCTCTTACTGAAACTGTCAACACAGTTAGTAGATCCACATGATAATTTAATTATCGCTGTTTTTTTCACATTAAAGCA
Organism: Tyto alba; assembly: GCF_018691265.1. Taxonomy (NCBI): domain Eukaryota; kingdom Metazoa; phylum Chordata; class Aves; order Strigiformes; family Tytonidae; genus Tyto; species Tyto alba. Next base: position 5,685,918 of record NW_024881300.1, on the reverse strand, counting down.
ATTAAAAGCAACTTGCAGAACAAGTCAAACAGTTAACTATGCTCATACAGGCTACAAAGAATTCTCAAAGACAAATAGTTTATGTTTTGGAGACAGGAGTGGCTGTGGTTGAAGGGAGTGTGTGATTACTGTATGATTACTGGTCATCACAGGTGACCACTTTTTTCTTTTTCTGTTTTTTCCTCTTTGTTAATATAGTTATTAAATATTTTTTGTAAATGCAATAATTAGTCTTTTTTTAGCTTTTATCATTTTAAAACACTTCAGACAATCATGAAGAACAGTATGCTTTGGAAATATGGTGGATTGTATTAAAGAAAATGGATACTGTGGTGTCTTATTAGTAGTATTGGCTTGAAAGTGAGTAATAATGAGATGTAAGATGTAAAAACCCATTCAGGGCCTTTGCTTCAGAATTTGCGTTGCTGCTCTTCCCCGTGTAGTTTCTTTACTCTCCCTAGCTGCTGCTCAGCCTTTTATCTTCAGAACAGGCAATATGACTTGGACAGTAGCCCTGTATTTTAGTCTTCACTGGAATTTGCCTGTTTTATTCATATTTTGCAACATTTAAGTTTCCTAATATGAAGAAATTCACGGTCACACTGATGTCTGAGAGAATGTTGCTATTAACTACAGCAGACCCAGGATCTAATCTAGGAATTCCACAGGGATTTTGTTTGTTTCAGGTGCAGAGCTACAAATACTGTCTAGGATTGTAGAGAGCATATATATCACATTTCAGAGGAAGTGACCTGTAATCCTATGGAAGATTAGATGCATGCTAGAGATTAATTATGTAGAAATGGATGTTGGTACTGTTTAGAATTAGAACTCTAGATACTTGGTTTCATTTTCTCTTAATGTATATGGCTGACCAACACCAGCTAATAACTGTTCATGGCATGATTCATAAGGTGGCTGTTCACAAGCTTGTCAACAAAAACTGTTATCACTACCGTACATTCTTGGCGTTTCTGTTGACATTTATATTCTTTCTATATATTCTGTTTGTGATGTGTGAGTATTTATTATGGTATCTCAGAATTATTTTTTTAAGGTAATGAAACAAAATAGAGGAGCATAGGAAGAAATAATGTTACTATTTGAAATCAATAAATATATTTGTGTATTCATCGAATTTAGTTATATTTTTAATTCTGTTGCTATGAGATATTCTGTACTGGAAAACCATTTTTTTTTTATATTCCTTATAAACAGACAATAGGTAAGCAAAGCTTAGTTTGGTTGATAGGGCTCAACATTGACACTCGTCATCCGTGCACAGTAACACATGCCTACAGCTCCCTCTTTATGTACAGTAGATCTCCAATTAACACTGCTAATTTGCACATCGCAGCATCTTGATCTTCAGCCTACTGTATTACCACTCTTAACTCTATATACAACTGTTGCATATGGTGGGATGCATTCTGTTTTAAATATTTGCAAGTATAGAGTATTTGGGGTAAAGCTGTATTAAAATCCTTATGTTAAAATGGTTCATAAAGGACCTATACTTCCATATAGAGAACTGAAAATACATGTTTTCCTGTCCACTTAGTTGTTGAGTATAAGTAGCACAAAAATAATTTTTAATCAAATGATTTCTCAAGTGTTTGTATTCTCTGCTAGGAAATCCTTTTGCTTCTTCATAGAAGTTACCTTATGCTTGAATGTGCCAATGTACGTGACGTTTGGTTGTGCGCCGATTGTACTGAGACACCCAATGTTGTTGATGTTTCCATCTTAAATACCATAAGTGATATGAAATGTTCACAGAGGACTTCCACAGAGATCGATCTTCTTTAAAATCTGGTTTACACAGTTTGGGGACAAAACAACCCATAGAGCAGTTGCTGAATTCACACAGACAGACAGTTGTGCTTTCCGTAATTTTTAATTTCTTTGTAAATTACGGACTAGAAGCTGTTTGATGTATTGAAGAAGGCTGAGTCTTTCTGTGGTTCGTGCTCTGGTTTGGGGGCTCTGGCTGCAATTTCATAGTCCTTTCAGGAATTCCCTCAGTGAGTTTGGATGAGTCTCTGTGAAATGTGAGAAAGCATTAGTTAGCTAACTGCAAAGAGCAGCTTGTACAGACAGGGGTATAGATGTCTCCAGCCTCCCTGCATAAGGTATATTTAAAATCACATTTACTCACAAGCTAAATTATATGTTGGCACTACACTAACATATTATAATTAAAGGATGCTGGGAACAACACCAGTAATTAAAAGATTTTTAGTGAAATGTGTTAGTGCGTTGAGGCTGGGTTAAGGTACTTTGTTATGAAAGTCCTTTCAGCAGAAGATATTAAACTTGTTTTCCTTCATTTAAGGACAAATGTCAGATCATCTATCAGTAATGCTAGGTCATTTTTTTTCACTAAAGCAGATAATGTTGTGACACTGTTTCAACACTGTTGATTTTTCCCATAAATTACATAATGAATGAAAACATTTCAAAGGCATAAACCGTTTACTATAGAGATGTATTTACTTTGACTACCTACATTGTCATATTCCCCCTGAAAAATTTCTTTGAAAGTCTGTAAAATCATTTTGTGTATCATCTGTAAACTATGAAGAAAAAAAAGTACCATGTTTATATAGAAGAGTGGAAAAAAAAAGAACATTTCAATTATGTAATGAATATAAGTGCTTATGTCCTCCTTGTCAAAAAAAAAGTCAGCTCTGTATATTTTAGACCACATTAATATTGTGTCACACTGACAGGTTTTCTGCACAAGGATTAATTTAATCTTTGTGTTTTGTTGGATACTGCCTGCAATGATTTTGAAAACTTTGTTTTGAAAATATGGTTGCTTGAAGTCAGATGAAAAGGGCACTAAGAATGCAATACTGTTGGTAAAATGGAGTTCTTGGGAATACTGCATTATCCCTGCTTGTGAACTTTTAGTATTTTGATTTTCCATCAGAATAAACAAGAGTTGAAAGATGACTGGTTCCTACTGGTTACGTGCAAACTTTATCACTCAGCTCTTACCATCTGGAGCCTTGTGTAAACAGCTGTACTGCCGGGGACACTAAATTGCGAGCTCTTGCTACCACAGAAGGCTGACCGCAAGTCAATCTTCGTCACCTCGTGTTAGAACAGACCCAGCCCTTATGTTAGGTTACATATTAGAGATACATCTCTCTTCTAAATCAAATTAAGCTTTTTCTGATCATCTGCTTTTTATACTAAGATTTCTAGACTTCTAACACTTGTTACCATGAACAGAGAAAGTTGTCACACTGGAGCACTAAGTAACTGCATATGGGTTTTATAGGCTTACGGACATGTTACTTCCATGCTGCATCTACGCAGCTTTGAGGCATTTTGTTGATCTGCTTAGGCTCATGTTTATATAATTGCTGCAGATGCTTTTAAGAAGTAAAATTTGCTCCTGATCTCCCCTTAAATTTTGAAGTGAAGGAGACTTCTCTGCCCTGGTCTTAAAATTTACTGCAAGATCTACCTGCTGAAAGTGCTGAGCAGGACTGGCAGAGAAGGCTATAAGAAAGCATAGTTCTGTCTGTTCTCCTCAGACCCCGTGGAAAAGCTATTGGAAAAGAATTTATGTAGTGAAGGTCCGCGTTGTTCTTCAGAAATATAAACGCGAGTTTAAATAAGTTATATAGAAGTTAGAGTGGGTAAAAAAAAAGATCAGTGTGAGGAAATGATTAAAACCTGGGGGTTATATTTGAATCATTCTGGTTTAAAATAAATATGTAAAATTAAACATGACAGTCAGTTTTAATGTACAGTCTTTTTAAGATGGATGAAACCCATTTGTATTACAACAATAATCATGCAGCACACTTGTTTACAGCTGAAGTTTTAAAGTCAAATGACTGAAAGAGTTAAACACCTGGGGCAAGTTTGCTAAACTGCTAGGCTGGCTTTTGGCAGCAGTAGCAGCACACAGAGAGAGTTAGTTCTTCCTCCATTATGGTTCAGTTCAGTGACTAATTCACTCAAAGCTGAGAAACCAATTGAAATTTGAAAATGCACAAAAGCTTATTTTCTTATACTAACCTTTATATAAATTGATGTATAAGAGGACTTGAGCTACAAGCTTTAAATGCTTGCTGGACATTAAAAACAAAAATAAAAGATATCCGATACACTATCTTTGCTTTTATCTTAATTAAAAAACAGCTATTAAAAAAATTATCATCTTGTATATTTTCAGTTCCTTTCCAAATATAGACCTGTCAGACTTGTCATTTTTAATAAATATTTCAATAATTAGTAATTATTTCCAAAGTACTAAAATGTATAGAATTGGCTAAATAGATAAGTACAATGTAGAATTGACAAAAATATATGTCTAGCAAGTGTTGTATTTATTGTACTGAGTTGTAAAACAACTTTTTTTAACAGTTACTAGTCAATTAACAATATTTTTGTAAGGAAACAACTGAAAGTTGTATTTAGTACTTCCCAGATTCTTACAAAGAATCCTTTCCTTTGGTGGTTCCACTTCTGTTTACTTAGTTGATGTTCCTCTGAGCTAAAACTATCTTCCATGACAACATATAAGGTTCGTGTGCCAGATCTTGGGCATTTAGAGAGAGCAATAATTGCTCTATAAGAGTATCTCAAGTTTGCCTATATGAAAATAAATACTACTTTTAAAAGGCTAGAGGTCATATATGTTTTGATAAATTATGTTCTTTAACCAGATCTTTTGTATTTTTGCTATACTTGTTAAGGCAAGTTTAGACAAGGAAGAAGTTCCATGTATATTCTGAAAATAAACATAATATAAGCCCACTTCCTAATTTGTTGACTATGTTTTGGAATAGAGGTTTAGATAAACAGATGGACTTAGAGAGAATTGAGTTACAGCAAATACTCACCTTGAAGTTTTAATTTTAGTTTTTCCTCACCTTTTGATTCTGGCAGACAGACATAAATTAGAATATTTTTAATCTATTATCTACTGTTGGCCATGTTCTTATAGTTACTTAAACAAAGTCTTAAAGCAGTGTTCACAAGAACGCATCAAGTACTGGTTGAATAAGATTTCAAAGGATTTAATTTTTTTTTAGAGAATTGCAATTATAGATAAATATTTTTTTTCTAGTTTGTTAAGCTCTATGTCATCTCTCTATAATTTCAAGTTACATAACCTTTTCCCTGTTATTTCAAGAGATACATTGAATATTAAAATATCATGTCAAAACTTAGCTCCACCCTTCATCAGGCTTTTTAAAACCTAAGTTAGAATTCTATTTCTAAGATAAACAGATTTGGATCAGAAAGATTTTCAACTAGCTAGTATTCATTTTGGCTGGGAGTTCAAGCAATGTCTTTAATCATATTTTTGTTGATTATTTATTAGTTTCTGTGGGAAATCAAAGGACAGACAACCTAAAATATGTCTTCCATAAAATATCTCATGAATCAGAAGCAGTATCAAAGAATTTCTAGGAAGTGTCTTTCATGTACCAATATGAACTGATTGAGAGATAAAATATACATCTTTAGTGTGTGTATAACATGCAAATGACGGCTGACCCAAAAATGGAAGACTCGGCTATCTGGCTGGAGTAGAATTTGTATTGCATTATTAGAGTAAGAAAATCTGTTGTGAGAGAAGAGTATTTCTGTCCTGGTACATGTCATCTGTAACATAAAAGAAAACTGGCATAAAAGTGCACGTTAAGAACGTGTTGCCTACCTCTGGAAACTGCAAAATATTTGTTTCCACATGTACTTGTATGGCATGCATTTGTATGGGGTAGTAATAAAATTTACTATCATTCAAATATAGCTATGAAACCCCAATGGACTTTTAGCAATCACAGTATATGCTTTTGAATGGTGATAACCAAAGATTAGCTTTACTACTGGCTCTAATTGGGAGAAAATAACTTATTGTAGGAAGGTAAAATATGCTGTGCATTTTATTGCAGAAATCAGCAGTAGAAGAAAAAAAATGCTAGTTATCTGAAAATTCTGGATTTTGAATCTTCTGCTAGAGAAACTCCGTTCTAAGACTTTTACAACTTCAGTAACCCACATTTCATTCAGGAAGCTCTGTAGCCAACGAGAAGCACCATTATTTGACATTAGGAATAAGAGGCATTTAGCTGATTTCTAGCTGACAATTCATGTTTCTAGCTTCTTCAGCTTGCAGGGGATTTCTGTCTGCTTCCCCCTTCATCCCCTTCCCCAGTCCTTCTGCACGCATATTATCTAGGTTTCCTACCTCTAGGAGCAGGGTACCTGTCAACAGCGATGTAAATTTTTACGGCAATAATTTATTCATATAAACTGAGGAGACATAGTGTCCACCATCAGATGCTGTGGCAAGGTGCTGCTGGCTGCCTACAGTAGGATGAAAATACTGACAAAGTGACACCCTCCCACCTCCAAGAATACTATAGAAAAAATAAACTGGTAAGCAGATTCATGCCAAATTTTGTAGTGGAATTTGAATTTTCTTCTAAAATGTACTAACAGTTTAATAAAAGCAATTTAAGTACTGAATTTAATCATTGAAAACAGTTGTTTTTTTCATCTTTGTTTCCAGTTTGAGTGATAATTACATTTATCTTTATGTATGTTGGTGTGGGAGTAAAAATTGTTTTATTCTTCTTCCCCTCCCCCCCCCCCCAAGAAAAGAAGACGACAAATGTAACACTTTTATAAACAAAATAACATTTTCTTTATTTTGGCTTGCAAAGCAATCAAATATGTTGTGAGAAGAATATCTTTCTTCTGAAAAGTAGGTTGATGTTTTTTTCAAAACACCATTGTATATAGGGGAAAAAGCAATGATTTAATTTCATTCTTTAGCATTTCCTTTTGAAGATTTTTTGAAGGGCAGAGTTTGCTGGAATATTGAAACGGAGGTTTAGTCCTGCATTTGGAACTGGGTGATATTTGGCAGTCTAAATATCAGTGCTGCCAAATATAATATGATTCACACACCACTGATAGTTTCTACTTAGCCATATGTGATATTTTGTAAATGTCTATAGAAATTGTGCAGTACTCATTTTTTGGGGATGATCTAAATGTGCAAACACAAACTGTGTCCTCATTCTGTATTCTAAGGCAAAAGATCTGAATAAGAGCAAGTACAAGCCACTAGCCAAAATACAGCATAATTTTTTATTTCAAGAATCACTATAATCTTCATCATAGAAGTTCTCTCTATCCAAATAGTGAACTCCATTACCTTGTGCTTCATTTTCATCCAGTGAGCCAAATGCTTGAGGAAAGCATCGACTATTTATTATTGTCTTTACTAGAAATAAATTAGATGCAGACTTTCAAATTAGTTTGCCCACGCAGCCCTACGTTCACATGCCTTGGTGATGAAGGCCATAGATGTTACTGCAGTTTATTTTACTTGTCTCTCAAAGTTAGAGCAAAGCCAGTTGTGTTTTCCTCCCACCTTTTCATAAATACTTTTTTTTTTTTCTTTATTAAAGTTAAGTGATTTAAGGACACTTGGGAGCAAGGATTTTTATTTTTTTAAAAATAGTCATTATTTAGTTTCTAGATGTATTGGTGAAGAAACAAAGATTACCTTGTTCATAAGGGAATTGGTGCCCCAGGTTAATGTCCAGGTGTTCTTTCAACTGATGTCTGAGACTAATTTCTTCCTGGCCCTCTGGTAACCAGCTGAAGCAGGAGACCAGCTGGTATATCTTCACTCTTGCATACCAACATCTTTCACTGATTCACAGATTTCCTTATATCCTCAGTACTTCCTCTCCTGCTTAACAATCTTTGAACAGTAGTTTGAAGATAACGGCTGTTGTGCTTTGCAATGGCTGCATCTGAATCTATGTTAATCTAATCTAAAAATACACTGAGCAATAGAGGCATCTGATGTTTCTTTACTGCATTCTGAACGTTATGATGCCTATATCATGTATTTATTTTTTAAGCTTCGGTGCAAGGTTTACAGACCTTTTGTGTTCACCATTGGGTGTATGACCCATTCGAATAAGTGAGGTATTAAACATAAAATGGAAGCAGGTGAGGAGACAGTAGAGGAGCAGCCATCAATCTCAGCTGCATCTTAGTAAAGTATTTACTTACCCTGAGGCGTATACCGAAAGTGGAAGCTTGAGAATTGGAGTTTCTTGTGGGAAAAGACGACAAAGTGATCTTTGCAGGTGCTGTTGACCTGTGAAGCAGAAAGAAAGCAGGTTCACTTGTATATGTGGTGGAAGATGTTAGGTAGGAGTACACAGCATAGAGAAAAAGAAATTTAACCTCATATAGTAAACACCAGGTTGAGGAAACAGACCCTGAAAACCATTGTCAGGGAAAAGCAGTGGAGTCATGAAGGATTCAGGCTTAAGTCTGAAGTCAAATAGCTTCAGACTTTTCATATAAGCTAAGATAAAGCTTCACAGTTCAAAGTGCTTCTCATTACTATTGTAGATATATTGGTGTGATGTTACTTGTTTGTATGTAAGTGAGTCATACTGTGAGAAAACAGCTTAGGTACATTTGGACATTTAGACCAAATAATTGAATTCAGAGCAAGTAACACGTAACTGCATCAGTTATGAAGGACTGGTAATTGTGATGTGGAAAAAGAAGGAAGTTCTTATTCACCAGAATGTCCACATAACTCCATCTCGGCTTTCATTGTAGCTGTTCAGGCTTTTCTGTCCCTGTCAGCACTACAAACATTTAAAGCACTGTTAGCAACTGTGGAAGAGGGAAGGTGGAAGTTACTTATAATGGTTTGTATAAAGGTTTGTCATTTGAACAGCGCTTTTGAGAAAACCTCTGATTCCTTTGGTATTGTCTGTAAAAGCTAAAGTGGAGGTCGCTGAGTTATGTTAATTATCTCATGTATGTGTTCAGTATCTTCTGGGGTTTCTTCAGTTCCACAAGGACATTCACAGCATAACTGCATGTTCTAATTACATAGCCACACACTTTACACCACTTATGTCATTAGGTATAATTGCTCTTGCTATGTGAACGTGCCATGATAGAGCAAAAATTACTTTGAGAAAAATGATACAACAGAATCTTAATTAAAAGACCATTAAGCATGTAAGACATGCTTACCAAAATGTAGTATATACTAAAGGATAAAAACTCCCCTGATGCACTAGTGTTTGCAAAGTCTCAGTGGTTTTTTTATGCATACACTTGTGAGACCTTTGCCTTAATTTCCATTCGGGTGCAATTTTTGTTTTGTATATTGAACTCCTCTAGTGTCTGTGCTAGATAGAAATAATGCTGGTAGTTGAGAACTGTAGTTCTGGATGTAATCAGATAAGCCTTTGTATATGAATCCCACCGTGATATTTAGCTAAGGAAATATGAACAAAATGACTTGGTAGTTTTACAAGAACACATTACAGGAAAACTTGGTGCTGAGTTAGTGTGTGGCATCAGTCTGCAGGTGGCATTCTTTGTTCCTCATGGGGCATTATCAGTGAAGTATTTGCATGGGTCCTAGGACACTGGTGGAACAACAGTATTTTGAATGAGGCAAAGTTCTGTCTTTGAGGTATTGTGAAAACTCCTAGCATGTATTCCACAAGCAGTCTATTGAGGAGCAGGGCCTCTGTCCAAATGGCAATGCAGATTGCCATATTCTGACTCAGTTCCCTGCACTATTTCATTTGGACTCTGATTTATCTTTCCTAAACTGTTGATCTGTGTTAAACAGCTGCTGCCTTTTATTCAGACCTGGCTGGAGTTCAGTGATTTATCTTAAGTTGTGAAGCTAGTCTAAGACAACTCATCAAAGGCTCAGCAAAACCCGTTTCTTAATGGGAAGTAATTTTCCAATCAACATGTAACAGAACTGTAGGAATACATGAGAGTACCCTTTGATGTAGTTTAAGACATACGGTTGCCTAATAAGAATGCCTAATTGTATAGGTTTCATTGTATCTAGCTAACTAGCTTCTAAGGTGTTATGAGAGACTTTTGACTCAAATTTAAATTCAAGATGATATCATATAATGAAAATAGAGACATGCTGCATTAGCATAATTATATCTCTCTAGTTGTAAATATTTATATAACAATACTCCAAAGACAAAATATAGTTATGTGCTTTTATTCCAGTTTGTCCAAACATTCAAGAACAACTAGTTCTTCAACAGTTCTAGGAATAGTTTATTCATCAAATTATAAATAATATTTTAGAGGATTTAAACTCACCTTTCTAACATAGGTTTTGGGGTCTTTTTTCTTATTTATTCTCTTCAAATATTTCACTTTTTTTTTTTTTTATGGTGTCTCATGAAATTTCTTGTACTTCTGAAAAGAAAAAAAATTAAAAAGCCACTTTTATGTGAGTTTCTGCTGGGAAAGCATGGTTTAAAAACTCACCTGTACCTTTCTTTTAAATTAAAGACCTGGGGAAGGGACATTGTCTGCTAGGTATCTCTCTTAACATATGGGCTGAATTACTCAGCAAAGAATTGAACCACACTGTTTCAGATTGGTTACGGTGGTAAAAACTGCCTTGCGCTGCTCTGCAGAAGAGGGATGGATAAAATGCTCTTTGAACAGTCAAGATTTTTTAAAAATGTCAGTGCAGAGGGCTTGCATTTGTATTTGGCTTTCTAGACCTGCCTCTTGACCTTCTAATTACTTGATTTGAAACAGCACTGAGGGTATAATAAAACTGGAGGTTGTCTCTCGTTTGCTTTATCATAAATTAAAGCTGTTAGTTTGGTGAGGTGAAAGTAGAGGCAGAGTGTTCATTACTGCTCAAGTGACGGCTTGTCAATAGCACTGCCTTTTAGTTTGTTCTAGTCAGCACTTGCTGTGCATTTTGTTGGACCACTGGGAAATAAATACAACAAGATTATACATTTGGAATACCACAAGAGTTCATGAAGGGAGGAAAAAAAAAAAAAAAAACAACCAAATGATAAATTATACACTTGGTAGAAAGTGACATGCTATCTTGTGCTATTAACAACCAGAGATAATTGCAGCGAATTGTAATTGCAGTTTGCAACTTACAGTACAGTGCGTCCAACATCAATCTTAATAGTGAACAAAGCAATTTATATTAAAAGTTAATTCACTTGGTAACTTTCAGCTGTATACAAGGGAGCTAACAGATGTAGCTTTTCAGGAAGTTCAAAGGCATTTGGAACATGGAGAGAAATGCTAATGTAGTAAGCCTTAGAGAAAGATTGCGTTACTACTTGTAATGAAAACAAATGTATGCCATTATATCCCAGTTTGTGTTTATTTAATAAACTATACAATTTTGTACATTGAAGAAATTGTGTTTCTGAATGTAACAAAATCAGATTTTTACTCATAGATTACAAGAGAATAGCAATTATATATGTACAGAGTAAATGGGGTCTAGATTTTCCATGTGAGTCTATATTCAATTTTAACTTAATCCTTTTATGAGACAGTACTAAAATGAGTGAGAGTGTGTGTGTGTGTGTTTGTGTTTATATTTATACATACACATTATTGGAATTTTTAAATTTAAGCCTTTATTCTGGAATTGTTTATTAGTGCCCAGGGTATTTTGCTAGGTTGCCTGGTTATAATTACTCTAGATTTTTAGCGATATCTTTAATCTGGTTTAATTAAAATGAAACTTTGTTTTGTGAAAGCCTAATACCCCATCTAATGGAGATGATAATCTTACTTTCACTGCCCACCTAGTGGTGCCCTAATGTCTGGAAGAGATTTTGCATGCCACTGACCTCTGTTCTGTGGGCTACATCGCTTCACATTTACTTTACCAGGTATTACCATTTTCTCAGTGTTGTGGTCAGTCCTTGGTGCTCATCAAATGACAGAGAATTCCCAGAACTGCAGAGTCATGATCTAAACACTTACTGTTCTGCTATGGGATTGACTGCCCATTTGTGGGTGATCATCGATACAGTTTGAAAAGGCAGGGTGAAAGTGCTGCCTTTTTGGATAGCTATTTGTCCAAGTATGAAAATCTCTGAATTAGAACGTACTTAGATTTGGCTAATCAAATAATTCCTACATTTTTTGCATGGGGAAAAGATTGAGGGGGAATGGGGTTGAGGAGCAGAAGGAGGTGATTTTGCTTACTGTGTCACCTTACATATCCAGACCTCATTCAAAGGATTCATCCAACACAGAAAAGAGTATCAATCTTCATTGTGTACCATCACGCTTTTTCATAAACATCCTTATGCAAGAGCAGAGTTAGTTCATATAAAAATCTTGGGTAGATTTTCACCTAGTGTGAAAATTCAGTGGAACAAAGACATTTAACATGAGCTAATGATTGATTCTTACAGGAGTTTTGGGAGTAGCTGAAAACCTGGCCTGTGTCTGTTTTTCTTTATGACACTGTTTTCCTTGGGTGGGTAAGAATGTGCGTTTCAGAACCAACAAACTTGCTTAGATATATGGCATGGATCTTTACTTGTCCCTGCTGAAGGACATCCAGAGTTGCACTAAACTTCGTATCTCTTGTACAATATACCCATGTGCTTCAGCCAGAGTTTTGGTCTAGGCTTCAGTACTGATTTATCCTCTTAAAAAGTACAATCTTAAATTATTTGATCATTAGTGTTAAAATGTGGAGATAAATTAGCAATATTTAGTATCAGGCTTTTAAATTTGGTGGTAAATACTTGGCTAGAATCTTTACAATGGGGTATAGAAGATAAAAAAAAAAAATTACTTTTTTGCTGGTAATGAATTTTCTCTTGTAAAACAATGTACTGCATCTGACATAAATTGGCAGAAGAGGTAATGTGAGAAACTCAGTTTAGAAATGTTACATATAGTTTTCCATTTGTTTTAGCAAAAGCCATCTATAAATCTAAGGGGTGTTTTGACAGCTGGTCATTCTGGATGTGCAGTATTCAGTTCAAAATATATTTGTTTTGTTTACTTTTCCACAGGTAAAAATGGAATTATTAAAAATATATAAAGTTACCTTATATTTTGTTTTTATCAGCAGCAAGCCTCTCTGCATATGGGAATATACCAACTAGTGTAATTCATTCTACAGAGAAGGGCATGGGGTGCTTCATGTATATATTTATTTTATATGTCATAATAGCAACTGAGTTCTTTCCCTGTTTTTCCGCTTAGCTTTGTGACTGTTAGTGCATGTTCTGTGCATTACTCTGTTGGCAGAAAGCCTACCCAAAAAACCCCAAACCAAACTACTCCTAGAACGTATGGCGAGCCCGTAGCCTACGTGCCACTGCTGCAGAAGGGTAGAGGGCAGCTGGACACGGCGATGCGTAGCATCGCTGCTCCTGGCAGTGGGGACCATCTGCCTCTCAGGGGTGGGGCGGGTGACATGGAGATAAGCACAGGAGCAGTGGCGTTAGTTCAGGCCAAGCAACCATCAGACTCTACCTGTTCTCTCTCCCAGGGCAGCCGTATGCCGATAGCTAGGGAATAAGAAGAGGGCAGGTACGAACGGTCCTTCACTCGGCCACTACGTGTGGGTGAAGGGGATTGTTGGCTGTCATGCCAGGCGCCCCGACACACGCAGGTCTGTGTCTGTGCTGGCGTGTCAGAAGGTGGCTCGCGTTGCTCCCTTCTAGACAGCACTGGTGATGCAGGAGCCACACGCGGGGCTGGGTGGCAATGTCACACTCTGGTGTGGACTGAGATTGTCGTGCAGGAGAAAGAGTGGGAAAATACTCAAAATTCAAATTTTTGAAAGCTCAGCAATCAACACCTTCCATTTAACAACCTCGTTAAAGGAGACAGGTTTTCACAGGAGTTCAAGTACCATGTATATATTTACTCTGCTTATATATACATTCCATAAAAAGTGTGCCTATCTGTTTCTCCAGGCACTCTTCAAGAAATGTCAAAAGTGCAATTATACAAATAGACTACTTGGGACCCACTGTTCACCCAGTAATTAACATAAATCATAATCTGGCAACAAACCTTATTCCTAGTCTTTATCGTCTCCCACCAGAACAGTTAAATGGCCAGACATCCAAATTATTGAGCTGTTAGTAGCTCTTCAACTGAAACAGGATTTTTTTTTTTCATACATGTATATCTATAGAAGAAAAATTTCTGACTATTAGTCTCGTGAATTGGATGTGGATTAGTATTGCCCTTTCTTTACTTAAATTATATCACTTTGTCAGTTAAAAAGTATGTTTAGCATTGATTTGTAGTATGTTTAGCACTTATTACAGAGAAAAAGTTACAAAGAATTAAAAAAAGAAACCTAGTGTCAGGAATTTATTAATGGTGAAAATGAGCAGTATGAGAAAAGCCTCAAGAATTCTACCAGATACTGTAATGGAACGTGCTATGAAATACTTGTTAATGTAATTGAAATTGAAATAAATTACAGTATACCTGAAATAGAAAAATGTAAGTAACAGCAGGATCCAGTATGATTTCCTCAGGACTTCTTCAAAACTGAAATATATTATGGATAAGGAGAGGAACAGAAAGCAGAAGACATATAGCAAAGGTTAAATTGAAGACTTACAGAAAAAGGAGAAAGGTCATAAAACACACATGCAGGACGATCTACTTCTAGTAAAGAGGACTAGAGAAAGAAAGGCTTTAAGATCTTTATACAGAATAAATTTTGATAGAACTGTAAAGCCACTGATGTATGAAATTGGAGAAAAGAGTAAGAATCTAAGGAACTTTACATTCATTAACACATTTTGAAAAATCACTTGATTCTTTACATGTTTTCCTTATTTCTTAACAGAGCCACAGTAAAAGCTGTATGTTAAATGACTGAGACAACACTTGAATTACTCAAACATGTGAAAATAATCAGATCTGGATGACATGCATTTTATAATTGGGAAGGATTTGACTAGCAACTCCTATTTAAATATTAGAGTACTGGAACTAGATGACCTGATGTACAAGTGTAGTTTGGAAATTCAAGCAGTAAGTTTAGATAGTTGTAAAATCTAAGTTCATGTTATTTCTTTGAAACATTCAAAGAATTTGTGTGTATTGAGGGAAATACTTATACATTTTGGTACAAATTCAGTACCTTCTAAAATATAGTTTCATACTTGTATTTTGTGTTCACTGATAGAAACATCGTTATGTTAGTCTTTCCATAGTACTTTTTGGCAGTAGATCTCTAAATAATTTACAAAGAGTTAAATAATATTATCCTCCAGGAAACTGTTGAACAGAGAAGTGCAATAACTTATACAAAGGGACTTTGAAGCATCATGGTGTGTTATTATATTTAACATTTTTAAATTAGTCTTTTAAACAGTAAACCAAATGGTCTGATAATTAGATAGCATGCCGTGTAACATAAATAAAAGTAGCCATACAAGAACAAGGTTACAAAAATCGTCGTCTGAAAACAATCCGTTGAAAGCATTTAGGTTGTTCTTGCAAAATGAGGATGCATTAAAAAATAATTGAGATTCCTTTAAAGAATTTTAATAAGACCCTAATTCTTGGGGGCAGGGGAGAACAGTGTGAGAATCTGTTTCTGTTGGAGAATTTATTTTATTTTGGTGAAATAATTGTTGAAGCTGTATTTCCAGTTCTTAGGACTTTTGATGGGAAGAACAAGTCTAGCTCTGGTAACATCAAGACAAATGAAACCAGGCCAGAAAACCCAGTTCCTACACCACTATAGCCTGTGAAAACAAGATCCAGCCTGAGTACTTGTTGTGGTGTCTGTGCTAGGAATAAGTATGAACAATTCTGGTAAAGCAGTGAAAATAGGAATTTTGGTTTGTGTTTTTGTGAAATACGTAAAACTGGTGAAGTTACTGAGAGCTGAGTATTTGCTGCAGTGCATTTGTTTTTCAGGATTGTGAGTAGCTCAGTGATTTCAGGCATTATAAAAAAGATGTCAATGGGGATTTTCTTTCAAAGTAAGCATACAAGTAGCAGGATTAAAAGAAGAAAAGTTTAGGTTATTAAATAAAGTTCCAGCACTTCTTACTCAAAATATTTGCAGCAAGTTCTATGAAGTAGAAAATGAAGGGAATGTGCTATGCAATTTTTCTTTAGCCTTTTTGCAATGCAACAGGGCAATCAATACAAATCTTTGCAGTAATCATATATTGATTTTCCTAGAATATAACTCCATTTAAAGCATTTTTATCCCCAGGAGTGAAAGCATTGGAGGCTATCAAAGGAGGAAGTAGCTTTCCTTGACCCCATCTGCAGTTCACATTGATTAACAGAGGCTAGGTAAAATAAATAAATATGTGTAAGAGAGAAGAAAGAAAAAAGAGTCACAGAAAGGTTAATACCGGCTGAGGAGAAACATAATTATAGTGCATTAGGGGTTTTGTAAAATTATTAGGTCAGGATAAGCTAACAAGTGACCTGGAGAAGGTGGATTCTTCATTAAGTCACAGCCAAATATTACAATACCTATTTTCCACTGACTGTGCTGCAAATTCAAGTAATGGGGAGCTTTCTAATGATCTACCCATGTGCACATGCAGGTATCTGGATAGCAAAATTGAGTTGAAACTGGGAGGTTTTCACTTTACCCTGTAAAGGAAGGTCTGTTATGATATACTGATTCTGGGACAAATTTGTAGTGAGTGTGCAGAGAAGGAAATTTGATGATGCCATGACACTACATTTTCATTAATTGTAAAAATGCCATTGTTGTAGATAGTCTGTAAAAGCTGCAGAAACATGATCAATTTGTTTTATTTCTTATTGAATTTTATGACAAATTATAAACAATGTAAGATATTCTTTTATTCTCATTTTAGTAACACTGAAGGAAATCCCTTCTCCTAGTGTAATGTATTAAAGACAATTTTCAGTTTTTAACCACTTGTTTCAGTCACTGGAAGTGCAAAGTATATGATATCACATCTCACGCAAGTGTTATGTTCTGCAGTGTATTACTCCTACATACGACAGTAAAACCAAGGTGATGCTATATGCCATAATTTTGGAATCAGATTTTTTCTCAAGCCAGGGATATTTGGATTTCCTGATTCATCCTAGATGCCCTGAAAGTCCCTACAGTCCATCCTGTGCAGCTTTCATCTCTGTACTTTCAGTCTGGCATTTTTAACTCCTCTCCTGCCGTTTAATCCTGTGATTTCCTGTCCCTCATCCTCCATTTCCTATGTTTTTGTGGCTGAAGCTAGGTTCTTATAGATCAGCCTTTATTAATTTAAAAGGTGCGTGTAGCCTCATTATCCTTCTCTGTGCATTGTAGTTGATACTGTTTATTTTACCAGCAACTTCAGAGCTTTTTTGCTTCAGGCAAAGCAACTACTACACATTGTCAGATAAAGTACCTTATCTGTCAGCAGCACTCTTGTGAATTAATCATAATTCAATAGGTTTACTAATCAAGATTTGAGATGAATGTTTTGATAGAGCAATCAGATTTGTCTAATCTATCATGACTTGACAGTTGCTTTAGGCAGAGTGCTAACTTGGCATTAGTACCTGGTTTTGATCAGTTTGGCATGGTCCCACCAGTCAGTAGCATCAGTTATTGCAGCAATGGACTTCTGCATAGATACTAATTATAGTTCTTTTTCAGTTTCAAGACAGAGTGGAGTGAAGCTGAAATCAGGCAGCTCCTGCCTATCCTGTAATGCATTATCAAAAAATTTTTGAACCAGGAGTTCACTTTGTAATTTTCACAAATAACGAAAGTACTAGGAGCTTGTTGACAAATCCAAGACATGATTTATGGTAGCGTATGCAAACATTGCTCAGAACTGAAAGGGTCACTGGAATAGAAAGGAGATAAACTTAATATATTGTTAAGTGTTGCTAATTATGAATCCAGTCACGTCTGATGTCACTAAAATTTGTACTCTATTTTGCCCAGTTAAACATTCTTGGGGGTAATTTACAACATAGCTTGCAGCAGTTTGCTCAATTTGAAAGCATAAATGAAAGCTTTCATTGTATATTGACATATTTTTCTTGTTAAGCAATGTTTAAAGTAGTGATACAAGGTGCTGTAATAGTGGGTTAGACTGCAAGTGCAAGTTTGGTACATTGTAGTCAATAATGCATTAGTGTGGGAAAATGAAGGAGAGAATTGATGTCTTTGGTTTGTGTTTTTTAACATGGGTGGAGTCTTGTCTCCATGTAGGAAAAAAAAAAAAACAAAAAAACAAACATTTAAGCATCAGTGGCTAAATACAGACCTTTATTCCCATTTAATTTAATTTTAGGATATGTGTCAGTAGTATGAACACTATATGTGTGGGCCTCTAGTTTCATCATCAACTCAACATATATTCTTTGTCATGCTAATCTTATGGTACTTGTGATTTTGGGGATCAGATAGCATTTACATGTTAATACGGTGAGAAGTCCTCTGTGGACTGTCAGACAGTGGTTTCAGGTGATGCTTGTTCTTGCGCAGCAGGCTACCATGCGAATTATGTACCATTTGAATTCTGTTGAAGCCCTTAACACAAAGCTAAAACCAATCCTCTAACAGAAGGATGTAAATCTTCTGCTTAGGTACAGTTTCTCTCTTAATCATTTGAAAATTTGAAATACATTAGGTAAAAGAAGAAGCCAAAAAGTACCAGTTCCCATATAGATGTTCACCTCTAAGCCCAGGTGACAAAAATGTGCAGCTGTAACATTTTATATAGTGTAAATTGGTGTCCAAATGCCATTACTGTTCCGGTTATGAAGGAGTTTAGTACAGTGTAGTAGCAACTTGCAATGCTAATATTTTGGTCACAACAAGGTGGGATGGGAAATAAACTATCTTTTAGTGATGAGCTCAGAAGACCATGGTATAAATATTTGTATTCACTTGAGGTTAAATAAGCAATCGTAATGCTAGATCTTTGTGGTCATTCTTTAGTTGCTTTCCTGCAGCTATCTATGAACTCAAAAGCTCACTAACTTCCAGTAGGCCTGCACAGGTGCTTTCTAAAGTCCTAGTGCAAATAAATACCTCTTGAAAACAGCTATGGAGAAAGGGTGCCAGTAGCACTAACTACTCAAGAGTATCAGCAGGCGAACTGAGTCAGAGTCGAATGATCATCTGATCTGTATTGAATCTGTTGCAGACAGTGAGGACAACAACTCCTCTTGGTAATGATCACTGAGATACTTTCCTGGTTATCTTCAACACAAGTGAAATGCCTTCAGTATCTGCTGCATGTCAGAGAGAGCTTTCATGTGCCACCCTGTAATGCAGCACTGACTAGTAAAAAAAAAAAAAAAAGATACTCAAGTGCCAGGGAAAATGTACTTCTAATGCTACCTTTTTGGTTTTTTAGCATAGCCTGGAAAATTAAAAGAAAAAAAAAATGAAAAACCAACAAACCACCACCTTTTTATGACTTTTGTTTTAAAAAGAATTTTTGTATTTCTGCCAGTTACTGCTAAAAGCCAAAGTGAATATTATTTGTACTCACTGTTCATAAAATACCATAGGCCTGTTTCTATGGAGTGATGAGAATTACATTGACTTTGCCACCACAGGATTCCTTCTAATATCCTGTCAACAGTCTCATGCCCTGCATTTACTGCTGTGCTCAAATCCCATCTCTCTGTAACATTTAAAAGGAATAATGAAAGCACATCCTTTTCAATATCAAACTACTCCATTGTTGCATTTGTGCACTGAACTGCTGTTGATTACTTTGCAAGTTTCCTCTACCTGGTAAACTGGGTGAGATTTTTTCTATACAACATTAGACAAGGAAAGCTTTCTGATGATCAATGACGTACCACGTATGTAAAGTGGTTGATTAAATTTCCTTGCTTTCTTCATCAAATTCTGCAAGTTAAAAATCCCATTCTGAGGTTCTCAACACACTCAAAACCCTGCTGCCTTGACAGCCACCTTTGACTTAATTTTCTTCTTGATAAAATCTATCGTGACATGCAAGAGTGCCTTGCTCATATGAGATGAATGATGGTCCCGCATGCTTACTACAATAATATGAGATTAACATAGATCAAAGATTTCCTAGAGTTATTAAGAGTAGGCAGCCTCCACATACTTAATTCATCTGGATTTTTTCTCTTTTGCTAGTTAACATATCAAACTAATAAATAGCAATGAGTCATTCTATTTTTTTTTCTTTAGAGTGCTAATAAATGTATTTGAGTTGACAGCTTTATAATAGTGAGGAGATAAAAAATGTTCTTGGTAAAAAGATGCTCCGTGTGAATACTTGTGTGCATTTCTGTTCACATGGTCATATATATAACACCTGTGTGATCCCTCAGGCAATTCAGTCACTCATTTTTCCTGCCAATTTGCTTGCTTCATTTTGATCTATGTTTGCTATCATTTGTCAACTGACACCTTTAGCATGTTTTCACATCACTTTTTTTGAGAGCATGAATGCTGATAATTACATCAGTACTGCCCCATTGCAGGATAGACCAGACAGTCACCTGGGAGTGTTTTTTAACAGTTATTAATTTCTGATTTTTATGTGTTACAAAATTTCTGGTTGCCTATCCATTTTTCTCATTGCAGATTTGTAGGCAGTAACTAGAACTCCTTCATTAAGTGCATGTCCTCATGGCTTCTGTATTGGAGCTCGGTGGTTGGGTGTTTTCCCAGTTGTACATGTCTTGCCTCCCCTCATATAGATGTCAAAAACCTAAAGAATAGTCTTAAGTTTCCTGTGCCTTAGTTATTCTCAACTTCCTTAGCTTAGAACAGGATTCCCAGGAGTTTGTGTGCACACATCACCACCATCTCTGCATTACCAAATTTCCATGACACCAGTCTACCTTTATCATGACTTACTGAGATTCCTTAAAGGCTTCATGCAAATATTCTTTATAGTGTCAGGCATTCCTTATCATTTCTGCCTCTTTCTCATTACCACCATAGTTCCATCATCTGGATCCAGCTGCTGGTTGTTCTTCCTTTCTATGAGGACAGTCTTCTCTCTAGCACTGACTTTTATAAAGGTACATAGGTGAGATCTAGACAGTAATTGTGGTTCCCATTCACATATGGCTTTGCACAAACAAGGTATCCCAGAAGACTCTTTGCCAAAGTTCATTTTCATTTTAGTCAACTGATCCACCTAGTTTTCTTCCCCAAATGTGCTTTGAGAATGGAAGCATTTGATGCAAGGAGTAACTTGTCTTTGTGTACACGGGACTAAACATTTCACCCAACTGTTTTTTTTTTTTATTTAGACAAAGATCTAAAGACATCATGAAATAAGCCAGAAACTCATTGAAGCAGAATCATGTCATCTTAACAGAAACACATTTCATATCTGTAACCAGTAGGTGAAACTCCGTAATGCAAGTCTTAAATAAAACAGGAATTGTTCCAGTAGCGTTAAACAGTGCTACTGCTTTAAAAGAGACTTACCCCAGAGGGCTTATTACCACAATTTTCCAAGTCTTTAATTTATTATGTGCTCCATGTTTTACTACCTTTCCCAGATTTTAGTTATCTCAGCCCCACTTTTGAGTGCTGAAAGGTCAAAAGGTGCACAGCAAAGGCTGTGAGCATAAATGTACGTCAAACACTAAAATGTTTAGGCTATTTGAAATCAAGAAGTAAAATATAAAGCTGTTTATTTCTGAAGTGCTTGTGCATATTTTAGAATCCAGCATAAAACCTCTTTAAACATTATAGTGCATAATTAACATTTACCTTTTTATCTATGCATTTTTTCATAAATGTCTAGAACAGGATTTACTGGGAGTTGAATATGGGTGTTATAGCAAAAGGTCTGTCAGGTTTTCAGCCTGAAATCTAAATATGTGGGGTGTGATTTTTTGGTTTTATTTTTGATTTGTTTGGGGTTTTTTTACTAAATTTTTTCTTTTACTATGTCTCCCAGAAGGAGACAAAGTGATAAGGTATTCACAGCAACAAAAATGCAGCTTCTTGTGCAGTCAGCAAACATCTAGATGTAGATGTGTTATAAGGGAGACACAATTTTGTTATTTAAAAATATACATCTTACTTTTATGTAGCACCTTTTATCCCCAAGGATCCCAAAGTACTTTAGAAAACTCTTAACGTATGTTGGATCATCTAGCATACCTCTAGAGTATTGGCACCTGTGATACAGAACACAGTGGCCTTTTAAAGAAGTAAAATTCTTTTTAAAAATATAGATACAGAAGACAGCAAGCATCCAGGTCAACTGCCACTAAAGCCTTTCCATTGATTTTGACAGGAGGTACACAAGAAAAATTCAGGAAATGTCACTGTTTTATTTGGCAGATTAAAAAAGAGCACTTTCCTTTTTTTTTTTTTTTTTTCCCCCACAAAAAATATGTAGTTTTACAGAATCACTTGTATACTGCATGATTTCAGATCCTAAAGAGACTTAAAGCCCTTTCAGTTTGACTTCAGCTGCATGTACCTAAACTCAATAATATTTTCTATTATAAATGGGTAGGACTTTAGTTAGTGAAGAAACTGGAATGTGACTAGGAGTAGAATGGATGCTGTTATTTTAAAGAAAAATATGACTATAATACTAAGAACTAATCTTGCATTGGTAGTGAAGAGAAATTATGATGGTGACTTTGATGGTCTTTGAATAAATTTTTTAAAAAAATAACATATGTTAAAATTTATTATTTGTCTACTTAACTTTCTCTGTATAGATGTAGTTCATGATGATATGTGTAAGAAGTGCTTCCAAGATTTGTAGAGGGAAAGAAAGTGGAAATAGTTTTCTACATTTCACTAGGCAGTTTACTTATTTCATTTCTGTGTGTGAAGGGTCCTGGATGGGTCCTAGTTAGATTTTTTTTTTTTTTTTTTTTTTCCCCCCTCTCTCTTCTGTTGCTATTTTTGGATTGATCTAACTTTCAAAAAGACAGATGTCCAAGGCTATACCCCTGAATGCACATGAAAACTACTGTAGCAAGGTGTATGAATCTAAAATTCACCTGTACGACTTAACAGCTGCTGGTTTTCATCTGAAAGCAGAGATTCCTGGTGTTGTTAGTGCAGCCAGGGAAAACGGACAGTCTCAGTTGCAAGTTGTGCCATTTCAGACGAAAATTGCTCGGAAACCAAAGCTGTGGGCTTTTAAAAAGCTCTGCCCCTAAAAGTTTCTGTTTAGGCTGTCCAGCTCCTGCACCTGGGTGGGCGCCGGGCACCCCAGCAGTTGCATTCGAGGTGCTGTCGGCAGAGAGGTGTCTGGGGGGGCTCCTGCTGCCCCCGCCACAGGGGCTGTAAGGCAGTTGGCAGCCCTGAGCTTGTCCCAGCAGAGAGGCGGTTGGCTATGGCTTAAAGCCACCGGCAGCTATTTCGCCCTGCCAGTACTGGCTGTGCTTCAGTTAGGAGCCTGAGTCAGACCCATGTGGTTTTGTCGTTCCTGCAGGTATTCTCTGCCACCTTAGCAGCTGGTGTAGTCTGAAAGAGCCTGCTAAACTGGGAACGGTACCACCACCAGTGAATGGTTTCAGGTTTTTTGTTTAGTATATGAATATTTGCAGTCATGGTTGCTGTGTATAAAATATTTCATAATTCTGAGTCATAATAAGTACTGGCATGTGTTGTGGTAGATCCAAAAATCATCCTTAGCGTTATCACTCAATGGTAATACAAGAGGTGTTAACTCCTTTCTAGAAAGAATGTGCTTATATCCTCTATCAAGAACATATGATCTCGATGAAGACCTCTGATAATACACAGTACATTATAATTCTAAAAATATATTTCACTTGAGTTATTTGTGATAATAAACATTTGTTGGAAGAGACCTGAAAAATACTCTTCTCAAAGTCCAGTGGATTTATCTTTGCTTTGAGAAACTTGGTATGCACAGCAACAGTAGTCAGCCCATGCACATTTCTAGCTCCTGGGAAACATCTCAGTGAAAGAGCTTTTTAATTTCTTATGTAAAGCTTTTGGTTAAGGAGCATCACTTTTTTTGGCAGTTGCATGGATGAGTTTAATTTTTATAATTAAAATACTTTGATTAATTTGTTTCATTTGACTAAAAGTGTCAACAACTTTGATTACATTTAGACCTTTTTCAGTCTAAAGTAAGCAATAAATGTTTTTGTAAATGGATTCATCTGTTGTTAAGTGCACATGCAAATATAGAAGAAAGCAGAGTTAATTTGTTTCTTTACCCTCCTATCCGGTCACCATCACTTTGTAGTATGTGTCACAAAGTATCTAGGAACTTTACAGCTGGAAAGCAATGTTGGCATTCTGATATGATCTTTTTAAATAGGTGTTTGTCTTGGGAAAGTTTCTTGGTTTCCATGACCAACGTCCCTTCCTCAAAATCCCCCTCCAAAGAGAAATTTTAAA
Source organism: Tyto alba (assembly GCF_018691265.1). Classification (NCBI taxonomy): domain Eukaryota; kingdom Metazoa; phylum Chordata; class Aves; order Strigiformes; family Tytonidae; genus Tyto; species Tyto alba. The sequence continues at coordinate 5,661,728 of NW_024881300.1, read as the reverse complement.
TCGTGATTAATCTTTAAGGTTTAATGTGTTTTAGTTGACTTTGCAGCCCCTGGATGTGTTAGTATGCTGAGGTTGAAGTAGAATAATTACTTCGTATTGTTATTTAGAATTTAAAGAACCAGACTAGGAAAGTTGTGATTCTTTTTTTCTAAATCCTACTCTTACAAAAGCAGAGGAGTTAAAAATAAGGCAGCTATTGCTATGAAAATAATCTGAGAAATATCCATAATTATGCTTTATCCATTTCATTGATTTCATGCAAACTAATGGCTTTTGTGTGTATGTTTTTAGTAAGGCTGGATGGGTCTCATAAGAAATTAATATGCTTTGGAAGATGTCCAAAACTTAAATAATGCATTTTTTTTTTTTTAATACTAGTTAATAAATATTCTGTAGTTAAAATAGGTAGCAGCTGAGTAGGATAAATCAGAGCAAATATTAATAACTTGCCTGTGTTCTGCATGGGCAAAATTTCAAGTCAATAATAAAATATTGTTAATCAGTGGATTGATTTGACCATAAAGCGGTTGTATATTGATGCAACTGAAGCATTTAATTTGAACATTGTCATCTCTGGGTGTGTCAGATCTGAAGGCAACATTGCAAGCTGTGAATTCCCCAGTATTGATAGTAATCAGAGAAGGGGATTTTAAAAGAGATATCCACACTCTACAGAATGGAAAGGGTAAAAATTTCTCTAATGAATATGATGCAAGATGATCAAAGCAGATCATCAAAGTATGCAGTAGCTACTGTACCAGCCTTATCTCTACTAATGGCTCTTGCTGTCTGCCTGTCATGGAACTGTAGAAAGAGGGAGGGGGAAAGTAGTTCAGAGGACATAGTAACATGGTAGGGAGACTATTTTCCCAGACACATTCGTGATATTTGAGCCCCTGGGTCATATCTGAAACCACGGGTTCAAGTATTATGCTGTAATTTTAGATGTATGGCTTTTACTGAGCTAGAAGTTGTAGTTCAGGAGATACACTGAGGTCCAGGTTTAATTCTCCAGGATGTACTACTTGGCATAGTGTTTGGTGCATTGATATTAGCCATACATTCATTCAGAACCAAAAGCTTTGTCAGTTGTCATGAACAGCTGATCTTTCTCTCTTAGCAGTGGGTTTTCTTCAAGTGATCCTTTATGATGAAGAAATTGAACTGAGATTAGAGGACTAATTTTTAATTTCAAACTAAAAGGACATTTGCGTTTGGGCACAAGGGGAGATGTCTTTGCCTCTTTAACACCTCTCAAAATCATTGAAATAAGTTTATTAATTCTCTGAAGACTGAAAAGGCTTTGAATTGTCAGTGGCACATGTACTCACAGACAGAAATCTGAGAGAAGCTGAAACTTTTTTTTGTTTTGACTGGCACTTGCAAGACATCAGCTAAGTAAAATGCAGTATGTAATGCAGCAGGTAGCTGTGAACAATTTCCGCCTCCTTTTTTTGTGTTCATATTTTATTTATTATATCGTGCTCTCAGTGCTCCAAATAATCTTAAAATAAGATCCTATTTGATAAGAAGACCAACAGTTTCTTCCCTTCTCCTCTCTTCCAATCAAATCAAGTACCTTATCAACCTAAAAATAATCAGAGCAAGCCTCTTGAGAGTTCTCCACAGTCATTATGTGCCTTTGCCCAGAGTGCTTCCTCAACTCTTAGGGAGAAGGGAATGCCAGGGAATCAAAAAAATGCCAATAATCTGGCTTCAAAGAAAGATATCTCACTCACTTACCAGTGTTGCTTCTCTTAGACATTTCTGTGTACAGTTGCAGCAGTTGCTACTGTGGGTAGATGAAAAAGAGAGAAAGGGCATTTAGACAGGTAATTTCCTCCAAGTTTTAGACATTTACAGGACAAACTGCATTTTAAAATGTGCTTAGAATACAGCAGTAAATAGAAATTTCCATTGTGAAGCTTTGCAATATTTAGAGAACCATCACTTAGCAAATGAATTGCACACTGGCTACCATTTCCAAATAGACTTATTATAGATATGAAACATTATGGAACTGTCATTGCCATGTTTTCTATGGTAAATGAAGTAATCATTCAGCAGAAAACAAAACCAAACAAAAGCAGGTGGTGTGGTGTCCGTTGCTAGCTAGGAAACAATTATGAAGCATGCCAGAGCAGCTTCAATGGGCAGAAAAGTTCTGTGATATCTTAACGCAGTAATGTTGTATTGCATGGTTACACATCTCAAATGAAGTCAGAACAATTAGAGATAGAAAGACTGGGTTTTAATATATATTTTTTTTATATATCTACGTGCATTATAATAACATAGAGCTCCATTGCTAATTGGGGTAACATTGTGTATGGTGATGAACAGATGCCTAAGTGACTGAAATTAAATGAAATGAATGGCCCCTTCTGTAGTCGCAAACTGTAAAGAAAAGAGACAGAAACTTACTGAAGGCCATATAGTGAGGTCCTGGCAATGCCAAGGTGAAGCGTTACCATCTCAGGAATCTCAACCCAGAGCTCTGCCTGCTAGAGCTCACTGCCTACCTGGTGTGGAGAGCCGCTCGGGCTTCCTGTAGCCCAGCACTTTGATTTATGAACTCTGAGCATATTTGAGTGGTACTGTAGATGTAGGATGTAAATGCTTACATTTTTACTTCTATAAAATACAACTCACTGAAAGACGTGAACTGAATGTGAAAACTAGTCATTTTAGTCATGAGTGCTTATTTCCTGTTTTGGGCTCAGTAAAAACAACACTGAGGGCCAAGTGACTTGATCACCATTAAGTGTAGTAATTTGTCTGAAATTATTTTCTTATTGTGATTCTGAAAACATGACAGACTAGGAAGAGGGGACAATTTACACCTGCTTTTAATAATTCATTTTAGCACTGACACGTGAAAGAAAATCTCCATTTGAGCTCAGAGGTTGAAAGCTATTTGATAGCAAAAGGAAGTGACTTGTTTCTTACTACAGAATGTTTAAAGCAGCAGAAACTAAATGAAAACTGCATTAAATAAATACAAATGTATCAATGTATTTGGGAGATGCAATTTGTGAATGAGTTTTATGTGGACAGAAATGACACCTGTAGTATTTGGGTTGAAATTGTTCCTTAGGCTGAAAGCTCCTTTTAGGTCCATATGCTTCTCTCAGCCACGTGTACAAAGATGTCTGTTCACATGGGAGGAAAGAAATGTGGCCCTTTAGTGAATTGAGAGCTTGAGTATGCATAAACACTGTACTATTAGCACAGCCCAAAACCAAAGGTATTGCTAATTAATTGAGCAAAAAAATTTGTGTACAGTTGGCATGTCTGTTCTTACATGAATCAGAGGAAGAGTTGGGCAGAGATCCTTCTAGGAAGAAAAGAAAAACATATGTTAGTTATTGTATTGAGAGGATGTTTTTATGAGAATGGGGGATGCTGCTTCATTAATAACTCTGACATGTCACACCAATTCTGGTAGGTCTGATAGATTAAACATGAACCTCTCATTATTCAAGCAGCTGAAATGTATTGGCTGTTTTACCCACCTAATATTTATTCCTTGCACAGTATAGCTACAAAAATGACATCTTCTTTTAAAATTGTTTGGCTGTAATAAATGTAAAACTTTCACCACTGATGTAAAGCATTGCTAGCTGGCATCATTTCCTATCCCTTTTTAATTATTCTTGACACTGTGGAGAAACATCTAATATAAATCTGTAATGTGCTCTGATGACAAACTACACGGTTGGAAGACCATGTAATCTCTCCACAATTAATTAAAGTGCAGAGAGCTTTTTCCTTCCCGCTCTTTTTTTTTCCCTCTCTTCCCCCCCCCCCCCCCCCCCCCTTTTTTTTTTGTCTTCTTTTCCACCCCCCCAGCAACCAGATGCCACTGACTGGCTCAAATAACATTGCTGTCAACTGTAAAAAATTAAGATCCAAACCCTAAGAAAGGTACTTAAATAAAGAAACCAGATGCCAGGTTATTTTTTGATATTATGGCATACATCTTGGTGGAAGGCACTATTGTTCAACATCTGTAGCTTTACATACTTAATTACTCACATAACTTAGCAAATCTGTCGGCAGTTTATTTCCACAAGTATCTGTCACTTCAGCAAATCCTTTACTGAAAATAGAATGATGCCAATCAGTGTGAATAGTTCACCAGCACTCCTAGAGCAACTAAATTAAGGAGGATTTGGCTGCTATCTGTTCAATGGGCATATCCTTTTGTTTTTGGATGGGTGTGAATCTGCTTCAGAAGAGCTTCGGGTCCATGCTAGAAACAGTTAACAATGCCGTTAGGCTCACAGGACACATGGAGTCAATCAAATGCAAATTAATAACAATTTTTAGGCAACATAAGAATGTTGTTGTAACATTTACTGACTGTAATAATACTGCGGATTGAAGACAGGTTAATAAAAGGTGTTTATTAAATATTATTGCACCACCATATGACTTTTGGTGGTGAAGTCTATAGCCACAGGAAACTGCAGGTGTGGGTTAATTTGCAAGATAGCAGCAAAAGATCTAATGCTATTAATTAAAGTTAACAAGAAAAAAAATACACAATCACACTCTGATTTTAGATTGACATTACAGTATGAAAAAAATCACCTCAATTTTGCTATTTAACATGGGTATTTTTATAGATATGTTTGAAATCTGTTAATGTATTTTCTGCTATTTGTGTAAAAATAAAATAAAAAGGATGGTATGTTGGTGTCAGTGGTTTTCCTACCCGCCTAGCAAGTGTATTTAGATCAATGAAGTAAAATGTTTCCGGGTTACACTTATTTGGAAAAAAACCCACTATGCTTCATAATTTCTCACTTAGGATTGTTTTATTACTTAAAAAGAATTTTTCAAGCATCATAAAATAAATTATTGTTGTTGTTAGTGGGGCTTTTGCGGGCGGGATGTGCAGCTGTAGTGACAAGCAGAGGGTGAGTTTCCTGCGTGCTGCACATCTGCAGCGTGCCGTGCAGCCCTGCTCTTTGTGCGGCTCTGTGCACAGCACCAACTGCAGGGCAGATGTCGGAACAAGTGATCTCTTCAGGACCGGGAGCACTGTGGAATAAATATTTAGTCATGGAAATAACAATAGAGACATAACTGAACTATCTCGGCTACGTAGCACTGATGGTGCAGGATGCGGTGGAAGGTCTGTGGTTCTGTTGTGTTTTGGAGAGGTTTCTTTTCATGAAATAGCATTAGTGTTTGTAAACTGCTCTCTAACTCACTGACTTTCTGGTTCACATTTTGCTTTATGCAACCATTCACTCAGTCCTCACAAATAATATAAATCAATAGGTTTACAGTACGTTTCCTTGCTTCATGATGTATTTCTTAAAAGAAATTTACTCCTATTGCTAGAGACAGTGGATTTTTTTTCTCCTGCTACTAGACAGTTGGCACAACTAGAACCTAAACTTAGCTATACTTATTAATGCTCTGGGAAAGAAAACTCCTCCTTTTTAGCAAAAAGTACTGACTCATCAGCTTTGTAAGGATTCTCATAGAGCGCACAGTGTTTCCACTGAAACAAGTTTAAAATAGAGCAGTCAAAATTACAGAGCAGTTCATAAATGGGGAATGTGGATGCAATGTGGCAATTTAAATCCATACAAAACTGATACAAACAATATATAAGCTTTTCTGTGCTGATTATTTTTGCAGTGTTTTTTAACATACTTGTGTTCTGTCAAGGGGTTTAGTGTATTCTCAATGATTACATTTTTTGCATCATTTTATTTGGGGTTATATACAACATAATCATGTTATTTATTCTTGCATTATAGTTGAGGGATTTGAAACTGTGTTACAAACTATGGATCAAATTTCACTATCAAGTATCTCCAAGAAATCCCATTAGTTTCACCCATTTTAATGGGCTGTAACTGAGAGAGCATGTAGAGATCCATATGAATGTGTTTACATGCAAGACACTTCTTGAAACCCTTTGCAGGGCAGCCACTCCTACGGCAGAACACTGCAAGGTTGCAGTGGGCTGGCTCAACACTGTACGGCGCAGAGCAAGCGCGGGAGTTCTCTCTAAAGGAATAAGGAATAAAGCTAGGTGGCATAAAACTTGTGTATTAAAAACATTCCAGTTTGGGCAAAATCAACATTCTAAGGGTACAGTAAGTGCCAGGGGATTTTAGTGACCACAAATGGTTAGGAACTTGGTTTTACATCTCATCTGACCAATAGTTTATGACGCGCTGTGGTTTTTGCTTTTCTGTAGCAACATGTTTCTTGGATCGTTTAAAGTATTTGGCTTGCAACACCTCTGAGGCATGGGTTAGCTCGCAGTAATGCATACTTTGATGTGTCTTATTGTTAAATTATATAGTGCATACAATATTTCATTTTATTTAATACAAATCATTTTTATTTACTTAAAAGGAGCAAGCTGTCTTATTATATGTGTTTGGCTTAGAAACAAAGGAATTATATTCTTTTAAGAGGTGTTTTATGTTTTATGGTTACTGAGAGAATAAATGGCCTTTTAATAGGCATTTATATAAGTGGGATCCATGTCTCCACTCTATTATATATTTTCAAATAATTAAAAGTGCTATACAAATGCCATATGATAGTCTTACCAAAAAAATAAGAGGGAAAACCCATGTGGTTTAAGATGTCAGGAAAAAAAAAATCCTGTTTCTTGGGTAGGAGAGGAGGCAGAAAGGTTTATTAGGGTAATTTAATTTCTTCTGATGCTACAAACATGCATGGGATGAGGATGTGGGAGTTCAAATGTAGACGCTGCTTGTACTGTTCCCTATAGTGACCTGTTCTTCATTGAGACAGTCAATTGACACAGACGCCAGTGCATTTATTACTGAGTCTACTGTAAATGAGACTTTCAGTCTTGCCAGGGATAGATATTTTTCCTGTGTTCACCACTATCACACATCACGTTCGAGGGAGGGGGAAAAGGAACTTTTAAAACAATAATATCAAACAACTTGGAAAAAAATGTTAAATATTACCATATGAAGAACTGATTAAATTTGTATGGTTTTCTTTCAGTAAAAATTGATATGTGATGAAACACAGTGCAGCTGGATAACTTGTTTTGGCTAACGTTCCAGTGTTCTCTGATCTCTTTACCCAGCTATATATAAAAAAAGAAACCGTATCAGCGTTCTTGTTCCTATTGTACAAGCTCTGACATAAATGCCCCCTTTTCTTTTACCCCTTACCGTCTGGACTGTAAAAAATGTAACATGAGTTTGCCAGAGAGGTAGTTTATCTTACATATCTTCTTCATATTCAGACCTACTCTCAAATATAATTTTTGTAAGTCTACTCATCGCAGTTTTCATGCATTTAATTTGAAAAACTACTGTACTTGGGTATTTCCAATTCAGCAATGCTAGGAAACCAGTGAGCAGATGCTGCTCATGTTTCCTTTTCAGTGTAGCCCAGAGGCAAGTATGTTCTGATAGCTGGGAACTGAAGACTAGGTCTCATATTTAGAAGTCGTCTTCTTCTGTCCTTCAGACTCTGTGGGGTCTTATACACAGTCATTAATTAGTAAAAATGCCACAATGTTTAGGTGCCTCTTCCTGATTTATTGCAAGACTATATATTTTTTGTTTGTTTGCCTATATACTGAGTTTATGATCATGGTATTTTTAGTGTGTTGAAGAGACTCAGGGGCAGTTCTTTCATGAGGATGTTTTCAAACAAACTACTCATTTTTAAAGATAAGGATAAAATCTCTGTCAAAGTCATAAATTTATGGTTGTCAGTATCAGAGGTGATTTTAAAATTCATATTGCTTAGGACTATTCCTCAGTACCTGAAATGCAGGAGTGTGAATTTAGGCTAGTTTGCTTATTTTAAATTCCCTTCTTCAGCCAAATGTCCTTACTTTGCAGGCTTTTTGGCTGGCACAGGAAGATCAGACTTCCTGCTCATTGATGTAGATAGAATTTTTCTTTTATTTTGGGAGTGGCAGGGGGTTGCTACAAAGTTTAATTTTCCATTTTGTTAACTAAGAACATATGCCAAGGGTCTTGGACTCTCTGAAGTACTGACTGACATAAAATATAATGGCAATCCAGCATGGGCTGGGGCTGGAGGATCTTGGATATTGTCCCACTAGATACAGGAAGACTGCAGATTTTTTTTAACTGGGATAGATAGCATGGGTAATTTGCTCTTCACTTTGGCACACTCGGTTTAATTGCAACTACAGCAGAGCAAAACCATCTGCTAAAGTGATCAAGGTCGGAGTTTTTGAGTTATGAACGTTGCAGAAAGTCATAGATACAGTTCTTCTTGTCATTTCTTGTGGTGGAACCCCACGGAGGTATACCCCATCCTTGGTATATAGTGGTTGTCTCTATTGTTTAATAAGTGCCAACCATGTGTTCCATCCCACTGCCAGTCCTGTCCTACTGCAGCTGCTAGCACACTGTGATGCTTCTGCTTGCTCTGTTTGTCACTGGTGTTGTTAACTCTTCCATATTTTTCAAGGGTGTTTGGCGCAACACTGTGTTGGAAAATAGGAAAAAAACTAAGAAAAGCTTCATAACCATTCTAGGCTTTAGTTAGGGACTGCACAAACTGGAACATCTAGAGCTATGAGGTTTTCCATACTTTGTAATAAAAAACTCTATTTTAGCCATTTTAGTCAGATTTTCTGCTTTTGCTGCTATCAGATTGAATATTTTTTTCTTATGAGAAGTTTGTGCCTGTGGAATCCTTGGTCCACCAGTGAGGACTGCAAAAGGAATGATTTCTCTGTTCCTGTGTTTGCCACTGTGCATCACTCTGTGATGACTTCCAAACTGTTCTTCATCCTCAAACATAAGCTTGCTCTGCAAAAATGTCTACAGATTTTTTTTTTTTTCTATTTAGAATACTACACTTTTATGGAAAAGAATACAACTTCCCTAAAAAAAAGTAGAAATAAAAAAAAAGCCCCCCAAACAGAGCATTAAATAAGAATAGGAATTTATATCCTTACAAGAATTATCAAGATTAAGAAGGAAATATCTGCAGTTAATATACTGTTAATACTCTAATTCTACAGCAGCCTTTAATTTAATTCTCAGTAAATTCTAATGAACTTTTGTATTAAGATGGATAATTTTTCTGCTTTAAGTGAGGAGGGGTTGTTATTGTTTACTGAATGACAGAACAGAAAAGATTGCAATGTACACTTAAATCCAAAACACTAATGGCAGAATTCTGACATTCTGATGATATTCTCATTGTGTTTAGCCTCACTGAGCATGATTGTTATATAAGGATATTATACCTCATTTTATCACTGCTAGCATTGCACAATTATACATGTATGGATTTTTTTATGCTCAGAGTCCATACTGTATAACTCAGAAGTATTACAGAACCTACCTTTCTTCTCCAAATCCTCACCTGTGGAAATGAAGGCTGATATTCTAAAAGGAGAAGTCAGTAATTTCTACTCTTTGAACAAAATTCTGATGCAATTGTGGGCATTTTCTGTATACATAAAGAAAGATCGCGGCCTTTTATGCCCTTTAAAACTTGCTTGTTTCATTTTTCAATCTTATCATTGCTACCGTAGCTCTCTTTCTGTTCATATCCACCTAATTCAGTAATCCAATCTGAACTGTGTCCAGTTTTGAAAGCATAGAGAAAGAGTGAAGAGAGACAATGCTGGAAGACAAAAACTGGTTTTCCACATCTCAACCTTACTGGCCATTTATGTGAAGAAGATCTGGCATAACTAAGTAGGAGTTAAATTTGTTGAAATACAATAGAACATTGTAAAAATAACTTCAAAATTCATGTACAATTCTGTGCCCATAATTTGATTCATGTATGCGTGTATTAACTTTGATTTTAGCATGGCATGATGTATGTGCTAAGTTCTGACTGGCAGCCTAAAATTAGAATTTCAGTTTGTACAAATAAAAACAAATTATTTAATAGATGTACAGAACTGGGTAAGCAATTAGTTATGCTCTGTGATACCTTTGTCCACATAAGAGGAATGCTATCTACTGTTCTCTATAGTAAGGTTCACTCTTTATAGGAAAAATAATGGACTTCATAAAGTCAATAATTTTTGCAAGGCTCAGTAGCTTCTTTCTGCAAGAGCATTGTCTCTTCTGTGAACAGTAGATTGTAAGAGAACAAAAAAATCCTCAGAAATACTGCCACCCTCAAAAATATGCTCTGTTGCCCTAAAACCCAGCCAAACAAAGTACTGTATGCATGTTTGTATGGGATGATGTTTTCATTGGAAGAGAAAAAGCGTTTGATTTTTAGACTATTTTAGAACACCTCTTGCATTTTTTCCTTTAAATAACACCAGTCCATAAGTATAATTCATTGGAAGGAACATATATGAAAATGGTGTATATGTGGTGCTCAACTTCTGAGAAGTGGCTACTGCCTGAGCTTTATGGCTACTACCTTTTTTTTATTCTAAAATACTCATTCTGACATGATGCAGAGACAGCAGAAATGACCTGGAGAAGGTATGAATCAGTTAAAACAAAGGAAAGCAAGTGCAAGGAAACAGTCAAAGAAGTTTTCTTCTATCAGTTCAAAGTCTTGTCCATCTGCTCTTAATTTATCGTCAGGCAGAGGTTGAATCTTTCACTGCTGTTAGGCCACACAATGAATCAAATCCTGTTTCCTAATTTCCACCATTCTAAGTTACGGTCCTAGGAAATGGAGGCCTGCAGTTTCTTGCCTCTCTCCATGACAGCTGGAGGAAAGGAATGAGGTGAAGAGAGGAAGATGGCAGCTCAGACCTCTCACTTGGAACCTACCTCCGTCCCTAACTTTGGCTTGCAAAAGCACTGGGGTTTTGTATGTCTTTCACAGCCTTTAGGTAAGGACTTTCTGTGGCCATTGTGTACTGTCTTTACTTGCACATAACTGTGAAGAGTTTGTCTTATTTTTCCTAGGTGCTATCCAATATTTTAGTGGTATTTCATAGAAATTAAGTTGAAAATGTTCTATGGCTGAATAAAAAGGAAAACCCAGATGCGTTGCTTCATGCATTACTTATCTGCCATCTTCCAACAAAGTCAAAATTATATGACCACCTCAGAGTATTCCTTCTCAGATTTTACTTGATTATTTCAATATGCCTGATTTGTTTATTTAGATGTTGTTAAATTAAAAATATATACAGTTGGGTAGAAATTTAAAACAAAGTTTATCTTCAAAAAGTCTCCAAACCAAGTTCACAGATCTGCTTGAAAATGAACTGCTTCCCATTAGATGTGAGAGGAATTTGGTATGAAGTGACTAAAGTCTGGGTGTTAGGCCAGTTCTAATGCTCCATTGTGTTCTCCAAGTGTCTGTATATCAGGATATCAATTGCTGCAAAATTAGAGTGCTCACACTTCACATGTGCTGACTAGGAAATGTGCAAATAAAAATAATGCAGACTTATGACATTTCTGGGATGGCAGTGCAAGGGAGGTTTTGGCAGATGGTAGTCAGGTCAGGTTGCAGTGCCCGTGTATGGTATGTGATTCCGTGAAGAGTATGTGATGCTTATGTTTAGTTTCAGCCTATAATTACTTGATGAGGTCAATATCTGATATCTTTAATTTCAGCAACTCTTTTTTAAAATATAGATAAATTGATGGGCCAAATTGTGGACCTCATGTCACCCCACAACCCAATCCCATTTGAAGGAAAATAAAGGATGCACAACAAGGAAAGACTTTGACCCTTTGTGTTATGTATTGCAGTAAAGTATCAGCTATTGTGAAATTACCTTTATTTATTGTGTTGAATGTCTGTAGCAGACTTCCTTTCCTAAAAAAACATTTTGAGAAGATACAGTTGTCTCAACTCTCAGAATAGCTTTCCAAAATAATTTTTAAAATGGAAGTAATTCATTTACTTCTTACATTAAATTTATGTAAGTTGTTAAATGTAAATGCTCCGCTTTCAAGGGAAACCTAAATCATTTGTACGTTGTGGTGTAATCCTTTTCTATTAGAATCAGAAGAGTTTACCACGAGGCATGGCTTTCTCCCACACAGAGTCAGTATGCAGCCCCTTTTCTAACACATCCTGGTGTGGGTTTTTCCATGAACACTTTTTGCTCTTTAGTTATTTGTTGTAATTATCAAGTTCATTTTTCTCTAATAGATGTGATTAAGTATATTTAGCACTGTGTAATGAGTTTTCTGCCTGGTTGCATTCTGGCTAATAAGGAATTCCTCAGAGTCTCTTCTGACAGCTGCTGTGGATCCCAGGTTTGTGCTGCCACAAGAGACCTCTTCCATGAATTGCTAACATTAGAGAAATTAACTCGGTTAGACTAACCATAAAATCTGGGCTGAAATTTGATTACTAATAGATCTCATGTTAGCTTTCAGCAGCACAGATATTGTGGTGTTCTCTTGCACAGAAAGACCCACGAAAGATGATCAGAATTCAAAAATACTTTTGTATTCACACGTAGTGAATATGTAAAGTTCTTTGTGGAGGCTGTACTGATAAAAAAAAAAAAGCAAACCCTGATTGAAAATACCACTAGCAATAATTGTTCAGTGTTATTGTTGCAATAGTCTGGTTTTTAGTTCTTATGATCCATCTGCTAACTTACCGGTCTATGGATAATACTTTTGTTACCCATACCACTTCCTATTCTTATACCAGCTCCCAAATTTGTGAGGCTGAAAATGATGGGAAAAATCTGTAATTGGTGATGCAGTGCTGTGGTATAGTTGCTTAGCAACAGTCACTGCAGCCTCTTCGCTGAGTCTCCGGAAGGGGGATACAGAGACAGGAAGATGAAATAAATACAGTTTCAGCGTGGTTGACTTTGTAAGAGAATGATAAAGGTTGTAAGTTCTTTTTCTGCTAAGTGTCAGTGACTGTGGGAAAAGTCTTCTGTAAATAGATCCCGTGAAAAAGGAAAAAAATAGAAACTGGTCGCTTGACTTTCTGAATTCCTAAAACGTAATGAAAATATAGTAGTAAATATGTTTTCTTGCTAACTGTGAGCCTGCGTTATATTATGAGGTATTTTCTGCTGTGGTGCATAATCGTTACAGAAAATGTATAATCATAACCATGTGTGTTCTATTTATCACTACAATTGAGTACCAAATTCATGGAGAATAAGGATTGAAAATTAATGCCAAGTACCTCTTAAATTCCCTGCTGGTATGTTAATTACATAAAGACTGTTCATAATAGGGATAGTGGTAATGTAATAAATATGGATGTGTCTACAATTTTAAATTCTTTTGAGATCTGAACAGCTCTGTGTTTAGGATCACAAAGTATTAATTGCTAGGAACTATATTTCAATCCTGTCCTGTTTTTTCCAGTGAAATATTTTACAAAGACTCATATGATTACTAAAGTATCACAGTGTTATTTTCAGTACCGTATATCCACACCCCAAAGCCTTTGGAAATCTGCTGTGCTTGAATTCTCTCTGTAGCGCGAGGTATCACATTTTGCTACATTATTTAGTACAAATTCTAAACTTTTGAAAAGCATAAAATGTAAAAGGGAGTAGGAAGTAAGTTGATGCAGATATATCCAACTTTGTTAAGGGGCTCTTATCTGCAGTAACCAGTGACACGCTGGGTTTTTCCAAGTGCTAGTTATTACTGCTAGTCAGTGCTGCTTTGCAATTAGTGTTGGGGCACCTAGATAAGGTGGAAATATAGGAACTAAGAAGAGATAACACGAATGCAAACGAAGAAATTTAAACCTTTTGACCTCCTTTGTAGTTGTTTATTTCTGAACTGATTCATAAGCAAAAGAGCAAAAAGAGGTTGCACTTCAGTATGGTTCCTTTGGGGGGAAAATATGTTTCGAAATTTAGAAAGACCTAATTATTTAAGAGTTTGTATTGCTTCACTTTTACATTGATGTATTTGGCAAATGATGCTGCACTCATCAGCAGCCTGGTCCTAAAATTAATCATAAATAAGATACTGCATATCGTAAAAGCAAAGAGGTTTTGATCTAAGTGGGAGTCTACTGGTTCATTTTTGGAAGGTCAGATTGATAGACAATATCTCACAGTCTAGATAGTGACTCTATCAAACTAATTCTTAAACACATAGCAGTACAATGAATTATTCCTGTCTTGGAAGTATGGTTTATGACCTTTCTGCCCCAGGTATTATTGCTGATTATTATCTGAGAATGGGTAGTTGCATGCTTTTTGCTTCATTGTTTTTTGTGGGTTTTGTTTTCTTTTGTTTTTTATTTTATTTTATTTTAACTCAAGCTGGTTTTTAAGCAAATATGTTTTATGAAGCATTTAATACAGCATATTTCTGATAAAATAAATCTCTTTTATAGCAAGGTAATAAAGAACCGCTCTTCACCTTTCGTTTCTCCTAGAGGTTATTGTTTAAACTAATATCTCAGGTTGTGCAGATAAATATTTCTGTGACCTTTTGTTTTCTGTGTTTTTCACACTGACTTGCAGAAAAGTATGAGTATTTTAGAATACTTTATTTTGCAAAATCTGCACTTGCTAATTGCCAGCTTTTCAAAAACAAAATGGTAGGATTCTTCATATGAGGCTGCATAAAAGATGGACCTATTTTGTATATAGAATATTGCCTGTCCTTTAGATCTATGTGTTTTGCTTATGGAATAAACCAAAGTAGGAGAGATAAACTAATATTTTGTATAAGCTCAGCCAGACAATACACATGATAAAGATGTTTCATCTTCTTATGTATGCAGAAAATATGAAAAATTGTAGTTTACACATATTTTCTCAATTCAAGTGTAAAATTGGGCCCCCAGATTGCCCTGGGCCACGGTGGTTGTGTTAAAGAAGCACTATTTACCTAGCAGCTGAGTGAAAAATGATCAGAATATTAGACTCATCTAGGCCACATTAAGGAGCCATTGCATTTCCCGACAATTTTATGCTATCTCAATATGAAAACAGAGCAATTTCAGCTCATATCAGGTTATGATCGGCAATTACAGTTGCATAATTCACCTAGTCGTCTCTTTTCAGGGCCTTTATTTTCCCTCTTGGTGACATTCCTGAGAAAGTGCCTGATAAAAATGTCATATATCATCCTGGCTTTAAAACTCGTAAGGGGGTAATCTGCTATGCCTTGCTGAGCCTATATTCATCACTAGATTTTTGACTTGGAGGGGTCATGACACTCATAATTTCCTTCTTGATATTGTCCTCACTAGATATGACAAGGGGCTGTAAAAGCTCAGTTGTATGCTGTGGTTAAGAGCCATTCCAGTGGGGCTCATCACTAGCAATAACAGTGCATTACTGTGGATTGTGCAGTAGTTGGCTGTTTCGAAGATAATTAGATTTGATGTCAACATTTCTTTATCACCTGCATCCTTTTGTGCATCTGCGTGTCAAGTTGTTATTTCCGGATTTATTAGCACCCTCAGAGCTACTATCTATCTGTCAGCCTGTGTGGTGTTTGTGTTGACAGTTGTAAAGTTAATTACTAGTACTAATGAGCATCGGGCTTTTGGTGGACATGGCATTTTGGGCATTTAAAACTGTAATTAGATTTTGTTTCCTTTGTGTACAGCCACAGGAAAAATACATAAAAAGAAAAAGAAACCCAAACCGAGCACCCTGACCTCAAATCTCTATCTCCAATTCGACATTGTTTACGGTGTCTGCCATTCAAAAAACTCAAAAAGGCAGCTTTGTTTGCTTTTTACTATTTTTTTTTCTTCTCCTCATTAACTCCATGAATATTTGCTTTATCATGTCTTCCAAACTAAGATCTTAAAAAAAAAAAAAAAGTCCTATTTTCAGATGACTTTATAAAAAACACGTCCAGATAGCGTATGTATCAGTTGTTCCCTTTTCTGTGAAAGTATTTGTATTTTAGCACGCAGTCACTGTAAGTATTGTGTTTAAAAATAAATTTGTGAGGACAGCAAAATTAGCCCATCTCCTCATACTTCTCATTTAAATATAATAATATACTAAACCCAGTGAACACCGAGACCCTTACTGTTTATTTATACAACTGTAAATCCAGGGTAATTTCAGTGAAGTGGGATTAACACAGATATAACAGAAAGAAGAATTTTGATACTTATTTGCCTTGCATACATGTTAAATTTCCTATCCTGTAAATCATATTACCAGATATTTTATGTGATGTTCCGAGTAACATATAACTCACAGGATTTAGAATAATGGCACTTACATGTGACATATACTTTATGTAAGTATATTGTTTATTCTACTGCTGCAACTAAGAACCACTCCCTGGCTGCTGTTTCTATTTACTTTCTATTTATCATTATCTGCCATTTTGTTAAACAACTACCCTTCCCAGACATAAATCATCTGTAAAAATACTCTGGCTCAGAGAAAATTTCACCCTGGCACTGAAATGATGAGATAACCATTTTCATCCCTTGTTGAAGCATTGAGATTTATTGGGCTTTGATGGGCTACAGCCCAGACATCATTCTCTGCTAAACAGACTCCCACTTGCATTTATTCTTATTACATTTAGCAATTCAAAATGGAGCTCCCTAAGTCCCTGCAGAGCCCCTTCCCAGCTTAGGTGGGGCACGGCACGTCAGTGTTATTACTTTATATTAGATAAGGAAGGGACACACACTGAAGCATGTGGTGATTCAGATGATTTTTTTATTTCCGTTTAGCAGTGATGACAGAATGTCATAGTGAAATGACTTCAAAAGTCATTTTTCCCTCTGCCCTGGTTCTGCAGCCTTGTCCCTCGAGGGCACTTCCATTGTACAGTTATATTAATTCTGCTAACTTTCAGACTTCATTGCTGACAATAGGCCTTTTGGCTTTCTCAGACTATTACATTAAATTTCCCATCAAACCATGTCAGTCTCTGAGGTCAGAGATTCCAGGAGAAGCTTTAGATATTTTGCCTTTTGACTTCATGGGCAGGTATTTCTAAATTGCTTTTAGGTTTGTTTTTCCAGTGTCAGAAATCGTATTGAACCTACCTGAAAACTCAGACAATGAATGCTCATCAGGTGAAGGACAAATGGTCTGAGGGGTGGGGAGGGTGTGCGCGGACCCCCAAACACATGTTTGCTGGAACACTTCTGTCCTCAGTCGTGCCGGTGTTAACGAGGATCAGCCACCTTTAGTCCAGCTGCATTTCTCAAGGCAGCAGAGTTTGATCATATGTTTCGTACACACATAGCCCAGTCGTTCTTTAAAGGTTCACCTTCCAAACAAAAGGCTTTTATTTTATCTCAAGGTGCATTTAACATTAACTAGTTCTACTACTCTGCAGTTTGTTCAGCATCTTTATAAAAAATAGGTATAACATTCTGCAGCACAGTTAGGGAAACCGAGGCACGGAGAGGTGAGCTGATTTAGCAAGGTGTTGGAAGCACAAGAACACAGGGGACTCTCCTTCATGGAGTCCTGTCAGCTGGCACTGTCTGGAAACCGTTACCTTGAAGGCATTTCAAAGAATTGAAGTACAGTGGACTTAAACAAAGCAAAACTTATTTACATAAAACATGGTTCATGTAAGAATCATCGAAATCCTAGATTGTACTATGTGACCATGAAATAGTTTTTAGATTATTGAGCAAGCTTTGCTGCTGAAGCATTCTTTTTTTATATATTCATCAAGATTCTCAGCCTTCTCCAAATAACATATAAATTGTTTTACCTTGATGGATTTTTTTCTCCTTGGAATGATTTTACATTATAGAGGGGAGTATTTAAACCAGCCCTTGTTGACTATGATATTTAATTTATCATAGATTCACACCCAGTGTTGAACTGGAGAAAATGTTATTTTAAAAAAAGATCTTGCTGTTTGCAGAGGACAATAAAGTAAAAAAAAAAAAATACAATTATAGAAAGAAAAAAAAACAGACTTTGCATAATAGAAACACATCAAGAAACTAAGATCTTGGATGATATATAAATTCAACAAAATTCAGTACAGCTATCTTAGCCACTATTTTGAATTTGTAATCATGTTTTTTGTATTTAGAAAACAGGAATTCTGCAATGTTTTCTTTCCCAAAAACTCTATTATTTAAAAATAAGGCAGAGGAACAGACTTTTCAGAGAAAAATATTTCACCCTGAAAGCAATCTCTCCTGATTTTCTGTGGTAATTTTAAAGACCAAAATTAGAATTGTCTTAATTCTTAAGTGAGAATTACATACATGTAAGGGAATGTGTGCATGTGTGTACAAAATAATGGGCGGGTGGCAGGACTGAAGAAAGATGAGTTTAGAAAGGCAGTGTCGATGTGTTACTACCTGCTTGCAGCCATAAGGCTGGGGAATCATTTGTGACACTCTGGGGACAATTTTGTCACCCTGACAGTAATGCTGTTATGCACCAACTTGACACACAGGAAGAATCCATAAAGACAGATAAGTAACTGTGAAAGTGGCTGGGGATCAGCCTGAGTGCTACCACTCACCTGCAGTGACAAATAGATAGTCATGAAGGATTGAAAATCCTGCCCAACACAGAGATATGTCAGTCCAAAGCTAGAATACTGTGTGGTTACACGGAGCTTGTAGTAAAAGTACACATAAGGCACGTGCACAGAAGAGCCCCCAGGCATAAGTATGAGAAGGTTAACTTCAAAGTGTATTAGTTCTTCTTTGTAGCATTTTTTTTCAGAAGAATACTTGATGTCTTTCACAATTGGGCCAAATTCTTATATTAATTATATTTAATTGGGCCAATTCCTGAGATTTTAATTGAAATCAATATAGGTTAACATTGATGTAATGAAAATAAGAATTTGGCCAATGTGATTTTTGTGGGAGCCAATTGGTCTATTTCTAGGTGTCATTTTTTTAGTAATTATTTTATACCAATAGAGGTCCCCATCTGCAAATCAAATCAAGAAACTTGTGATTTAACAAATACATTCTGCTTTTGAAAATACTGTATTTTAGATGTTGCAGTCAACCATAGATGCCAAAAATCAGTACCAAACCCTTTGCTGTTTATTATGTTCAAGAATGTGTTAATTCCAACTGCAAATGCAATTCTGCTTCTGAAAGAGTAGTGACTTGCAGTTTTTAAAATATTTTTTAGAAACTTAAACAAAAAAAGCACTAAAGATATCATTATTTGTTTGAAACAAAGGGATGTAATCTAACCTTGAAGACCACTTCTGAATTCAGTCACTCCTAGTGACCTTCTTTTCATTGTTCATATTTAATAATTTGAAGTTAATTTCTCAGGAAATAAATGAGTTACAACCAAAGGCAGATGATGTGCTTGGGTTTTTAGTTTGTTTAGTTTATAAACTCTATTTTCCCTCCTTTCTTCTCAGTCTGGCCACTGGCTCTCACTTTTAAGAAACTGTCCTTTGGAGGCAATCTGAAGTCATTTTGATCCCTGGAATAGAGAGCAAAAAGAACTGCCACCCTCACATCCTACATGCTCAGGATTATTTGTCCATGTTTTTTTTCCTTTTTTCTTCCAAACTGGAAGTGCATTTTTGTATCTTCAATTCATTTCCACACCACCAGCCTCTGAATAGCAACTGCAGTGCACTGAAACAGTACCTATTCCTTTCACTCAAATACCTTGACTGAGCTGGAAAGCAGCGGGATGCAACAGGTCTGATGCTCAGCCCCAAGTGCCAATCCCAACTTCCTTGCTGAGCACTCATATAAATCACATACAAACCCTATGTAAGTATTAATTTCATACTCTACTCTACTCTAAAAAGTCTCCTTTTTAATCTTTGTCTCTGGCATAGTGTTGGGCACAGGTTTTCTGGATGATTTGTGCAAGGAGGGACATGGTGGAACATTTGGCATCCACCCACATGATCTGTGCTGACCTTTCTCCAGACACCCTCTTCCTGTGCTGCTGTGGCATGAACATTTTCTTTTTCTGAGGATGTCCTCCTCTGCAGGTCCTGAAGAATATGAGTTTGGGTTACCTCAGGAACCAGTCCCAGTAATGACAAGAAACATAATGACCTTTTGTGCAGTAAGATACACTGGTCATCATTACCAGCACTTTCAAACTATTTAGCAAATGTCTACCTTGCTTTTCCATTGCTGTATCTTACTTGAAGCACAGAGCAAACCTTAATAAAGAGACTTTGAAACTTACTTTCTGCCTTTCCCCCCCCCGTCCAAAGTTCTTCATTTACAGAATGCTTTTCAGGCTTAAGTCAAAATATCTGTAGCCACAAGGATCTTCCCCCTTACATTCCTGCACTACTTTAGCCTTTTCTGTTGGTTTTGTTGTATTTTTTTTTTCCTTTTGCCTAGTAGAGTCCTCATTCAGACAAGCCTTCCATTGCTCACAGGTCTTCTGTTGCTATATACCAGCCTATACAAGTGGGTCCTTTTTCTTGGTCTGCTTGCTTTTCCTTGTCCAAGGCTATAACAAATTTTGCCTTTGTCAGGAATCATTTGTAGCCATTTTAGCTTAGTATAAGGGTTTTCTTCTGATTCTTTCTGATTGTTACAGCACTGTATGGAGTACTTAGAGAACAGTTTTAAAGTTAAAAAAAAAAAAAAAGTCAGGAGAAAAGCGTAGATAGATATTTATAAATTTAGATTAAATATATATTAGTTTATCTCACAAGTGTTAAAGATTATGCTTCCCCCCTTCCCCCCCAATCATTATTAACATACATTTTTAGATTCTAAAAGACCATTTCTAATGTGTTTTCAGCTTCTGTTTTTGATCAGGTAGGGTTTGTATTTCTGTTGCAATCTTGACAGGAGAGCCTTTTTAAAGCAGAGATTAAGATTCATGTGTTATTTAAGTCCAATAATTATTTATTTAATAAAGATGCAGAAAATACTGTGAAATTTTTATAATTGATAAGAAATAGCCTAATTCTTTCCATTTTACCATACTTTTGCTGAGTTACAATTATTTGAGCTGATCAAAATTAAGGTCAAATGCTTTTTCACCAAAAAGTGCAATTTTTACAAAGATAAAGCTTTCCATGGTAAATAATCTCTGTTTTATTAAAACAAAATCTGTTTAATTTTGTATGAGTTTGATCAGAAGTATAATAGTTCAGGTTTCTGATTATTCAAAAACATTTCAGTTTATGTGGTTTGAAACTGTCTTCTAGAAGTGTAGATTAAACTCCCATTTTGTTCTGATTGTTCAGCTTCTTGGCAAAAATAGTATATCTTTGATGTATTTTGAACTTTGCAAGATAAATCCATGTAGTGTGGCCTGTAGGAGTTGAATAACTGCTGAATAAATTATAAGAGATGTAGTCTCCCATAAGGGATGTTGACTATAGTGTGAATGTGAGCATCAGGCTCACCTGATACAACTCCCATCAAGATATATGGTCACCATGAAGAATACAGTTTACTATTTTACTGACTAAAAAACAAATATTTCAGCTCAGTTCTACAAATCAGAGCAAACATTGCAATTTGGAATTATTTGGGCATTATTAGGTAAAAAAAAAAAAATACAATTTATAAAAAAAGCAATGGAAATTTCAAAATTTCCTCTGGCACAGAGATTTACTTTTTCACTCAGTTTATATGCAATATGCCATTGGCAAAGCAATTCTCTTCTATAGTCAATTGCTCATGTTGGTTGAACTGAATGCTAATGGAGGAGCTTTTATGTCATTCAAAACATATTAGTCAGAACCCAGAGAGCAAGAGGATACTGCCAAAAGGTGTCTTGCATTGACAGCAAAACTTCTAGCTCTAGAGCTCATCTCTCCCATTTCCATTCTAATCTTGGCTCTGAGTTGGGGAAGGAAAATACAGTTATTTTCTGTCACCACTTAGAAATATTTTTAAAAAGAAATATTTGTTTCCTATTTTCCTTCTCTTTTTGTAGTGCCTTTACTCAGAACATACATAATGACTGCAATTCTTGTGCTTTGAATGGTGCTAAAGCAGTAGCTGTGCTTTACTGCCTCATTGATTTGCAAAGGGAATTGGAAGACATTTTTTATACTCTCTTCCACACACCCATGAAAAAATTGAATGTAGCGATTCAACATATTATAATATACTTTAGAAAACTGATAATGGGATATCTGTGTTTCTAATGCTCACATTTCTTTAAATAATGTTCGTTTTGCCTAAGTGTTCTGAATTTTTTCCATTTATAAGTCCATACCTTTCCCATGAAAAGAATTTTGAAGCTATGTTGATCAGTCCCTGACTGATGCATAATCTATGCATATATAAAATATGTGCATGATATACAATATAAACACTGCTGTTGTTGAATGACATGTTTTTAAATATATGTCACCTTTGTGCACATTGGTGTAATAGAAACTTTTTAAAGACTTTAGGAATTGTGTTCTTGAATTGATCTTTGTTAACCCTACAGATTTTGCTAGTAAATACATTTTGCATTCAAGACTTACATTTTTAGCCTGAGTGTTTGATGATGCAAAGCTAAAGCCATAGTCTGGTTGAACCTGCTTCTGCAATCTGAGGTCCAGCACTATTTTATAGCCTACAAACTTAATATGTTGTTTAGCCAAGTTCTTTTTATTAACGAAGTATGAATCTCACAATGAATACCTCTTCAGATTGGACTGGAAATAAGTAGAATGATGAGGTAATTTGTCATCAGGATATTGAAAATGATAAATTCAGATAACCTGAAATTGAGCATGTATGATGATTACTACATCTCTCTGTTAATCTCTGTTAACGATTATTATCATTCATTTTCTTGGCGATTGCAAGCAGATTACTTCTAGTTTGTTGTATTTTCTTCTTTTAAAAAAAAGGTGTATCTTCTCCTTTTTAGAGAAGGCCCATGCTAAACTCCTAGATCCAGTGCTTTGTCTGGTACACATTCTTCAGGCAAAGTGTAAGTTGGGCTGATGGGAAAACTGAGTACAGTCCAGGAAAAGAATTTCAACTGACTTGATTCCAGCTAGTGAATATTTACTGTGTTCCACTGACTGCCATGCCACTATGTGAGTTTATGTCACTTTACTGTCACTTTTGCAATTTCTACAAAATCTAAATGGAAAAAAATGTAGATTGCCACACACACACACACCCTGAAAAGGCAGTATATTAGTAATTGTGTGGCAGGAGACCTATAAGGCTAGATAGTTTTCCATAACACTCCAGACTTTTTTCTTTATACATAAGGAAATAATACTTTAAGCAGTTATACTTAGCCATCTGCTGCGAAGCTCAAAATCCAAATTTTTTACTGGGCATTCTGATCTAGGGTTCTCCCAAAGAAAGGGAAGAAGCATAATTTGGAATCAGGAAAATTTGGATTATATTTACTTCTAAACTTGTGATCATTTGATAGTTCAAGCTGCTGAATCAACCATCTTATTAAAAATTTTCTGATAGACACCTCAAATCATTATTTCTTAGTTGGGTAGGCCCGTAGTCATTGTCTACAGAAAGTACTAATGGGGTGACAAGTGGCAAATGTAGCAGATTTTTTTGTAAAAAAAGGTAATTTGATGTGTCAGTTATTGTAGGCCTTTGTGATGATAGTTCATGATTCGTAATCTGTGGAAAGTTTCTACTAAGAATGCCTGTGGAGAGCCAGTACTTGTATTGTATCTGGGTATGACACTTCAATAAGTCAAGCATTTCTGCATCAGAATGATAGCAAGTTACAATATTTTTGCATTGCACAAAAGTACAGATGCATGCAGAGGAAGTATAAGGATCCCTCTGGCTGAGTATGCCTCTCCAGTAGTGACCACAAGCAGATGTGTAGGGGAAAGTAATATAGGACAGTTATTTATGATATTTATTACATTGTTTATGATATTTGTTCCCTCAAATATCCTCCCTAATAATTGTACAGTTACATTCTTCCCTTTCCTACAAACCTTCAGCATGGTACACCATATACTGTACTCTTTACCAGACTGTTACTCCAACTGAGGCCTCTGCTCTGTTAGAATCATATAGGTGTACATCTGGGGTAGGTGTGTGTGTGCGCAAAGATGGCCCTTATCATGAGGCGGTGAAGTGGAAACTCACTGCGAAGCATTGGACAACAATTCGTAACTTAGATAAGGAGGAGAATGGGGAATTCTGGAATAGGGCCACCTAGCTGAAAACCCTGGTTAAATATACCACAGAGCGATCTTTTAGTAAATTAATTGCTGGAAAGAAATGGGCTCTTCCTACTGCTACTCACAAGAGTGTTCACTTTAAAAACCTGTGACAAGTCCCGCCGTTTATGGTGCTGAGGAAGACCCCAGGAACGGTGGCTGGGGCTCACCAGTGAGCCCCTCGGCCGAGCCCCAGCAAGGCGTGCTTCAGCCTGCTGACCCACTTAGGCCCGTGGTATTCGCTCTGTGTGCCTCATGTAGGTCCTAGAAAGGGCAAAATCCCTCTCTGTTCCTCAGGAGTGATGATATTGAGTGACTGTGTAGCAGCGAAGCTGAGACTATATAATTTGGTCCAAGGGGAGGGAATGGAAAGAAAACCAGCTTTGTGGGTGTTTGGTTAGAGAGATCCAGAGTGTTTCCAACCAGTTAGAACATGAGGTGGCTGAAAAATCAGGAAAAGTTCTTTCCACTGAGTAAGCAGTGTGGACACAAGGAATTGTTTCACAGGAATTATTAATAGGAATTGAAGTAAAGAGATACCATAGGTATGCTTCTGCAGAGAAGCCTTGGGTGGTGCACAAAAGGAGGAAAGTCACAGTGTTACTAGAAGGGCTCACAAAGGTCAAACCCTCAATTACAAACTGAATAGATTGTAAAGAATACACATAGGTCACAGACATATCTCTTTTTCCTATGATTAATTATGCAAATCTGGTATTCTATCTCAGGTCAGATCTATGACCATATAGTGTATGACTTTTTTGTGGAAAATTTCTGTGTTCTACTCCCTCCTCCCAAAAAGGAGCTACTAGTAGAGTTTCAGAACTTCCAAACTGCATTTCTTGCTAATTTATTTCAAGCAAAGTGCATTTTATGGACTTATCTACTAATTCTTTTGATTAAAGCACAAGCAAAACTCAACCAACTTGAACAGGTTGAATGCCACATCTGTGCAGAAGATATCAGCACACTTATTTATGGCTCAAAGAAACAGAGTCTAAATTAAAGCAGCTATTGCTATAGAGTGGATAAGCGGCCATTATGAATTATCCTTAATTATAGCGATTTCCTAAACTAATAAACCTGCTAAATCTTTATTGCAAAGGTTAGTTTACACAGTGCATATAAAATCCGCATGTGCTACGCATCAACCACCAGCTGTCTGACAGTGTGTTGCTATTGCAGTGAGTGTTCACATAAATTTTATGTTGGTTATATTAACAGTCAGTCCATATCACTACCCACAGATGCCAGTAGACATAAAAATTGCTCTCCAGTGAGCCTAAATATCCCTAGAAGCTAGTTGTGTCTAATGTTCCATGTAGTATTTGTACGAGAAAGCAGCAGATTGAAAAGTTATTTACAGATGAATATTTCAATCCAGTTAGTTCATATTGGCCTACTTAGGCTTCTTTGCTGGTTTATTTGTATGCTAAATAATTCACTAAAGGTTCTTGTTTACTTTCAAAAGTAGTTTCTATGAAATGCAAACAACAGAACCAACTTTAGGTGCTCAAAAGGCTAAACAGCCCTGTTTTAAATGCAGGTCAGAGCTACAGACAGCATCTTGCAGATGGGCTGTCACTCACAGTTTTACCCTTTTAGTTGTTGGGTTTTTAAAGAATTTACTGAGATTTGATGTTTTCATATAAATTTTTGGCAAGAATGGGTAATTTTTTCTTAATCTATCCTTTTTCATGGTCAAATGTGAAGTCCTTCAGGGTCTCCCCATTAAGCAGACAGTGCTGGCAGCATGCAGCATGTTGTGGGCTATTAGATGGATTCTTGACAGTGCACAGGACTTGCAGGTGCTGTAGATATGTGATTCCTCCTGCTGTAGGACAGAAATACATTTTTGTATGAATTTCTGTGGTACAGCGTTTGCATACCATTTGTTGTATGCTTTGGTTTCTTGATTAATCAGAGCACTGGACAAATTCAGCCACTGTCTGTTCCTTTACTGTGATCCCAGAACTTAGAAGCACTCCTAACACAGCACTGCCTAGATCACAGAGTTCATCTATGTGCTAACTTTTTATTTTATAATATTGATTTTATCATTTTTACTGTTTGTAGTAGGAGTTGCTTTATTGATATTTACTCAACCCTTCTTTGTGCAAACGCTGTAGAATGCTTTGTTGCAAGTATTGACATACATCTGCTGGTTGCTTCACCACCATCAGCTTATTTCACCCAAATGGTATTCAGATGCTGTAATTGTTTCTTGCTATTGATTTTAGATTGTGTTTATAACATGCTTCCGAAGACCATAGCACACACGCTGTGTCTGGCTAGAGTTTCAGTTCAACCTTTTCAACAAGAATATGAATCACACATATTAAAATGGCAACAGTGTAATAATTTAAGTCTAGATTTGCTTTGCAAAGATCTCTCAAGAAAAACTGAGACCACTCAGTTCACGGGTTATCGTGAAGGAGGATCTTAACACTTCCTAAAGAATAGTTGGTCATTTTTGCAGGCATTCTGAGCTATTAGCGAATATTCTAGCATAATATTTGGGGCGCTATACTGTCAATGGTGACCTATTTTTGTGCAAATATGTAGTTGCTCAGGCTTAGGTTCACAAAGACATGTGCCTGCATGTCCTACCATTTGTAAAATGAGGACTTCGGGACAAATTTAATCTTCAACAATTGCTAGATATGGATGTATAATGCAAAATATACCTTCTGCAAGTGTTTCTTTATAAAATGAATTTTTTCACTTGGTTAATGCTTAAGTCCCATTCAGTCTTTCCACTGAAGTTTTTATTAATAAGTTAACCTGACAAAGTGCCATGGAGGCACATGACTTTAGTGGCATCCCCCAGAGAATGAAAACTCTGAATGTAAAATTAAAATACTTGCACTAGGAAATACTCAAGTATGAAGTAGAAGACAATAATATTACCTAGTAAAATTAACTGGTAGAATATGTATAAGATATCTATTGACTTTTATGAATTTGATTTTTATTTATTTTTTTTAGCCAACAGCAGTAGACCATAATCTTTATCCTCATTTACATAACATTAGGAAACCTGTCATAACATTCTGAAAAATCAGAGTAAAGTAGGTGCTATAAAGTATAGGAAAATTTCTTCTCTTGTGCCACTAAAAATGTGAGCTAACTGCTGCATTATTACTTATTTGGCTGGTGGTGCATTTTGCACAGCAAATGCTGTGTTGCCATGCTGGTTATAGAATTAGATATCTATAAAAGACAACTCTCTGAAGAACTGAATAATAATTTTTAAAATTAATTTGCATGCTTATTTTTGAAAACTGAATTGCATTCAGTTTAATAAAAGAAGGGTGGTAAAATAAATACAATTAAATACAGAATCCCTAGGAAGGTTAATGAGGGGTTGCACCAAAAGTGTTTGGGCAGTTTTGAAAATTGCACTTGCATGAAGAAAAATAAAAGAATATTTCATAAACATTCAGGAGTGTATGTTTATGTGGAGGGCAACTTCATTCTACAGGGAACTAGTTTTCCCAAGAGGAGCCAAGTTGAACATTGTTAGTATTAAAATACAAAACCCAGCTACATTTGCCAAAGTGTCAGCAATCAAATTCAGTCCTCATGTGATTGCATCAAACAGAAAACTTGGCTCCACAGTATTAGCTGTGAGTAAAGACAAATCAGCAGTGCTTCTACAACAGACGGGTAAAGAAAAAAAAGCCATTATGAAATATTAGTGTACATGTTGTGAGATGACAGTATTTTGTAGAAGCTGTCCTGTTTATCAGTGATGCTCTAGTTTTCATAGAATACACATATTTAAGGAAATTTTTCTGTGTAATTTTTATATGTGAAGAAAATCTGAATTAATTTGAACTCACGGGTAGCACTGAGAAACACAAAGTTTATGAAAGGAGTTAAATTACATGCTTTGTATTTTGATAAGAGAGTGTAAGCATTTTGCAAGTCTACTAAGTATTTAGAATGCAGCATTTTTACAATGGAGAAGTTGTGGCATTTTCAGACTGATTCTCAGCTTCCTGCTTCTTGAGGACTTTTCCTGAATTCAGGGGAGGTTTCCTCTATGCGAAAAGCTCAGGACTGGGCTCTGTCATTGTCAGTTAATTGGGCAGAAACCTGGCAATGGGAACGTTTGAAAGAAGCATATGAATGAAGGCAGACAGGCATCCTGCAACAACTAATTCACCCACATAACACATCTTTGAACTGTCTAAGGCATACCTAACTGTTTACATGCTACCAACAAGAGTAAATACTCTGAACAGAAGGAAGAGACAGAGTTGCTGTGAATAAAGAAAAAGATTACAAGACAGCCCATCTGCTAGAGAGTACCTGTCACCTCTAGTTACAAGCCGGAGGCAGCCCTACCTCATAGCAACTAGAAACCAGTTTATTATTCAAACAAGAGAGAGGAAGAAGCTAACTTAGACCTCTACTTTCTGTCTGATATGGTGTCAAAACATCAGTTTCAGGGAATCTTGTGGATAGAATAGTGAGGATAAGTTGAGTCTAAACATGTACAACAAAATAGCTAAAAGAATCTACAGCTTGAGTGAAGCTAAATGGCTCTCCTTGCTACTAGCTGTGAAAGGGTTTGAGCACACTGGCTGTTGGATGTAGACAAGAATTCTGCCAAGAAAAGTACTACAGGCAATGGGGACGAGAATATTAATAGCTAAGGTAATCTTGTTATTCTTAAAAATCCTGATTATAGTAATTTAAAAAACAACCACCTGTTTGTCATTGTACTGTAAGGCTGACAAAGGCACTTTCAGAGGCACTTGAATTAAGCAACCTGATGTTCTTTTCTTTGGAATACCTATGTTTTATACATACATATTATATAGTAGGTTTTGGAATGCCTATTGTCTTTGGAAACCTATTGTTTGTGCCTACAGCCAGGTCAAGTTTCACTCCTTCCATTAACATCTTCAGGGTCAGGTAGAGTGGTCACAGTCAGTCTTCACTCCTCTTATAATGTTTTTGTTTTATCTAGTATCCCTTGGAGAACAGACAAATTGGGTGCATACATGTAGCCCGCCATCTTGACATTGATTTTTGAAGGTTCATTAGATAAATGCTGACATCATAGATTGATGTCTCTTTAAAACAGTGCCTAGCACAGTACCACTGGGGGAATCAAAAATATCGACTTACCATGTTTGTGTAGAAGGCCCACTGGAGATCTTCTGCATTAATGGGTCCATCAATTTAGGTGTTCTTTAATTATTCTAACTGTACACCTTGCAGCTGGAAACTGACTTTATTAAGACTTCTGGCTAGGTAGTCGCACCTTTTGCAGAGAAGAAATAGCAGTGGATAATAGTGACTTTTATCTACTTTGTCGTCACATCTTGAATTGTTCAGTAATTTTTTTTTTTTTTTTTTGCTTTATTATATAATTTGCCTGTGTAACAAAGTGGTAAAAATGAATAGGGATGCAGTGATGGGCCAGTGCAGAGGCCGAGAAGCTATATGGTACTTTAGAGGGATACATGCTGGTAAAATAAAGTTGATGATTTTGTTCGTGTTTAACCCCTCACCCTGGTACCATCAATAGATTGAAGACATCATTTGTATCTGCAAGTGTTTGTTTAATTAAGACCTCCTAAAAATCTTTGCTATTGATTCATTCCATTATCTTATTGATTAACTGCACTGGATCATGTACTTGCTCTTTAGTGGAAGGCAACAGTTTCAGCCTGCTGTCATTTACCCACAGATGTGAACAGTAAGCAATGTTCAGCAGCCATGTCTGCCAAAGTATCTTGTGTTTTAATGAAGTACTGGCTGCAATTCCCTGTATTACATGAGAAAAGCCAGTTGTCTCCTGCTGGTGATGTGACCAAGCATAAAGGGTTTCTTCCAGTTATTCATAAAGCAGCTGCTTACCAGGGAATGTTATAAAGCTGTGCTTTGCATTTCTGTGTTAAAATCCAGAGGTTTGAGTCAGAGCAACAAATTAACACAGATGACCTGCATATTTAATTTCTGTGCTTTTGCATTTTGGTTTTTTCCATACTGGAAAATAACGTAAACCAGGATTTTTTTTATAGTATGATGTCGTATTTGTGCCTTGCAGCTTCACCCTATGGAGTTTGCTGCGTGGCCTAGTATTAATATATGTGTATATCTGATAAAAGCATCCCACCACTGCCCCTCTGAAGATTTTTCTCAGGAAAATAATTCAGTAACAACATTCTGACTGCTCAAGAATTGGACTGTCTGGCTACATTTGTGCAGCCACATGTGCCCTTGCTTATCAGCTCTTTGTCATCTTTTTTGTAGAGAAAAGTCTCTTCCTTATACCAGTGTGATAGCAATGTGGCATGTAGTACCTTATTTTACAATTCCAAAAATGAGTTTCTGTGTTGGAAGTGGGAATTTGACAACTCAGACCTGTGAGGACCAGCTGCCAGAAGGTCACACAAGTGTAATGTACCCAGCTGCTTGCCTACCCCTAGGTAGGCTGGGTGCTGGTTTTAGAAATGCTCATGCTGCCTCTCAGATTTTTAGGGGCTACTATTAGTAGCTAGAAGGAGGTGGTGACTGACAGTAAAATTATGGGAAAGTTTAAAGCAAAGGAAAAAACCTAGCCCGGTGTTTTCTCCTTCTGTCCTGACATTTGAGTGACAATCCAGATTGGTCCAGAGTAACTGCCAATATTTCAGTGGAAAATTTTAAAACATTATGCATGCCATATTGAAGTGTTTCACAGGAAATAGGGAATATATATTCTTTATTTTCACATGCAGCTTGCTCTTGACATTTCCAATATACTGTATGTACTGTGGGTGGTCTCCTGGTGAATGCCAGTGGGTTCTTTGTTGGCAATGTGAAGGGAGGGCTCAGAAACTCCCCCCATGACAAAATTACTACTTTTTTCTTCCCTTTTTTTATATAAAATGAAAACTTCTCCACTTGGGCTGTTTTAAAATTCTAGCTCAATTGAGACTTTTGTGTTTAGTTAAGTTTATGTATCTGTTGGCATGCTTTGTTAATTTAAGCCAAACCCTCAACTTTACCTTGGCAGAGACACTGATTTTGTTGGGTTCCCTGCACCCTGTTAAGTGAGCTAGTACCAAAGCAACATCCAAAGGACAAATGACTGTGTTCTGATTACTTTTCAGGGTCTTTGATGGCAGCAGTAAGTCCTGACTCAGCCTTTATGATACCTTAGCATGGCAATTTTGAATGTCTCAGCTTATTTGTAACTGCATAAATGCTAAAATTAAATCATAAAGACAACGTTCTTTAAGTTTTTGTTCTTTAAGCTATCTCTGAGAACATATCATAGAACTTTTTATTTTTCGAATCCATTCATGTGCAGACAGTAGTTTCTCCTATTTGCTGTCCTAAGTAATTGTAATATTTATGATATAGATGTGTAATATGTATCATGTATGAGAAGTTGCTAGCCAAATTCTGGAATTGTACAAGACAAGGTAGAAAGGATGACCTTGTTACAGTAATCGCCTTTGCTTCCCTTCTGGTCCAAAATCATTAATTTCTTCTGTTTATTTAATCCAAATGACTGGATCACTTTGGGGTTGCTGTTGTTGGAGATCCTGGGAATCTCTCAGGTGGCTGGTAATATGCTAGAAGGGTTTGTCTCAGAACAGACCAGGAACTGAATTTTGTATTTGGTGGGGAATCAGAGTAGGAACAGAAATATTTGCCTGAAAGGTCCGTAGAATACTGACTGACTAAGGTGGCAGGCTGCGATAGGTTTTAGCAGCAGCTGGAGGATTGGGACGGGACAGGACTTGTTCCTTAGTTTCATAGGGCTTTCTCAATTGCACAGTCTTGGCAATTATGTGATACTCTTTCTGTTCCATGTCTGGCTTGGATTTTTTGCTTAGCTTCAGTCTGCTCCTTTTCTTAGATTCTGAGCACTTACTGTGATTAGAGGACAGAGCAAATACTGCGCCAGAATGGGTTTTGTCCAGTTCTTTACCAGTAATTGAAATGATGGGAGAAAAGTTCCATGTGTCCCTTCTTATTTCATCTACAGATGGACTGATTGGACCCGCTGTTTCTAAATTACAATGCAGGGTGGTACATTCACTTCAGATAGTCTTATGCTAGATGGCTTTACATTAACTGCAGTTGGGTGCTGGTGGAGCATAGCTATGTAGTTTGGTCACCTTGCTGAGGTGCCAGTTTACTTTGCAAGATCAAAGACATATACTATATACTGCTCACTGTTAGCTAAACTGTTTAGAGTATCCTGGCTAGCTCAGGGATGCTTAGAGGAATGGGATCACACCTTTGGATCGTGATTCAGGCTTTATTAGTTTATAGTCACAGTAGTAAAGACCAATAGAGTTTCAGCATGTTTCTGGAAGACAGACTGGTTTTGTTTCTCACTGTTCTAAGATTCAATTACTTTGTAATCTTAAGTAGTTCACCTATGTTTCTACAGGAAAATGTAGATAGTAGTGATCAATGTTCATATAAAGAGCAGATATGAGTCTCAGGAAAATATCAACATTTGGGATATTTTCTATAAGGACAGAAGGTCAAATTCTTAAAGATTTATTGTAACCTTCAGTGCAAAAGACACTTTAGCACAGGCTAGTGAAAGTATTTTGTGTTCACAAAACATACATGAGTTTTGAGATGTCTTTTGGATATATTTAGCTGAAATTTCCAACTGGATCTTACTTGGTTTTAATATGTTAAAATGAGATTTTTTTACAATTTGGAAATGTCTTTCCAAAGTACCTTTGAAATGTTTAATAAATTGAAACTGACCTTTTCCACCAACTTTTATGGTTTCAAGAAATTAGAGTTTTCTGGGGAAAACATGTTTCATTGAAAAGATCCCAGCTAAATCTATTGAAGATTTATTATTTATCATGGACCAAATCTTGCTTTCTGTACCTACATAAATAGTTAATGAAAGTGCTCCCAAGCATAAAGCATGAACCATTTGGACCAATGTTATAAAGTGCTTTGAGCTGGGAGAAACAGAATCTGGAACATGGAAGTTACATTATAAGCAGAGTTATTTTTGTTCTGTAGAAAAACTTTTAATTGTCAAAGACTTTAAAAAGAAAGTATTTTTCTTTCCCTTTTGAATCCTAGAAGAGTTAAATTCAACACACATTACTAATATTTTATTGCAGTTGTCAAAAACTCAATGCTACTATTTTGATTACTGAGATATTGGCGCAGATCATTTGAACAATTAAAGCCTCCAAATAGAATTTCATGAATTGTCAAACTGAGCATGAGCTCCCAGTGGAAATGACATATTTTTAAATTTGAAATTTTAGTGCATAATGTCATTACCAGTTTACAGCTTTTCTGGCTTGAGTATACAAAAGTATTTCACAGAGCATAACATCCTGTTTTTTTATGGATGGTGAATTTACTATATTCATATAGTAGATATCTGAACTTATGTATCATTATGTAACATCAATTAAAATAGGTTATTTTACTGGTCTACATTAAAAAACAATAGTAATCCAGTATTTTGTGGGGAAAAAAAAATGTATGCAGTTAATCTTGTTGGTTTATTAATATAATTTCTCCAAAGATTTGCCTTTTGCCTTTTGAGAGAGATTAATTCTGAACATGCTTCCTATATAATACTGAACAACTGTATCAAAGTGAATGGGAGTCTTGTCTGAATAAAAATGGTGGGATAAAACTGTACATGTGAATATGAGGCATTGCAAACTAAACCAGGTATAGAATCATAGAATGGTTTGCGTTGGAAGGGACATTACAGAACGTCTAGTCCCAACCTCTCTGCCCCGGGCAGGGCCCCCTTCCCCCAGCCCAGGGTGCTCCCAGCCCCGTCCAACCTGGCCTTGAGCCCTTCCAGGGAGGGGGCAGCCACAGCTGCTCTGGGCACCCTGGGCCAGCGCCTCACCACCCTCACAGAGAAGAATTTCTTCCTTACATCTTATCTAAATCTACCCTCTTTCAGTTTAAGACCATTACCCCTTGTCTTTTCACTGCACCCCCTGATAAAGAGTCCCTCCCCACCTTTCCTATAGCTTCCCCCAATCATCTTTGTGGTCTCCTCTGGACCCACTCCAACAGATCCATGTCCTCCTTATGTTGGGGGCCCCAGAGCTGGACCCAGCACTGTGGGGGGGGTCTCCCAGAGCAGAGCAGAGGAGGAGGATCCCCTCCCTCGACCTGCTGGCCACACTTCTCTTGATGCAGCCTAGGACAAAGTTGGCTTTCTGGGCTGCAAGCGCACATTGCTGGCTCATAGTCAGTTTTCCATTCACTAATACCCCCCAAGTCCTTCACCGCAGGGCTACTCTCAATCCACTCCTCACCCAGCCTGTATCTGTGCTTGAGATTGCCTCGACTGATGTGCAAGACCTTGTAGCTGACCTTGTTGAACTTCATGATGTTCGCACAGGCCCTCTTCTCAAGCCCATCCTGGTCCCTCTGGATGGCATCCCTTCCTTCCAGCATGTCACCACACTGCACAGCTTGGTGGTGTCAGCAAACTTGCTGAGGGTTCATGTCACCAACTGGCCATGTCCACTATCTGTGTCACCAACACAGATGTTAAACAGCACTGGTCCCAACACCAACCCCTGAGGAATGCGACTCATCACTGATCTCCACTTGGACATCGAGCTGTTCACTGCAACTTTTTGAGTGCAACTATCCAGCCAATTCCTTATCCACCCAGTGGTCCAGCTATCAAATCCATGTCTCTCCAATTTAGAGACAAGGATGGTGTGTGGGACAGTGTCAGATGCTTGGCACAAGTCCAGGTAGATGACGTCAGTAATGTTTGGAAAAAGTAAACTAAAGCTTCATTAAACTTTCTTGTTAATTATACCTAGTGGAAGCATATACAAGAAAGCTTTCTCAATAGATGGGGACCACAGGTAATAAATGTAATTAGGCAAAATGTGTTGAAGAACCTCTGTACTTGGGAAGTAATCCTATGCTGAGCCCTTGGTTTCTCAGTATATTAGCAATTTCCAGGTTAATTTTCATGTGGAATACTGCAGAATAAAACTATCATAAAATAAATACTTCATATCCACCCATTCCTTGACTTCCTGTATAACCTGTACAGTTCAAATGCAAACTGTGACTATCCTTGTATCTAGCAAAACTTTTCTGCAAATAAGATAGTCATAATTTTCACCGATATGAATAGATTTTTGTTATTTGCTTATAGTATTTGTGAACTCAGTCTTCCAGCAGAGTTTGCTTGGTTATTCCACTCCATTGAGGAAAAAGAGCACAATAGCGCAATCTAAAAGTAAGTAAACGAAAACGTCTCTGGAATTTCTGTTCCATAAAATAGTGTCTTCTGAAGATTTCTTTTTAACTTCTTTTTTTTTTTTGCCCTCCATGTAAGCCCAGATATACGCCTGTTAGGATTTCTTGGAGGCTGTAGCAGGCTAAAACAATCCCTGCTGTGATTGCTGGTACGCACATATTGATTCTGTCCCATTTGTCCTACAGACCGTAGTGTAGATTTTTCTGAGTCTTTGGCCAGGGCTACCCCAGCAGCCTTCTGTAAATGGGAGATATTACTCTGAAAGAAAGATCCAAAGGTGTAGAAATGCATGTTGATTTTCACTCGCCCCAAAAGACTGGACTATCTGTATTGCAATTACTCTGTCTCTCTGTAGGTAAGCAGATACCTTTTCACCTGGAAATGAAGCGATGAGCAAACTTATATGAATTGCTTTTGTTTCATGGCCACTTATTGCTAAAACACTGAAGTTTACTTTTAATCTTGTCTATACTTCTACAAAATCCCTAGGGAAAAGGAGCTGATTTATGTACAGCTTAGCCTGAAGCACTTGCGTCACTGTACAATTTTGTATTTCTTGCTTAATAGACCACAAAAGTCAACATCTCTTTGGAAGAACAATTTGTGCTTAAAGTAGTCACAAATTCCAAGAGATCCTGTTAAGGCAGGATGCTGTGAGAAACCCAGAGTTGGAACAAAAACTCTTGTTTCCTAATTATAATGTTAATACTTGGGAAACCTTAAGCCACTCTTTCTTGGTTTATGTCAATAAAGGTTTGGTTTTTCGTCTTTCTTTCTTGCCCATCCTGCTTTGGGAGGTTGGAAGTAAGTCAACATTTTCAGCTGCAACATAAGGAGGTTTCAGTTGTCTATTATTATGGAAGCAGATGGAAGATTACATCTCTGAAAAGAGACAGGCAATCTGCATTTAAAATATCTTTAATGAAACTTTAGTTCACAGGTTTATAGAATAAGTGGAGTTGGAAGGGACTTCAGGAGTTCTCTAGGCCAACCTCCTGCATTATAATCGGTGAGGTCAGATCAGGTTGCTCATGGCTTTAACCAGTTGGAGCTTGAAAACCAAGGATGGAAAGTACGCAACTTCTTTGGGCAACCTGTTCCACTACTTGGCTGTCCTTGTGGGAAGAAAGTTTTTTCTTATATCTGGTTAGAATCTCTCATTTCAGTTTATATCTGTTCTCTCTTGTCCTCCTCCTCCAGCACTCTGAAGAGCCTGGGTCCAATGTCTTCTTGCCAACTTCCTCATAGATACTATGAAGTTGCTGTCAAGTCCCCTTAAATCTGCTACTTCTTCAGACTGAACAAGCCCCATGCCCTCAGCCTCTTCTTGCAGAGCAAGTGCTCCAGCCTCCAACCACCTTAGCAGCCCTCTGCTAAACTTGCTTCAGTTGATCAACATCTGTCTTGTATTGGAAGATCTCAAACTGGACACAGTATCTAGATGTGATATAGTAGCTAGATGACATAGATATGTGTTGAGTAGAGAGGGAAGATTACTTCCCTTGATCTGTTGGCCGTACTTCCTTTAATACTGTATGTCGTCCTTGCTGCCGTGAGAGACTACTGGCTTATGTGCAGCTTGCTGTCTACCAAGACCTTCAGGTCTTTTTCAGCAGAGCTATGCCCCAGCCAGTACTATATCATTATTCCTTCCCATGTGCAGGATTTTGCATTTTTCTGCGTTGGATTTTATAAGGTTCCTGTTGACCTGTTCATCCAATCTGTATGGGAGCCCTGCCCTTGAGTGTACTGACTAGCAGTCATGTCCCCCCACAGTTTGATGTCATCTACTGACTCGATGAACATGCAGTCCTTTACCTGCTGCAGACCATTGATGAAGCCATTAAACAAGAGGTCTTAATATAAACCTCTATTGTACTTCACTTGCTTACTGACATCCAGATGGAGTGCAAACCATTAGCCACTATTCTCTGAGCCCCCAGTCATCAAAGCTAATTTTTCTTTACCTTTCTAGGTGCCCATTCAACCTGAGATGATCTTTTTTTCCTGCAGTGGTTGTTTGTAGGTGCTTATACCAGACAATCCTGCATTTGGTCACACACACAAAGCATTTAGTTGTTCAATGTCTTAATTAGGTTCTATGTAGGCGAAATGCAATTAAATCATTAGTATTACAGGAGCATAAAAGTGATAGCTTGGTGTGAATATGGCTGTATAGCCATATTCACACCAAGTTTTAATTAGCACTTTAAAGTTTTCATATTTGAAAGATTAATATGATAGCAATTTTACATTGTATCTGTGTAGTTTGCAGCATGAGCTTATTTACAATAATCCCTATTAAGAGCCTGCCAGTCTACATTTTACATCAGTCTAAATCCAGTGTTTCACAGATCTGGAGTAGGAGCTTTGTTAGGTTCAATTCTGAATGGGTTTATTTAATATGAGAGATGAAACTTTTTTTTTGTCTTAAAATAGACATTAGTTACACAAACGAGGTGTGATATAACATTGTTCATCTTGATCGCTTTATTCATGTTAACTTCAGTAATTTTCATAGGATGTGGCAAGTAGTATACATTTACACAGGAAATTAAGCACCGAAACTAATATAAGATTGATGAGAAAAAGCTCATTGTCAGCATGTCATAGTATTACAAGCTGTATCAGATTCATGTGTGCGGCATTAGGTTCAGAGGAAGTGTGTGAAAACCAATGTATGGTTGCCTGGTTTCTTCTTGAACTATCAAGTACAAAGCCACACATGAGCAATTCTGAGACATGAATATAACCCCCCCTGATAATTTCAAACTCTTGAGTTCTTCTGACAGCCACTGGTAAAGCCAGCTGATTTGTAGCATAACACATTGTCCATTCCTTCAGACAATTGAAATTACCGTCCTCACCTGGCCAGATTGAAATTATTTCATTTTATTTCAGGAAGTTCCATTTCTAATAACATATACGTTTTTAGCAGTTTCTGTTGCAGCAGATAATTTTACTGGTTTCAGACATCAACTAGAGATTCTAACCTCCTCCTCTAGAAGTCACGAATTGCTCTATGTATACATGCATGTCAATGTTACACATATGTTTCACTCCACAGATTGATAAACATTCCAGATCTACCTATGCAGGCTCTATGGACCTCTGTATAAGAGAATCAGTACTTCTGTTGAGGCCTATGTCTGAAGATGAGTGTGTGTTGAACA
The DNA here is from genome assembly GCF_018691265.1 of Tyto alba. NCBI lineage: Eukaryota > Metazoa > Chordata > Aves > Strigiformes > Tytonidae > Tyto > Tyto alba. Next base: position 5,623,305 of record NW_024881300.1, on the reverse strand, counting down.
ACTTTGTTGAGTCAGAACAAGTATACAGAATTCTGTGAGATTGTCTTAACTGTTTATTGAAGTGCAGGATCGATAAGATACTCAAGCCTAAGTAAAATGTCTTGATTTTGTTTTAGTCTTGAATTTTCCATCAAAAAATCTTTCTGTAATTGTGCTTTCACTGTTTTTGAAGAGGAAGGGAAATACCAGCTTTTTAAAGATGGCATGACCAACTGTCCTCATGTATAGGTATAAATGGTCTAGGCAGCTTGTCTGTTCACCTGTTTGTTGTGGAAATTATACATGTTGCCATCTTCCTATCAGATAGCAATCTGAACTGCAGTTAATCTGCTAGATTTTTGCTGTAATCAATATTACTATCATGTCTTGAAATGATAAATGTATGGTTAATCTGATTGACATTAATCCCTTTCTGCACATACGTAATACCTTTTGATTATTCTTAATGTGAATACATAAGATTCTTCACAAGTGTACCATAATATTAGATGAAAATATTTTTTTTAAACTGCCTCATTTCTGCTGGTTTGACTTGTTTCTTTTCTGTTTTATCATCACCATCATACAGGTTAATTTGAACATTCTACTTTGGAAGGCTATTGTGTATCAATTTAACTTCTTCATTAAATACATACTATACTTCAATCGTTCATTCTTTATCAGGATCTGTTTTTTGATTAATTTAGTGCTCTGAGGTTTTCCTTTTATTCCTAAGTAGCAAATTTGTTCACTGAGGATTATAAACCTCACAGTTGCTGAGTATATAGTGTCACTTACCATTTCCTGCCTTGGAGTCTCTCTCCACTGTAAAGGAGAGTAGATTTGCTAATACAGTGATCTGTTTCCCAGCCATTTTGCCTCTTACAAGACAGTGATGTTTGCATGTAACATTTCTCCCGTTGTTCACTCAGTTTAGCAAAGATGTCTGATCAGCACGAGCTCAAAGTATGCAGTATTTCCAGTACTCCTTTCTTGGTGAAAGTAAAGCACTGAATGAAACACTTATAAAATAAACTGTTTGATGGATATAAATTACAGACAAGAACACTGGCTAGCAATTAAGAACAGGTTTGAGGGTCTGAAAAATTATTGAGAGAAGGCTAAGAAGAGCGAGTGGTAGATAATCAGAGATAAAAACAGGTAAAAATAGTAACTGCCACAATGAAGAACAAAACATGGCAGTGTTTATATACAATGCAAAAGGAGGAAGACAAAAACCTTAGTTGTAGAAGTTATAGCTAAAGTCTAGTTATACAAAGATAAAAATGGTGCCTTAATGAGCTGCCTGATGCTGAGATTATTACAGGTGACCAAACCCCCACCATTTTCTAGACAACTGAGCAAATCATGAAAAAATTCAAGGGACAGTGAAAGTGCTCAGGTACAAGGCACCAGGTGTTGAAAAAGTTTCTGCTGAATTATTAAAAGTAGCAAAGGGTAAGTTTTGTTTGAAGACTTTAGGTGGAGCTATGAAGACTTTTAAAGGTATAATTTAGAGATCTAAAATAAATTTAAACAAGTGAAAATTGGGTTGTAGCTGAAAAAAAGAAGGGCATGTAGAGTACCACTGCATCTCCATCTTTATGGATTCTCTCTTTGGTACTAATCTATAAGCTTGCTTACTATTTGGCAGATATAGTAAGAAAATACCAGCAAGCCTATTAAAAAAACCCACGGCCACTATGAATAAAGTCTTTTTGTTATTTCATATCAGTGTGGGGTTTGGAAAACGCATACACAAATGACCTCCACCAGCTTTTGGACAGCTTATAATATTATTTTAAAGAAACGTAGGCAAGTGAAAATGGCAAGAAAAATGTAATCCAGATCAGTAAAAATGAAACTAATTTTATCATGTAAGGCAACATAACCCCCAGACAAGCTTACAAACAGTTCATAATGATAATCAAGCTATATAGCTATAATGCACCTAGAAGCATTAATTACTAATAATAACTTAAGGTGAAGAAAATAAGGCACAATCCAAGCAATAATGTGCATTTGCTTCTCAATTTCATCTTTTGAGAAGTTCTGTTTCAATTATCAAAGTAAAACAAGCTGAAGATGTGCAAAGCTAATTAAAAAGAAAACAAAAAACCTGTTGGTTTACATCTATTTGAGGCCGCAGCATCTATGGTAAAGTGGAATAAAATATTAAGGCACAATTTTGGGTGGACCAGAAAATGATTGAGGTACTAAAATTTAATAAGGAACTGTGGGAGGTTGGTAAAGAAGCAAGTATATGAACATGAAACCAAGCATATTTGAGGCCAGAAGAGGTAGCAAAAAGGTCAAAGAGAGCAGCTAAGTGTCTTTTGGAAGCTCATTCTTTTGGGGCTTGATCTTATGCCAACCAAAGAGAAGAGGGAGCAATAGTAATTGAATGAGTCCTAAGATACTTAATATGAATTACAGTAATAGACAAAAGATACTGCTGACATAAAATGGAGTAAATTATGAGTACAGCAGAGGACCTTAAAGGTTCATAGGGCCTAGCAGATTTTTTTTATTTCTGGTAATTCCTATAACAACAAGCAAAATTTTTATTATGGATCATATATAGTAACTGTTTTTTCACCAACAATTAATTAATTCCATTATCTACATTATTGCAAGATACTGGAAAGGGGGAATTTATGGAAGACTTTATAGTAGATATGACTTATTTAGTCATTCCAAGAATCTGAGATCAAATTTACAAGCAGTATCCTGCTCAAATTTCTCTTCTAGTCTGCTGTGCTCTTGCCTCTTAAAAGCTGCCTGTTATTTCCTAATGATTTGTTATAGTATCCTGTTCTTGACAATATGCCTATTATTTAAGGTTACTTTCATTAATCAGCCATAAGTTAATTTCTTTGCAGACAGAATCTCTGATCTCATTATGTTGTCTTTAAAGATGAAGGCCTCAGGTCGTTGGTTTTTTTTTACTTTGATATCACTATACAAAGATATTCTTAAGTTAAAGGACTGTGTCTCTGGTGAATCATCCAGTTGTCTTTGAAAAAGTGACAGTTTGGGCAATCATAAAGAAATACTCACATTTTTATTTAAAAGTTACAGAATTTAGTGACTGATGCAGCTGTGGAATGTGGATCATGTCCTTAAAATAACCTGTGCTCCATGGATTGTCTAGCAGTAGTACATAGAAGAGTTATTCTCACAGGGTGCCTGCTCTCAGGGCTAAACACACAATGAAGTCAGTGATAACATGACAAAATCATTTTTCCTGCCCTGTGACATGAAATTCTTCTTCTGAGGGTTCTATGCATATTTTAGCTAATAGCTATGACTCTCATTGTAATCCTTTCTGATTTTTGTTTTTCTGTCAGCCAACATGCTTAAAAGTTTATATACTGATCCGTGATTCCTGTGTAGTACATTTGTGCTTTATGATGCTTCTTTTCAGAACAGGTTGATCACTTTTTTTCTTTTTCATTTTTTTTTTTTTTTCAAGATAGATGGCCATTACCAGTACATGGGAACAAGTCAAACTTGATATGTTGCATATACTATGAGTTTAATGTTTTTTCCATTGCGCTTCATTTCCCTAATGCTACCTGAGGTATTTCAAGACATATGCATCCCTGTCTTCTGTCTTTCAGAGTTAACTTCAACTTGAGCAATAAAATCTGGGTGCTTTTTAGAGCATTAAATCTAGTGAGTGGAAATTTGTCGTGATGTCTTTCAGGACCACCAGGTGTATGTCAGAGAGTGGGAAAGTCACTCCACAGGTAACTCAAATCTCTGAGAGCAAGCCTAGTACATGAAGAAGCCATTTGTATCCCACTGAGTCCCACAATCTATGCAACTGATAAGATGGCAGCAGCAGGGTAGCAACTGTATGACCTGAATCACTGTTTCTCATGCCTCAGAGCCTGTGGCACTAGTGGGGTTTTTGGTTTTTTATTTGTTTTGGTTTTAGCTGGGTCAAAGCTACCGTGAAGGGTGCATTTTATTAAACTAGGCAGCTGGAAAGCGGTTAGGTGGAAGAGCTCAGGAAAGGAAGCCACGTTGCCTCTTGGGTATGGAGTGGAAACACTGGGTCAAAGGTAATATATTGGCAAAGGCCCTGAATGTCTGTTTCTGTATCTTACTTAGGGTTGCCCCAATGCTTTTAGACAGAATTGTTGTCAATGGTATTGATTAGGTGTTCTGATAATCCAGCAAGCTTCCTGATGTGTTAAATTTCCTTCTTTCACATGGCATTAAGTGTGGAAGAAGTATATGTAACTGCAGAAGTAACTCTCAGTGGACACCACCAAAATATGACTGCTTGCCATCAATTGTGCTGCATGTGCCAATTTCAATTAGTCATTTGCCAGTCACTTTTAACACATTCTACCAATTTGGTGTACCCCTACTAATATACTATATACTTCTAGCATTTTAATTCATGTTTTTATAAGAAGGGATTACACAAAAAGTTTTATTTTTATCAGACATAATATAATATCTGAACTAAATTTCTGCTTCACTTACAACATGTACTCTTAAAAGTGTATATTCAAATTCAAAAGTAGGCAAAGAAAGTAGGGACTCCAGGATAGCAAAATTTTGTATTTAAAGCAATTTGTCAGAACAGGAGCAAATGTAACATTTGAACTTAGAGGTTAAAATTTGAAATGCATCTTGGAAGAAACTTCACTTAACCTTCTGATTTCTTTTGCATAGTTGTTTGATAGCTGTTTTATGATCAAATTCTTACTATGGAAAATATTATCAAGTTTTCAATCTACTTTAGTTTGTGCTTTGAAGGAGTTACAACGTGAGAGGAGGGGTGTGATTTTCAAGACCCCTTCCTTTTTATTGGTGTGCATGCATGTACAGTAACAACTTCCAGATTTCCCATTTTCCATCACCATGAGCACAGAATAGCTGTTACTGCAGACAAGATCAGATGTCATCACTAGTTTTGTCTAAAGGGTCTTGTGTGATGTCCCACCTAATCAACAGCTCGTCCCTTGCTGCTCTAATGGAGAATGGGGGTAGGGCAGCCTCTGAGCCTTGTTGCAGCCCACAAGACGGCACCCAAAATTCCCGTCAGTCAAAATACAACCTATTACAGCAAGAAATGGGTTAATGATTGTATTTCTACCTCAGCAAATGCACAGTAAAGAGGTAGATTAGTAGAGATGAAAAATTTATTGCAAAACTGCCACAGCATTATGAAAAACAAAATGATTTCGTTGAGCAGCAGTTCTGTTACCGTAATCCTAACGATAAACTCTGTTACAATAATAATAGGAGAAAAACTAATTGCAGCAAGGACAGGACAAATCTTTTTTAATCCTCATTGTCATCTCAACTAAATCCAAACCTATTTGTATTAACCTTTGCTGACAGAGTCACATGATGGACATAATTTCTTGTAATTTACCAGCAGTAGATCTAACCTTTCTTCATCAAATATTCATAAAGGCATGATTCTCAATGATTTTCTGTCTCTTTTCATATTTACAGCTTGTTGTCTTCTTCCTTTTTACTATAATTTGAACACAATTGAAGTCAAATAGAATTAAAGTTAAATTGCTTTTGTGGCTACAGTACCTGAAAGCAAAGAATAGCTAATTGAAATTTCTTATAAGTAGAAATCATGCTGTACTCTGATGTGACTGCATTAAACAGTCCAAAAGTCCTTGCCTTTTGAGGGGAAAAAAAAACAACCCAGATTAAATGGCATCACTTCTTGTCACTTGCGTAACTTTAAAGTGTGTGTGTGTGATGTATCTACATAAAAGTACACATGGAATGGAAAGTGTGTAGTTTTATTGGTTCTTTGGACAACATATTTCAGTCATGGAAAGAAAAGCTGTGGTCTTGATTCTTTACTTAGATGTAAATAAGAATAACCATTGAACCCAATTCAGTTATGCTAGTGTAAAATGGATATAAAAGGTTTAATATAAATCAATTTGATTATGGCAGTGCAGAACTGGTATGAGACTTGGACTATGCATCTTTTTTCATCTAAGAAGTTTAAATCTGAAGTAGAATGATATACTAGCTGTAGAATGACCATGCTTCACAGTGTATTTTTTTAATGAGGAAATAAGACTTTTTAAATATAAAAACATAACTTATAATAGCAAACACTAAATAAGAATTCATATACTTAAAATAGAATAATGTGAGAAATTCTCAGAAATACTTTAGACTGGTATATTTTAATTTCAGATGACTAAATAGTCGTAAACATTCTTTGCGTCGTGCTATGAGCAGAAACTGTGCCTGTGAGTAGCTCTAATAGACAATTTGGTATCACCCTGCTCATTCTCTCAGAATAGATTGTGGATAAGTGGAAACAATATAAGTGATTTAAAATAAGTGTAACTTTAAAATGCAATGCTTTTTAAGTAAGCATAAAAAACATAGGCTTTTTTTTTTTTTTTTTTAATGCCATGCTTTTTATGTAAGCATTAAATGTGATGCTTACTTTGTCTTCAGCACTTTGTTGTCCAGTTCCAGGTGCATGCCAGCCAGTAACTGAGCTGTTAGGACCTTGCTTAACATTTTTCAGGTATGACTGTCATTCTTTTTGTGAGCAATCCCTACTGTCTAATGCGATGAGCTGCTGAGAGCCACCAACTCCCATTTTCATCACTGAGATCTGAATGTTCACGATCTTCTAGCATTAAATCTCTAGAGAAGAGAGGGTTCTAGCATCTCCCTCAGTAGTGAGGTATTGCTGCAAATTAATGAAAAAAAAAAAAAGGTCTTAAAGATACATTTGTCATAATTTTTGTGGAAAAGTAGAGATGGTTCTGTTGTTTCTGCCAGTTTTCTGTGTAGCAATCATCAGATGAGGATTACTGATGAAAAACATTTGTTTCTTTCCTCAAGCCAGTTACCATCTATGAAGGAGTGGATGAAGAGGAATTAACTGACAGGGCACTTTATAAACTGAAGGAAGTGCTTTAAATTTATTTCATCACAGAATTACTTTTCTGAAATTTTTGCAGGTATGCTAAACACACCTGTAATCTGTATTTCCTTTTGCTTTCAGCATGCTTTTTTCTTTGTTTAAGTCATCCTTTGTAGGTTTGGATTCTGATTTGAAACTGCATGACCTGTAATTGCCAAATTAAGAGAGAGAGTTGAATGATGAGAAGTAAGTAGTAGTAGGCTGTTGGGAAGGAATCTTGTACAGTGGATTAGGCACCGTACTAAGATCTGTGAAATTAATTCAGTTCTTGGCTAGTTAAAGCACTGATTTCCCATGTGTTGAGAGCACATTGTTGTAACAGCAGAAGGGAAGTGTGAGATGTTTGGATGGAGCAGTGATGAGGGCAGAGATCGCAGTTAAACATGCACTAGAAGCAGATGATCTTACAGGTAAATACTATATATTGAAGCAGTTTATATGTTTTTATTACAACAAGAAGTCTTAGTTTTAAATTTGGTATATTTAAAGTTAGGTGTGAAGGTTTTAAAGAATTTCTTAACTGAAACCAAATGAAATGCTATGGAGAAGAATGCAAGAAAGCCATCTTGGAAACAGAACAAGTTATTAAAAAGGCATAGAGAATTAAAGAACACTGTTACTTCATTTCAACTTTGTGGAGAATTCGAGCAAATAGTCTGTATGACTTCAGTTATTCTAGCCTTAGTCAAAGAAAAACACTTTTTGTGTCCATAGTAATAATGAAATTAGAGGAAATTATTTCTAATAAATGAAATATATGCATATTTGAAGATTCATATTATAGTTACTAATTCACAGAAATAAAATTTAATAATAACCAAAATGAAAAGCTGTCTAAATTCTCCACTGTTTTAGGATAATGCTGAATTAAGTGCACTTACTTGTATATAATTAGAACTTTAAATTAATTGTATAGGGCTTTAAATAAAACAATTTTACAGTGATTTGTAAAACTGCATTTCCTTTGAGGTGACAGCTTTAAGCATTACAGAGAAAATGTTTATAAGTTCCGTAAGTAATATAAATGGCATTTCCAGGTCTCTCCTAATACTGTTTTTCATTCTCTGAGCTCACAGCTGGGTTATCTTCAGAGGTGTATCCAGCTGAACATTTTAAAGTGGAGACAGCTTTAAAGAGTAGAAAGCCAAACAATTAAACATAACTAACATCCTCATCAGTTTTTGTTTGGAACTATGGTTTATTCTTTACAGCTCAGAACACTGCAGCAACATAAAGTTGCTTCATACTCAGATTTGGGAACAGATTCAGGAGTTACACAGAAAGTTCATAAAAGGGTGTGTGCTCTCTCACCATTATTTAGAATTTGCTTCTTTCTCTCAAATAAGAAAAAGAAAAATCATAAAATAAAACACACTAATTTATTAATTGATTGTGTCCATGTTTGTTGAATTCTACTGAGAAAATGATGGTTAAAATACCATATTTTTACTATGACCAGCACAGGAGGAAAATCACAGGACTTTTCATAGATTCATGACAAACAAACGTAATATCTTCAAAGGGCTTATGGCAGATACAGAAAGAACCTAGTCCTGTTCATTGACTAGAACATAGGATGTAAAAACGAGAATCTGAAACCAAATATTTATGTGTGAAAGAAATGGTTAGAATGTTGAGATTTTTTTTCCTCCCCTTTTCCATATCACCTTATTTTATGAGGTCCCCCCAGTCTTCAAGTTTAATATAACCTGTCATTGATGCAATGAAATGTTCTCCAGCATTCTAATGTAGCTGGTTACTCAAACATAGTAAAGATATAGAAGAAAACTGCACTGGGCTCTCACACATTTCATATTATATATGTAATTTGTTTATTGTAGTGAGCTGGTTGTGTTTTAATAGATCAAACTGCTTGCTGTTATGAGAATTATGATGGAGGATTCTGTACGGGGAAAACACAGAGTTCATAATTCATGCACATATTAAAAGCATGGTTTTAGTTTATTTGTACTCCAAAGAGTGCTTAAAAGTGTCTGGCATGTGGTTACACATTAATTCCAAGAAAACTTACTTGCTGGTGATGTGTTCCTATTGCCTGACTTGTGGTAGTCAAAAGGAGCAAGACAATTCAAAGTTACTTTGCCACAGTTACACTCTTCATTAGCAGACATAAGTCTTGACATAAAATTCGAGTTTAGACTTTGTATTTAGAGAATTTGTGATTATTAACATAATTATAATGCTCATGCTAATTCAAATAGACAGTAGTGAACACTGTAATTGAAACTAAGTGCTTTAGATTTATCTCAGCTTTAGCTTGTATAAATGTGCATCTGAAAAGCATGAACACCAACTTAGCAGTCTGCTGAAAAACTTGACTTTCCATCAGTCCCTTGGCAAGGGCAGGAGGTTATTGGACTAATCAAGTTGGTCTTGTGGGCAGCCAGTGAGGCCTTACAGTTTCCCAGGTGACCTTGGTCCTGTAATGCACTGTAAAGGACTGACTTTCTCCATTAATAGTTTGTTTGTGAGAGCTGGAAAGGTGACTTGTAATACAGCTGCTTTTTCCTGATTCTTCCATAATGACTTTTTGGACAAGCAGATGATGTCCTATGATTCAGTGTGACCTTGTATGTTTTGGTGATTTCAGGATGCTTTAAGAGGAACTATGTAAATGAAATTATAAACACAGTGTTTACTTACAATTTCATATCTAGAATATTTTTCATACACTACATGACAAATTTTAATATTAATTAAATATATGTGTGTACATACCTTTTGGGAAATTCTCTTTTCATTTAAATCTATGTATATGAAAAAATTAAACTTATACCTGTCTGTAACAGGTGCAAGAGAATGGAGAATATGGATGCTTCTAAAGGCTTTTATTCCCTGCATCAGGGTTTTTCTCTCCATAATGACATTGGGTTCAAATGCTAAGCTGACACATTTGGGACTTTAACAGTAGAATTCTTCTGTCTTCTTTCATTCTCCTGGAGTATCCATTCCAATTAGAATGTGTAATTTTACAGAAAAGTATATTACAAGGAATTTTTAAAGTCTTACTCAGAGTAAGCTCATTAAAGAATGGTTGTGTAAAAGTTTGAGCATCACTATATCAAGGATTTTTATGTCAGTTGTTTTGACTTCTATCAGAAGTTACTAGATTTTATCCTTTTATCCCTGTGCTAGCTGTGTAACTGCATGGTTTCCAGGCAGGAATCTTTTCTTGATTTGAAGATGTCAGAAATTAAGAATATTCTGTTCCTTTAATAGTTTGTCCCAGTGTGTGGTTGACTTCATTGTAAAAAATAGGCATATTTGAATTTCTCTGTGTTTTTCAAATTCCAGCTTCCTCTGCTAGACAAGAGAGCTCTTTCATACAAGATATTTTCCTTCAATCTGTCAGTTTTAAATCTGATAGTGAAGCAATTTGAGTTAATCATTATTGCGTATTTTCCACCTCTCTCCACAGTCTTTTTTCTCTGCTCTCTTCAATGTACTTCTAAAAAGCTGGAAACAAGGTTATTCCGTGTTATTCTCATATTTGTCTACCTACTGAAATCCAGAAGGATTAGGTACTATACTGGGAATTAATTTTGAGTTGTCCAGAATAATATTTACATTGTTTTCAGATCCAGTGGTTTTGATTACAGACTCATACATTTTCCAGTCATCCTCCCTGTCATTGCATATAGTTCTATAACACATTTGGTCCTGATCATTAAGTAGTTTTCTAATATCTTGTTAGAAGGAAAAAAAAGGGGAAGAAGTGCATGGAGCAGTCCTCAAGGACTTGAAGAGAACCTGCAGCTACAGTGGTTCACTCTGGCTAGACAGACAAGCCAACGTTAAGTAAACTAATCATGGTAAAGTCATTAAGACTTGGAAGACGGAGATGGAATTGGTATCTGTTAATAGAAAGTAGCTAACCCAGAACTGTCACTGTTTGGGCAGGCAAAAGTGTTCTTTGTGATCAATCATAGAATCATAGATTGGTTGGGGTTGGAAGGGACCTTAAAGACCATCCAGTTCCATCCCCCTGCCCCAGGCAGGGCCCCCTTCCCCCAGCCCAGGGGGCTCCCAGCCCCGTCCAACCTGGCCTTGAACCCTTCCAGGGAGGGGGCAGCCACAGCTGCTCTGGGCACCCTGGGCCAGCGCCTCAACACCCTCACAGGAAAGGATTTCTTCCTTACATCTAATCTAAATCCCCTCTTTTACTTTAAAACTGTTATTCCTCATCCTATCCCTGAACACCCCAGCTCTCTCAGCCTGTCCTCACAGGGGAGGTGCTCCATCCCCCTGATCATCTTCTGGCCCCGCTCGAGCAGCTCCGTGTCCTTCTGCTGTTGGGGGCCCCCGAGCTGGCCCCAGCACTGCAGGGGGGTCTCCCCAGAGCAGAGCAGAGGGGGAGAATCCCCTCCCTGGCCCTGCTGCCCCCCCTGCTCTGGCTGCAGCCCAGGACACGGGTGGTTTCTGGGCTGCGAGCGCACGTTGCTGCCTCATGGGCAGTTTTCTACCCACCAACACCCCCAAGTCCTTCTCTTCAGGGCTCCTCTCAACCCACTCCTCACCCAGCCTGGATTTGTGCTTGGGATTGCCTTGACCCATGTGCAGAACCTTGCACTTGACCTTGTTGAACTTCATGAGGTTTGGTGAAATGCTAGAAAAGCTACAGTCAAAGTGGAAGGGACAAACTCTGTGGGAAAAGGTGTAAGAAAATGGGCTTTTTGTCTTGCTGAGGAATGTCATTAACTTCCCTAGATGCTCTTACTGGCACTTCAGTAAACAACAGAGCATGTAAAATTTCCCTGTAGAACTGCACATATCCGAGAAATACAGACTACAAATTAATAACTCCTCAGGAGTACTTAAGAAAGGAAAGAAGAAGAAAGGACACCTCCTGTTTGCACCAAAAAGAGGAGGATTATGTAGCTATTGCCAAAACCCTTAAAGTTTACATTAATTCACTGGCATTAAGACAGGTTGGAGTAATAGCATTTCAGCAAAGAAAAAAGTGAACACATACATTGCATTTTAGATTAATATAATCACAATATTATTTGAAAAAGCAAACTAAGTAGGAGGGAGATTAGGTCTGTTGCATGCTTGGGGAAGTAGTGTTTCTTGTAACATAGGAAGAGAAGAAATTTCATCAACAGTTCATTAAAAGGAATGACTAGTGTAGCGCATCTGGCAAGCAATAAATTAGGAAAAATTGAGTCTGAAATATAACATTCACAGACAAAATAAAACATTTGGAAAACTGTCGTGGGTTAAGCCCAGCCAGCAACAAAGCACCACGTGGCTGCGCACTCACTCTTGCCCTCTGGTGGGATAGGGAGGAGAATCAGAAGAAAAAGGTGAAACCTCATGGGTTGAGGTAAGGACAGTTTAATCGGACAACACAAGGAGAGAAGAAACAATAATACCAACAGAAGAATATATAAAGCGAGTGATGTACAATGCAGTTGCTCACCACCTGGAACCCAACACTCAGCCCCTTTCCAAAGTGGAATCCCGCCTTGTCCTGGCCAGTTCCCCCAGTTATATACTGAGCATGATGTCATACAGTATCAAATATCCCCTTGGATAGTTCTGGTCAGCTGTCCTTGCTGTGCCCCCTCCCAGCTTATTCAGCTTCTTGTGAAAATTAACTCTATCCCAGCTGAAGCCAGGACAAAGGCCAAGACAATCCACTTTTCATAAAAGTTTAAATAACTGTTCTTTAGCAGACACAGAAAAAAGGAAGGCAAAACAGTTGGTGTCTTGTGAGAGTAATGAAGTGGACCCTTTTCATTATGTATATCTTGATTTGCCATTAATCTGCACAAAGTACAGAGGGATAGAGAGCTTATGGCACCCAGCAAGAGGAAGATTTCTGTTTCCTTGGGCTCAAAAAATTACACCATTATCCACAGAATTTGAACCCGACAGTCTGGCTACCATTTAGGTTACTTGGCAGAAATCCCTGAAAAATGCTGCTAGTACATTATTGTAGCGCTGCATTACTTCAGATAACACATGGAAGATCCATGCCCATTGCATAATGAATTAGAGACAACAGGTCAGTGCAATACAGGGACTAGAGACTAAATGCAAGGATGGGGACTGGGGTAAGGATAGGATGGCTACCTCAAGTTATTAAGAAAAGTTGCCATTAATCATGTATACAGATACAGCTGTGCATTGAACGTGGACCCTACGCAGTGAAGCTTTTAAGCCTGTGCTGAACTTGAAATATATTTTAAAGTTCCACTGAAGTAAATGAGATTTAAATATGTGACTGTGCATTTTGCTCAAACCTGATAGAAGACTGAATCAACTCCTTAGTTAACTAACGTAAAAGGTCTTTGGAATTCTGATGTGTTTTAAAAGGAATTATACGACAGAAAAATGTGAGAGAAACAATGCAGGTCAATCAGCACAGCAGACGTCAGCTTCTCTCATTAACAAACTTAAAGTTTCATAGCCATTCTATAATAAAGCATTAGTCAAGAGAAATTACAAAAATGTTTGAGAATGAATTTGTATTCTACCTTGCAAATACTAACAAAATAACCCATCTGAACTGCTCTTAAGGCTTTGGCACCATGTGCTTTATTATCATTAGAGTGTTCCCTATGGCAAAAACTTCATCGAAGAAGAATTTCAAGAGTAGTTGCATTATCTATTGAAAAGCAATTTTTTACTCTCTATTGAGGTAAGATAGTTTTCTGAATAACTCTGAAGTTTACTCCGAAGGCCATTTCAATCGTCCGTAGATCTTATGATATTATGTTACCTTCTTTCGTTTCAAATTCACAGCATAAGAAAGAAAAAGAATGACATAAATTGGATGTTAGAATAGTTCTGAAGATAGACATCAGAAGAATTCAAAAGTAAGAAGAGAACTCAGCATTATTTGTTATTTTCCAACCTAAAGTAAAAAGAGAACAAAGCATCAAAAGCATCAGTAGTGAGAGATAGCTCAAAGCCAGGACTATATTTCACAGCATATAAAACAAGTGAGTTGGCACCACCAAAAGGTCTAAAGTCCTAGTCTGTGGTTTAAAGTCATTGATATTGCAGTCAGAAAGATTCTTTACACCACGGAAAATACATGAAGAGCTATATGCGTTTGTTACAATAGACATTTTAGGTTTTACCTACTAGTATCATTTTGATTACTCGCTTGGGTGAATAAGTCCTCATGGTGCTGAGAGAATTCAAGTCCACTGATAGAATGTTATAGGTTGGGATCTTGCACTTTTTTTAAGCACTCATGGAAATAATGTCTGTGAAAGTAGAGCAGGATCAGATACATGTAGTTTATCGTGTGTTTAAATTGATTGAATGCAATCATATTTCATGAAGCAAAGTGTATTCCTGTCTAATAACTTTAAATCATCATTCAGTCTGTAATGGAAGTTTAGTTGGCATTATGCAGAATTACATTAATTGCATAATTCTGAGGTATAGTGAGGCTGAACTTTCTTCCCTTAATGCAGTGGAAAATAAGAAATGTGTTTGTTCGCATTGTACTTGGGTTATGGTAATTATTTACAAGTTAAAGTAGAAAAGGATGTTTAACATCTCTATATAATGTTGTCCTGGTTGGGGCTGGACTAGAGTTCCCGTTGGTCTGGCAGCGGGAGGAGCTGCAGCACCCTGAGACCCCCGGGGCTCCCCAGGTCCCAGTGCCCTCACCTGTGTGCGGGGGCGGGGGGAGCACAGCTGGAGGGCTGGGCCCCGATTGGCCGATATCCCATGTCATGTGACATTGTGCTCACCATATAAAGGCAGGAGAGGGCTGGGAGAGGCTGCCACTTCTGGGAGTGTGGCTGTGGTGGCTTTGTGTTTGGGATTGCTGGCCGGGAGCCGGCGGGTGGTGAGCAGCTGTATTGTACATTACCTACTGATATTGCTGTCAGTGTATTATTCTGTTACTATTATTAAACTGTTTTTATCTCAACCCACCAGTCTCCCTTTGCCCCTCTGATTCCCTCCCCATTCCCAAGTGGGGGGAGGGTGGGTGAGCGGCTGTGTGGCATTTAGTTGCTGAGTAGGCTCAAACCACAACAAATGTTTCCAGTTATTTGAAATGCAAAGGGTAAATGGAAAGAATTCTGAGGTCTTGTTTGTCAATCAGAAAGATTTACTCCACTTATAGAGGTAGAGAAGAAGCACACTGAGTATCTTGTTGCCATATGATTTTTATTTGCACCTGAATGTACTGTAGCATTTCCTGGGACATCAAATCTATTTCTCTGCCAGCACTGGATTTTTTTTTTGGTGGTATATTTTTATAGTGATTTATCCATAAAATATCACTCAATAAAGCAGCAGCCATGGAGAAATTCTGCAGTGATTGAAATGCGATTAGTTACATGAGGATTTCTGGTTTTATTCCTAAACTTCTTTTTCTTCTTTTTGAGCCTCTCTGCCTTTCTTGTATATGTTTTCTCATTTCCCTATTATTTCTTCCCTCCTGCTTCTGTTTGACCTCATGTTGACCTAAAGGAAACTGTGTTTTAGTCCATAGGATTGCATTGCTCTTATAGTATTAATTCCAATATATGTTATAAACATTCTGGTTGCAGGCTACAGCCAAGGTGCACAACACAGGGAAGACCATGTAGTTCTGCAGCACAATAAACCCTTTATTTTTTTTCTTATTTTTGTTCCCTAAGCCACATAGCAGTTCAAGGCCACATCTCTTGATAGAAAATGTGATGTAAGCTCCTCTTATATGTGTGTGAGTATATATATATCTATGTATACACAGAGAGATGTATATATGTACACATACGTATTGGTATCACAAGTTACAGTGATAAGAAAGATCTTAATTTCAGTCTGCAAACAGAGAGTTACGTCTTGTAGTCATTTGGCTTTCCCATACAGTGCTTGCTATCAGTCTATCGTAGCTTCCTTTTGACTAACAAAACATGCAAATTCACTAAAATGGACCAAAGCTAGTGAAAGCTGCACTTTAGTAAGTCTGAGAGCAGCTAGACTACGTGGTTCCTGGGGCAGGATCTCTGTTTGGTGTCACTCTCCCTAATAAACTTATATCAACAAAGGACTGTTCCATGTAAAATGATCTGTGGAGTCCTTTTTGCACAATAGTTACTACGGATACCTAAGGTCTGTGGTTCCGTTCTGCTCCCAAGTGCTGCCCCTTCTGTGTCACCCTTGCTTTGGTCCTGGTGAAAGTTGTGGGGTTTTGAGGATGGGTTGTATTAGCAGCTTGCAGGAGTGATGTGAGACATACTTCGGGCTAAAAGGATTACACAGTGTTGATGCTGAAAAGATAGAGACCATTTCTGTCCAGTCTGATTTAAGGATCAAGTAATATGGTTACTGTTAGTTGCATTCAGTCATGTTTCTTTTGATTTTACTTTCCACATAAAACAGATAGGGATTTGTCATATAGCAGCTGATTTTTGTTAACGTGAAAAGTTGTCTCACAGAAAAATGCACACTCTACAAGAAAAATGGCTTATCTTTCTTGCAGAAGGGCAGAGCCTGCAAACCCTGAGGTTCTTTGGAAAATGGTATTGCTTAGTTTAAAGGAAGAGGAATTAGATGGAAGGGCCATCCTCCTGCAGTGTCATCTAAACCCACCCTATGTTTACATTTTTCCTTTGCTATATGACATCCATGTAATAGGAGTACAGAAGATAAAGTGGAACAGTAAGTGATGCTGGAAGCATCATTAACTTTTCAGGTGTCATTCTTTTGGAAAATACAGTGTCTGTTTAAAAATGTGCCATATGCATGGCTCAGCCCCAAGTCTTCCAGCAGTCTAATACTAGCAAGGGAGGGAATCTGTAGCCCCCTGGGAAGCAGGCTGTGGAGATTTCCTTTTCTCCTCTTTGTTGCTTTTTATTTCCATTTCCTTTTCCTCTCTTTTTTGCAGTCATTTAACACCATTCTGCACAACAGAGGGGAGCATCTGGCCCCAAGTAAACACCCAGTAAAATAAGTGGGGGAAGTTCACAGCTCCCTTGGTGCTATTGCGTCTGTCTGTCTGCTTGTGGACTCAACAAGATAACCATGCATCAATTTACATTGTCCAGGCTATCTTCACAACCAGAAGTGCTTGAAACCTTATTTTAATAGAAGCTTAGATTCTGGAGAATACTGTAAAATCTCTCCAAAGGCTCCAAATCAGCAATTCCATCTGTGTTTCTGCAAATGTAGAGGAACAATGCCCCAGCTGATTATGCAAACAGAATGAAAATAGTTATTTTAAAAGTGCATAAAATCAATACTTTGGGGAAAACAAGTCAGCTGTGTTTATACTCAGCATATAGCAGACATTTTGTTTCTTTGTCTGAAAAAATCATAGGAAAGCAAGGATTGCAAGTGAAATAAAACAGTCGATTATACAGTGCAATAGAGGGGACTGGAACATCAGATGCCTCGGCAAAGGCTTAGAGCACTTTAGGTTCCTTTTGAGAGAATATAAATTATATTGAAGTTGATATATTTCTATGTTGTTTGAAGTCAAAGCCAAATATTCTCAGCACAGAGGGAATAACTCACATCCCATTGCTGATCATGGAAAGTATATAACTAAATCCATGTCTATGGTGCTGAGAATTTCCTCCTAAATGCTGTCTCTTTTGGATTGATGGGATTTTTTGCAAGTATTGGTATGAAGAGGTGTGTATATAAATATGTAAAAACGTGCTTCTCATACAGTCAGGATACATTACTTGTATACATATTATTCTAAAAACAGGAAACAAAAGCATCTGAGAAACAGGGCTGAAAGGGAATAATTTGTAGACCTATAGGCTAAATTGGATTAAACTTTATCTTTCAGCAAATGGCCTGTTATTTATTCAGTGTTTCTCTGGGGAATTTCCCTACGCTTTATAGAGAGTAGTGATGTTTCTTAATTAAAAATTCAAATAAACATGGAATGGAGTGGAGGCTGCCCCACACAGCCATTCTCTTGTGGGAATAGGAGGTGCCGTGCTTTTCTTGTGGAGTTTCTAGGTCTGCTAGACAGAGGCCACAAGGAGAGGAGAAGCCCTGTCTGGGGAAGTCAAGTGTACATCACACATCCGATGCCAGCACTCTTCTGCGTGGCATTACAGTTGCTGCAGTGCCACCTACTAGGTATTCCCCTTTGGTAGGGTGGAGTTGGTGGACATGGTGAGGAAGGTCATTGATAATGAAGTATCTTTTGGGTGGATTTCTGTTTATTAATTCACCCACAGTAGAGATGAATATATTGGAGAAAAGAGTTTCTTGTGTCCTCTTGTCTTCCATTCTTTCCACCCAGAGCAGGAATGTTTCTGAGGTTTTGGGGCTTTGTTTTACAATCCATCCCCACGCTGTAGCTGAAGATACTGTGTAGCAGATCTTCATCCTTTCCCGTAGTTTTTCAGCTAAATAGTTTAGAAAGACTGATGTATATTTTTACAGATTTTAATTAATACAGTAGCCCCACAAAAAGTTGAAAATTTATTTTAATTTCTCTATAGTTAAGGCAAAGCAAAACAATATTTTAAAATAATTTTGTGGGGTTTTCGCTTATTTCTACAAATACGTGTGAAACATGTTGGTGTACCACTTGAAAACTTTACAGTTGGACTCCACCAGTGCTTTGGTTGTTTTTATCTCAACATTTGGAGGGTATTGACAATTTAAGTTTTTCTCGTATTTACCAGATTTACAATTTGAGTAATAATAGAAACTCTGACATTTTCAAGTTCATGCAACTGTCACTTAAACCACTTTAGTGTCACGTTCACTGATCTCTCTCTCACCTCTCTGTGGAACAGCAGGATGCACTCTGTGGGCCAGTGGTAAAAGATGGATTCTGCTATAGATTCACTCTGTAGAAGTACACACAAAGATAATACTGGCTGTTTTCAAGCTATCCTGATATGCCACCAGTGATGCCTCAGGATATTTTAGCAATGTCCTTATGTCCAGTGGGATAGCTGACTTTGGAGACATAAAGCTCTTGGGTCAGGGACTGTAAACTTTGGTTCTGTAGTAGGGGCCAAATGCATCAGTGACACAAGCCATTATCAACTTTTGTAAGAAGCAGACAGGAAAGATCCTTCTAGTGTGCCATCATGTATATTTGTACTTGAATATTTGTGCAGCTGATACATGGGAGCTTTTTGGATTAAAGTTTAACTGATGTTGCCTCAATCCCTTCCTAAATCTGGCATTCTCTTCTCAAGCTTCTTATCTGGAAACAAACTCATTTTGTTCCTTCTATAAATTCAGTCCTGGTCTCAGCCATTACTTACAGCTGGGCACACTCTAGTTACAGCACATGAAAGAACATCAGCAGTGACTTAATGTAAATGGGACAGACTCCTTGGGAATGCACTGGGGATTAGATGTTCAAAAGAATGAAGCACTGCTCCCTTTCCATCTGGCCACTTCATTTCACTGCCTATTTGGGACCAGTACTTCTCAAATCTGGTTTGCAAAGTCAAATATTAATATAATTTTTCATACTTCTATTTTTTCATTAAGATAAATAAAAGTTCACTTCTTGAAATAACGGGGGTGACTTTTGCAATCCTTTTTAGGGACTCTATCCCAATATCCTATCCATGTCCAAAGGTGAAGGTGAATGTGTATTTATAGCATCATTTTGAGTTTTTCCTTTAGAGTTTTTCTGTGCTTTACTGAGAAATTCAGTTTGATGAAACAGATATTTTTTTTCTTTTTGTGGCAACTTTGAAGTTACAGAACATCACATCTTGTTACTCCACATTGTATTATCTGATTTACAATGTCAGTAATTTAACCACCATTGTAAATGGATAAAAAAATTAAATCCAGTATCCCTTGCTAAATTTGACTTTGAGAAACTATATTCAGCCTATTTCATTCCTTCCATGGGTTCTTTTGGATGGCTTTTACTATTATGCTTACTAGCTCATGTCTATTGTGAATGGTTTCTGGAAAAGCATTTGAATTGAAATCTTGGCCTTATTGAAATCACTGGAAGTTTCAACTTTGACTTGAGTGCTATCAGGTTTTAATTGTGATGCATTAAGCAACAGAAGTAAATTTGTCATACCTGTCAATGAGATGCACTACTTAGAAAGAGAAAAGTCAGGGTTAACTTATTTGAGTAATTTTTCTCATGTATGTAATCTCATATTTTCTCTGTGCTTTGCATAAAAATTTGGGTAGCTGAGAACACACTTTATTCTCTTGTATATGCTCTGGCAACTAAGAATATCAGCTTGAAATGACATGGGATAATCCTAACACTGAGATTAGAGTAACTACACATAGTTTGCATAATAATTTCCAGGCAGAGGAAAGGTTTGAAGGACAGGGGTGAAAAAATCCAAACCTGCAAGCAAAGTTCTCTGTACCAGGTACCTGTATTATTAGGATTTGTGTTCACACAGCAGAGCTCTGTGTTGGAACAGTAAAAACCCATGTTTGAACAAACCCAAATTTGCAAAGTCATTGTGAATTTTAAGAATGGAACATGCTGTCTAAAGAAACTACTGTTGTTACTCTTACTCAGAACAGCATCCGTGTTAGCAGTATAATTTTAACCAATGTCAGTGTGGATTTAATGAATGCATTTGTCTTAGTAGGGTGATACAAACACTGTTTTTACCTGGGCCATTGTTTTAAAAGATACTCTGAAGTTCTGAATAACAGCTCAATCACCTTTACTTTAGCATGAACAGATGGAGAAAATAACTGCCGTATAATAGTCATTTCAGGAATGCTGGAATAAGCATCTGTGGGTGAGTGTGTACTTTAGTACATGCAGAGCAAATGTCCTGTCCTCCCTTTGTGACCATACCAGTGCATGGGGAATATGGTCAGACCCATGTTCCTTGACTTACCTTACGAATTTCCACATGATTTCCATTGGTCTTTGAACTTCCAGGCATAAGCAGCTAAATTAGTACCATCTAGAAAACAGACTATTCGTATCATCTCCTCACTCTTAACCTGCCTGTGCAGTCTGAGCCACAAATTGACCCCTATTGATCTGATTTGACTACAGTTCTGTGGAGTAGACAAACAGTGCAATAGAATCCAGGGACCCTAATTCAAGGCACCTTCTTTAGGTTCCTAGGTAATAATTCTTATTTGCATTAATCACATTCATCAGCAGAACCTCAGGCTGCCTCCTCACTTATATGCATTGCTGTTCCTGACAACAGAACAAAAAAGTATCTGCTCTGAAAAAAGAGTGTTTTAAGTATATTGATACTTCATAGTTGCAAAACTTAACTGTTAGAAAGAAAACTGTTTTTCAAATCAATGGCTCACACATTACTGTAAAATATATCGATTAAAAACAAAGCATAATGTTAGTCATTTAGTCAGTAGAGTGATGCAATACTGAAATAAATTTATCCTTTGACTTTTGCATTAACCTTTTATTGACTGCTTGCATACTCATAATTAACACACACTTTAGCTAGCTTGGTTAATTTTAGCATTGTGATCAGTGTCCTCTAATGTAGCTGATACCCTGATCATCAAAATGTCAGTGCAGCCCAAGGGACCATAGCCAGTCAACTTCTGTCTCAGTGAATGCACACCTGTCCATGGTGAAATTAGACACCTTCTCAGGGAAAGTGTCCTGTATTGTCATACAAATAGTCCTACAGTCATACAAATGTTTGTCATGACTTAGATGAACTTATATTAATATTCAGCTATTTGTAAATATTAATGAGAAAAGTCCATTTGGCAAAAATAGACACAAAGGGGATCAAAAATCTGTGAAGTTTACAAGGGACAGGTAGTGAGAATGTGCACTGCAACAATAACTAATTGCTCCTTTAAAATAGGCTTTTTAAATTGAAGCTGGAACAGTTATTGATTGTTTTAACAAGTAGGGACCGTGAAGTTTTGTGCATACTGCACATCGTTAGACAAATCATCATCCTTTCTATAATACGTTGGTGAACATGTATTATCAAGATATTGGAGATAAATTGCTCTGAAATACATCATGGCAAATTTTCTGTTCTGCTGCAAATAAGGTATGAAAGGTGCCTTGATTTGGCATCTGTTCTGTATCTCAAAGCATGTGTTATTTCCACTCTTAACACATTTTGTGCATACAATATACACAGATTAGACCTACTCTCTTTTCGAGATTTGACTTTATTAACTCAAATAGCAGGTTTTAATTGATATATAATACTTTAATTAACTTATAATATTATAAATCTTGGTACTTTCTCACTACCACCGTACTTTGATGTTTGCAGTGTTTCACATGCGAAGCCTCATAAATTCTTTTTTATCTGTGAAAAGATAGAATTTCTATTTATCCTGAATTATCATTGCTAACTTATGTTAGCTATCTTTCCCCAGCTACAAAGAAATTTTAAATAAATCTGTGCAGTTATTTAAGTGCCTTTGTTCTGCTTCACTTTAAAATGTTACTATCCTTTTGTAGGATATTCAGGTCTGTTACTCTGCTACAAATTAAAGACCATTGTAGGAACAATTTCTCCCACCGAAATTTATTAAAATCGATAGTAATATACTCATCTGGAAAGTACTTTTCTTTCACCCTAACTCTGAGTCAGAAAGCACATATTTGGATGACTGCATTCAAGCTTGTGGATGCCATTCAGGTGAATTGCTTAATGAACTGCCAGGCGCTACAGTGACTGCTTAGAGCCCAGCCCCATAGCTTTAAATATGAGAAACTTGGCTTGGCTTTGATGTCAGCAGATCTGGCACAGGGATTGTAATTTTGGTCAAAGTAGGTGACTCACAAAATGTAAAAATGTAACGTTTGCTGCTGTTCTTGATAGTAATAAAAAGCAAAGCAATATAAATCCTGTACAGAAAGACAAAGTAGATGTGGGATTGCAGAATTTGGAATGTTATGGCATTGCTTTCCCCTTTTTTATAATTTTGCAGTACACTGATGCATTTCTGTCATCAGACTTGCACAAGAAGTCTGAGGACCTGACACACTTCCATCCCTCTAATCGCTCACGTGGAGTGTGATATGGCTAAAACTTCCCAAGTGCATGATTGCCTGGAAGTTAAGGCACATGCTTAGTTGAGGGATGACCTTTCAAAGATGGCTCTGCTGATAAGAAAAATAGAAAAGGGAGAGTAGCAACTAGAATAGTTGCTCATGGTCTGTCCAGTCACAGCATCGCTGCAACTGCTGCCACATTTACAGCAACACAAATGCCCAGACCCCAAATGTGAAAGAACAGCTGGTCAATCCATTTGTATGAGAGAACGGGGAAAAAAAAGAGATGTGAAAGGTAAAAAAAGGGCTCCAAAATGGTGAAGAAGCTAAAAGTTGGTATGTTTTTCCTCTCAGTGAAAACTGCGTTGTTCATAGCAGATGTGTGAGAGAGAGAATGTTTATTATTATTATAAGTTGAGTTTTGCAGACCACATAACATGCCTGCAGTATTTACTGGCTGAGCTTCTTGATTTGTCAGCTGCAATAATCTCTACATGGTTAATTTATCCACTTTTAGATTGAAATGCTTAAACTGGAATATCTTATACTACCCAGCAAATTAAGCGTATTATTTTGTGCCAAGACGGAAAAT
The DNA here is from genome assembly GCF_018691265.1 of Tyto alba. Lineage (NCBI taxonomy): Eukaryota > Metazoa > Chordata > Aves > Strigiformes > Tytonidae > Tyto > Tyto alba. The sequence goes on along the minus strand of NW_024881300.1, from coordinate 5,599,872 downwards.
AAAGCAAGATTTTAAAAGCCTTATAGAGTTATGCTGTAATTAGTTTCAGCTTCCCCTGCATATTAATTTTCTCCTGTTCCTTTATATAATTTGGAAAATGTCTTCAGAACATGACGGCACAATCAGTTAAGTACCTCTCAGAACTCATACACTAAACTGCATTTGCTCTAACAACTATTATAAAGCAGCCGGCAAAACAAATCCTCTGTTATTCTGTACAGTGCAGCTTATCAATGCAAACAGTTTAATATTTATGCTAAGAGGATTGTCACAAGTAGCTTCTGTTCCTTTAATTCTTGTTTTAAATAAATAATGAGAACATTTAAACACATTACTCTTCCCAGGGCCCTGAGGTCGGCTAATCTTATTATTTATGAAGTGATGTGCTACATAATAGTACTTAGTGCATGTTAACAGATGCTATTATCAGGGACTGATGTGGAGAGCTGAAGATATATTGGAATGTTACGTGTTAATACTGTCCTTGTAGTGTAATGTACGATGGATTGAGTGCCCAGGATGCTGGTGCGGCAATTAACCACACACCAACATGGGTGTAAAGCTGAAGTATGTTTTCTCATGGGGATTACACTGCTATTAATAATTCCCAAGAGAAGACGACATCTTTCATTTGGAAACAGTCTCTTCCAGAAGGCCGACCGTGTAGACAAGGAAGTTGAATGTGTCTATATTTATAGAGTTCGTTTTACAGAGATGAAAGACACATATATGTTTAAATCAACTTTTAAATTGTGAGAACAATTATGTGCTTTATAGAACATGAATTTTTAAAAATGTCTTACAAGAGATGAAAGTGTATTTCTACAATTTGCTTGTTATCTCTTTGAAGAACTACGTAGACCTGCAGTATACACCAAAATTATAGTCATGCTTAGCATTTTCTTTGTCTTGCACCATTGCAAACATTAACCAATTAATGAGCAACATGCAAATTGTTTGAGGGGCGGGTAGAAGAGAGGGGGAGGAACCCTGCTTGAACTATGACAATTTTTTCATGCAGCATGTTGTATTACAGCCTAATCTTAACAGATGTGATGGTTGCCACTTATAAAACTTTCCTCTGTGGGCTGCGGTTCAGTTGAATATTATAATTAGACTTCACTAGTATTGATGAATAATCCATTTAATAAAAAACACTGTAATTTAAACATTTTCTCTGGGGACTAACATACACTAACCTCTTAATTTAATTTTATTGAAGTTTTGCCCACCTATTCATCATTGGAAGTTGTTATTAACCTTCATTTCCATTTATCTTTATAGAATTTTCTCTTTTTATATTGCCCTTTTTAGAGCTAAGCAGGTTGATACACTTGTAAATCTCCAGAATCTACAAAGCTAGTCCGGCTTCTTTAATATTGTTTAATCTATCCCCCCTGACCTTAATGCTGTAAATTCAGTTTAATCTTTCTCAATAATCTAGTAATACATTGGAAACTGGCAAACATTTAAATCTGATAATGGTTTAATCACATACTTTAAATAACAGCTGAGATAATGAAAAAATAATTCACCATGTAAAGGTACACTAACTGAGTTTTCTCTGTGATTGGCTTTTTGAGAAATCCCTATAGAAAATACAAAGCCTACAACAGAAATCAACTTCACTGGAAATGAACAATCCATTTGTTCAGAAGATGTTGTATTTCTTTTTTATTATCATCTTTCTCTTTAAATTAATGCACAATTATATCCTCGCTGAGTGTTCAGTTTCTTGATACAGTTTTACTTAAGTAGTTCATCTGCTTACCTTTCTTTTCAGATGCCAGTCAGAAGCAGCAGAGAGCTTGCCAGAAGACCAGAAACCAGAATGCCATCCCTTCTGGACAGATGATGAATGTAATATGCCTCTGCCATATGATCTTGAAGAAGTAATTGCTAATCTACAAAATCTTGTTCAGTGGGTGGAATAACAAGTGACCTTCCAGCCTAGAATTATTGATGCTCGTCATTTGAAGAGAAGCCTGTTAGTTTAACATAAATCTTTTCAGCTTCATGATTCTTTGGTCGTGTGTCATTTTATGTGTCAATGCAGATTTTACCACTCTTTACGCAGTATCTTAGTTACTGTCTCATAATAAAAAAGACCAGGCCTCAAACCTACAGAAACAGGTGGCTTTTAAGTCCAGAACACCAGCCTCAGTTCTTTCCTCCTTAACTCTAATTCCCATTGACACTACAGCCCATCGGTACTTGTGTTTCCACAGATTTCTTTGACATCTAAATTTCATCTTCCATGAGTGCCCAGAACTACCTTTGCCTTGGCAGGTTGGAGCAACACGAGCCATAGCTCACACGTGACAAAGGAGAATCCATGATCTGGGTATCCTAAGGAGAGGCCAGCTTGGGGTGAGCCTGCTGGACATCTTCAGAATAGAGGTGTGACTTCTTCATCTACTAACATAGGCAGAGGTGCAGGAGATGATGGAGAAAGTCCTTTATGCGGTGGCCTTTTGTTAGAGCATTTTTTCAGATGAGGAACTCTGGAGGAGCATCCTGACATAGCAAGACTTTCTTGCTGGTTTTCATGATGGCAATTGAGTAGTACTAGGAGAGATTTACAGTGTGAATCTACACCTCCTGGGCTCCCTGAAGCTCATAATTCAGTTCCTAACCATTACTTTGTTTCTGCATGTTGTGAATCCTATTCTGAGGCCCGGTTTCCCAGTGTGTTGTCTAAAGAGCTGATGGACCTAATCAGGGGTTTCCACTTGGGGTGTCAGGTCCCCTGACAGATTAGATTTAGATTGTGTGATACTGGGCATTGCAGCATCTGTGTTGATCTAATGAGATCTATGAGAACAAAACTAGAAGCCTATGAGAAATTAAGGTATTTGTGATCTGCTTTGTAGTAATGTACTATAAAAAGAACAATTCTGTATTGGACGATACAGAATTCTCCTGAGTGAGAGAGAGAATTTTTGTTTGGTTAAGTTGCTGTTTTAACTCAAACTGGTGTACACCTTTTCCTTCGCCATAAAAAGCAGAAGAAAATCATATTACAGTGAAACAGCACTCAGTCTGTATTACCACCACAAAAGCAACAAGTAAGACTCAAAGTTTGACATTGCCACCAAGAAATGAATACACCTCCTGTGTTAATCTTCTGTTTAAAATCACTGTTGGGGCCAGGCTTACCCAGAGCATACCAGTATACTGTATTGGCAAAGCACTCTGTGTGCGGATGAGGCTTGTACTGCCGAAAATTGTATTTTTGACAGTACAACATATGCCAGACCTCCCTGGAGCTAAAGAAGCTGTGCCAGCAAAAATTCAGTTTTAGTGGTACAAAACTGTGTCCACACCTACCGGCTTTTGCCAGGACAATTATATCAAGTAGAGATTGTACTTCTTAACGCCTTTGACATAGCTATGCCAGCAAAAGTGTAAAGACCTGCATCAAGCGTTTTCATTGTAGTCCTGGACTTCTGCAAAAACTGTTAGCCACCATGTAGACTGTAAAGACTGTCTGAAGAAGAAATTACTATTTAAAGTAGGTTTGATTATATTATAACCTTGATCCATACATTTACCTTTTGTCTCTTGTGCCACAGATGTCTTAACATTTGGAAATGCTATGTTAGGGGCATAGCATTTTTTTTCCTGCAGTAGCTAAAGCTGGCTTTACTAGTGGGCAAATACCATATATTTGGATTAATGCCACACTAAATACTGTTTACTTGGAAATCACTTAAAGAGAAGCTACCTGAAGATGTGGGAATTCTGCTTTTGAAAAGGTAGTTCTCACAGAAACAGGTATTACTTTGGAAATGAGCAAGATTAATTCAAACAAGCTAATGATGTAACACTGTTAACACAGTGTTTGAGGGGATTGTTTGTTTATGCTGTTACTTTATGATTATTTTGTGTTTAATTAAGCACTGCTAGAAGCACCAGGGATCACAGTATTGAAATGAATCTGACAGCCATAGAGGGTAGAGAAGGCACATCAGTGTTGTAGTTTGTAGCTGAAGTGGAGCCATAGCTATTAAAAAATGATTGGCAAATAATTATTTCCAGCAGTAGTGAAAAGAACCCACTGGGATCTTTCTTGTATTAGGAGAGTGCTGGCAGCAATAATAGAATTTTTAAAAATACATGATTCTAGGTCTTGGGTATGCTGAAGATTTAGGCTAGTGAATTAGCTGGACTAGTACTAGCCTCAGTGCAGTCAGATAGCACTCATTTAAGCCATGGATGGCAATGACATAGACAAACGAACACCTCTGGATTGGATAAGACCCGAGATTCACTGGCAAAATACCAATAATCAAGTGGTTAAAGAGGATTAATGCTCTGTGTTGCACTCCGGTCTCACATCATCTAAATCAGTTTAACTTGATTGAGTTCAGTTGAAATATAGAAGTATAAGAAGATTTCATATCTCCAGAGCCCACAAGAGTTGATAACAAAAACATGAGTAAGGTGGTTGGAACTGTTTGAAGCATGTAGTAATGCCAAAAGGAGAACATGTTTGAAGGTGAATACCTGCAAAAGACCTGAGAGATCAAGTATAAATTTTTGCTGTGTTTGGATTACATACTAGAATCAGACAAATACTTCAAAGTTTTCTTTATTTTATGCAAATAGTTAAGATTTAGCTTATGTTGCAATGATACCTTAGCAATCCGTTTCTATTCCAGCATTAGACAACCTGTTTCCATTTTGGATGAGCTGAAAGACACAGCCTGTAATGGATGCTCTGTGTATAACAGCCATTTGCCAAGTCTGGATGCTCTAGAGCCATGAGGACCAAGGTCAGTTTTTCAGGGAAGAGGTGAGAACATAAATTAGCTTCTAACACTAGATTCAGTGATTCTCTTTAAATGGTGAAGTTCATGACTTTGCTTACATTTACTTTTCATCAGCCATGAAAGAATTAAGGTAAAATAGTTCATTTGCACGTGTGCGTCAGTCTAAATGGATTACAGAAGATACAGATCTGTTTGCCTGTCTGCACTTGCCTTTAGACAATATTCATCAATTTTACAAAAGCTACTGACTAAACATGGAACCAATACAACTGAAATGCTCGAGGCAAGGGCTTTCTTTAGAAAATCTGATACAGAGTTGGTTTTACACTGATAGAAGGAGAATGTTGGCAGAAAATGAAAAACTTTTATTGTTTCTGTAATTTGGGGATGAAAGGTAAAGGCCTTTTTTAAGTATTTGATAGAAAACTGATGTGTTATGCAATGTAATTAGAAATGTTTTTATAATGCTTTATTCACATCTCTGTATATGAAAATATTTTATCCTGTAAGTCCTTTCTTCTTTTTAAAAGGTTATGTAAATAAAAAACACTAATCTCGATACAGACGATTTTAAAGGCCTCATGCTTATGCTCTCAGCTTTACAGCAGATTCTGATGATCTAAAGTGTAAATAAGAATGCCAGGGGTAATCACCAACTGGAAACTGTCCAGGATGGGTAACATGCAACATAATAAATATCCAAATCTGTTGTCTTATTATCATCCAGATATAGTTTTAGTTTCACTGGTAATGATGCAAGATGCACTTTAAAATCATGCTGGACTTCTTAATTCTGTGGGTCAGATTCAAGGATTCCAGTGCTATAACAGGAAAAAAGAAATTAAAGGAATACTAAAATCCATCATGAAAGATGGCTAAAGTATTGTCATGTGTTAAGAGTGAGCATTGCTCCTTTCTCAGTTACAGTAGTGCCATTCCGTTAGTCCTGTGTCCTGCAGTGGAATTTGGGCTAGTGTAACAGAGATTAAACTAGCCCAGAACCTGATGTCTGAGCTGGGATGAGAGGAGGGGAAGAGAGATGAGATGCACATGAGATGCAAGGGATGTGCTTTCTCAAGGCCACAGCTTTATTAACTGAACTCATATGGGAGTCATTGAGCAGTAACTTGTACAGTGCAGGTCAGGCTCTCTCCTTTAATTGTTGCCACCTGGTGCAGATTTAATGTTGGCTCCTTAACCCCCCTCATGCCCCTGACAGCTGGTCCTCAGCTTTTTGCTAGGGGCTGATCACTGTCTTCTTGGACCAAAATTACAGAGTTGGGAAGTGTGGTTGTTCCACTGTAGCAACAGGCATGAGAAACCCTGATCCCCAGCTTCAACTTCCACCTCTGTCCTACTACACCTCCATGGACTGAGTACCTCCACTCAACATCTGTTTCCTGTTTGAGATTCAAGTTGCTTCAGCTCATCATCTGAACTATCCCACAGGGATGGTGAGCTGCTATGGGGAAGGGTCAGAGAAACAAACAGAATGCTGGTTGCAGTGAGGTTCCTTGTCCAAAAAGACAACCACTGCACTCCCCACAGCAGAATGAAGAGCTCAGCCCTACACTAATCTAGCATTACAGGGTGGGAGCTGTTAGACAGTGATGAAAGACTCAGGCAAAAACCAGCACCAGCACCATCCCATGTTTCTGAGGACTGCCAACGTGGCCTGCTTCTGGCTGTCACCTCACCCCACCTGCAAGGGCAGAGGCAATCCTGAATAGAACCACTGTTCTCTTTCCAGTCCAAACTGAGACTCATCACCTCCAGTGTGGCTGGGCTAGCATCTTAATTTACATTCGTCTGTCTCCTTCACCTTAGCCTGGGGGCTTTCATTGAACAAGAGAAGATAATTTATACAATTGCAAGAAGACTGCAGTTAGTAAGGCTGCAGAACTGGCTGAATAACATGTCAAATAAAAGCCAATAAATAACAGATAAAATTTTCACATTAAAATGCTGATGTTTAGGTGTGAGCACTTCACACATGACATGAAAACTATGGTTTGTCTTCTTGTTGCTTTGGAGATAGCATTCATAATTCATATGATAGAAAAGGACATGCTATGCTATGGTTTACATCCTCTAGTACTCCATTGATTTTACAGTGTTTGTCCATGATGAATCAGAATTTGGTCACAAAAGTTGTTCTCCTCCCCCGCCGTATCGTCAAATACTTGCTTTCGTGCCAACACATCTTGGTCTGATTAGTCCCCTTGATTAGAGGCTAAAGTAAAAAGTCAGGTGTATAGGATTCCCATTATCCTTTATTTCACTGCTTCTAAGAACAGGTCAGATAGAGTTATTTCAGTGAAAATGTGAACAATCAACTTCTGTTTACCATTAACCTTCAGTTTTCTTTTCTTAAAATCAAATCAGGGCTTGGTAGGCAGTTATTTTCATACATGTCCCTTGATCAGTGGAACAATCTGTCAAAAGCCATTAAAGCCTCTATTAGGTTGAATTGCATTCAAAGCTAAACTATCCAATCATTTAAAGGGCTGTGATGATTGTTTTTAATATAGTATACATTGATTTCTCTCTCTGAGTAGTAACACAACTTTGAAACTAAGCATGTATGACTAGGGCTTTTGCTATCCAGCATGTCCTGAGAAGCTTGGTTTTGTGTGGAAGATGAATATCTACATAAAAAAAGGAAAAAATGAATGCAGAGAAATCACCTGTATATTCTCAGATGCTTTTCCTCCATTTTTTCATATTTCATTATATCCATTAAGGTGTAACATATATGGAATGGGAAGAAATTTTCCAAGGTCCTTTGCTCAAATGCTTGAGTGAAAAATTCAACATCTAATTGTAGTAATATTTTAAAGTGGCTTTTTATCTTAAGATCTCAGGATGCTTTACACAGAGAAACTGAGGCAGAGGTCAAAAGTGCAGCTGTGTTCTGACTGCTAATGCTGGAACTGAGCATACGTAATCCTCCATCACTGACTGGCATGTCTCGATTACTTCCAGTTAATCAGCTCAATTTACAGATTAAAAATGGTCTCATAGAATGTTTTTTCTCCAGAGATATATCAGCAAGTGGAGCTGGATTCTGTCCTCCTCATGTCATATTTAACATATTTTTAAATTGCCTAACATACAATAATACATCTCATGTAATAAAGATCTTTCAGGCCTCCTAATGTTTGATCAAACATTCCAGTGAATTTTAGATACATTCCAAGTCCCTGAGCTCTCAATGGGAAAGGTACATTATATTGGAACTACTGAATCATTCCATGGAGAATATGCAGATATGCAGTATATAATACTATATAATATAATCCACACTCTTTTAGCTCAATTTTAAGTATGTCCACTGCACACCTGACAAGGTGATATAACTGCTGTACTAGGAAATTCTTAAGAAAATACCCTGTTGGTATTTGGGTGCTGTTTATCAAGGTGAAGATGCATTGCTGGAACAAACTGGAATGCTGGTTTATGCACCTGTTAGTGGTTCTGTCTGGTTCCTATTTGGTAGTCTGGTAGTACTTTACTGAGAGCACTACTTTTCTAGTTATTTTGATGAACATCCCAATAATTTATTACCCAAACATTATCAAAGCATTCCACAATTCTTTCATTGCTGTTCTTTCTCTTCTATCCACTGATGCACGTTCTTTCCCTTTTGTCTCAGTATTAACAGTAATGTAATTAACAAGTTGTGTTCTTTGTTAGGCTGACAGGACTTTAAAGTGAAAAAACTTTAAAAATATGTATCAGATAGCATTTTCTCAAGTGCATTTATTTTCAAAGCAGTTTATTAGGATATTTGTGCTCCTTGATATTTTTAATGCTACATGTAATTTTTATTAAGGACTGTTTATATAACACTGTGAGATACATGGTGTTATTTATGTTTGTATTATGTATTTGCTAATTTACCAACATTTATAAAATAAACCACTCAAAGAATCTGTTTGTCTATCATTTATCCTCCAGAAAGTATAAGGTCTTGTCTTCAATACCTTGTCATTGCAGTGCATGGAAGAAGAGGAGGGTATTTTTCACACTGTCTAACTTCAGGTGTCCTACATGAGAAAATTAATTTCTGTAAGCTTCCTATATGCTGAATGGTGAGAGGTAGGCTTCTTCAAAGCAGCAGACTCAAAGATGCTCTGAATCTACTCTGCAGTAGGGCATCTCTCTCTACCTGAACTGTATTGCAAGTCCAAGTTAGGCGGCACAGTTATCCTCATCTACTTATGCTGACAATTTAATAATGGTAAATAGATAAAAGAGATAATGGAAAATTTGTTGAAATATTTTAAATTAATAAAATTAAATTATGGTTATATTGCAAATCTTCTAGTAAGGAAGGCAGATTATTTTCTGTTACTTTGGTAAGACTCATAATGTAAATGGACATGACTGACTTCTATCCTCTGTAATAGTGTTTCCTTCAGCAAAAATTTATGACTCTGCTACTAGGTTTAGAAGATATTCTTCTGGCTGTGCAACCTCACACTTCCCATATTTGACACAAACTCTTACATTATGCAAGTAGTACGAACTCAGTGCTTACCAACACATCCTCAGCCTGTTTGTGTGTATAATTCTGTCTGTTGCAGTAGAGTTTACAATATGTAGTCATGGTAAACAAGGTAATATCAATGAAACATGTCTTGCAGATAGAGTAAAAGGTGGTGAGGTTTGTGGTATCTGTTTTTTCTATAGAACTTAATTTCACAGTTTTATCTCCCACTTACAGAAGATTTTGTGGAGGGTTCTACTGTGTCAAAGGAATAGTTATCGTCAGTTGTCTACATCTCATGGCTGTGGATAGCCTAAAGTCCAAGCTACCCCCACTTCAGGTCACAGAGCAAGGCAAGGACCAATACTGCAAATTTCCTCTGACACTCTGAAGGATGCCATCGTAGAATACAGCGGAACAGTTTGATGTACGCATGCCCATGTCGCTGAGATGCACTGCAGTGTTCTGCATTACCTGGAGTTCCCTTAATGCCAAAGGCTGTGTGCCCAAGCTATTCTGCATTACTAGATTCCAGCCAAGAGGTGACGAAAGTGTGAATAACAGAGGCCAGGTCATTCCCTGCCAGGATGGAATGGACTCTCCAAGCCAAAAAGAGTTGACAGAGAGCATTATTCTCAGATACTCCAGCTTAGAATCAGCAAGGCATCCAAGAAGTAAGAAATTTGATTTCTTAGCCCAGAACAATCTTTCCCTGGCTTCAGAAGAAGTTTAATTGATTTAACCAAAAGTCAGTACACAGGCAGCTGGATGGAGACCCGTTTCCAAAACTGGTATTATTCTGAAACGTTTCTGTCAATTCATTGTAACATACATTACATGTATCTAGAAAGACCAAGATGAGCATCCCTGGGATCTGGAGTCCCTTAAATTGTACCTTTTTTCTGGTTCACTCAGAGCCAAAGGTTCTCTAGATTTTCCTGTTCCTTAACTTTTCATAAAAATGGGCAAAACACATGGAAGTAGTGACCTTTCGAAAAAAGATGTAATCATCAGAGGGGCCTTTTCTGGAGGGATACAAGCACAAGATGACATCACTCCTCTTCACCCTAGAGGAGGCATCTTCTGGGGGGGTGAGGGGGATAAGGCACTCTTCCAGTCTCTGTACTCGAGAGCAGCTTGTCTTAAATCAGGCAAAGACTAATCAGGATGCATTTTAACTTTATCCTAATTCCATCCTTTCTATAGAAAACCTGTCATGAGAACCTAAATTCTCTTTGAGGGGAGGGACTTGTAGTTGTCCTTTCATCATAAAGACTCTAGCACCCTGTTACATACAGTTATCACCCCACAAATAAGAGTCACACAAAGGTTATATGCCCTGCTGTACCTAAAAGATTTTCTCCTTTCCGTTTGGTGATAAGACTTTGTTTCTGAAATAAAAGGTCTCAAGTTATATTGCTGAAGTTGCAGGTGTGCAATTTATCTGTCAACCAGAGTGCCTTTATTTTGCAGTCATACAGTCATAACTTGAAGTCATTTTTACTAAACATTTTCAGAAGTGTTGGGTTTTTTATTTCAAGATCATTCGAATTAAAGAACCATCATCTTAAAACAGAAGAACCACACTGAGTTTGTAAAAAGGTAAAAAGAAGTAGGGAAAGTTTATATGACTCTGGATACTTGTTTTTTCAGTGAGTGAAGAGTTTGTAACTGAATCATCTTATTTACTAAAGATAGCATACATGCAAGTTTTCATCTAATCTATACAATATCTTCTTTGCACAACTGTATTGCATTTCAGCAGGTATGTGTGAAACTTGTTGCATAAGTATCACTAAGGTTTTGGAACTAACTGCAATTCATAACTTAGGCTGCTGTTATTATCCTATTCCTAGCTGCATCTTAATTATTAGGGTGAAAATAAAGAGCACTCTTTTATAAGCCTTCATATCTTCTGTTTACAAGGATTTTACTAACATCTAATAAATTTAATGACCTCTAATAACAAGAGGAAGTGAAATCCTACTTAGGAAATTCAAAGCTTTGCAATGGATCTTCTGGCTTTATGGCATTTCAAACTGTAAGAATGTAAAAGCTGTTTAAGGAGCTGTTGCTGGGTTCCACTAGCTGCAGAAACTGTTAAGTTATTTTTGTTTCTCTTTTATTGCTTAATCTCTAGGGCCTAACTCTGGGCTACCTGATAAAGCAGTCGTTCAGGAACTTTAAACCATACAAGCTTTGACTTGATAGACATAGAACAAGGTCTTGTATTAAACATACATTTTAAAAACATAATTTAAAATCTGGAAATTGATTGTGGCTTGGCCTGCTTATGTTGAAGAGCTCACTGCTCCTTACTTTCTTTGCTTTGCTGATATTATTAGATCCGTTGTTCTTTTACCAGAGCTCCCAGCTGATAGAATTAAAATCAATGTAGTGCAAAGCTTGTTGGGCAACAGCACTTTCATTAGAGTCAGGGCCACAATTAACTAACTAAGAGTAAGTTATGACATTTCCACTTTTAAAGGTTACAAACGTTTATATTATGCAGCTTATGGTATTCTCAGAGGCCCAGAATCAAGCATGCATGAAGCAAGCTGGGAACAGAGCACTCTTTTAAAAAAATTCCATATTACACACTAATTTTTAGTACATGCCAATATGAGAATTATAAATCATGCAGAATTTCTTTCCAGTGCCCATTTTCAAACAAAGTGAATGTCCAAAGTAACATTTCTCAGGTTTTTTTATTTATCTCCATACCCTTATGTTCACTCATTTCAAGCACCTGTCGGGCACACTGATCTCTCAGCTGCCTACTGCAGTGTGGGTTTGGCACTTGCCTGCATGGTACAGAGCAGGATGCAGAGGGATCTCTGAGGATGCGTCCCTTCTAGACACCATAGCCTGATCTAGCTTATCTTGGATTGAGGATGCTCAGAGGTCTGTAGTTCAAACACACATCTGCCCAGCTAATGGGGTCAAAACATCTTCTTTCAGTAATGGATTGGCTCTCTCTTGGGTAAAGTGCCTCTAAGAGAAATTGAGAGGAGATCCATCCTTAAATAAGATTTGATGCAGCCCAGGAGAATGACAATTACATCTTCTACTAATGCTATTCCTAAGGCAAAGTCATGCTTTGTAGGAAAGAGGATGATGGAGTATTCAGGGAGCTTTTTTAGCATAGTGACTAGTAGATAAGTCCATGTTACAGAAAAGTTTTGTGAGAGAGAAAATGAAGCTTACGTAAGTAGCTCTTCTGGTGGAGACAGTGAGAAGTGTCCCTGTGTGGGTCACCTTGCTAAAGTCTGAGTTATTTTCTTCTTGTGCTAAGTGCAGCTGGTGATGGCGACAGACATTTTTATCCAACAGGTGAAAAACACCAGAGCCACCCCTGGAGTTAAAGTTCAGGGAGGCAACTCAGATGTACAGTAAAGAGGCACTCAGAAGGGGCTGCCAAAATCGGATTAGAACCGCAACTAGGATTCACACCTGAGCAGTCCTTTGTTGGGGTTTGGTGTGTCCTGTGGCATAAGTCTCAGCCAACAGGTCATGGAGGGCTGGGCACAGGTGGTTACAGTGGAGGCAGTGGGCTCCATCGCCACCTGAACTTTATCACCTGAAATTTAGCACATGGTAGCAGCAAACCTGCCTCATGACTCACCAGTGCAGGGAGAGCACCATTGCTGGGCAGGAACATCAGTGGCAGGGAAGGGAGACCCCACCGTTAGAGTAATCACTGAGCAAAAATCTATCTGAGCAAAAGCTAGGTTGTTTTCCTTGCCCCTCTGAGGCTACTGATTTCCAGAAAATCCAAGGCACCCATTATTCTTGAACTCAAATCCTGATTTCCATGACAGGTCAGAGGCTGAAATATAAATTGGAGAAATTAGCAGTAGTTGAGGCCTTGCCTGTCTCTGACCACTTAATTCTCAATTTTCTAATTCCACAACCTTCTACACGTGCTGGTTTTCAATGCAAGATGTAACAGTAGACTCTCCAGTCATCTGTCCTAGCTTAACTAACATCAGTCATCTATTCTGGATACCCAGGACACTTGCATAATAATCCTGGCCCAGACTCCTACAGTAGCACTCATTTGTCAGAAGATCAAGTTGCACGGTGGCACCACAGCCCCTTCAGAAAGGTGGCTGCTGCCCTCTTGCTCCCACCTGCTGTCACCCAGCATAGGAGATGGCACAGTCTTCCCTTTTACCCTCTTTGTCTTTCTCCCTTTTTTTTCATAGTGCTTGCACTCACTGCAGGACTCTACTGTATGGGGAGTGTCCTTTTCCTTGAAGAAACATAAGTCAGCAGCGTGCCATTTGTGCTTCCTGTGACAGCTATCTTTTCGTTAAACTCACCTCTCCCCTCCACTCTCATCCTGCGGTCTGACGTGCCCCTAAACGTACTCTGTGTAATACCTACTGACTTCAGGAGTGGTGGTGTGCTCGCCTGTTTTGCCCCTAGTTGAGCGTGCATTTCACCCAAAGCCCAGCGCGTGGGTACGGCAGCAGCGCTCGGGACATTGTTGCTGCCACATTCCCTTTAACTTGGTTCAACACTTGGCTGGGACTAGGTATGAAAAGAGATCTCAATGTCAGGGCTGTCTTTCTGAAATGATTTGACACAATGTGGCATGTTGAATGGTAGATAATGATTTAGGGCTTTTTTTTTTTTTCCTCCTTGAGAGCAAACATGTAGCTGCTTATTAGTGGCTAACAAACAGGAAGAGAAAAATCTCCCCAATTATACATGTGAAAGTTTGCATTCTGTGGCCAAGGAAGGCTTTAAATCTACAGTGATCTAACGTGGGCATCAAATGGTTACAGAGAGATGCATAAGCAGATTAATGTGTATGTGGCTCTTTACCCCCTCAGAAACCTCAACACAGAACAAAAAGGGGCTGATCTAAAAACAATTAGAGGCTGGGATTTTAACATACCTGTAGAGTACCTGCCCTGCCTCTGCCAGTCTGCTGTTACCTCTGCCACTTGTGTTTCATGGTTCTGTAACATAAATCCTGTTCCCTTTAGTATTGCTGGGGGTAAATAGCACTGAAGCAATAGTGTTCACTTACTCAAGGCAACCCTTTGACTTTCCCCAGTAACCACCTGAGCAGTGTATGGTAACTACTGAAATGGCTGTGTCATTCCTCCTTAATTCTTATTTACTGTACATACCTTTCTGAGCCTCACGGGGTAAAAGATAAAAGAATAGAAGCTCCTGTAGTGTAAATATATCCCAGTAATAAGGAGCAATGAATATACATTTCCTGAAATGTACTACAGTATTTTCTATTATTTAGAAACACTGTACATCATTATTTTACAGAGAAGTAAAATATATTAAAACATTTCTGTACAGTTCTTTTCTAAAGCTAACACAGAAGCTTTTTCTCCTTTTTTTAAAGCAACCATTTAATAAAGTCTGACACTTAGCAATGTTTTGAAATAATTTTTGCTGCTCTGCCAGCAGTTGGCTTTGCTGTGAATCTCTAAAGACAAATCCATCTACAGTGAATCTAGCAAAATTCAGCTCCGTGTTGTATGTCAGGGTTGAGGACTGCTTGTCAGCTCTGGCACTGTCAGATTTTATCTTTAAATATGACAGGCAATTTGTTCAGGGAACACTTCTGAATGACAAGATATAGTGGTGTTGTAAAACATGGCACCTGTGTGGTATGCCCTGCCTTTGTGGACATCAGAGGCTATTGTTTCCTTTGCTATTAGACAGTCACAGTCACACAATAAGGTGTGTAAAATGTTCACAGAAACCTTTTAAATAGAGTAGCAGGAAAGTAGATACCCTCTGGTCATTTAAGTCAGGCCATTTATCATTTTATCTTATAAAACACAACATTTCCTAAAATGTGAGGTAACGAGAAAACCAAATGTTCTGCTGAGCCGCTTTGGTGCAAGCCAAGTGTTTGAGCCACATTGTAATAAAAGGGTTTTATCTTTAAAGTGCCATGCAATAGAAAAATTGGGATTTTAACTCCTTCACAATCAGACATGTAGCAAGAGCCATTCAGAGGGCTGTTGTTGATATGTGAGATGAATAAGTTGCTACTGAAATATCCACTGTCTACTGCAGTGGGTCTTCCTGGAATGGGGCAGTAAGAGCAGATGATGAAACATTAATAAACCCAGTATGTTTGGTTTAAAAATAAATAATAGAGGGTCATAGGGGATAATGTTCTTACAACACAAACTCGATCAAACTAGCAAAATTCAACTGGAGACACGCTGTGGGTATGCTACTGCTGAAGTCAATGGAGGGGTTTTCCTCACTGCAAGAGCCATGTTTTCATGGAAGTGGTAAGTAGTCTTCTTCAAAACATGAGCGTAAAATTAAGTAAATCCAGAAAAATCTGATACTACAAAGACACTATACGCAAGCATATGCCAGTATGCCTGTCCTCAAACAATGCTAATGCTCTTGCCGTGCTGACAGGGAGTGGTGACCATATTCTGAAGGATGTGGAAGGGGGCCAACCAATTCTTTCAAAATTAAAAAAAAAAAAAAAAAAAAAAATCCCTTTAGATTCCATTTTTGGTGTGTTTCTGCTACCTAGGAAGCAGCCAGGGTATTGCTGATTGAATGCCTTCTGCTCCTGCAAACGCTTGTCAGCAAGGACTGTGCCGTGCCTGCCGGTGCTGTGCATGGCAGCTCCCCTTGGTGGCCCAGGCAGTCTGGATTATGGCCATTCTCTATAGATTTTCTAAATCCAAGAACAGGGAAAGTATCAAGAGATAGGGTTTTGATTTGCAGTAACAGTGTGATCAAATCATACTAGTGTCCCATTATCAGTTGAAATGCATGCAGTATTTGGTATTTTACTTAAAGTCTCAAGTCCTGTAAATTAGTGATTCTGCAAGAATATTGTTTTAGCTTTCATGTAAGAAACAAGTATCTAGACTTTCTTTTTACAGCTGAATGAAATAGAAGTGAATTCCTCAAACTCAAACACTAGGTGGCAAATACAGAGATACCATTTAAAAATGTATATTTGTAGCAAACCTACAATCTCTATTGTTGCAGCCTGCCCCATTATTAGCATTTAGTGGTGGTAGTACTGGGTGTGCATGTAGACCTAGGGTGGAGGCTTGAACAAAAATAATTGTAATACAAGCTGATGGATGATAGGATGGGATCAGTGGTTAAAAAGATACAGTATATGTGCAGTTGGACCCCTCATTGGAAGGATTTGGCATAGTTTAAATATACTTTTTTGTTTCTTATTCGGAATAGAAATTAAGTACTGTCTTCTCATTCAAGTGTAGCTACTATAAAGGAAATTCTGCAGATGAAGAAGAGAAGTAGCCTGTACTATTTCCTTTGTGAGAGACAAAACTATTTGTCATGTTCTTTCTTATTATGATTTCCCCGTCTTCATAGAAGTATATGATAAATTTGTTTTTAAAATATCATAATTGTGTTAAAATAATTATGAATTCCCCTCAGATATTTTTATCTGTTTCTTTTTTATATACAAGGTTGCCATAATTTTAGAACCACTGGAAAAACTGTACATTCATCTTACCTAAGAGAAGATCTTTTGACGATTAGGTCCATATTCTAAGATGGTTTCCACAACAAATGAAAAAGAAGCAGCAGCTCCAGAGGGTTATTCATTCCACCTGGTCTTTGTATTTATTTCAGGTTAGTATGAACAGTCTCTGAAGATGCCTATCTTCAGTGACTCTAGGGAGAGCTGAGGTAACTTGCTTGTTTAACTTTCAGATAGCTAAGTTTGGCTGAGTAAAGTCATCTTTAGTCATCTAAGTCCCTTGACTTTCTCCCAAACATAGAAGCCTAGGCAGATCACAAAGGTGTTTTTGAAGAATGTTTGCTGCCTTTGTGTTCACAAGCACTTGGCCATCTGTGGTATAACTTCATAATGGAATCTAATTCAAAGGGCTTTTAAAAACAAGGAGAAAGATTTTATTGTAACTAATAGTGATGGATGATTGGTATGGTCACACAGAGCAACATAAATCTTTGTGCCATGCCCAATGCTAGAAAGCAGACAAACTCAATAGCTCAGGGAACTCATGTACTTAAGCATAGGAAAGTCATACAGGGAAAGGTTTTTAGACCTTATGTCCATTAGGAGGGCAGATAAATACCCAGTGAGGTAATTTTGCCTGCCCATCACCAAATAATGTACTCTGAAATGAAGTACTGCACTGCAGTTCTACCCTCCTCAAGCAAATAGCCCTACCAGCAGTTTTAAAGAGAAAAAAAAATGCTCAAACACTAATGAAGAACTATATGCATTAACTGCCCCAAATAACAGAAGCAGCTGTATGTAATTATCTGCTATCTACCAGCCAATTTTCACTAGGAATTAGATATAAAATACTTAATATATTTTTCAATGGTTGTGTATATACTGGGTTTTCTTTTATGGAGCTGTATAAAAAGTACTAGTATCAAGGAGTAAGAACTTTTTTTAAAGGTGGAAATTGAAACTCTGGGATAGAAGTGAACTGATCAGCAGTGAAAGAAAATATAGGCCCATTTCACAAACTGTGAACAAGTGTATAAACTTGTGCTCTCATAGCAGTTTCTCTCTTAAATACTGTCATTTGAATATTTCTATTACAGGAAAACTAAAATGTGCTAGCTAGGAAGGAGTAGTTCATCATAGTATGCACTCCACATTTGTAATGTGCTGATGAGTATGCTTTAGTAGTTTCTTCTATAGATAGTTCACAGTTATCACTTAATGCTATCTGCAGTAAAACTATTTTGTGTGGTTTTAGTGGAAATAGTATTTTTTTGCTTTAGAGGGCTGCTTGTGTCCTCAGTTTGCCTTGTGTAAGCCATGAAGGTGGTAATCATGTAAATGTAGGCTTATATAGGAATCCAAATAATGGTATCCAATACACAGGAATGGCTTTCTTTGGCAGGGGAAAATTGCAATTCATTGATGTACAAGATGCCACCTCCCTCTGGGCCTGAAACATCATGGACATGGTTATCCACAGCTACGTAAGTCTGAGATGACAGGAAAGGGAAGCACATATGCACAAGCTCCATTTACTTTCCCAGCTGCCCAGGAGGAAGCCTGGAGTCTGTAGCAATGGAGTGAGCTAGAAATGTGATGGGAAGTAAGTCAAAGAGGCTGGAAGAAGCTGGTGGATGTGCTTGAAGGCACAAAAGTAGGTAGGAATGTTCCTCCATAGTTCTGAGTTTACTATGGTGTTTTACAGAAAGTAGTGCTTTTGGTAGAGTAAATAAGGTAACATGTTCTGTGATTAACAGAGGAATCAAATTCAGGCATGGAAATTTTTCAGCATGATTCTTCCATCTGTAGGAACAAGGCTTTGGTACCACTGTGGCCAGAGCCTGGCTATGCTTGCTCTGATGCTTTTAAATTCTTTCTCCTAAATGGGGAGAAGCCTCTAACAATGCATTTTCATCATCTATTCCTCTCTGTGTTGTTCGAAAGACTTTTGCATTTATGGCCAACTTTAATCAAATATGAAATGAAAAATCAAGTCTCAGGGATGAAAGTTCAGAAATTTTTGTGAAGTCTGGAGCATGTCAAAAGAAGAAAGATGTATAGCAGTGTCTCTTCTAGGGAGGACCTAGCAGAACACGACCATCACTGTCCCTGTGCAGCTGGTCGGTCAGCCACAGCAAGGTCCGTGTCCCAGGTGAGGAAACACTAAACAACGTGGGGAGAGCGGTGCTATTGTGTTGAGGGGATAGGGGCAGGATTTTGGTGACAAAGAATTTGAATCCATGGGAAATTAGTCTTCATTAGTTCTGCTGCTCACAAAACAACTTATTTCTGGTAACCCTGGGAAAACCAGGGTTTGCTCTGTTTTACACTTGTAAATCAATGGTAATGATATTTAAAGTGCTTTGGCTATAGAAAAGCTAACATTTTTCAAGCTTCCAAGAATTATCCACAATGGACACACATTCTTAACTCATGTTTGCTTGTAACAAACAGTGTGACACTTTGAGTAGAATCAGGCTAAGTATGGAGCTTTTCAGCCCCAAATGAGCAAAGGACTTGGGCATATATTTAGATTTAAATTGCATAAGTTTCAGCTGAGAAAATGTGTAAGTGCTTTGCTGGATCCAGGATGGTACTTAGCATCTCAATTTTCTAGCTTTTTGAGCAGAGATTATTTCAGATTAATAAATCATTTAACCTGGTTTCCTAAAGAAGTATGATGTTTGCAGCTGTGCTATATGCTCAGACACATATATCTTTTAGTTCTGTACCCTAATCAACCAAGGACCTGTTTAAACCAAATGTAGTTGAGGGAGAAGGTAAATTTCTGCAGGTTTCATGAAAATAGAATAGAGGAACTATTAACACCAGTAATGAAAGTCTGTTTTGAGAACTCAGTCCTACTAGAAATCAGCTAACCTACACAAGTGTGAAATTATGAGACAGAGCTCCACAGCAAGTGAGAACTCAGGGAGCTACCTATGTTTTTTACTGTGCTAAAGCTTTAAAAGCAAACACCATATTCAAAACAACTGTTCAGAATTTCTAACCCAAAGTGGGGATCTTTCTTTTGCTAAAGGACACATGTGGCAGGCTGCACATCAGTGCAGACCTTAGCACTATCCAGAAGCAACGCAAGCGATCTCTAAGGCTGTGCGGTTGTTAGGAAGCTCAACTGCTGGCTGGCCACAGGCTCCCTCCCCTCTTCACCCTCCTAAACTCACAGAAGGGTATCATTGAAAAGAAGAGTGGCCCAGGAATACTAATCTGAGTCCTAGGATGAAGAACAAATAGCTTGTCAAATCACAGTAGTATGTGAGATAATGTTTCTGTTATTCCTACAAAGAATTGGCATTTACATTGTAGCTTTAGTTTGGTTTGCTTTTCTTTAAAATCTACAGAATATCCATCTACAATACATAATGAAAGTTGCCTATAGGCAGTTCTACCTTCAAATCTACTTCGTGGATCAGCTGCTGATAATTTATACACAGTCAATAAGACACATTTCAAAAGTGAGGGTTTTTTTCCCAAAAGGCAAAACTGCTCTAATTTACAGCTGGATATGAACTGGGCAAACAACATACACCTGGAGTAAATGTAAGTTCTAATTTACAAGAAATTCCAGTGAAAGATTAGATCTGATCTATTTTCTATGCAAGTAATCTATAGATATTTATGTTATGATAACTGGAGAGCATAAACTGCTTTTGGTTTTCCTTTTGGGTATCTTTTTCATTTGTTTGTTTAGCAAAACCTGCAGGGGAAACTAGAACAACTATAATTACAGTCACAGTTACAAGTTGTGGGGTCTGTAGATAATAAGCTACAAGGCATTTTTATTGTGCTTTTTTATTATTATTTAGTTAAAGAATGCTTTTTTTTTTCTCAAGACAATCCATCTGTATTTTGTAGGAAGGCGAATCAAAGCAATGGCTGTCAAATATCAGTGAGATAGCAGATTTACAAATTAATCCCATTGCTTGGTATTTCCACAAAGGTTGAAATCCATAATTGGTGCTAGAAACTATAATTAACTTATTAGAAGCACTCAGGCAGCTAGGTGTGCAAAATGACAGCAGGTGTGTAATATGATTAGAAATACTCTGTATAAAAAGCACCTCCAAGTTTTATCCCTTTAGTTTCATGCTACCAGCTGCCAATTTGATTGGTTAAGTAGTTTTGGGCCATGCAATACTCTTTCTTTTGGATTGATGTGTTTATTACTTTTTATGACAGGGGATCCCAAGGCAGATGTTCAATAAAGAAACAAGCTGCTACAGACCAGAGTAAAGAGATAGGTGGTGTAGATGCAGGAAATTGGGAAAGTTATCATATGCGCTAAGTTGTTATTGAAGATTTTGCTCCCAGCATTTGTAGCAGTTGTGTTATATGCTCTTCCACAGACAGTAATCTAACAGGGAATTATTGAAAGCCAAGTGCCAAGATTTCAAATTGCTCTATATGATCTGGAGCTGCTACTCAAACAGGGAGCCGGAGCTTTAGATTTATAAAGATGTGGCCATGCCATTTTTAGGAGAATTGTATGTGAACAGTTAGAGCTGCTTTGCTCACAGAGAGCCTTTTCTCACTGAGATCCACAGCTGAAGATCTGCTTTTCCTTTGCACCTTATGCAGTCATTTACATCAGTACAAAGGGAGTGAAAAATCTTTGCTGGGAAGGAATATAGCTCAGAATTTGGATAAAGGGTGAACAAATTATAGTTGTATAGATCTGATTTATGGATCAGTCAAATCCAAATTCTGCTCTGTCTTCACCAGTAAAAATGCAGGAGCATCACATTTAAGTGAATGGGAACATACAGTTGGATACACAGGGAAAACCTAGAAAATACAGGTTTTTTAATTCCTATAACTGTTCACAACTTGGTTTGTATTTTGCTTAATCTTAAAGGGGAGAGAAAATACAACTTTCATAATTTTAAGAAACTTTTGAACACTTCTGTAGGGAAAAAAACAAATATTTTCTAGAGATGCTTTTTGGCATAAATGAGCATTTCTTTTTAAGTGTTTTAAAAGGAAGCAACAGAATGTGATTGACATAAAAATCTCCTTTTTAATTGATTTAGTATATTTGGCTGGTTTTATGACTTTAATTTAATGTATTACAACCAGATATGAGGAAAACTAATAATTCATGAGAGAGATGTTATTTTCTAATTAGATTTTTATGAATGTCCCTAAAGCTTCTGCCCAGAAGCACAAGCTGGCCAACAAATTTGAACTATATTGAGAGCTAACTGTTCTGCTCCATCCATGTTCTTTGATCCACTGCTTTCCTTCGTTTTCTTGGTGGCAGGTATTAGTGTCATCCCCGAAATAGTATTCTTCCCCATGTTTTGAAAGGATGAGTATCTCGTTCCACCTTTCACCACCTCTGAAACGCTTCCTGTCTTGCCCCTGTAATCTCTTCTGACCTTTCTGAGGCTCAGCTGTTTAAACTCCACTGGGAATGAAGTGCTGCCCTGCCTTTCTCTTGCAAACAAGAAGGTGTGACTATGCCATCGCAAGTCTTCCCACTCCTGTGTGTGTTGACAGCCACTTGAAACCTCCCTTCTTTGGTTATAAGACTGTGGCAGACTTGTTCCAGCCTGCCCCATAGGCAGTGCCTTTCTACACCCTCTGCGTTTTCTTGCTTATTTGTAAATTACAGCATGGGCTACAAGGGAGAAAAAGGAAATGTGTAAGGGTCTCTTGCTGTCTGCGGAGGGAAATGCTGATTAAATTCAAGCAGGCCTGAGGGCTGCAGGACTTCTCATAGCCTGAAATGGCAGATTTCATGGCCTGGGACAAGTATTCCAGGTTGCCTCCCAGCTCTTCCGTTCTCCTCTAAGTGGACAGCTACTGAAGCCGGGGAGGGGAAAGAAAAAGCTCAAAAAGTTATCAGATTTACACTGATTATTAGACTATCAGACCAGGCTAACCAACAAATTATATATGCAGCTTAGAATTTCTGTTGATTACAGTTCAATTAGCAGTAGACACCGAGACAGGTCAGTGAAAGCTAAGGCTATGTGGAAACAACCAAGAGAAATGCCAAGGATGTGTCAAACATGTAAGGCAGAAAAGAGTTGTGACAACAAAGTTTTGTTAGAGCAAGGGGCGAACGTAAAACCTGAGAATACTTTCAGTAACAGGATATGTTTCATCAGTGCGTCTCAAAACACAAAGACAGTTGGAAGAGACAATATGGACTTCAGGAGCTGAGGAGCAGAGGAACAGGGGAGAGGAGAATCATGCTAAAAAGCAATATAAGCAGCTGTGGGAAGTGACGTTTTTAAAACAAACCACTGTGGTTGCCGCATTGTACAAACCTAATAAGACATAGTGAAAAATATTGGATTTATTTTTACAAGTTAAAAGTGACCTTGTTGGCCTTATGAATGGATTCACTTCTCACAGAACCTCTTAAGGGCATTAGGGTTATGACTAACTCATAAAAATAAATCCAATATTTTCCCCTTGGCCATGTCATATCCAGTGTTGGAATTCAGCTGTGAGAACTGGTGGGGCTCCGACTTTCATTTAGTTTGACCTCCCATTATGAGAAGTACCTAGCTCTCAATCCTGGTGGGCTGCAGCATAATTCCAACAGCAGTCATATCACATACCGAGTGGAAATGGAGAAAAAAATCTAAGGCGGCCTAGAAAATAGAGGGTCGTGCAACACAATATGTAACTGAAAACAATATATGAAAGGAGTAAGTGTTTCAAATACTGATAGGGTTTTTCCTACCCTGTTTTTCATTTGACCTGCATAACAGATCAAGGCAGGACTGTCCATTTAGTCATACACTGTATATGGGTGGAAAAAAATCTAAGCTGATGATTTAGCTCATACAGTTGTTCATTTCTGTTGGAGTCAAAGGAACTTAAAAAAAAAAAAGTCAAGAAAATAACCAGAGAACAAGTGGTTTAAAAATGTAGTTGAGAGCTTTAAAGGTGATAGACACACCTATCTAGTATTTGTGATAGCACAAGACCTCTACTGAGCAATAACCTAGTCCAAAGCAATAGGAAAAAATAGTAAAAACTGTTTTCAGTACCCACATCTACAGCTACAAATCCAAAGCTTTGTTCCTGCACCTTATTGTGCTCTCTTGATCCCCGAGGGCCGATGCTGGATCCATGCATACAGGGGACTTCAGTCGAAGGTCGACACGCTGTAGTCACTGTCATGTGTGGATGAGGAAATGTTCATTGTAAGTGTAAACCTGCTATGCTCTTTTTATAACCCATGTATTCTGTACATCTGCTCTGCCAATAACCGTTCCCTTTCTAATAGGCTCAGATGAGTTCATCCTCCTTTTGGCTGAATAACTTCTAAAGGTCCAGTACGGGCATCTGGCCCCAGTCCTGGGCAACCAGCTCCAGGTGGCCCTGCTTGAAAAGGGGGGTTGGACCAGATGATGTCCAGAAATCCTTTCAAACCTCAACCATTCAGTGATACTATTATCTTAAATCCAAGCTGTAACAGCACAGACCTCTGTGTAGGCTAATTTACCCTGTCAAGAAATGTAAAGTGGGCAGAAAACCAGTCAGTGACATAGAAGTGATGGTGTTATGGGGTTAATGAGAAGGTTTGCCAGTTACAATTAATTAGGCCATGCTAAAATAGAAGCGGCATGAGATTGAAGATTTCCTGCATTGCAACTGTCCTTGCAGGGGTAATCCCTTAACTAGTGTAATTTGGGTCAGACACAAACTCCAGTGCAAAAAAATTAAAATTGCATTTATCTGTGTTTATCTGAAGCCAACCTGGATTCCAGCCTTGGTTACTGCAAGGTTAATTTTGCCATTGTTCAGTGTTGCCCTTTGTCACCACAAATTTTGCCCCAACAACTTGAGCCGCATACTGAATTAAAACTGTATAAAATCATGAATTACACACAGATGCTGTAGGCATTTTTGAGGTTGAAGGTCTAACTAAATACTCACACTTAAAATATTGAATTTAGGTTTATGTGCCATGGA
Source organism: Tyto alba (assembly GCF_018691265.1). NCBI lineage: Eukaryota > Metazoa > Chordata > Aves > Strigiformes > Tytonidae > Tyto > Tyto alba. Next base: position 5,575,172 of record NW_024881300.1, on the reverse strand, counting down.
AGTGTTGAGTACCTTCTTTGCTTTGTTTCCTCTGCCTCTGGTTTTCCCATGATTCTTTTATTACACTGAACAAGTTCCATATCTGTAACATCCAGAAGTTGACGGGTTCTCATATTGCATTTCCTTATTTTCTCTGAAAAGTTTCAATGAGTATTATTTTACCTGCATCATTTTGGTGTCCAAAGTATTCCCATAGTCAGATCAATCATGGGAAAATTTTCATTCCCCAGAAATGTACAGGATCCAGAGATACGGGGTTCCCTAGCTGTGAGATTTCAGCCCTGCTCCGTGCTGCTCTGCTCTGTACAGCAGGTGAACTGTTGACTTTCCTGTGGAACAGCCCGTGCGCCTTAGCACCAGCTTCACACCCCAGGCCAGGCAAATGCCGTGCTCTGAGCATCATGGTGACTTCTGCAATAGCTACCGCATGCTAAAAAGGTGCGTTGGCAAATCAGCCATAACCACACATTTTGGTTTCTTTTATGATAAAGCTTTGTCAGGATTTAAAGGTGTTTTTCCCTCAACGTGACAAATAAGCCTGCTGAAGCAGCTAAGAACTCTTATTTATATAAACTGGCTCTGATGTTACCTTGTGTAAAATATGTTTAATTTTAACCAATGCATATTTGAGTTATAGTTTCCATAAATATTTGTGAATACATTATGATAAAATCTAAAGCCTTGGCAACAGTTAAGAGAAGAGAGTTTGCAGATAAAAATCAATATTGCCTGCAGTATCCCAGGAGATCATACTGCTAGTGAAGTTTAAATTAGCTTTGCCCTGAAATCTAAGACATTCCTGCAGCACACTTTAAAGCATCTTAAAGTGTGAAGGAGTTAAGCTAATTACTGTAACATTTGAAGACAAGACATTTGTAAAATTAATGGGCTAAAGTCAGCAGCCTTTCATTCAGCAAAAAATCCTATTGCAATTGTGTATTTATTACAGAAGAGCTGCAGAACTCGGTCCCCTGCTTTTAAGCATCTATCAAGAAAGTAGCCCAAATAGTGGCATTTTTTTGTGATCTCTGGTTACACAGTGAGAGGTGGGGGAAGTTGGACCACTTAGCTTCAAGCTTCACTTGGTGTTATGTGTCGGTGATAGCTGGACCTCATCACAATCCCCTGCAGAGATGCTGCTTTGCACCTCTCCCGCTGAGCAGATCTGGTCTCCTGACCAGTTGTGTTTGTCCTTGGCTGTCTCTGGGTCCTCAATGCCAAGCCTACACGAGGAAATCACGCAGCTCTGTAAAGCAAAACATGTGGTGCTAAGGTCCTGAAGGCCCCAGCGTGGGTGCTTCAGGGAACCTTATTGCAAATTAGCTCGGGTCTGCTCCCATAGGCCGAGTACTTGCCTGCAGCTGGAGAACATTAGCTTTAGTTTCACCTGAGAGGATCCCAGTTCACACAGCGGCTTTCTGCTCTGCAGTGTGAACTAAAGCATGGGAAGTGGGGGTGATCAGGAGATTCACCTTAAAAGTCTGCTCCTCAGCTGTACTAACACACTAAGGTAAGCATGTCCTGATAAATTAAGGCTATGTGTAGTAGTTGTGACTTGCACGGGCACCAGGTAGTGTGGCTGCTCTGCAGTAATGCTCCTGGGGGTACAGTATCACCTACTGAAGAGTGTAGTAAAAGGAAGAGGATTCCAGGCTCTGCTGCTTCACTTTTCTACGGGAACCTGTTGAGATGTGATGTCTGTATCCTACACAGAAATGAGACCAGTAGAGCCCTCTGGCAGTGGCATTGCTGCAAAGTTTCTCTGTCTCCCTGTGCACAGGAGAGACAAGCAGAACTAGCTGGTGTGAGGACAGGAATGATGCTTAACTGGGAGACACGAAGCCCTGTGTTTGGTTTAGTCATGAGCTCTGTTCAGCTTTGTTCTTTCACAGTGTTCAGGTTCTCACGCAGGGACATGACTACAGAACAGATAAATAGGGAGGGATTCAGTTAACAGTTTCCTTTGTGAGGATGCAACCCTCTGCTAAAGTATTTGTAGGGCAAAACAGGGGGCCACTGCAATTTGTTGGCAGTATTCACCGTAAGAAGCACTGACCTCTGAGCTCAGGCTTAGTAAGGCAAGTCATTTGCTATTCAGGTTGATCTCAGTCTGTTTCTCCTCTAAACCAGTCCAAGTCAGTAGTGCAATTACAGAGAAGACTGAAACAACTTGTCTTGCCCCCTTAACAACAAGTAGCCTTGTTCCTTCCAGGCTGCAGAGACATTTCTTCCACATGTGTTTTTTAACTGAAGATTTTTACAAGGCATTCACAAATGTGAAAAAAAAATTAGCACGTTATGTGAGCATTTGCCCAGCTGCATCTTGCCAGGCTTTATTCTGGCTATGGAAGCTGTTGGCTGGAAAAGGGTCAGTATAACTATAACAGACTTCTTGGTTCTTATTTGACTGAGAGACTCCAGACTTCACTCTCCTTAAAAAAAGCCTTGCTTTGGTTTCCTGACTGAGGTAGGACTCAATTAATGGAAATTAACATTTGGTTTGAGATTGAGGGTGAATGGCTGGGTGAGGGAGAGGTTTGCTGCTTGAGAATTTACAGCATGGCCTCACTGTTGGAAAATGCCAAGGTATGTTTCACGATTTTATCTAAATATAATTGTATTACTGAGTGTTGGCCAGATGAAAAGAAATTTGCACCAGATGCAATTTATACACACACATATATATGCGTATTTCTCAGCCTTTGATCTTTATAGAAAAATATCGTCCTTCCATTAGATTCATTTTCATATGAGTTTGCTTGTCTTTTTCCAATTCAGAGATGCAGTCAATAACTGAAGTTAGGCTGGCAGAGATGGTACAGAAAATTGTTCAGACTCACAGGAAAAGTGCGGTAATTGCACTTCTTATAGTTATCATCCCATGCAATTCAGTTTCACTGAATTAGTGACTTAGTATTTAGTTTCTTCCCAACTGCTATTGGAGGGGTTTTTAAAATAAACTTTTCTAAGTGTTCCTTAGCCTTTTGCAATGTTCTTATAGTTCACTGCAATTTCCCAAATAACAAGCCTTTATTATTGCACAGCCTACATTAGAAATGCTTATGTAGTAGCTATGCAGCTCATGAGCTTTTCACAGGTCATCTTCTGTGCCTGCACACTTATAAGTTTATTGATTTGAACCACGTTCTGAATCTTTCATTTGCTTTAAATTCTCTTAGCATTTCTTGATACATCAATGACCTGTGAGTCTTTCACCTTTTTTATTGCAGCTGCTCAGTGTCTCAAACACCTTTTTGGCAGGTACTAGGAGCCTTCAGACTTCTTCCTTTTCACTGCTTGTCTAGAAGCTGGTGCTAGTAAAGCCTTGTGAGCCCCAGGCCCTGGCAGGCAGGGCTTTCCTGTTCACCCCAGCAGCTGCCCTTCGGAGCAGGCTGGGCAGCTCGTTGGCAGATTCCAGAGTGTCCATTCTGAATTGTTTCTTCCCTAGGGTGATCTGAAGGAACATGCCTCAGATGACTGCATTCAAGCAAATCTCTTGCGTTTCACTTTAGTCACTTTAAATCTCACACTTTAATGCTGTAGCCAAGGCCATTAGCCCGTGTCATCCTTCACTGTAATACAGATCTGCTCCTATCTCATTACAACGTGCTTAGCTCTGCCACAGGGTCTGATATACACATGCAGAACTACACCGAATTATTAAGGGTTTCACTTAAACCACCAAAACTTGGGAAGTTTTGAAACTTTGTCTTAGCGTGACCTGTAGGGTTTAAGTACTCAAGGTGTCTCTCAACAATTGATGTTTTTAATACACTCTGTGTGGCACTCCAGATCTGTATAATTACATGGATTTCAAAATAGATATATCTATTCTGACTTTGGACAACTCTGGCTCTATTGCAGGTTGTCTGCAACAAAAAACTAAAGGCCTTTTCTTCTTGTGTACATAAACAAAGAAATCCTTAAATCTTCCTTGTCAGATGAAAGCCTGGGCATTCCATAATAATATTTTTCATGTGCTTTACAGTAGGAATTATTTTGAGTGTTCAACTTTGCCTTTGTAGGTCAGAGATTATATTCTTTTTATACAGGTCTTTAATATAAGCAATATTTTCTCTCACCCCTGACTCATAATACAGCAGTTTGCCTTCAAAGCGTAAATTAAAGTGAAGCCACAAAAGGGTCATTAATGGACTTAGTAGAGTCAATACCAAGGATATCATGTACTGCCTGTTTAATATTAAAAGCGAAGTCAATGGAAGTATGGCCTTAATATAGGTGGGCTGTGTGAATACTGAGACAGAGCAGAAAGTTTAAACTTAAGAGTGTGCAGAGAGATGAAACAGCTTGCAATGAACAATAATGTTGGGGTTCGTTCCTGGAAACCTGGGAAAATATATGCCTGCAGTTAAAGGTCAGAAACTATTAATGAGCATTAGGATGGTGTCATCCACTGTGTTTCATATGTGCAATTTTTAAAAATTCTAATGGAAGGAAAAGATTTGTAATTCCAGAGCCACCGTTTAAACTGTAATATCCAAGTCATTGCCTAATCTTTTTCTTCAAAGTAATGAATGGAAAGGCCAGAATGCCAGAGCAAAATCCTTTGCAGGACATACTTTGAGAGAGGACTAATAAGACACAGAGTATAACTTTATTCCACTTCTAGTATGTGAGGCTTTTAGTGGACCAATTAAAAGAGACTTAAAATGCAATTAAAGTAGAAATCACTTGGCAACAAGGCATTAGCTATCTCTCCAATCAGCACTGCATTAGCAAGCCTTTAGGAAGAGATTTGCTGGTGGATAAAATCTTTGTGAAGCGTAACAGTGGGTCTGAGCTAAAGCAACTGATAGGAGGTTAGAGTGAAGCTGGCCTCCAGGGAAGGGCCTGGGACTGCCTGTTATTGCTGTGCCGAGGTGTAAATGGTGGCAAGTGATGGGAAAGAAAAGCAGCTTCTGAGACATGGCTGGGCTGGGGAACAGAGGGCACAACCTGCCGGGAGTGCTTTCGCCCTTCTGATAAATGGTACTGCAGCAGGGAGCCCATGTTTCTACAACTGACAGTGCAGATTTCTCTTTTGTACCGGTCTCTCTTGCCTTGGGAGGAGGCTGGCAGTACTGCCATGACTCAGTTTTGTCTCAGCGGATTCCTCACCAGAGGTGCTGGGGAACAGCTGGGCACAGGGGTGCATCAGTGCACTGGTGCTTATCCTTGAAGTGCACCTTTGTATTGGGATAGGGTGATATTTCTGATATTACTTAAAGTTTCTGTATGTTGGAATCTGAGCCTGGGAGCCATAAAATAGAAAATTCTGCAGAAGGTAAGAAGAGCTGCTTGTACTAAGGAAATGCCAATGACAGAAGAAAGATTTTATTTTTTTTTTTTTAAGGAACAAATCACTAAGTAGCAGATTTGTGTGTGTAAATCCAGGGAAAAATAACTTTCTGTGAAATTCACCGTGTGACATTAAGACTTGCAGCCACAGAACTGTGTTAATGACCTGGAGACCTGATGCAGGCAGTGCACCTTGCCTGTGAGAGGGACTGCTGGCTCGGGGCCTTAGGCTAAATTATATCTAATATTCTCATTAATATTAGGCGATGAATACCACAAATGCAGCTATATCAATAGATGAGACATGTCATTTTAAATACATACACACACGCTGTTTGGGCATTTGAAGATAAAATGTATGTGTGCATGGGACCTTTCAGATAGTCTATCTGCATTCAGAAACTTGTAGCCTGCCTCATTCGGTCAGAGGTGCTGCTCTGCTTGCGCAGCCCTGTGCCATACGTGTCTCTGCACAATGCAAAAATAGTTTTAATTGTCTGTAAGGTATGGCAACGAGCCATGACAACAAACTGCTTCCAACTGTGTGATGCCAGAGCTGGTCCCTGAACAGTTACAACTGACCATGCTTCCTCCCCTGCACCGGGTCGTGGAATGACAAACCCCGTCACGGCTGCTACTGATGAGCGGTAGCAGTGCCTGCGACGGGAGTCATGTAAAAACAATCAAGCCATGAATTGCAAGGCTGAGTAACTGTTCTGTGTTACTTACAAAAAGAAATCTTAGACAGGCAATCCCAGGATTTATGCACCTCCTTTCTCCCTGTTAAGTAGGTGTTAGCCACATGCTACTACTAATAATTTGCAAAAATTAACATTAATTATTTTATTTTGCCTTTTCCACTGCTGATTACATTTCAGACACAACTTGGGCATTTCTTAGCAAAATGGATCCAGATTTGCATAGTTACGACTGTGGTGCATTTTCAAATTTTAATAGTGGATAATTAGATTATTTTTTTAATGGAAGGAAATACCTTGACAGAAGGCAAAGCAGAAACTTGGCCATTTTAAGCCACATTGCGTGGACAATAAAGAATAATTGAATCATCCACACCTTATCTAAAATGAAAGAAAGGATGTTTACTATTGCCTGCCTCTGACTGCAGCAGAGTCCTGAAAGGCCACTTGTTTAACCAAAGCACTGCAGACCCTGAGCTGCGAAGCCTCACCGTGAAGCGTGGGGCTGACATTCCAATTTAGAAGCATTACATAAAATCTTAATCAGTGCAACTAAATTAGCCGAGGGAAGCTTTTACACCATGTTCATTGTTTACGCTTATCATTTTTAATAAATTTTAAATGCTTTTACAGGTGTGGAAGTAGGCCTATTATCAAGATAATTTTCTTAATCATAGACATCTTAGATTGAGATGTGACGTTCACCATAGTTCCCTTGCTCTATCTCATAGCTCTCTGAAAGCTGTCTAGGTTTCCAACACCATCTCTGTGGTAGAAGTGGTCTCTTGACTGACGTATCTCCAAATGAGCCTTTGAATAGCTTTCCATATTGGCCTTGAAATAATTCAGATGTCAAATTACTTCTTGCCAGACTTCCTGACTCCACCAGGCCCCTTGAATATGTTTTTTAAAGTATTTAAGGGGGAAAATATTAAATTTTTCTAAGCTGGGTCAGAGTTCATAGCATTTGCTAATAAAGAGGCAGCATGGAAGATATTTACTCAGGGAAGGCTTTGAGTGTGTTTTGTGCAACAGCCGCAGGTTGAGACAGCCTTTAGTTTCTGTTTCCAAGTTTGCATGCCTCCAAGCTTTTGGCATCTTTGCATTTTTTTCTCCTGTTTTCCTTTCAAGACAAATGAGGAAACAATTTTAGTCTTTTCACACCAAGCCTGTTAGCAAGGTCCACATATTCAAACTTCATGTTGAACCACCTCTCAGTTTGACAAGGAATATATACTCCATCTTCTCGTTTTGTTCTCTTTAAAACGCCCTTGCAGCTGAAATGCCCTGGGGAGCACAGAGCACCCACTGTCCCTGTGAACACGGGGAGGCTCCCATCAGCCCCGGCATGCTGCTTGCCAGCAGCATTGCAGCTCTTCAGCAGTTGTTCTTCATAATGTTTGTGCAATGGAGCTGACCAGGAGAAATGATTCTTGCTGTTGCTTTGGTGTGCAGAGGCACCTCTGTCTCACAAAGCTGCTGGATAATTGTTTGTTTAAAGATTGTCCTAATTACTGGTTTGTCTCTCTCACTGGACGTTGTTATAAATTCCCTGCTAGCATTGTTCTGCCTGAGAGCCAAATAGTAATATTGTACTGCCCAAGGGCCACATTTTGACCTTCAGCAAAACCCCCCCTTGTACGTTTTTAGAGCACTTTGCAGTGGTGATGGAAAAAGGCCTTTGCCTCTTTCTTCAGAGGATTAATGCAATAGCTCCTCAGTTACTCCTGCAGCTTGTAGCCTGCTGCAAGGGCTCTTTGTGGAGAGGCTTTGTGCATCCCCATCAGTTGAGTAACATGAGATTAGGAGGGAACAGGGGCTAATTGGCCTCCTCTTGCTGTATTAAAAACTACCTCCAGAGAAAGGTGCATTGAAATAAAAACATTTTCACGCTGGTCATTCAGGATGGCCTCACTGCGGTCGGTTCCCTTCCAAACCCAGCATAGGCACAGGGGTTTTCTGCTGAAGGGCTTGGTGGAAAGCAGGGCTTTCCCTCATAATCACTCAGGAAGGTGTCTCAGAATACTCCGTCCTCTGGGGCTTTGTTGTTCTTACGCGAGAATAAGATGATGAAACAAATTAGTTTTACAAGGACGTCGTTCTCCAGCTCAGTGGTGTCACTGCTGAAACCTTGAAAGTGGGCATGCAAGCCAGGGTGTAGAAAATGCAAATAAAATTAAACCCTGGTTTCATCTTTTCTGTATTAAGTTCATGACATTACAGGTACTAGCAAATAAAGCTTTATCAAAAGCTTAATTATTTAGAATGAACCTTTTCCAGGAAGGTGTCAACAAGGTTGCTAGTTGATTAAATATTTCAAATCTGGAAAGAAGCTCAAAGCTCCAAATTTTTAATCCCTACAACATGGTACTGAGCTATGCTATATTCAGACAGAAGCTGCTGCCTATATTTTTAATAAAATGAAAATGAAAAGCTACCTTCAGTACATTTCTCTTAAATAATGCACTAAGAATGTGGAAGTGAAATAAAAGTAACATTAAGTTGTGTGAAGTCAAGTAAAAAAAGCATATTTTTTTAATTGCCCTGATTTTAATAATCTGCAGTGTAATTATATATGTGGACGGAAATGTTCTTATTTGCTTTCTACATTATTAAATTGGGTATCCCCTTAATGGGGCTGTCTAGTTTGCCCTGCATGTTTCACTTCTACTGGTTGTTTCATATGCCAGAACCACTTGAAAGAACGGTTAGTTGCAGCTTATCACTATTAAGAACATGTTTGCTGCAAGCATGTGATATTTGTCAGGTGGTACGGAATTTGCTGCAGAACCATCGACCTAAAATGCCCACAAGTATTGTTTCCTTTAAAACAATTTCTTAGCTTTAGCCTTATCTTACAATGTAGACTCAAGTAATCTTAAAGGTAAATAATCAAAGAGAAGTTATTACCTGAGACTGCTTACAGTGCTTTTAAATCCAAGTCTCTATGCAATGTTAAAGATGCTGTAGTTAAGTTTAGAAACAAGCATGTGACAATAGTTACACACTATAAAAAATACTTAAATTCAATTATTATAATCAAAAAGTAATTATACACTGCATTCAAATAAGACAGTTCAATGCATCTCAGAGCTCAGTTACGACCAAAATCTGTAAACAGCAGCAGTGAGCTTGTATGACCGTCACGCAAAGCCCTACCAAATTACTATTCACTTCGATTAACTTTCAGTGACCGTGTCTATAGGCTGCTTGGTTAATGGTTTTCTGTCAATACTGTAAAAATGCTAACCTGTCTTTACATCTAATCAATTTTGAAATGGCTCTTTACATAAATGGTCTATTCCTTTTCTTCATTAAAAAAAAGCAATCAAATAGGATTGAACTGAACAAGCAGTTGTAAAAAAAAATACAATAATTAATTTTGAGTCTGTGTATTTTGAAGTAGTTGTCCTTGAGTATTTTCTTCATCACCGTTTTTTAAAGGGCATTGAAAATCAATGTTTCACTTTACTATCATCCATCTTTATATAGTAATAAATTAAGTGGAAAGCATTGATATTTTTGACTGAGCTTTTAAAATTTGCATACTAATGACAATTGTACCCTTGCGACTTTTGATTTCTGTTGCTGTTTACTGACACTGACTAGAGGGAAATTTCAGTCATCTGGGGACCATTTTTCCTCTGAAGGAATAAGACAGTGTCAAATCTCTGATAATATTATGCTTGAGATCTTAGCCGTAATATCTCTTGCTGGACTTCGTTTCAAAAAACAACATAAGCAGTGAAAATGGTTGAAACGCTTATGATGTCGCTCTGTCTTTGTGCATTCCAGCTAGAGCGATATACATTGAAAACACAGCTAATGGACCTGCAGGAAAATCCATGAGTGCGGTGGGTAACTGCAAATAAAAATGCTGTTGACAAAGTAGTGATGCCTTAGTGTGCCCTCAGTAATGCAGCTAGCCTTCGGATCGCATCCAGGCATGCATTTGGAAGGGGGATTGATGAATATGAAGCTAGGACTGTCAATCCAATCTTATCCTTCCTGGCTATTTTTCCTATGTATGCTAGTCTCATAAGCAATGTCTGGCTTGTATGATAGCTTAAAAAAACCCTAAATCCAATGCATAAAGGAAGGAAGCCTTCACGGATTCTATGATCCTTTTAAAATTTATTATTTAGAATATAGCCCAATATTACAGCAGGAAGTTGAGGGGTTATTTTTATCAGTGTGCGAATAGTTGAAAAAATCATTTGTGACTGTTATTTCCAATGAAAGCTGCATGTGACTTTGACAGTGTTTGCTCCATCTTTGTGCGGTTCCTGGGAACATTACGGGTTCTTTTCTGTGCACAAAAACATTTGCAGAAAGAACACACGTGATTGTAAGCTACTGATGCCAGAAGTACAGTCATCTTGCGCGTTCCTTGCTGGCATGGGAATCGACTAACCCGATACAGGCGGGCGGGAGGGAAAACTCCACGTGACTGTGAGGAAGCACTGAGCACAAGTAGTTGATTGCACAAAGAACATATATTCAAAGTAATGGTTATGGTAAAAAACCTTCCAGGAGAGCCCTGGCAGCAGTTTCCTGACATTGACCCGTTTGCTGAGTAACTAAATAGCAAATAGATACAGAAGCTCTATTTGCAGATAATTTGCAAACAAGAAAAAGGAGTTACCTTTGTTGAATATTTTGTTCGTTGCACATATCTCAGTAGTAGTTATTGTCTATTGTTTATCCTGTAAAAAATAAATTCTTGTAACATTTCTTACCACATGATTTGTTTAGGCAGGCAGTATTTATTTTCACTTTTGAACACCTTCTCATTAACATGATGAGTATCAATGCTTAGTTTATTGACTACTAATGTCCATTACTGTGGTAGCTCTCCCCTTTAATAACATGCAGGTGGAAAACAAGATACTTTGCACTGAGCAATAAAGCCAAATATTGACAGGGCAGCCTTGTTGGATTTTCTGCTTGCAGCAATATGTAAGTAGATGTGTTCATGTAAGAGTGTATGGATACTGTACCAGAATATGTTAAGTGAGTACAAAAGTTAATGACAAATAGTATGCCAAAGACCACATTCTGAAATGGTTTACCATGCAACTTATTCCAAAAATCTGTCTTACTGAAGTAAAAGGCTTTCCTGGGAGTAACTCAGCAAGGGTTCGTAATTTGGGTTGGAAGGAGTCTCAGGAGGTCTCTTGTCCAACCTCCTGCTGAAAGCAGAGTCAGCTGTGGGCTTTGAAGTGGTTGTTCAGGGCTTTTCCTTGTCGGGTCTTGAAAGCCTCCAAGGATGGAGGCTGCACAACCTCTCTGGGCAACCTGTGCCCCTGCTTGGCCGGCCTGTGGGGGCAAGTTTCTCCTCATCTCCAGTCCGTACCTCCCTTGTGTCACCTTCTGCCCATGGCACCTCATCCTCCCACCACATACCCCTCTGAAGAGCCCGGCTCTGGCTCCATCTCCTCACTAAGCCCCTCGCAGGCTCTGGGGGCTGCTGTCAGGTCCCCCAAAGTCTCAAACGCCGCTCCCTGAGCCTGTCCTTGCAGGGCAAGCGTTCCATCCCCGACCATCTTGTCGGATCTCCTCTCTGGCCTGCCAGGGCTTGGACAACCTGATGAGGCACAAGCAGGGACCCTGGGGATGTATCAAACACCGAAAGCACCCACTGATCCCTGTCAATGGTGGCAGCAGCACCTCTGCCCGCTCACTTTCTTGGCTGTGAGTAAGCTCCTCCAGCTGAGAGGACAGGGGCAGATTCCAGTGCAAAAACCTAAAAAATTCATTCTGGATTCTTCACAGTGCTGAGTAGCTCTCCGGCTCTGGTGGCACTCCTCCCTCAGGAAGGTGCTAAACCCTCGGAAAAAGAAGCCCAGGATGCAAAGTTAAGTTACAGTGTGCTCACTGCAGCAAATTTTAGGTGCACTGTGCTCACACCAGCTTTTTTTTTTTTTTTTTTTTTTTGCTCCTGTGAGCAAACAGTAGTTCAGTCATAAAGGCTAATTTGCACAGTAATATTGATTGCCTGCAACACGCTCAATTCTAGTTTAGATTCCACAGGATAAAGACACAGCAGCACTGATGTGTTTTTCCCTCTGGAACTTGAAGGGTGCTGGAAAAGACAAATACAAAAGAAATTGTGCACCAAGGTACAGGCAAACCATATGTTAGCTGCAGCTCTCCCCAGGGCAAGGTGCTAAGTTTTGTTTACATTTTGCCAAGACAGCAATAAATTGCTTGTTTACAGATGACAGGAAGAAATGGGATGTTCTTAAAAGCAAGCTATGCACGGGGATGCAAACAGCGCACAGGCAGATGCACATCTTTGAGCAAAGTGCAATTAATGCCCCCTTCCTGGACAGCCCCCCCCCGCCCCAGTCCCCTGCCTTCCTTTTTTTGGGGGTTAGCCAATCCTGGGGGTCATTATGCAGGATTATAAAAATATTAAGGCTGATGAAAGTTTGCCTTCTCCAATTTCCAACCGAATGGCGTATTACGCTATTAGATCCAACTGACCAGGATGTGCCTCGCAGCCCTGTCTATGCGCAGAGGACAGAAAATATGAGAGGTGTGGAGAAGGACTCACTTTCATCAGAGTATCAGTTTCCAGGATAGTTTGGAAGCCCACAGCATTATTGTATTACACATTGCACAGAAGCGTGCCTTGTTCATTTTTTTTAGTGTTTTAGAAATAAAAGACTTTTCTTCCAAATTGCGCTGGGAGGCAAATTCTTCAGCAGTGTAATAGAAAATGTTAGACAATATTCCTTACTGGAGCTATTGACATTTTTGGTAGTCGTGACACTTTGATTTTTCTCAAAACACATGGATCAAGTCTGAGTGTGTTATTGGACAGGAAGACCTGATGAAAGGCCTTCCTTTATCTTTCTTTGTATTTTTTTTCCCCTCTGTTTGTTCATGGCTTTCTCCCTGAATATAATCGTGGTTTTCTTATGCTGCCCAGGGAGTCGTTATTGCCTTACTAAATATTTTATAGTGCACAGTACACCATACCTGCCAACTGGTTATTATTTGTTATATATAAAAATAAAGGGGTAGCATGTGAAAAGGAGTGTGTGTTAAAATTTCAAAACTACACACAGAATAATTTTAAACCCTTAAATTAGATGTCAGGCTGGTTTTGGTTCTTGGATATTTTTTTTTTTTATTTGCTTGAAAAAGGTCTGTTTATAGTTTGGGGTTTTTTTTTCCCCTCTCTTTTTGGTATGTGTTCCTCTCTATGATTCCAAGCACTTGTTTCCTCACAGTTTCGCTTCCTATTTGTTCAAAAGGGAAAAGTTCAAAGCCACTCTGGCAGCTGAGGGAAAAGCTTGCTGAATACTAACCCTCAAGTGTCTGTCTTGTCCTGACCTTGAGAAAGTAGCAGTAAACTGTTCTATTGCAAACACCACATGTGTGTTTTGTTAGACCAGGTTAGGAGGGGTCAGAGCTCACCTGAGGCTTGGACTGCAGATTTAGACTGCTTTTCAGCAGCATAATGTATTTTTAAAAAGGGACATTCTCGCCTTTGTATGGGCCTAATATAGGCTCTGTTTAAAAACCTGTCAAAATCCCAAGCACACACTCCATAAAATATAAATAAGTACTTACTGTTTGCAGATGTTGCTTGTTTTTCATAATGTTTGTATTTGAAGTCCCGAATCCCCGCTTCCTGTCAGAGCCAGCCCTGTTGCTTTAGTCCATTTATTTCTGAAGGAACGGGAAGAACTTCAAAATGCAATTTCTCAATGAAGACACTTTCTGTCAAACCTGTCAGCGTTCACAGCACAATTACCTTTTTTCAGACTAAGGCTTGCGTTTATGGCTTTGACTGCATGCACACCTTCTCTTCCCCCCAGCTCAGCTAAAGCAGTTGCTGTTTTTTAAAAGACTCCCGCTTGCCATAAATTGTGGCTTTGGGTTCTTTCAAAGCAACAGGATAACTTAGCAGACCTTTCTCCTATTTGCATGTTTTAATTCATTTGATAATGGATACGAAGTATATTGTAGGGAACAATTCTGTCCTGGGAAAAGGGGATAGATCGGATTTTTTCACGTGCAATCTATCAAACATCTCCCTCGGTAAGGTGAGCTCTGTCGAGCCATTTCTCAAAAGAGGAGAGAAAAGACAGGGAAAAAGAATTGTTTCAGAAACGCGGTTACCAGCTTGCCTCAAAAGAACAGCAGCTTTTTCTGACCTACTGTCTGTCTGAAGAGTAGATATAGATCATTTTTAGGGGACCATCAAAATTCTACTTAATCCAAAAAGGATTTTCTCAGATTTGGATTGAGCTTCTGTTCTGCCCACATTATAAGAAATAGCACTTTTGATGGATAGCTTATCTGAGATTATTTAAGGTATTTTGGGGGTCAGTTCTCATGCCAAAAAATGAAATCATCTGGATGAAGTACTTCCCGAATACTTCTTATACTCAGACTTTTTCTATGTAGGGAACAGTGTTTTCCATGTGTGATGGCATGCGTGGGCTGGTGAGAACAACACTACAGGTAATTCCCAGGCATCTCACTGCAGACTGAAACCAGGCACTGCTCAGTCCCCTCCGTAACCCCGTGCCACTAGAAGGGTGCCTTATTTGCAATATGCATTTCTCCGTTAGGTGAGGAAGCCTTACCTCCATGTGCCCACTTTAGTCACCAACTTTTTAGATTAAGTTTCTTTTCTCTAGCTCCCTCCTCTAGCAGTTTAACCTCTCCGCTAACGGCAGGCTCTTTAGTGTGCAATGCCACCGCACTGCTGGCAAGGAGAGGGGGAGAAGAAAAGCCTCTCCTTTGTATTACAAATTCAAAGGGTCATTATTCCATCATTCCCTATGGACAAATGTGTGAAGATTATTGTGGGAAGTTAGTATTTATTCTGAAGCCCTAATATGATCCTCTTGAACATTTTAATAATGCATTCTCTGGGGTCCGTGCTGCAAGTGTTTAAAAGGAAGCGATATGCGTTAGCACTGGATGGCTGCTGCTTTGCTGAAATTGTGTAAGTTATGGGGTTGCTTTTGATCAATCCCTGCATAAAAAAAAAAAAAAAAAAAAAGGGAAAAGTCCCTTTGCCCCCTTCCTCACCGTCCTAGAGTTCTTTTATCAGTTACATTGATCTAGAAGCAAGGACAAGGCCACAGTATTATATGTCCACATTTGTTACACTGATTTACGAGTTTCTTAATTCTAAAACCCTTACCTTATCAATGGCCTCAGGAAGTCCTAAATCCCTGATATTAAGCAGAGAAAGAAAACATTTCAAATCAAAATAGGTAGGTTTTTTTTGTTGGAGACAAATACAGGATAAACAGCATTCACTTGCAATTTGCTGCTCTCCCTGTAATTTTAAAGCTTCCCTAAACGTGTGTTGTTTCTGTAGGGTCTGATTATAAACATATGCGTGGGACAACGCTCATACATGCTTGGATCAGGTCAGTGGAGTTGTGCTTCATCTTTAAAGCTCAAAAACCATAAATCAAGATGAAAATACTCCAGCCAAGAGCTTTACCAATTGATACAATTTTAAAATAGGCCGCTGCTAAGGCTTGGGGGAAAGCTGACATGATGACTTTTATAATAGCAGAACGTTTAAGGTTATAGAAATAAAAGGAAGAGGATGAAATCAGTCGCGTTGATCTTAGCCTGCAGGCTCTCTCAGCTAACTCGAAGCTCCAGCAATTATTTCTGCTCTGGCTTTTCCCCCTTTTTTCCAGCAGTCTGTTTGAAATGAAGCAGAACCAGGCATGGCAAGCTTATCAGTGTCGTTAGCTGACAGGGAGCACATCACACCTGCTTTTACTTGCTAGTTTTTCAGGCACTTTATGCCACAGAAGAATGTTGATTTTGTTCTTATAATGTGTAAAGATTCATTTATTTCACCTTTTGAACTTGGCAGAGCCACTCAATTTTGATGGGAGTTTGTTTTCATCCTGGCATTTGGAAAACCCTGGCAATTACTGGACTGTGGCCCAAGGCTACCTTGATGAAACGTGGAGATGATCAAACTCAACAGACTGTGGATCTGGCCTAGCTAAAAAACCCAGCCTGCTGAAACCCTGTGGGACTAAGGAGGGCTTGGGGGTGGTTGGGACTCAGATGTGCTGGTGTCACCTTGGTCCTTGTACCACTGTTCTCGGAGAGAAGTGTCCCATGGACATGCACCAGAGCACCAGGCAGAGGTCTTGGTTTGCAGCCCTGCAGTACCACCAGAAGAGTCCTGGGCAGAAATGATCACAAGGATAGGTCCAGAAATCTTCTCTTGATACTTACCTGCCACCTTTGGGGGTTTTAGTCATACCTGAGTTTTCTAATTTCTCCTTAGAGGAAATCACAAGCATTACAATTACTGCCTGATGTGTAGTTATTTTAGCAGCTCCTGCCCATCTTGCTATGTAATTGTGTAGGATTAAGAGGATCATAATCCATAATAAGAGGTCTAACCCATCTTTTCCAAAAACCTGTTTCCGTCTGTGGTACAGATAGGTCATTCTTTCCATGCCTTCCAGCCAGGCCCATCTAATCACACTGCTCAAGGAGCAAAGGAATTCATTCACCCAAAGGGTCCCATTACGAGATATTCTGTCATCTCCATTTTAAACCTGTGAAAGCCTTATTTTGAGTACTGCTGCCAAATGTGATAACAGGAGTCTTGCACAGCCGATGAGAGCTCAAGTATCTGGGATCTGTGCTATGTAATTGTTCTTATACAGACCTACTTTCAGTTGCACAATGATGCTTGCAGGATTTGAGCTTGTAGCACTGAAAACAGTAGGATCCTCTCTGCTGACTTTTAATGAGAACAGCTCAGACCTTCACTAAAGCAGGCACTTGGGCAAAAGATTTCAAATGCTTCTTGCAGCTGTTGCTATTTCCTAACCAAACAACCTACCAGTGGCAATTTTGTAACTATCAAATACTTGCAGACCACTGGCTAATAGACAGACATGTCAAGTCTAAATGCCAGGTGCTCTTGCAAAGCTAGTACGGTATCAGAGTTCTGCTTTCCAGGTGCTGATGATCAGGTTTTGAATATATCCTCACTGATGTGTTCCTTTTACATTTGGTCTTTGGGTGTGATGCTCACAGAAGAAATTCAGAATAAATCTAGACCGTGAGCCTATAATATGAACATACCCAATCACACACTCTAACTTTTGAAAAATAAAAGCCAGTGAAAGTGCCAGATGTAGAAACATTTCTGCTAGTTGTTTACAGAGAGAACAGCTAAATATTCATATATATATTGATTAATTTGATGCACCAGAGATGTAATCCTTGGCATAATATAAGCTATTTTAATGAATTGTTGTCATCAAATCTAAATTACAAACAAAAGTGCTCAGGCTGCTCCTAGAAGAGAGGGGAACCAACCAAGGGCTGGACTGTGCCATTACCCAAGAGCCTTGTGTCACCCTTGAAGCAGACAAGAGGGAGCCTGGCTCCCTAAATCACCTTGTCCTTCCTCCACTTTGCTGGAGGTGTAGGCTGTGATAGACCCTGTCGCAAAGGTGTATTCTCCAGTGCCCTACAGAGGGAAGAGGGAGAAGCCTGAAGCTGTAGGTACCCCTTGCACACCGTCAGGCTTTGCTATGTTTGCATGTGATCCCTGTTCTCCTGGGCAAGGATGGAGAGAAGAGGAAGGCTTAGACCTTTATTTTGAGCTAGGTTTGTGGAATCATAGAAAATAGGGCTGGGAATGACTTCAGAGAGGTGTCTACTGAAAAACCTCAGCTCCAGGGTGGGGTGCCAGCTGTGGTTTGTGTGGGCAGGATTTGGCCCTTTGTCTTAATTTGAGGAGCGTCTGTGACTCCGCCTAGTGCTTATTTTCCAGTGATGAATATTGTGAAGAACTGTATGATAGACACACAGTAAAAACAATTTAAGTGCTGCTTATAGTATCACAAAAGAAAACTGGGATTCTCTGCAAGCTGTTTCCTTTATTAACTGTTCTGGGAGGATTCTCTTATGTTTTGAAGCACATTCCTGTTTGTTAAAGTGTCATACAATAGTTTTTAACAAATCTGGATAATGTACTGGTTTATTTGGTTAATTATTAGGATCAGGACAATAGTAAAAAACAAAACAAAACAAAACAAAAAAATCAAAAAAAAACCCAAACAAAACAAAAATCCCCAGAAGCTTTATTTTAACAGGTGATCATTCAGCAGTATTACTAAATTGTTATTATTCAGCAGTATTACTGAATGAATTCTTTTTCTGTTTGTGAGGTATATGAAAGTTATTCAATCTGAAATGGTTAATCCAAGAATATTTGAAATTGCATCATTAAAGATGTGATTATGGATAAAACATGATAGTTTGAAAATGGGAATTCCAAGGTTGCTTGTTTTCTGGAACTTTGCCCATCCTCTTTAAAGAATGTCTTGTGAAAAGGACTGAGTTGAAAAATGCACAATATTTACCCCTCCTTCACCCACAGTTTATAAGGATACAGATTTTCTAGACTATGCATAAAGGGTAAAGAAATTGTAATGTGCAAGAAAGCTTTATAAGGCTGCTTCTATTCCACAATCATCTGTAACTGTCCAGCATAATATGTTACACACAAGCATAAAATATGCTCCTATGTGCCTTTATGGATTATGTGTTTATGAATATTTATCATATCTCATTACTGCAAAATGTCCATACTAAAGCATCTGATTGACAATTATTTTATTGCTCTTTATTTGTTATCTTTTTTGCTTTGGCAGGGGCTTAAAAATTGACATGCATTTTCCTATCTATATTTGGTTTCAGAAAGCTTCTGAAAATTGGTTGAAGATGTATAAATTAAAAAATTACCCAAAGCAAAGTAATATTTGTTTGACCTTAGGTTATGTTTTGTGGTATCCTAATACTACCTCCATTATTCTCTTTGGTCTTTAGTTTATACTAATGGGCTGATATTATGCTGGGCAACTTTAATTAGGGTGTCTATTGCTTAGTAGGCAGCATTTTTGCTTTCAGGCAAGTATGACATGCTGTACAGGAGAGCCTTAATTCCTGTTTAGGGAAAAACCGTAATACATCTCAGTTGCCAAGTGCATAGTGAGCAACCACTCTTAGGGAAAAAAAAAAAAAAAAAAAAAGGTATTCTCTCCTAGATACAAAACACCCATAATCCCATTAATGTAAATGAGTGATTACACATGTGCATATCACTGGGAGAATACATTGTCAGGAGATGCCAGAATTTTAGATGAGATAGAAATAGCACATAGTATATCATTTAATGAAGACCCCAAATATTCTTGTGAAGGAAGTTCTGTGTTACCGTCAAGTCTGAATCTCTGGATTTTTATTTTTAGTGTCTCATTAGAATTATAGGAAAAGTAATCTCTAAGGCTCTATTGTTATATTAATAATTCTTTTACCTTCAGCATTCATTTCATAGCTTTTTAGATTTGCCTTGCAAATGCAAGCTCAGATTTACTGTAGATGACTTTAATGAAAGGTGAGTTTGTTAGATGACATTGTGGTTGCACATATATTTCTGGAGATATTTTGTTGAAATGTTACAGTCCCTAGGACACATCATACAATTCAATATCAGTGTTACTGACATATCTGTGAAAACAATCACAAAGATAAAGAAGGTGCTCCATCATGTGTTCATTTCCATCAAATTAATAATACATGAAGTTCATATAGTACAAAATGTCAATTATTTATACTTTGTATATGCAAAAAACAAGAACCGTGCAGAAAGAATTCTTGTTACCAGAAAACAAGAATACAAATTTAAAAGATCCTGATAATTTTTCCATTTTAAAATAATAATTATTATTTTTACAACACAGTAGAAGACACTACAAAAATATTTGTTTATACTACACTCAGTTGGACATTTTGTGAAAGCAGACTGAAATTTATACTTTAGTCCTTTCAGAACATATATTATAAAAAATTAAGGTATACGTTACCTATTCCTAACCTTTATAAGAACGAAATAAAGATGGAATATTTCAGTAAAACCAACCAGCAATTTTTAAGTTATAGTAAGACATTAAGATTGGGAAAACTCAGGTGGAAAGAAAAACACTGTAAACATAATGAAGTTATTGATTTTAATTTTCTAGCTTTCTCACTGAAGAATGAAGCATCTGTACAGGATAGGTGATACAAAAAAAAAGTGAAGGAATTGGAAATCTAGAGCAGATCTAGCAGAGGATTTTTTCAATAGCTTTAAAATAAATAAATTCCATTTTTTCATATACTTGACTGGGAACAAAAAAAAACAATACACAGATAGCATTAACTTTGTCTTCCCACAAGTGTATATGTTTGAACATATTTCTCACTGGTATTCAAGCATATATATGTTGATCAGTTTAGCCCATTAACCAGTGAAGATGAGTTGTTCTGAAAATCCAGACTCCCTTCCCCAGTTACAAATGAAAGCCACCACACAAAAGCTCACACCTACAGAAAGTTGGGGGCTTGGGGGAGTAATTCAGTGACCATGCCCTAGATTCTCATCTGATCCTAATCTCACAAGTTATTTTGTATCTTTATGCCAGTAAAATAAAAAATAATTTCTTGCCTATAAGTAATTAGACTTGTTGTAAAGCTGGCTTTACTGAAGAAGCCATTATTTTTTACAATAAAATCTTAAGCAAAATAATATTTTGCTTTGGTAGCTGTGTTGTCAAAACCAGAACTGGTCAAAATTGTTAGCTGGAAAATGCTGACCGAAACATTTTCTTTTGGATTGTAATAGGACTTTCTGTGAAAGTTTAGTATTCTGTGCAATTCAAAATAAAAAGGGTTTTATGACACTGAAAATTTTCAGTTCTGATATATTTTAAAAAGCTACAAAAAAACTTAGAAGACATACCAAAACAAAAAGCCCAAGCTGTATTGCGGACAGAAGAACATAGAGGAACTGGAAATTCTGGGGTGTTTTTTTCCCTCTTTTGCTCTGCCTCTGACTTAAATAGCGATTTGCTTTATCTCTGTGCTTTCGCCTTCTATCTCTACAATAGTGCTGTGAAGATTAATTCATTAATGACTGTAAAGTCCTCATATTAGGAGTGGTGTTGTAGTCATGATAGTCTTAGAATAAAAGTGAGGCAAGATATTTAAGAAGATTCAGTATCTCTTATTAGTTATAGGCATTATAGGCGTTATAGTTATGTTAGATATAATTACGGAGAAACAGATAATTATTTGGGCACACAAGCCCATTTTTCAGGTCTGAAATACAAGCAGAAATCTCGATGCATTCAAATAAAATGTTCTGAAATTCATCTACCTCCCATCCATCCAGCTCCTAAGACAGCTTTCAGCCACATAGGACCAGGGCTGCTGTGAAAAGCTGTGGGAGTACACAGCATTGCTACTACCAGAACATTCACAAACCTTGGTGTAGTAGTCCTAGTAGCATACAAGCAAGAAAAAAGACGGTGGGCAGCATGTTAGGGGTCTTGTGATACTGATTCCCATTGGCATGAGAAGTTAGAGACCCACTCGCTAGGAATAGTCAGTGGACAATATAGCTGGGAGTAGTTCCTACTACTGTATGCAGGAAGCATTACTGCCAGCACTGACAAATATTGAAAACAATTCATTGCCAGCAAAAAAGGAGGACTGTGTTAAGTCAAAATGTATCTACATTTGCATTTGTGTTGGAATATTTGCTGTCATACATAATGTTTTGAGAAATATTCTAAACTGAGATATTCATAAGTAGGAAAAGAATATCCTCAAATAAAGAGCACTTTTCTTCTCTTAAAATAAAAGAATATTTAGTGATTCTCTGGCAAAAGGGATTAAGACAAGTTGTCATGTCATATTTACATTCTAGTGTCAAGGAGCTGTAGTTATGGACTAAAATGCTTCGTTGGACTCAAGAATATCGTTGTGCTTGGTGCTGTACAAACACACGGCGATAAGTCAGGTTAGTCCTGTGAGCCAAGAAAACAGAGAGACACAGAGGGTGCCAAGGGTCAGAGCGCAGGCAGAGGACTTAGCCAGGCCACCGAGGAGCTGTCACGTTCTGTACGCGTGCGACGGCAAAGAGCAGCTTGGAGAAGGAATTCGGTGGGGACCTCTGCCGTCTCGTCCTTCTGAAGGCGCGCTGGGTGCTGTGTGGGTGAGGAATTTTTTGTGAGTGCCTAGCACTGCGTGGTTGATGAGGTGCATTTGGGGTGGGGGGAGTTGGACATCAGGGTCTGATGACAAAGGTACAGGGACTGCAGTGACAGGAAGGGGAGGACAGGCTGCAGCGGGACGGCTGGCAAACCTTGGGCAGGGAGGAAGCCACCTACGGACCCTGCCTCCAACTTCTCTGCCAGGTTTAGTTCTGGCTCTGGAGGTTTAAGGAGCTGATCCTATAGAAAAGTGATGGCCCTTTAGGTACCGAAGAAGCTAAAATAACTCCTGGTTATATTTATAGTTTATTCAAAGTACAGCCATGGGATCCATTTCTGCAATCTTTCCTCGCACAGCTAATCAGGGCTCCATCCAAAGGGCTTACAGTTGTGAACAGGACCGTCGACTGACCGCTCACTAGGTGGTCGAACATTTGGTGGTTTTCGTCAAGTTTTTTGTGTGAAGGAGCATGGCACAGTAACTTCAGGGATTTGTAATGTAGAGAGAGGGAGGAAGCAGAGGGTCACTGGGCCTACTCAGCTTCTTTGAGGCTAGACATGTCAGAAAGCTGTGAGTCACTCTGAAAATAGGATTTATAAAGTCATGATAGCCTTTGAGATAGTTGAAAAGCTTTCAGTTGCCAGCTCTTATGTACAGACACCAAGCATAATACATTAGTGACATGGAACTGCTTTTTCTTAATAAAGCAGCTTCTTGACAGGGTGCATCAATGTGGCTTGGGGTAGGTGTTGCAGAGGGCAGAGTTGATGGGTGAGGCAGAGACCTCTTGCAGCATCCACATTAACTGTCATTAGTGAAATAGTATTTCAGTAAGACATGCAACATTCATTGAGATTTCTTTCATTATATAGTGAGTCTCATTTCCCTTCTTTAATACTTCAACTTGTCTGAAGCTGGATAACAGTGCTGTGGTTGAGGGAGGACCAGGCTTAATTCCTTACTCCAGTTGTGATGGATTTTCCACCCACCCCTACTGTTCTTATACCAGTGTGTCACCACTGATTTCAGTGAATTTCTTCTGGTTTGTACCATTGGAAAAAGAGAAACAGATCTATAAGCTGATACATCTGGAATAATTTTAAGAAACATCTCTTCTATAAAGATTATCTCTATATTCAGAAAAAATGTGTTTCTAGATTTTCAGATTAACCTAAATTAGAATGTGTAAACTTTTAGACTTCTAGTTATTTTACTTTAAAAAAAAAAATCTTGTCACAAGCATAGGTATTGAGAGTCAAACTGAA
The DNA here is from genome assembly GCF_018691265.1 of Tyto alba. Lineage (NCBI taxonomy): Eukaryota > Metazoa > Chordata > Aves > Strigiformes > Tytonidae > Tyto > Tyto alba. The sequence continues at coordinate 5,551,843 of NW_024881300.1, read as the reverse complement.
AATATAGTTGTCACCTCTTATAAGTGTTGACATGAAACTATGAGACTGAGAAAAATACCATTATTTTTTTCTGAATAAGTTACAATTTTTGTATGTCATATTTCCCTTTTTTTTTTTTTTTTTTTTTTTCCTGCTCTATCTCCTTGATACTTGACACAGATTATTGGGGTCCATGATCTCTGACCATGCTGATTCAATCCAAACCACCCACCATCTGAACCACTGTATTAGGCTGGCGCAGAGATGACCCGACAGCCAGCTGGAACGGACCCTCCAGCCCTTTGGGAGTGGAGCTCAGGCACTCGCTGTGACAAATATCTCCAGCACAAGTGCTTGTGATCACTTGCTACAGTCTCCATCTAGGAAAATGTTTTGCACAGCGATTAGTATTAACAGTTCAGCCCCACAAAAACCACATTTTAAATCTAATTTTTAAATCCAACTTTCATCCACACAATATTGCCCAATTTATCAGCAGGATGTGGAGTTTCAAAGCTACCAATAGTTTTGACGTATGAGTGGCTTAAAAGTTATTAACAAAGAACAAAATATTATGGATTCTTTTTATATACCTATGCTTTTCAAGTCTCTAAGGTCATATTTGCAAGCTCTTTATTCTTCATTTTTGGACAAACTATAATCTGGAATCAGATCATCAGATAACGTACATTTCCTCAGCTGCACAGTTCTAAGCTGAAAAACCTTTTTCTGAAATGGAAAGTTACAATTCTCATACAATCCTGTGACTCCTGAAGTTCAACTACAAGAGCCATAAACGTTTCAAGACCCTTGCTAAAATGATAACATTTGCAATATCAGCTTAACCTGTTTGTTTGAAAACGTAACCTGGCTTGGTTGTTCAGAGGAGTGTGTGTGCTCCGGATCCTGAGCTTTGCTGAAGACAGTGGCAAAGCAGCCCACCGTGGCTCAGCAAGACCTGATAGAGTTGGGGTACGGATGGGAAGACAGTTGTAATCTGGAACATGCCTGATGATGAAGGAGGAAGGCAGCAGTCAGCTCAGGTAGTCCTATTTCTGTCCAGGATTTCCAGGGCTAAAATATATGTTCCTGAGTAGCAGAGATGGTCTATGCATTTGCAGCAAATCTACAGCACATGAGTCCCACAACACGTCCCGTACAGTTCGTGGGTGCTTGTGCTGGGTGGTTGAACTGTACCTGCTTGGCAGCCATTTGTTTGGCATTTCTGGATGTCCATCAGCTTGGCAGTAGTTACAGCTCTGACTGGGTTGCCAGAAATCCTGAAACAATGTTCAGAATCTTTAGATTCAGTCCAGGCAAAATTTCCAGGTGGAAAAAATAGGACAAGTCCACGGCAACACCATCATAGCCTGACACAAAATCTTCTAACACTTGGCAAATCTGTTTATACTTTTAATATATTATTAGTTTTATAGAGACAAAAAAAAAACCTGCAGTGAATTTTTCAAAGATAACCTAACCTTCTTTGTGAAAGAAAAACAACTTCATCTGAAGTGACCATGTAGAGTAATTGTATTTGTGCATTACCTGCTCTCAGGGGACAGCATACCCAGCTCTGCTGCACACGTCACTCTAAACCTAGGTCTAACACTGATTTGGGGCTTCTTACTTGAGAAACTGTTCTTTTGTTTTGGTGGTTTTTTTTTTCCCCTAAAATATTTTCATTTAATTCTGAGAGGATCTTTTCGATATAGAATGAGGAGGAGTTTCTGTAATACCACTAAATTGCCTCTGAGTGTCCCTATAGTTCATCTCCTCCTAGAAAGCAGCCAAGCAGGAATAATGCAAGAGAAATGAGTCACTGAAATTTATTGGTGTCAGCTTTGGTTTTGTATTCATAACATCTTTTACTGTTATTTTTAAGGATATTGCAGATTGAAACAAGGGAGGATCAAGTGTCCCAGTTGTGTTTAAAGGAAGTAAATCTTTAAGAAATTATTGTGGAACAGATGTTAAATAAATGATTTTGAGTTAAGATCTGTGACAGAGCAGTGTACCTAGGGAGACTCTTTAATAGCAAAAATCTTACTGTGACTTAGACCTATGGCTGATAAAGGGAAATTGGACTTTTTTTTTATTGTTATAACTACATAATGTTGTAATTTAACACAAAAGTAGAAAAATAGATTGTTGAGTTTCCAACATTAATACAATTTTAAGCCAGTGATCACTTATTTTAAGAGAGCATCCTAGTATCTATCAGGCTTGTCAGGGGAAGCGGTACATTTCAGTGATGTTTGGTGATACACACCACTGAGATGGGTGTGTTGGTAAGAGTGAGTAGAACTGGGAATTGAGTGTACCTTTATCAGACTGGAAAACAGACTTTGAGCACGAGTATTCTATTTGCTATCGGACTGTTGATAAGGCTTTAATTCACACAATATCTATACAAAAAAGAAAATATTGTGCACATGTAATTTTTAGGAGTGCCCTATACATATGATGGCATAGAGTAACATATAATTGAAGTAAATGACATAATGAACAACCAAACTCCTTTTTACAAGGAAAGAAACCCAAACACATTAAGTAGGTGAGGCATACTAGTTTTTGTCTCAGAGTTGCACTAGTTCCTGTTAGTTTTAGTCCATAATACATATATCCATGTACGTGTAAGTGTTCACAGCTTTGAAACTGAAGTCTTACTGGTTTTCAGTCTTATATAAAGTTTGTCAGGTAGATACTTCACGATCCTCCTGCTTCAGGGCAATTCAGTACTAGGCAACACTTATGTTGTGAGCCTTATGCATACCTTACACGTTACAACTGAGCTGGCCATTCACAGCCATAACAGCAAATATTTTGTTTGTAAAGGCAACTGAAATATTAACAAAATAGAATTTCTTTTTATTGAAATGTTTTGTTCCTGCTGTATTACATATTGACTCACTTTTGTGTCGTGAGTTGTATGCAAAGATCACTATGGAGAAAAACGAAAGCTGAATTTGTCCTCCTTGATCTGATGTTTACCACAGAAATATTTCTCAATCTCAAAAGTGAAGCCTCTCATGAACACAAAGAACAATTAATGCATTCATTCAAACCTGGAGATTGTAAATACTTTTTTTGTTAAAGCTAAATGAATAGTGTTAGGCCATAAAGGGAAACACAAATCCAAAATTGTTTACCTTTTGCATGATAATAACACTGGCTACAGTATATACAAAAAAGAGAGGGGAAAAGATGTAGCTTGCTTCACTCTGATAATGAAGGTTCAAGAATTTCAGATTATGTGACAAGTTAACAAATAATTTTAAAATAAAAAACTACATATTCATTCCTACCAGGGAGACTTACGGATCCTCCAGTGAGGGAAGTAATTTGACCTGTAGTGTATAAAAAGATACCTTGTTCTGCTCTCTTTAAAAGAGCGCTTGTGTTCATTACTTGAGGCAGGGCTATGTTCCTTCTATTAATAATAAATATTATGCATTGATAATAAATATTGTAAGGTTAAACTAGTGCTAACAGTTTTACGTAACTGCTAACAGTTGGTCATAATGAGAACAACAATATGGCTGAAGAAAATTAGATTTTATAGTTCTGGACCTTAGGAAATTATTTTGTTTTGCCCCTATCCTGCACTCAGTGCATCTCTGAATGTATGAGAACTTTGTGGCGTTCTCAATGACCACACAGTTTTCCCCATGGCAATCAAAATACAAGATTTTCCTGTATTAGAGCTATGTCCCATCACACTGAGCAACGGTTTACTCCACCAGGTCTCTCCTCTCAGGGAACTCACCTAAGGCAGTAGGCATGGTTGGCAAATCCTTATTCCTCTGATGTCTCGCAAGAAACTGCTGCAGATCATCGGTGCTAGGGGACAGAATATCTTGGGGGGGTTTGCTTGTGTAAACACATCTGTCTTGACAACGGTCTCTCCTTCTGTCCCCAGCATACATTGCTTGTGCCTGGAGAAGAGGAATCTGAGACCAGAAAGGCAGCTCTGCAGCAGGCTTCGTGCAACCGCAGTTTGAGTAAACGTCTGCCTCCCTGCTGAGGTGTTTCTGTGTGTTTTCTGTGGCTGGTAAAGCCCTTCATCCTGGTCAGAACTGGGCTGGCTGTGTCATTATGCGTGACACCTTTCCATCGCTGCTACTGAAGTATAGCTAAGCAAAATTTTACTTGCCCTAGCAAGTGCTCCCTGCTTGCTTTAGACTGCAGAAACAACTGGGGCCATACCGCAGCCCAGCAGATGTGCACGGTGACCTGCAGAACAGAGGGAAACTTAAGCACAAATCCATTGGAAGTATCACATGACAGCACAGCAAAAATTAGTGTTGTAATATTGTGTGCATTTGAACTTTTCCAAACGTACTTCTGTGTGTTGAAACAATAGCCCACATGCATCCTTTTCCTTGCAGTTTGCCTAATGGAAACCTGTAGTATGTAGATGACCAATCTCTTAGTCACTTGCCCTGTGAAGAGAGTGGTGTGTGTACTTTTAGGTTGTGTAATGCAGGTACAAAACAGCGTGACTCAGGTATGGTCTTGAAAAGGAGAAAAGTGAATTAAGGGTATCTGCCAGACAATAACTGCTTGTACGTGCCTATTTGAAAAAACTTCCCCATGTTTTCAGAAGCCACTAGCTGTTGACCACCTCTCCTTAAAATCTGTGCTAAGCATTTCTGAGACAGATTTGTAGCAGTCCTCAGCACTAAGCTCTCCTTCTGGAGTTGAGAACCATGCTTTAATTTATTTTTTTGTGGGAAATCTTCATGTGTGCAAATACTGGTATGTAAGTTTCTGAGCAGTATTTGTGAGAGCCAAGTGGCTTGTTAGATGTTCAACTCCTTGATACACACATGTGACCCAATGGCCCTGTCCTGCCCAGGCAGAGGAAAGACTTTTACATGCCAGCCTGAATGATTGTTGAAAGCAATGGGAAATGTAATGGATAAGGGGAAGTTTGGCACTTCAAAACAGGAGGCCTAATTTTGTGCACACAATGGCAGCCATCCAAAAAGTAAGCAAACATGTCAGAGATAAAATTTGCAGGACACAAATTGTAAAATTGAGGAAAGAATTTCCAAAAGCACTCATATATTCTACTACGTAAAAAAAAAAAAAAAATCAGACACAGGCTAAAAAATTCATACCATAATTTCTATGATGCAATCTATCTTTTTCTAAAAATTTAAAAAATATATAGAAAATAAATCTCCAGGAAGAATTAATTACTTGCCAAATTTCAAGTTTGAAACACAAATCATTTGATTACAGAAGAGCACTTGAAGCCATTGATGTATCTTATTTGCTTTGCCTTTGCGTAATATAAGAATCCAATTGACATTCTTAATTTTGTGTTTTATGAAATCCCCTCCAGGGCCAAGCACTTTTTTTACAGTTTTCTTCCAAGTACAAATTTTTCTATGGCAAATTTCTAAGCTCTTGACACAAGGTTAACAATAGCAATACAAATATGTTACTGTAAGAAACCTATTCCCTTTAATTTTTCCCTTTTATTACATTGCAAGCACAGACAGAAAACATGAGCCTCTCCATATGGAATTTTAAGAGGTAAAGGTGGAGCCATGTCAGATGTGGCTGAGGCATTGGGAAATCTTGCGGCAAGCATGTGTCACAGCTGCTTTGGAAGGCATTTTAGGCCTATAAATTCTAAGTTTTGATTTTGTTCCTCAGATTTCCCCTTGAGATGTGAGCAAAAGGTGACTAGACAGAAGCAGCAGATAGGGTGATTTTTATGAAAAAATAGTGTGAATCTTTGTATTTGTAGCAATATTGCAACTGTCGTTGGGATATTCTTGTTTATTTGGGCCTTGAAGAATTAGTTGTGGAGCAAGACGTCTTGTTGTGGGTTTGTCTGAATACAGAACAGAAAAGAAAGTTCCTAAAATTGAGGCTTAAGAATGAGTGAGACACTTTTTACAAGATTACCTGTGGCTGGGTCTGCTACTGCCTTTTTACCATTTAAAGTTTGCCCGCCATCTTACTTAGCTGAAATTAGTATGCAAGAAAAGATGCATCAAAGTCAGCAATTAGAGTGACTTCATCTAACTTGTTTAGACAATTGAAGTAGCCGTGTTTGATTTTGCTTAGGAAATCATTAGCACCTTAACAGAAGGCAGGAAACTTTGATCAAGATGTGATAGATGCAGATCAATATCATGTGTAAAGATTTTATTTGGCTGTGGTATTGACACCTGGTAAAAGAACTGGTTTATGGCCAGTTCTCTCAGAAAGTTTGCATAGTTGTTCAATACTGGCCTACTGTATCACATGGGAAATAACACAAACAGCATTCAGGTTATGTTTCACATTACTTTCTTTTTTTCTTTTTTTTTTTTTTTTTTTCTGCAAAGACTGTTTATCTGTATTTCAAGGGATTATTTATGAGTACATACATAACCAGATCCAGTCAGTGGGATATCCCAGTGAGCATAGACCTGACTAGGGACATTTGGCTTAGGAAGATGAAAACAGCCAAGCTGTGAACTTCAGGCGACAAGGCTGGGCAGAGCCGGCTATGCTGTCCTGCCTGGGCTGAGCAGGGTTAGGGCGTTCAGGAGCTTCACACATACACACACGAAACACTCACCTTACTAAAGGTCACTGTCTGTCATATCTCCTGTGCACAACAGTACACATTTCTCAGTTGTATTTTGTCAGGATTAACTGGTTTTATTGAAACAGTTTTTATTTTCCTAAATCAGTAGCTTTGACAGAGCAGATGAGGGAGCTGCTGGAGGGCTCAGTGGAGGTGGGCAGTATGGGGGGAAACACCCCTCACCTCCTAACCTGTCTCAGCTGCAGCCAGAGACCAGACACTAAAAGTTCTCTTTTAGATTAGTTCAGTTGCTTTGCAATGCCATAGCAAATTAAATTCACATCCTACCTTAATCCAAAATTAATTCCTTATCTTCTTAAGTTATTTTCAGGTTTAGAACACTAGACCATGGATTGCATTGCCTGGATAAAGGATGCTCACTATGCATTCAAACTTTACATCTCTTCCTATCAGATGAGCACAGACTATTCCCAGTGGAAGTGCATAGTTTATTTCCTTTCCCCTGGACTGCAGAAGGAATGTTTTGGGTGTATTATAGCTGGAATTAAAAGGCTGGGGCTGTCAGGGCCCTGAGAACACTTAGAGGTCTTGATGGCCCTGACCAGCCCCACCTGGGTTGTCCCCACACCCCAGCCCAGGTGCTCGGGTTCAGCTCAGCCTGGGGTGGTCAGGCTTGCCAGAGCTTTGCTGTAGGAGTGCTGGGCTCCAGCTCAGCCGTGCCCCTGCCTGGCCATGGGCCACTAACCCAGACCCCAGCCAAACTCAAACGCTCTCCTGGCCTGGCCGCAGCCCCAGCTGGGCACCTTGTACCGGGGGACAAGCCCTGATGTCTGTGCGACCGCATCCCTCGGGGGGCAGCTGCCCCGCACCCTCCGCGACAGGCATATTGAGGTGGGCTCTTCTTTTGGCCTGGATGGCGGGCAGCCGTACCGCATGAGGACACTGTTGGTGAAGGGGCTTCCTTTTTGGGGTGATTTGTAAGTAGCCTTGGGGAATAAGCAGTAACTTTCTCTGTTTCAGGCTGGAGTGCCTCTGTGTTGATTTGGTTTGGGGTGCAGAGGGTGGCCTGGATGAATATCTGACCAGTGGGTCTGCACTCGGTGGTGGTGAGCCCAGCCACCCATCTGCATCTAGACATGCATTTTTAACTCTGCACACCCGATTTTGCATTTACCCTTCTGATGGAGCAGCTAATGCAAGTATTCTGGTGGATATAAAGGGATTCTGATGTCTCTAGCATGGTAGTAGGAGTCTCCATCACAAAAATGTTGTAGGTTGTGTTCATAACTTCATCGTCTTTTGGTGACTTTAGCTTTATCTTTTCTAATGCCTGAAGCTGTGAGCAGTTTTGAAAGGTCCTGCAGCACTACCTTATTCCTTAAATCTTTGACTAGGGACCTTACTTATACAGTACCTCCATACCAAAATGCTGAAAGTATTAGTTCATCTTGAGGGAAATAAAGAGAATTTTTTTTTTAAATGTACTTTAGAATCTTTTAGAATGTTTGAGAAGGGACGAGGGACTCTTGAATACCTTATCATTTTGTCCTATCTGTATTGCTTTAAGCTGTTCTCTTTTGTCAGGATCCTGTTAACGTAGTTCCCTTGCTGCACTGGATCTGTACGGCATTTTCTTTGGAAGACAAGCACTTGCAATTCTTTATTTAACTTAAAGATATGGTCACGGAAGAGGGTTTAGTGTTCTCATGGGAAAGAAAGCTTAAGAGGAGGGTTGGTTTAGGTGAATAAGCAGGTTGGCATGAACATCTCTGGTATTTAACAGAAGAGAAACTTTAAACACCTTAACAAACGTGTCACTGTGTGAAGTTATACAGCAGTTTGATGACTTGTTCAGTTCTGAATTTACATTAGGCTCAGCTCTGCAGAGCATTGCAAGGGAGTAAAGTTCTGGGCTGGCTGCAGTCAGCAGGAGTTGGAGACAGCACTGCTCAGCTCAGTAGTACATGCGTTCCTTTCTGGGTTCAGCCCATTCCCACTACGTGAAGATAATACTATTTACTCAGGTGGATATTGCAGTGATTACTTAACATTTACAATGTGCTTTTAGGATGAAGATTCCAGCTTTGTCAACTTCCATGAGTTTCTCTATGTCTTATGTTATCTGATGGTTTTCTTGGACTTCAGCTTTAACATTTCTTTTAAAATACACACAGAGAAATTTGTAGCCTACCTGGTTATGGAGAAAATTGTAAACTAATTTAAGCGTAACAAAGTTAGCATCAGAGAAGAGGGAACAAAATCCAGATTGAATTTATTTTTTCAGAAAGTGTTTATGGCAATGATTAAAGGGAGGATAGTGGTGTTGTAATCAACAGAACCTAGATACTGCAATGAGTATTGGTTAATATAGGGAATCCATACATGCATATACTTAAAGACTAGCTAGCACCTATTTTGAAAGCATGCTCAAAGGAGCAGAAAACTCAATAATTCAGTAAGCCTGACACCTCAAAGAGGCTAGGAGTGGGCTGAATCCTTCTTCTGTAGTAACTAAAGGAAGGCTTATATGCATATATACTGCATCTTTTCAAAGCATATTACAGCTCAGCTATGATGTGAGCAGCCTGACCCCTGAAGAGAGGATAAAGTTATATCCACACCTCCTACTGGTAATGCATCCCCTCCTGCTGCCCAAGGCAGGGGGGCTTTCAAAGCCAGAGAAGAGAGCCCCAAGTTACCCCAAATCCAGTGTCCTAATAATGAGTTAACCATCTCATGGAGTGAGAATAGGTCCATTGCATCCAAATCTGTGTGCATTGGCTTTTCAACCTGAGTAAGATCCAAGGCTCAGATGGAATGAGTTGGAGAATGACAGACCAGAAGTACGTGAATTAAACCCCCCAGTTTTTCTCCTGTTCCTGATTCACATCTTTTGAAGTATTCCACTTTTTCTCCCTTCCCAGAAAAAGCACTAGGGACAGAGGAAGAGCAATAAAATATTTCCAAATAACCCCTCACAGCTACAAATAATAAATATTTCATATTTTTAGTTATTTATGTTTTGTGTGTTCCCAAATAGCATTTGATTTCTTCCTCTCTTTCCCCCTCTAACTTTAAGTTTCATCCCCTGTCTGTCAAACTTTGGTGCCCTCTTTGTAACAGCTTGCTTGCAGGTGAGTTTTCCTGTGCTGATTCAGCCCTTGCCTGGTGTTTTAAGAGATTCTTGATAAGACTCCCTCTGTAGTCCATCTCTGACAAAGTGATTAACAAGGAATTTCCACTTAGTGCTTTTCCCTGACTCACAAAATTGAGCTGGTACAGAATAAAGTAAAATAAATAAGAAGCAAGCCAAGTAATTCAGAAGAGGGATCTCAGTTTCTCTTAAGTGTCATCTGCCTTGTATCTGCTATGAAGGTGGTAGGTGTAAATTCCAGCTTTAATGTGCAGGCTTCCCACGCATGGATTTTTATTCCTTTGTCACACATCTGTTATTTGGCAACAGGTTCATCCCAAGTTCTGAGCCCACTCCTTGAGATAGAGCTGCGTGTGGTCAGTCTCCCCAGCTGGTCGGAGCTGTTGTGGCTCAGGGTCCCCCCAGTTCCTTTGCTATCTCTGGAAACTTCCCACCCTTCGTTATAGAGGGAGTAGAATTTGCAGTGTTTTGGATGATGGTACAAGTCAATAATCTGTATTCATCTCGGAATTAAGTTAACTGTATATCAGAAGGTATTGAAAACAATGACAACTGAGTTTTTTCTCTACAGTGGAGATCCAAATTTTTTCTTATACAGTAGCTACTCCCATTAACTTGATATCTCCATGGAATGCCTTCAGGGTCAGGTCCTCAATGGTGTCAGTGCATTCTCAGCAGTAGGACAGATGTAACTGTACATATGAAATATAGGGGTTTGAACTAGAGTAATCCAGATACTTCCACAGGGAAAAATTGCCATATGTAAAAATACAGCAGCTTGTACTGTAATTGTACTCCAATTCAAATCTTTCTTTAGTTCTAGGTGGAGAGTCCTGTTTCAGATTGCTTCTACCTAGTCTGCTCGTTGTGCTCCAGCACACTGATTCTGTGCAGCCTTTCTTGCTATGTTTTACAAGCTTTTCATATTCACATTAACCAATTCAGACCTGTTAAAGGAAGATCCCAGTTTGTGATGCCACAGGTGTGTGAGGGGAGTGGGAGCAAGGGTAAAACATAGCAGGGATGGAAACTGTTGACTAAAATTTCTTCTCCCCTCCGTCTCTGTGCTTCAACCAAACTGGGGTCCAGAAGTACCCCCTTGTTCAGAGCCAATGTTGGACATAGTCTCCTCTTAACACATTTGTGTTGCAAGTGGCTCTTGGAGGCAAAAGCTGGTAGGCACAGACTGACTTGTACCTTCTCCACACTTTATTGCTTCATCCTTCCTTGGGTGTTGCTGCAAGTAACAGTCTAGTGAAATGGACACATCTTTCACTCACATATATTTTTCTCAAATATAAATGAAAGACTCAGTTTTATAACTCATGTTTTGAACAGGCCTGTCTACAGTGTAAAAGTATATAAGATTGGGTCAAAAAAAGGAGCATTCCATGATGGGCTACACTGTAGATTTGTAAGTAGGTAGTGTTATTTATATGACTTACTGTTTTATATTTATGTTTGTGTTATGTGCAACATTACATGTTAAGACTTCTTGGTATCTTTTTGTTGCAAAATACTCCCAATATTTTTTCCTGATTCAGAGCTCCTGCTCTTCATCGCAAGCTCTTTGTACCTCTAATAAAGCCTGCTTTCTCCCAGGCAATCTCGAGGCATGCTGGGACCACGCAGACGGCTGTGTCCTCTCACTCCAGCGCTGGCCTATGACCTTACAAGTAGGGTCAGTCAACATGCTACAAAGCTCTCCTTGCCGTTTATCAAATAACAAAGCAAACCAAATTACATAGTTTCTATAGCAGGCCACTACAGTATGTAAACTGTGGAGAGGGCTTACACCACTTGCTCATTCTGTGGTGCCGACAACATGAAAGGCCCTTTCGTTCCAGTGCCCGGAGCCCGTATTTGCCTATCTCACCTATTACCAGGCAACAAAGGGGCTGCAGAGGTTGAGCAAGCAAATGGAAAATGAAAATGGAAGAAAAAACAATTGCCTGGCTTCGAAGAAATGTTTGTCTAAAATGTATGCAGACATGTCTCAGGCAGTTTATAGGTGCTGAGGGCCCCTTTCTCCAGCTGGGGGCTGCTCTCCCTCTGTAGATAGAGTCAAAGAAAGGTTGAAGCAATGTCTCCTTTTACTGTATAATGTAGTTATCCTCCTAACTGGTGAAATGCTCAATAGCTGTCATGATTAATCAGTTATAATAGTATTTCTTCTCAGGCAGTCCCAGTTGTGCGTGTCACTACAGATGTATTTTCAGAGATGCGCAGCAGTATTGCCAATGCTGCCAAACTCAGCTTTCCTGGTTTGGGGGCAATGAGAACATATCACCAGGTGAAGTTTGTAATTATTCAGAAAGTCTGCTCAAAACAGCTAATGAGTTAAGCTGCGGAGAGACCTCCTTCACAATCTAACTGTTTCACCAAAAGAAGCTACTGCTCCCGGGTGTGGGTTCCCATTCCCTGTCCATTCCCAGGCACTGCTGCCTTTGCTGGTCTGCCAGAGGGCTTGGTTTATGTCAGGTGAGCATGGCTGGATTGGTGTAGACCAATCATGTAACCTGTGTAAGCAAGTCCTGCTCACTTTGCCTGAGCTCTGACAAGTGTCCGCATCCTCTGCCAGGGAAGTGGTCACAGGCATTTAGGGTTAGTCATCTGTCAGCTGGTGGAGCTGGGCTTGGAAGGAAATGTGTCCTCACAGCCTAGGACCCGAGTGGTGTGCTGGCTTTTGTGAAGGATAAACTTACTTTGCAAATGGTGGCAAGGACTTGTGTTTCCCCTCTGCTCAGCAGCGGTGAGACCACATATGGAGTGCTGTGTCCAGTTCTGGGCACAGAAGTAGTAGTATAAGAAACATGGGCGTGTTGGAGTGAGTCTGGCAAAAGGCTACAAAAATGATGAAGGGTTTGAAGCATTTGTCATGTGGGGAGTGGCTGAGAGAGCTGGGATTTTTCAGCCTTGAGAAGAGAAGGCTCAGGGGCAAATCATCAGTGTGAATAAATACCTGATGGCATGGGGAGTAAAGAAGATGGAGAGCCAGGCTCTTCACAGTGGTGCCCAGTGGAAAGACAAGAGACAATGGGTATAGGCTGAAACATAGGACATTATGTTTAAACATAAGAAAGCCTTTTTTACCATAAACGTGATCAAACACTGGAACAGGTTACCCAAGGAGGTTGTGGAGTCTCCACCCTAGAAGATATTCAAAAACTGACTGGAGGTGGTCCTGGGCACCCAGCTCCACCTGACCCTGCTTGAACAGCGGGCTTGGACTAGATTTCCAGAGGACCCTTCCCACCTTACCTGTTCTGGGTGATTCTGTGATTCGGCGGTTGCAGAGGGGCACATGGTGAGCATGGAATCTCCTCTGAATCTGAATTTCAGTGCTGTTGAAGAGCTTCCAAGGATGGGAAAGATGGAACATACATGTGGGTGGCAAACACATCCTTCCTTTGGAAAGGAGCTAGTGCACAGTAGTACCAGGATATCTGCATACATCCACAGAAAAACTTTTCTGACTTTTTTTTTTTTTTTTAATCAGCAAAGCAGTTGTTTTAACGGAAGGAGCTTATCTAAGCAGAAAGTAGAGAATCCTTCCCAAGGAAACAGAAGCAAGGGGTAAGTGCAGTGGGATGAATGGCAATTGCACAAGAGTTGGCAAATGCAACTGTTTTCAAATATAATGGCGTTAAGTGTTCATTGTGAAATTAGATCAGCTTTTTAAGAGCTGCAGGGTGAAAAAACACAGTATTCAGCTAATTAGACAAAGTTAAAAGATAATGTTAAACACTTTTCCTTCAAAAAGTACTTGTCTGCACTACCATGCATTTTAAAATAGAACTGCTTGAGATGGCAGTGTTATCAAGTGATCTGCCATTAAAGGAATTATAATTCAGGTCTTTTTAATTCCCTATTGTAGAAATCTTTAAATTAGAACATATCTAAACTGTACAAATCTGTAGTTCTCCTAGAACAATGCTGACACAGTTCTCTGATGTTCATTCAAAATTTTTATGCCTTGATTTCTATATAATGGAACATGAGGAAATTTAACTATACTTACTGGGGTTTGTGCCCGATCCAGCTAATTACTAAAGCATCCGCCCAACTTTAAACATGTAAGTAGTTTAATCAAAGTTGGTAAGATTACTGACATGCTTAGATGAACTAAAACTTTAGTCACCATCCTTTGAGTGTCATGAGTCAAAGGCTATTGCTCTTAAGAATACAAGTAGCTAGTCAACAAAAGTATGTCAAGTTGAGAATAATAAAACTGACATCAAATGAATGGTTACTTTTGATAATTTACATCTGCGCATTTAAAACCAGGCCTTATTCTTGCATGTGCTTATTGGCTCTTAAAAGTGCATTGCTCAGCAACTTTGAGGTTCTTTAATAGACTCTAGCAACTAGAAAGCTTGGTGATGAACCTCCTTTTTAATTAAAAAAAAGCCTTCTATTAATCTTAGTCAAAAATGTTCTGTTCGTTCAATAGTTATTTTATCTTTCACTAACAAAGCAATTTTAGTATGATTTTTTTTTTCCTGAGCCAAAGGAATGTAACATTAACTACTGTAAGACAAATAATGTTATTGAGCATATACTTTCATTCTCTTTGGGTTTTAACTTTTTTTTTTCTTTGCTAGAGCTATTTAAAAGCTTTAAAAGAATTGGTGCAGGATGGGGGCATAATTTGAAACAGGCATTTGGTTGGTATTCAGAGTTTACTGTCTAGAATTTTTTTAGTTTGGATGAGGCTTTTTTGTCCTTCTAAAGATATCGTGTATCCAAATTATTTATTTTGCTCTTCTTATCCCAGATTCAGGTTATACAAAAAAATCTAAGGATGTGCTTATCCTTAAGCATGTGCTTACATATACCCTTATGTAAGGATGTAAGTGTATACTGGCGTAGCTTGTTGGATTAAGGGCCAGAAGCATATAGTAATTTGATTATAAAATGTACTTGTCTATCCCTGGGGGCCGTGGGCATGCTTTCAGTAGTTAGTATAATATTTTCAGTATTTGCTACATACATAGCCACCACAAAACAAATCTGAAAATAATTCCACAACTCATGCCACCTGTCTGCAATTCCACATGCAGTCCCTGCATGGAGAAACAATGAGCTGCTTCTCTCAGGCTTTCTAGCATGTTAGTGCTCAACCTTGGGACAAACCTCTCTGTGGTCGGAGTTACCCCATGGTCAGGGCTTTGAAGAAGGTGCCTAACTGTCTCACAATCTGTGTGCCATAAGGAACTACTAAGATGCATTTGTTCAGATAATTAAAAGTATATTTTCAAGCAGTAATTGTGAGGTCATGCACTGCTATTCATATATTTGATTTCATATAATTAAACAGTCTGTTACTGTTCCTTACAAATGCATTCTATCTTAAGAACTTTATCTTATTGCTTTTATTTTGGATGTATCTGGAGAATATTGTGCCTGGAATGGAAGTTAGTTACTAGCTTACTGGAACTTTTTTTTCAGAGTTGTAAGGGGATTTTCTTAGCCTGTCTCAAATTAACGGAGTGCACTTGAAAGAAACTCACAGTTCTGTCTTTGTCTGCTGATGGAAAGACTCCCACAGGCTTCTGTAGAAGCTAGTCTGGGTGCAGAGATGAAAAAGATGTTGTTAATGCTGTGGGAAACCTTGCATATATGAAAAAAAAATGATGAACTATCTTTGTAAAGGATCTGCCCAGTGCACTCCTGACTAAATTGGTCAACACATAAGTAATATTACTAGTCAACTACATCCCAAACCAAATGTTTGTCAATAGTTTTGTATTATTTTCTATCTCAGAACAACTGCACAATAATTTTCCGATCTGTTTATATATCAGAAAAAAAAAAGGCATGGAAGATAAATCTTTCTTTATGATTTTTTTATATTTATCAGATATAATCTTTAAGGGAATTATACACTGTTTTATGAATGAAAAAAAACCTGTCCTAGACAAATGGTACTGGCTTTGGGACTGGCTTTGTTGTTTAAAATAACAAGTAGGTAGAATCAGTGTTCCATGAAGTTTCAGTTGGAAACAAAAGAAATTATGAGAATTTGCTTTTTTACTGAAGCTAGATTCTATCAAACTGGAACTGTTTTCTGATAATTTGAAAACAGCATAATGCAAACTTGCAGAGTCTGTAAATAACAATTCATTAAGTTCATTTTTTCCTTTTTATAGTATCTTGTCTTGGACAGACGGGCAAACTCTACCAAGTGGAGTTACTTTCACCTTTGCATGATATGGATGTAATTTAAAGTAGCCCTAGGTGGTGTTCTTGTGCTATTTATTTAAAGTATTTATACAAGAATAAAAGCCACTGAGATGAAACATCACATATCTAGAGTAGCTTGTCTGCAGTAAGAATAATATTGATTGTTATGGCAGAAAACTGTGATGCCAGGTCACCTTCCAGCCATTGATTGTTGATTGTCTTCTTCCAACCTGCCAATGATGACTGCATTAATTGTGCTGCTGAACTTAGCAATTTCTTATGTTTTTGTTATTTTACCTCCATCCATTTTCCTAAAATGATTGAATGATTGAAATGTAATAGCCATAAAAAAGGCTTGAAATAGGAGCTAGAGGAGTATAAAAGAAAAATGTTTTTTAAATGCTGATCAACAACATTAAATAAAATCAGTGTCATTACATTTCCCTTGGCAAGAATTAGCCAAATTTGAGAACATGGACAGAAAAAAAAAGGAAGAAATGTAATGGTCTGCCATGGAAAGATTCCTGGAACATGGCAAAAAAAAAGAGGAGTTGGTCTGCAGCCCTTTGTTAAATGTTAAATTTTGGCAGTTTATTTCAGTTAAGGTAGGGCTTGCTGACATTTTTATGTCTTTATTGCAGAGGTACTTATGAGCTTACACACCTACTCTATTTAATCTGTTTTTCTTTACATGTATACATGTGTGTAGTTGTTCACATACATACAATGAATAGCACCATCACAATCTGTGACTGAAAGATGATGGCTTTTTCAGTTCCTGAAATAATAATGGTAAGTGAAAGACTATATAGTCTTTCACAGTTTGCAGCAAAAAAAAAATCACAGCTGGAAGATATGGCTGGGGTTCTAAGAATCTCATTGTAGCCAAACTTTTGTTAGTGTTTCTTTAAAACATGTATTAAAGAACAAGACTTTTCAGAATCCCAAATCATAGATCCTGTTATGGGTTGCAAGTTTTAAGTTGAGCATGAGTGTCAGCATGTGGAATGATTTTCCAAAGAATTGTGATGAAGAAGGTCTCCCAGAGCTTTCTCAAGGTTTGCTTAAACCCACTGCCCCACTATCAGAACACTTGGGTCCCGTAATCAAACCTTTCTCGCCAAATTGCAGTACGCTGTTTCAGGGCTAGGAATGATCTTTAGTCATACATATCACAGTCTGTACTTGGCAGTGTTTGTTTTCTAATGAAATATAAATGTTCTGTAAGAAGACATCTATTCCCCTGATGTCAAAGCATATGTTGGCAAAATTGTACTGAAAAACCTTGTGTGTAGGATATGCCCATTTCTG
This sequence comes from Tyto alba, assembly GCF_018691265.1. Lineage (NCBI taxonomy): Eukaryota > Metazoa > Chordata > Aves > Strigiformes > Tytonidae > Tyto > Tyto alba. The sequence continues at coordinate 5,534,657 of NW_024881300.1, read as the reverse complement.
TCGTCTTCTTGCTTCTGAAGGTCTGTACAGTAAATGAAGAGCAGAATCCTCTTTCAGAAAGATTTCTTGTACTACCAGCCTTCATGTAGCACAACATGGCACAAAATATGGGACCTGGATTTGCAAATGTCTTTGTAACTCCTCTTTTCTATGTCTTCTCAGTGCTGTAGGGATGGAGGACATGACACAGTTTGTCTCCAGGAATGAGTACATGTTATGCTTCTTTCCTGGTGATGGAAACTCCTATTCTTGTGCAAATGATGTGACGTAACCTGTCTTCTCCAAAAATACTCACTAACTTGGATTGTGTAGAAACTAGTCTGGTATATTTGAAGCAGATAGAAAGGAAGAAAATAATATAAAGAGTCATAATTTTAAATAGTGGGCAACAGCAGTCTTAGGAGAGAGGGTAAATGAGATAATTTATATCCAAGCATTTCCTTTGAGCTCTATATTCCTAGTTCTGTTCAGAATTATATACCTCAATATGCATGGGGACACAGAAGGAGGATTTAATAGGGTGATTAGATGGAAATACCTAAATGCACAACAAGGTTGTGCAAAGCTCTATTACTGAAAGTTTTGTTTCTACCTCTTTGTATTAATTGCAGCAATTCATGCTTAATAGAAGTGAAAACAAAATGGATGCTAAACAAAAACTTTGCAGGCATTTAAATTTGTTGGTGAAAACAGTTGTAATAGTGCAATGAATAAAACAGCCATGGCACACCTGGCCTTTGTGAGGGGCTAGATGCTCCATACATGCTTCAAGAACAGGGTAGGCATCGCAAAACAATCCAATAATTACAAAGTAAAAGGCTACAGAGCTACAGGGAGGCATGAGACTTGCAGGCCAAAGTCATCAGCGAGCTTTTCCTCATTAAATAGAAAGGATGTTCTTTTCCCTGGGCTGGTACCTCCTGGGTTCCTTAACGTGAGCTGGGTGGTTCACTGCATCCACAGCCAGCATGGTTGCAGTGCTCTCGCTTCTAATGCCACACAGCAGTGGCCCTGCAAGTCGGCTATGGCAGGGGAGCCAAGTGATCAGATCCCACATCAGAGTGAGCTTTAACTAGGTACATTTCTATGGTGAACATAACAATGTCCAGAAGATGGGGGTTGAGCTTTCTCTATGTGTTTGTTCGTTTGTGGGGTTTTCTTGAATGCCTGGTGGGTGATGTAGAGCGACCGTCTCATTTCCAAGCGTAAGAATTGAATCAACAGAATTGTTAGGTACTCTGTATATAATAGTCAAGGTTCTGGTCACCGTTCTGCTATTTCATTTATTTTTTTTATTTTTAAGCATACATGAACAAGAAGATATACCAAGACAAATATATGACTCCATTTGTGGTCCTTGTGTGACTGTAGAGTGAGCATTCAACACTAGTAAGTAATGTACTCAACCTGTTATAACACTCAAATATCCCAGATGTGGTAATAGCCCTGTTGTACCATGCTGCATGCATATATTCAGAGGTGCTTAAAGTCCAGCTTAAAATACAATGAACAACTGCAAGTATGGGCAAGAGGAAAGGAAAATAAAACATTGCTTGACTGTTTTCAGCAACATAGCCCATGGATTATCCCCAAATCTCTACAAACACAGATATGGATTGTATATATGAGCAGAAACCTCAAACTGGAAGAGTGCCATGGAGGAAAGGCATCAAGTTTTCAAAAAGGAAAAAGTGGAACACAGCAGGGCTCCAGGAGATGGCAGAGAAAAAGCTTGTTCACTCTTATTTGCCATCCTTAGTCCTAACACTGGCAGTTTATATGCTCAAATCGAGGCATTTTTCTGGGTCTGTGCTTTTAAAGCCTGAATCATCAAGTGCTGAACAAGCCACCGATAGCTGGTTTATAGCCATTTTCCACTCCCCTTCTCCAGCTTGTCTGCAGCGTTGCACTTGTTCCACTGTCCTCAAATGAACATCACATCCCCAGACAGATCTGGAAACTAGACCTTTGTCTGTCTTTATTCCTCTTTCAAATTCTCAGCTGATTTCAGCTGTGATAAAAGCTGGTTCCCAAACCAAACAAGTACTATTAAATAGCAGCAATGTTAACAAAGTGTCTCATTTGAAAACATCAAGGCATTCATGATTCCATGCAGCAAAATAAAATCCTGAATTTCTTTAGCTATTGGTTTGATTGAATTATGTACAATATGATATTTTAGTTGCTTGTTATTCAGTTTCTTAATGTAGGAACATTTCACATACATTTTTAATACTAAATGTACTTTTAGATTCATTTGATTCTTAATATGTTCAATGATTTGCATAATGAGGATAAAAATTACTAATTTTCCTGTTATGTGTGCTCTTATATAGAGACCAGGCAAGATTTCTGAGGTTGCTATGCTTATATCTTAAGTCCAGGAACCTTACACGTGCCAGAATAAGAGCATCTGTAAATGTTGTTACAGGGAGATAGATGTACCATGAAGTTTCAAAGGCCTGGACAGGCATGTGGAAACTGCCTCTGATAATGTACAGCTGACAAATCAACAGTTTCTGGTATGAGGCTCTTTTTAGAAGGTTTTCCCTTTTTCTTTTTTTTTTTTTTTTTTTTTTAACAGAAGTCTAACCACATGGATTTTGGACATGTGAAAAAAGTAAAGAGCTGATAATTCAGGTGGTTGCAATAAGTTCCAAGACTCAATTTGAAAGGCCATCTCCCCCTTAAATGGCTTGAAATGCAACACCTTTCATAAATATAGTGGGGAAAAAAAACAACTTTCCTCACCCCTCCCTTTGGTGACTAGGTGGAATATTCCTTAGAGACATTTGTCTGGTGAGTCTGGTTTCCAGGTTGGTGCTATAGGCCAGATATATCTGGTATATTGACATCTTTTCCATTGCCTTTTCTATATTGAACATAAACTGAATGTTAGTACCTTTAGATCCATCCTTCCTACAGACAGCTGCAGCTTTGGTATGGTGTCTTGTTTTAGGTATGGTAACAACTGCCCAAGCATCACAATTTGACTATTCCTTCAAATTATACACACTCTGCTTGGAAACCATTCTTTCTTTTTTTTTTTTTTTGACAGAAGATTTATTAAATAAAAATGAGGGCGGTAGTATTGTTATCTGAGAAGATCAGATGTGTCATGTAAGCTGTAGAGCCGAGCACCTGCATCCATCAAATATTTAAGACAACATCTTAGGATAAAATGTAGCACGATTATTTAATTTTACAATCCCTTCCTACAGTACAAAAACTGTCCTCATAGATACCTAGTTTCTAAAGGAAAGAATGACTTAAAATGATATTTTATAATCAAATTGCTCCAACTATATCCTTGCTCTTTAAATGTATATTTAAAAATAATCAAGAATACTTTTCCCTAAACTTCAGTAGATTTCTTACCTTTATAAGGTATTTTTTTTTAACACAACTCAACCACTCTCTATATTCCTTGAATTTTTTACAGCCAACAATTTTGTATGTGGATAAAGTACTAAGCAAGTGTCATTATATTGTTATACATAGTGCTCTCCAGAAGCATAAATCCAGAATTAACATCATACTAAAGAGTAGCTGAATGCATGTTAATAAGTGTCCCCAATGACTTCAGTGTTTAATAGCCAGACAGAAACAAAACCCATACAAATTGCAAGATATTATGAACCTTTCTATCAAAAGTAATAAATGGAGTTGTTTGCTAAGGTGGTTGGCTTACATTTTTACTCAGAAAACTGCAAAGCAGATTAGAATGGGGAGAAAATTATTCAATAGTCTTGTTCAATAATGTCTATCTACTAATTGCAGCCAGTTAGGAAGAAGTAAAAGATCCAGCTCTGTTTCATTTGATTTTGTAAGAGAAGCAAAAGTGGTGCATGATTTTGATATAGAAGGACATCTGTAAACGACAAGAGGTTTACTGAAGTATTTCATTTCAGCAGCAGTAAAAGGAGCCTACTACTCAAACCATTAACTGGCTAAAAATCTAGCATTCTTTTCGAAGACTTTACAAGTTTACATGAAGCATGCTTTCAGTTGTCAGGCTCCTGTTGTGACATATTGTTTGAGTCAGACTTCATCAATCTACAGAGCATTACTTGAGGTCTGATGGCATGTGTGTACACCAAATATACTATGTACAAATGGAAGTGATACAGGATTCCATAATTACTACGTTTCTTTTTAACCCATAAATATTTGGTGCATTAAATTTCTGCCCCGAATTTTTCAGAAAGCAATTAGTTGATTGCCTTATCTGCACAAAGTAGATAAAATATCATGGTATTGATGATTTTTCATGTGCAGATGTTCTGCTTTTAGCACATCTGTATGCAGTAAATCTATTTTCTGTGTAGGAATGGTGGTTTATTATATAATTTAATATGGAATCTTGAATAAATAATTTAAATTTAAACGGTTTCTTTGGGAGCACACCAGAATTATTTACAATAGCTGAGCATACCACTCTATATCCTGTCTTGCACATAAATACATTAACCAATTACTTAAAAAAAGCAACAGTTTTACTAATATTACTTTACACATAAATGGATAAATGTGAAAATGATCTTATGTGTAGTCTGTCTGGATTTTAGTTGTTCCTTATGTTTCTCTTATAGATGTACTAGCCTAGCAGATTGGGTTTGCAGCTAGACTGTGGTGTTGCATTAAGGAATAGAAATGAGGGTGCACGGAGGGAAGAGTGGCAATGTTGGCTTCCTTCTGTCTGTCTATCTTCTGTCAGTCAACTGTGAGCCAGGGCAGGGGTAGGGCAAAGCAAAGCCTCCTATATTGTAAAACCTATGTAAATTAGTCTCTAAGGACAAATTTTATACATTTGCCTTTACATGGATTTCTGTAGAGAGTGAAGCAAGCAGTGTACACTCCCCAGGCAGAACTGGGAAATGAGGAAAGTGGTTAATCCACAACCTGATAATTCACCCATGAGTAACTGAGGGTGGGTTTTGATTGGTTCTTCACTGTAATTGTAAGCACTAAATACAGTGAGATTAAATCACTAGGCCGATGCAAGAGGTGAAGGATGTGGGGGCAGAGCGGTCCCAAGACACTGTCCCACATTCTTCTGCAGGGTCTCGCTTCACAGAAGGTCTGGGAGAAGGTAACTCCTGCAGCCTTTTCCATTCTGGTCGCAACGACATTCCCCAAACAATGCTGAGGCAGCCTCACGAGGGGACTTCCTCAGCAGCAAAATCACAGAGTCCTCTTATTCTGCTCACTGAAAAGAGAACCACGCTTTCTAGCAAGGGAATCTGGCTGTTACAGTGAATCCAAGTGAAAGAAGATACCTCTCCTCTGCCAGTCCTTGCAATTCTCTTCATGGGAAAGCAGGATAGACAAACAGCAAGTATTTTCCTTTCTTCAGTGATTTGTTTTCCATTTTAAATAGCTGAATGGACAACTTGGCTTTGCTTGTGATATCTATGGTCAGTGGACAACAAATTGTTTCATGGCCACATGACAGTCCAGCAGGTAGCTACATGACTGTTGTGCGGGACTTTTATTGGTTTTGTTGACTTTATCTGTAGTCAACTGCCAAATCTCAGTAGCAAACTGGTTAACTTTATTACCAAACAGAATGCTTTTGTTTGAATATGGATAGTTCAGAGGCTTTGGCACTTGTTTCTCCAATTAGTCCATCCAAATTTGAGGATTACTGGGCAATAGTGCAAAGGTTTTCTCTCCTTTATCTGTTTGCCTGTGAGGAGTCATTGTTGGTTGTCTATATATAAAAATATGTATATAAACAAATATATTGAGAGCTGTTTGTTTGGTGCGAGTTTATCTCTTCTGGTACCAGGAGTCAGGTGTTTTCTAAAATATTTTATATATGATGTCTGTGTCCCGGTGCAGCCATATTGAGCATATATTCCATATTGCAAATATCAATTTCTAGCCACTACTCCAATTTTTAAAGTAATGTCTTAAATCCTTGTAAACTGATCTCCGGTAATGTATTACCGGAGTAGTAACCCTTGGCATCAAAAGTTTTTGGTTTTTTAAAATATTGCTGTTTTTTAAAACAGAAACATGTGCTGCTTTCCAAGTGTATGATGTTAGCTAGTGCTATCAACACGACCATTCTGGCTTTTATTCTGTATGGCATGAGTCTATGTATCTGTGTGCATATCCTGCCTAGCCTGAAAAGTGCTGTCTCTGAATCTGACCACTTCCTCAGCTAAGCCACAATAAAAAGCAAGTGATATTTTTGGTCATGGCTGAGTGATGCACACAATGGCCAGCGCAGCACGTCCCAGGGCCAGAGCACAGAAACCATCAGTACCAGTCATGCTTCCAGCCTTGAAGGCTAGGAGTTTTGTGGGGTTTGGTGTTTTGGGTATGTGTTTTTTTATGGACTCTATCTCCAGTCTGGGACTAGGCAATAGAAACTAGGAACCATCAAGTGTTACGCAGCAGGAGTAATGTGTGGCCTGGTGCTGGTGAGATCTTCTGACTTGTGATCCCAGACGTAGAAGAAAACTTCAGTGGGTTTGCAGGACATTGCATTTGCTAATATCAAGTGCAAGAGAAGTTTTAAACTGTTTTAAGAGAGGTATAATGGCCTAATAGGTAAGGAGCAAGGTAAGTCAGCATTCTTGGTTTTTATCTCTGGCTCTGCCAGCTGCTTGCTGTGTGACCTTGGGTGAAAGACTTATTCTCTTGATGTCTCAGTTTACGCATTAGTGAAATGAGAGTAATGATACTTACCTATCTTGCTGGGGCTTTTTGAGACTTAATTAATTGATGTTTGTAAATCACTTTGTGATCCTCTAGTGAAAGTTGTTAGAGAACTGCCAAGTATTTATCCTCTCTGTTTTGTTTTTTTTTTTTTTTTTTTTCCTCCTACTAGCCTGCACTCATCCATCTATTATCTAAAAGCATGCTCACAGCTAGCAACAGATACTAGCCAAATTGCTCTTAACAGGAGATGTATGGAAGCTTTTACAAAATTACTTTTGCAAATTACCATGCTTTTTGAAGTACCATGTGCAAGGATGCAATGAAACACAGTGCAGACGAGTGTGTCTGCTACTTGCTGAACGGGCTGTGGTTGTGATTTCTCATGTAATATCTTTCAACGGATCCAAACGTGTACAACTGTTTTGAATTTCAGATGTGCCTTTCTTTTAATTGATTTGCCTTTGGAAAATTCTTTGAGGCTACTAAAACTTTTTCCTATGTTTTTGATTTCACATAGACTTAACAGTAATTGGAATTTATATCTTTTAGATTAGAATGGCAGATGAGCATACAGATTTATTAGTTACTTATTTTTCAGTTTCTTCTCAATCTGAGAGGGTTTTATAGACTGTGTCCTGCAAGAGGTTTGAGGTGGGCAGACCCCTGAAGTGTTATACAACCTTGTGGAAATACAAGGCTGCATCCTTATATATACATCATCATCTTCATAAATTCAAATCCTCATTTGCTTTGCCACTGCAAAGGAACTGCATTCTGTCCTGTGTAACACCACTGAAAATGTAAGCGTGAGGAAGTATAATCTATCCCCTTACAAAATTGCCTTTTCAGAAGCAGGAGCATTTCTCCACCACTGCTCCAAGTGGATTATGCCGTGTCTGGAGACCTGACAGAGCGCAGATCTGAACACAAGGGCAGGAGGTTATTGCTAGATATGAGAAACTACTGCTCAAAGTGGTGGGACTAAGGATCAGAAAATACATCTGAGAAGCCTTCAAGGAATCTCAATATTAGATGTTGTGATAAGATAGGAAGTGACCCAATTTAAACATAAACTAAACTTCTCAGCCTTTGTATTTCTTGTAGACATCAATGTCAGTGTTAAGGGAGGATATAATTTTTGCCTCTAGAAATACTGTGCCTGTTTACCAAAAGAAAGTGCGCTGCATTGGGTTGATAAAATACATCCTTGTATGGGATTATAAGGACAGGCTCTGACAGGAATGGGGAAGAAAAACCCCGCTCTGCCCTTGCACTGAGTGGCCTGGGGAAGACTGTAGGCCAGGCTTTCGCGCCTTTGGTCCCCTTCTTTTGCTCTTCCTTTTGCCCTAGCACACTTCATTCTCTGGGAATGACTCTCCATTTCTTTAGCTCATGAGGTCTTGTTGTGGAGTCTGGCCTTGGAGAGGACTTGGACTGCAGTACCTGGGCTGTGAGCAGTGCCCACATTCATCAAGTAGGGGCAGGAAGGGTACAGAGCTCCTGATATACCAACTGTACCAGTACAAACGTGTGCCTACCAGTGAGTGTAAACAGAAAGGAGCTGTCCTGGGGTCAGCCATAACACCATATTGTGTCTTTATGTCTGTTTAGCTCGGCACACACTAGTATCATGAGGGGGAAAAGCTCAACAGCACTGAAACAGGAAAACCTGAAAAAAACCCCATCCCCCAAAGCTCTAAGCATGGGCCAGACCTTTATGAGTCTGCTGAGCCTCTGAAACATTCCTTTCCCGCTGGTACAGCTCATCTTCTGGCGGTTTTCTTTTTCAGTAGCTACAGCTGGAGGAAACAGGAACATGCTAAGGGTTTTATTTCTTGCTGCAATTAAATGTAGAGATTTTGATATTTCCTGTTAGAAATAAGTTTAGAGAAAGACGATCAATACAACGTTCCCAAAACGAATGGGACTGCTCAGCTATCCCAGCTTCAAGTTGCTTCTTGGCCTTCCTGTGGCTGCAGGAAGCCCCTAGCTCACGGCTGCCTTTGGGGCATGTGTTTCCTGAATTTGAAGCAGCTGAGGGCTGAACACACTGACAGACAAAATTGAGACTTGTGTGTTGCACATGGCATTGTGTAAGAGCCCAAGATTTCATGTTGCCTACTTCCTCCAGGGCCTCCCTGCCTCCCGTGCCATACAGGTGGTAGAGCTGTCCTGGAGCAGGGGTGTCCTTGATGCCAAGCCCCAGAGCACACCCCGTGGCCTGTGGTGGACCTGGAAAGTGTGGGCTCCTTCTAGTTTAAAATCTATATGCTTCCACAGACTGTTTATTTTTTCTACTAGTTGGTGTTTTCTCATGAAAGACATCTCACTGGAAGTCTCATCCAGCAGTGACACAGGGCCCATCACCTCGCTCTTTCCTTTCTTGTGTTTCAGGAACATCTCTGCACTTATCAACTGACAATCAGCTCTTATTTCTGGCAGTATTAAAGATGCTCATTGCAGCCAATGCATAGGAATAAATGCAGAAAAGCCTCCGGCAGCAAAATGCTTGGGTTTTTAACTTGTATCTTTTCAGTGATACATCTTTGGCCTCAGAACCATGTATGGATGAGTTTTGCAAACAAGCTGTTGCCCAGGGTGGGAGTGATCAACTAAAGGGTGATGAGAATACCTTAAGTTGTTTTTTCTGCTGCTGGAAATCCATTTTTCAATCACTCTCTCAGAAAGCTGTACAAAGAATTAAGTACTGCTATTGACAACTGATCTGTCAAAAGCTTTTTTCTGCTTTTTTTTTTTTTTTTTTTTTAACCACTGCTGGTATTGCACTGTATAGACTGGGGACTGGAATGTGCAGGAAAGGCCTAGTTTTATTCAGTGGTTGGATTAATTTCTAATATTTCAAGAGTTCGGGGAATATCTTCCAGTGACTGTTAAGAATGGGAAGAGTTCAAAAGGCACCCAGATAATACAGCTCAGTAAGAATGCTATTATCTGTTGTGTATTAATACTCCTTCCACTGTTGGTTGCACCAAAATATAGTGCAAGTCGGAAGAGTTCCCAGGCAAGTCTAGAGCAGGTAAATCATGTGCAACATTTTAACTTTCTGATTCTAAACAAATGGCCTTCAGACAAGTGAGCAGAAATGTAAATAGCAATCTGGTAACAATTTGGTGATTGATTTTTTTTTTTTTTTTTTTTTTTTTTTTTTTTTTTTTAACTTTAACTCTAAGCATACACTTTTGGAAATTTATACATCATTTTTATGAAAGTCTTTTATGGTAGGTGCAGTTTATTGGCCTTCTTAATGATGGCTGGTTTCACCACAGAGAAGACACAAAACTAAAACAGACTGGAGCTGCTCTGGAAAATAACTGGAAGGTAGGAATGGACAAGAGAAAGAAAATGTCCTCGGATTCTAAATAAATGCTAATGCATTACTGAACTATTACTTTCCTTTAGAAAGGAACAGAATGCAAAAAATTCAGAACAAACCTTCCATAGCTGAGCACACTGAGGTATATTCAAAGCTCAGACTGCAAAGTAATGGGGGAAATATACCTGTGTCTCCTGTCCTGATTTATAGGTAGTTCTGCTGATTTCAGTTGCTTTAGTTCTCTGGTTTGTGGTAACTTCTTGTCACAAGATCCCAATGCACAAGGTATCCCCTAAGTTTATTTTTCCTGTGTTTTATTTCTTCAGTAATAGCCTTGCTACATACTGTTGTGTTACCATCAGTCATGTTTTGTAGATGGTGTTTTGTTGGGGTTTTTTAATTGGTGGGAAGATGGTAATGAAGAATGCTTGGGATAGGACTTTAGACTGAAAATAAGAGTTCACTTTATGGTCCTTCCATGTCAGTGGAGAACTCCTAACCAACTGATTAGCCATTTCCTGGTGAGAAGGGATTGACCCTCCTCAGGAGATGCTCATATCCTGCATTGGACCTGGACTTTTGTGCATCCAAGTGTAATTTCCATTCTTCGCAAAGAGAAATGTTTCGTGTGTACATGTGTGTTTGCACACACAATAGTATTAAATGCCATACAAAACTTTCCACAGAGATCTCAAAAAGGGCATCCCAAAGTATCCCATGTTATGCCAATGTTTTCATCAGATTTGATCGTCAGGAGAAGCTGATGAGGGAAGAGCAAGGATAAATGTTTTCAGTGAATTAGGTCTAGACATAGGTAGACCTTGGACAATTGCACAAATAAGAGCCCCTCTCTTGAGATTTCTTTTCCCAAAGTACTTCTGCATATTGATACTCTTTGCTCACAGAAAAGTTGGGGGGGATCTGACCTCATGAACCTGACTGCAGGACTGAAGCCCAGTCTTGGCTTTGGCCAGTCGTGTACTCTGTTATTGTCATATCTGGCCCAGTATCTACGTATTAAAAATAAACACTCTGTGAGAAATTAAACAGGATTTTTATCTGTTGAAATTTATGAATTAAATAGTATGTGTGTGTGCATGCATGCAGGCTTTCCCAAAGAGTGCTGTTTAAAGGACTGTTTACAAACTTATATAGCTATTGGGAATTCATTTGAAAGTAGGCTTAAGATACAATTACCTTGCTTTGTAAAAACCATCATAATAGCTTTGGCACTTCTTTATTGACAGAGATTGCAGGCATAGCAGTGAAATTATAAAATAAATCTACAAGCCAACTATGAGTGTTTATTTAGAGGACAGTCAGCTATAGTTCCAAAATCAGTTACAGTATACAGCACTGAAGTACTGGGCTATAATTAGTGGGGTCCTAAATGAGATAAGCGGGGCAATTTAATTATCAGATAACTTTTGCATATGCTTAAAAGGATTCCAACTTGATAAGAACTGTGATAATGTTTTCTACTCAGTGAAAATATCAACATCTAAATATTTAATACAGTCACAAGAAATTTAAACAAAGTAAATTTTCAGAGAATAAAGAGGCGAAGTGCTTCCCACAGCAATATGGTTGAGACAGGGTTTCCTTTTAATTTTTGATGAGTATTTGTTCTTCTGAGGGTTACATAAGCAATATCACAAAATCCTAAACCTTCTTTTTCCCTTCCTCCGTGGTACAACTAAAGGCACATTTAGCTTGCATGTTAATTCAGAAATGTGCCTAACTGATAGCTCTACTTAACAAAACTGTGCTGCAACTTCATGATATGAACTAATCTGTGAGCTGAGAATCCTCTTTTCATTTTACTCATGAAATCCAGCCGTACTTTATACAAGAATGCAGAGAAGAAAGACAAATGGTTTATCCTCTAAGCCACCCAGCATCCTGTTCTTGATATTTCAGTAACATATGCTAACATATGCTTTCCTCAAGAACTTCAAAAACATGCTTTTAGCAGCAATGAAAATAGTACCATACATCGAATTCAACTTTAAACCTCATAGTTTACCTCTAATACCATTACCTCATGTATAGAACAAAATGTAAATCTAAAATATGCTGGTGATTATAACCTTTCTTCCTGACAGACACTGCAATATAAATGCACATAAATTGAATTTCTTCTTTAAAGAAATTTGAATACCTTTGGAGCATTTTAGCAAATCATCTCCAGCCCTTATGGCACAACTTCAATGGACTGTGGAAAAGTGCTCTCCCTATGGCATGACTCCTGCAATAGAAGGACATAGCAAGGCAGAGACATGCCAAGAAAAATAGAATGTACTCCATTGATATTCAAAATTTATTTTATTAAACTTGCACAAAAGACTGAAAAACTGGAAGCCAGTTTTATTAGAAAAGGCATTCGAATATTAACTCTATGAGTGCTGTTTGCATTGCTTGTCTGGAAAAAATAGCAGTTGAAGAGATACAGTTTGACTTTGCTCCCTAGGAGAGTTGTTTGATTCCTTGTGTTAACCATTAAATCAGAAACTGTGAGAGTGGGTAAGTGGTGAGTAGGAGATCCTGATGAATTAGATGAGAATTCTTCAGAGGGATTCTCCGTTGGGGGAGAAAGGAGTGTATTTGAGCAATCTTGTGCTAATTAGTAAATATGCCAATTGGTGGATAACAGCTATATTTCAGAATTCCATTTCTAAGGGAATATGTGGCAATGTTCCTGAATACCATCAGCTGTCAGTGTTTATCTTAGAATAGAGATGGGAAATGAAGATGCCAAAAAAAAGTATTTTTCAGAGCAGCAAATACTAATATTTCCATAATATGTTGGAGGACAAACTAACTGAAGGTTTGTAAGTGTTTGGTTGAGTGGAGAATGGCCAAGTTTGCTCTAAATAGGTTGGATCACTCTCCTGTTAATCAAAACAAGGTGGGTGTTTACTTTAGCAAGGTGAGATGCTTCAGTGTATCAAAGATTTTTACCTCCATCTGCATAGTGCAATGTATATAATTTATGGTAATCTTGGGGATTGAAAGAACTGCTCATTGATGTAGACTTGCCACATGATATATTTTAAGATGATCTACTGCCAGGTAACTTCATGGGCTAAGAAAGTTACCTCAGTGGTGAAATATTGCCCTTAGCCTTTGGCTCCACATATGGTACAGACTTTCCAACTTCATAACTTTAGAAATTGGTAAACGCTGTAACTTGTCAATAAATATGATATGTGTGTGTATGTGTCAACACTGCCCCAGTCTGCCATTACAGTTAATGGTCTGGATGTGGTTTTATTCCTACTTATAACCATCTATTTTCAGAACATTATAATTTATGCATAAGCATTTCCTCATGACAAAGATCTGGGATGTGACGTAAGCCAAAACACTTTTTTTTAAAAAATCAAAAGAAAACCTGTTTCAACATGAAGTTTACAAGTAGAAAAGTATTATTTATATTCTGAAGAAGTAACTTTTCATGTAAAAGTTATGGATAGGACTTAAGGACTTCATTTATTAATTTTTCTGAGTGACAATGCATAGGCATCTGAGGTATATGTGAAGCAGAGCTATGATGCTGGACAACCCATGTTCCTCTAGGGTCCTGTTCCATTTAAACAGGATCTAATATTTCATTATAAAATATGTCAGTATCCTCTCCACTTCTCCATTCTCGTTAGAAGAGAGAGAGGGTAAAAGTTTCAAAGCTTTTTAGTGGCTTAGGGCCAGATGAGAGTTAAGACTCTAAACGGCTTTCAAAATTTGGCCTTTAGACTCATTTTCAATAAAGCAATGAAGGCACTTAAGAGCCTGAGTCTCATGGAGAGTTGCTGGGACTTAGAATCCTGTACACCAGAATTAAAGTGTCTAAAGACTCAAATAATTGGTTTTCAAATGAATGTAGACATTTTCCTGCTCTTTTGGACACCTGACTGCATTTGGCAATCTGGCCCTTAGACATGTCTGAATGCGCTGTGCTGAAAATGTGAGCTGATACCATGCCAAGTCAGCTGGAGCAATGCATTTGTCTATGCTAGCAATTTAAAGTAAAACTTGTTTGAGTTTTTGATGTGGCTATTTACATCTAAATTAATTCCCCATCCTAACTGTAGCAAAGATGGGAGGAGATCAAGCGCAAATGCTTCAAGCCAACGTTCTGCTTCAGTTGTTGCAAGGAAATTGCTGGTTGAGATGCAGCAGTAGTGCTGCTGTAATCATGGGCCTTCAATGCAGCAGGGAAACACACTGCAACAAGTGAAATTGTGGAATTGTCATATCATCCTGCTCTGACCAGGACAGCAGGGATCGGGGATGCTCCGGGCTGTGGGTGGCCCGTGATGCCAGGACTGTGGGAGAGACTAGCACAGAACTCAGCCAGGCAAACCCTGCCTGGAACATCATCTTGGTTTCCTAACCCCTCTCCATCAGTCTGTGGTTGAAGCCAAACATGGCCAACTGATGATAATCCATAGTCTGTGGCCCAACAATTGTTCTAATCTGATAAAGTGCAGCAGTTGTTGCAGGGCCAAGAGCTCCAGCTCTGCACTCAAAGTACCACCTCTCAACTCGTACTGGCCCAAAAGAAAGCACAACACAGCCAGCCAGGAGTGCCTGTGGAAAGAAAATCATAGTGTTTGGAAATACAGAGTAGAAATTGTTTGGTGAAATGACTACTACTGCTCTTCTGGCAGGTATCAAAAAAACATATAATAACCTAGAATATAGTGTATTACAGGGCTGGAAACTTTCTCGACTTTATCGTGACTCTCACTTATGCAGGTCTATCTCCTGGATTCAAAGGATGGCATATTCTTTAGCTAATAAATGTATAGTGCATACAATAGCCAAGAAAAGCTTGATAAGGTTGAAACTTCAAAAAATGAAAGGAACATAAAATGATCTCCAAATTTGTAATCCATAGTCCCATGATTCTTAAGGCAAGCTTCTAATTTTGGGGCTCAGGTCATGATATGTGAATGTTTGGGGTTGGTGGTAACACAAAGAATGATAAAGTCATTTGAGCATCTACCTGTCAATTCTCACATTTGAAAGATCAATTCTTCCTGGAAGAATACTTATTCCCTTCCAGTATTTGATGTATTGATTAGACTGCTGTGTCTTTGGCAGCTTATAGTTTCTTTTGGAAATCTGAAATATGTTTTAAAAATAAATACATAATCTCCCCTCTCCCCGACCCCTGTAAAGACAATCATCTGGACATAATCTTTAATCACAACTCTAGGCTCTGAAACTGGGGTTTACAAGAGAAATTCCAACAAAATTTGAATGGTGCCATAATACAATAGTTATGTAAATACAGTACATAATTTACTTAATATGCTAATCTCTGAATATCAGGAAGCGAAATCTCACTGGAGCAGAACTCAGCTATGGCCTAACAGCCTTTTGCTTGCAGAAAAAAAAAAAAAAAAAAGAGGAATAGCAAAACCTGTAAGCGTGAGCTGCTTCTTCTGGTTAGCCCTGGCATTTCTGGGAGAATGAACAGCACTTCCTAATTTTCACTTCAACCACTAGCTGCTTTTTTTTATGGTCTGTCCTGCCAGTTAGGTTTGATTCTGCCATGTTCTTGATGATTTATTTTTGTTTGACAATAATGTAAAATACAAACCATCTGATGCTAGGTTTTAGCTCCATTAGCTGGGAACCACAAACCTATGCCATGTCACTTTTTCTTTTTATAGTGCTGTTTCAAACTTACTGGCATAATTGATCAATCTTTTTCCTTGTCTGGATTAAATGATGGTTTTGGCCAGAGTTTCATATAAAGATGCCAAATTTTCTTACTCTTATGACTCCCATCTCCATGTTGCACAGGACTAACTATATAATATTCAAATGCCTCATTTGTAAACACACAATTATGTACACAAAACGTGCTTCTTCATGTTTCTCCAATTTGGCTCTGCTGTTACACTAGTGATGGTTGCTGGCATGCAGACCAACTAATTTGCACCATGCCAGCACTCCAAAAGCTGAATTAAATTGAGCCTGGATAATGTACAAATACTGCAACCTAATGTTTTTAAAAAGTCAGTCCCTAAAGAGCATACATACAGATGGGTTTCTGTGAAATATGTATATCTGTGCATGTATCTCCCATGCCAATATATGTATTTTTAGCAAGGATCCAGTTAACAGAGGTATGTTGGCACATTGTTCCTGAGGTGGTTCTTCCATTATGTAATGGAGCTCTCTAGACATAACCAAAACAACCCTCCTCAAGCTTGTTGGACAAAGCGATCACAGTCAGCCCTTACTGCTGCTGCAGAGAGGGAAAAGGAATAAAAGCCTGGTCTCTGCCGTGGACCCATGTCCTGCCCATGGAGCTGCACCATGAGATGGAGCCATGGGCAGGTGCTCTGCAGGAGCCCAGGGGGCACACGCAGGACTGGAGCCCCTCTTACAAATGCAGGTTTGCAAACCTGTACCTTTTGGCTGCAGTAGTCAATTTGTCTATCATTGAAGGTAAAGAGGCAATTTTAGCAGCTCTGAAAATGGTATTTCTTACCTTGACACAGGTGGTTTCTCATATCTAGCCTAGTAAAGTGTGATAGGCTCTTTTTTGAAAAACAGTAATGACCTTAATATGCATGTCTCGTCAGCCACGTGTGATAGCCACTTCACACTCCAGAGTGTGAGGTATTGATAAGTCTTAGTGGATCAGTAAGAGTTTCTCCTGTAAGCAGTGCCCTCAACCCACCAGAATATGTCATGCAACAGAAAACACTTCTAATCGATTTGGAAATAATTTTGTCACTAAGTTTGTGGTGCTGTTTAGAACTCCCAAGTGTTTCAGCCTGGCTCCCTTCAAATCACACAGGAGATATATCCGAGGGGGCCTCTGTCTTTGCAACTGTCTTAGCCTAGGTAGCGAATACTCGTGTTTTTTGGTTCTGTGCACTCAAGTACGCTCTGTAGCAGTGAAAGAGAGTGGGAAAATAAAATATTTTAGTGCACAGCAGAAAGAAGCAGAATGAAATCGGACTGTGAAAAACCTTTTTCACATTTTAAACCTCTTCACTTGTGTGGGCTGTTCAGATGAGTTAATCACAAGCCAACTAATATTTGCTGTTGTGGAAACTAATAGGATGGATAAAAGATCTGGAGGGGATGCAGAACGAAGTAGGCCTGATTATTTTAAACTTGCCAGGTTTCTGACGAGAGTTTTTAGCAGGGGAGGTGCTGGAGGCAGTTGCTGTTGCTGCATGCTAGGGAAGAGGAGGTCCACTGCTGTTTCTTAGTATAGAACGTGGTGAGCTGGTTCAGCTTATGCAGGGCTGCAGGTTTTGGCTAATTCACAAAGCAAAAAGTAAAATCAAAAGGAAATATCATTTCCTCAACTACAAGGTATTAATATCCTGTTCAGTTTAATTTCTGCCTTCTGTTATTGTGAACCCTTTAATATGTAGTGTCAGCCTGGCAAGGATTTTCTGACAGCATCAAAAGAGAATTTTCCCCTGAAATATTGTCACAGGAATTGCTGCAGCTCTCAATAACGCAGTCTCCTAAGAAGCAGCAATGGAGATGGCTGCAGCAAGCAGAACATATCCCCCTTGGGTAAGGTACTTCCCCACAGTCCCCAGCAGTCTAATAATAATTTCTAAGGAGACAAATTAATACAAGCTGGATGCTGCAAGTTCCTAGTCATGTGGACATAGAGCCCAGGTATGAGGCTGAGCAACAGGAGCCCAGGGAGGGGTAAAACCTGGGCTGGGCACGGGTGGTTTCAGGCTGCAGAACCCTCCTGCACAGGAACATGCTGAGGTAACCTGGCCGTGGACAAGGAAGCACAACCGGTGTGCAAGGAGGCTGCTTATTCAATGCATAAATACAGTTTCTTGTGTTGGGAGGTAAAGCAGCTCTGTGTTAGTAAGCCAGAAATGCTCTGTAAGAATCTCTCTCGCTATTATTTAAAAGATAAATATTCTCCCTATTCAACTTATGTTGATTTTTCTGATTAAGGAAAAAGGGCATTTTCACAAAGATACTTCCTGCCTTTAAAATATCATAGATCTCATGTTAAATTGCCCAGCACTTTTTTCATGAAATTATATTGTTACTGCATGTTTGCTCCTGCTCAGCCGAACCACAGATGGAATTTGCCTACTTTCAGTCTTACATTAGTCATAAAACCACCAAGAAGATTTATTAAACTGAGATTTGAAAACAGAGCTGAATTCCTCTTTTCTGCAGTTTTTAGATTCCGAGTTTTGGGTTGTTGCTGGTTTATTTGCAAGACACTGGAGCCTGCAGAAATTGCTGCCTTCTCAGGAATTACCCATGAGGACAAATGATAAAGCATCTCAGTGCTTATTGGTATTAATTTCATGAACAGTTTCTAAATTGTTCTCCCAGTGTTGAAAAGTGGGATAAAAACAGAAGAAATAGAGAATAGATGATGTTGATAATTCTTATCTCTTTCACAAATCCATTTGGCTCAGGTATGAGATTTGTCTTTCCATTTGAATCCTGGAGAACCCACTAAATCAATGTTCCGTGAAGACCTTTATTTTTTTTTTCCCTATTTTATTAAGATATTTTTCCACAGTGACCTTTTTTCCCCTATATCATTAAAATATTTCCTTCGGAATTACCTCAACTTCAGAGATGACCTGTGGCCTCAAGTCACCAATTACATGACTTCAGCAATACCTTATTTCCACTGAATAGCAGCTGAGATATGATGTACCTTTTTTTTCTTTACCAATATGTATGGCTCAGGTATTTAGTGTTGAATGAACAGCATGACTCACTTCCCTCCATTCACCATGTGCCCCTTTTTTTCAAAAAAAAAAAAAAAAAGTAATTAGAAGGTCTCTGTCATTGTAGTGGCCAAACTACTTTTAGCATTTGTTATTGTTACCCTGCAATGAGTTTACAGGATGTTGCAAAATATTATGAAGATGCAGCTTACAGAGCTCCGGTTTCATGCTGTATGTGAATAGTGTTATACAAGTCATGTGGCAGCTCAGACATGTGTTTTGAGGTTTTTGGTGTGTCACTCAAGCCCCTTGGCCCTGTGTCCTTTGTATGGCTGGATGATGAATTTTATACTGGCAGAATATGCTGTTTGTGGAAAATAGATTTTTGTGTGGAAGAGCTGCCAACATATTTCCTTAGACTGACATCAAAATACAACAAATGCTGTCAGGGAAGCCTTGTTCTAAAATGTGTGCTCTTGAGTATGAGTGTTTGTGTGTATCTGTGTATGTATTCAAGGGTTTTCTAAAATTTAATAATAATAAACTACTAGACATATGTATCTGTAACTCAGAGCTCTCTCATTGCCACATCTACAGCCATCACCATGAGATCTTTTATCTCGAGCTAATGACAGTCGTGCCTTCAGCACTCAACAGTCCCTGTCAAGTTCCTGGAATTGGCCAAGAAGACACAAACCAGAACTCCTAGAAATATCTAATATTGTTCTGACTTTTGGCATTATCGTCACAAAAATGGTTCATTTTAAATTCTGTTTGGCATCTCTGAGAGCTTATGGTCATATGACAGGATCAGGTTCAGCATGAGCATTCTCTTAATTTCAAAACCATCCAGTTTTCAGTCAATTTCACATTTTAAACCTCAAAACAAATACATAACCTCACTGATTCTCACTTGCCATGTGACTGCGCAGCAGCTTGTTTAATTGCTTTGTGCCTAAACTTACTGTAGATTAAAAAAAGAGATAGCAAAATTTGCATGTAATGAAAGTGCTTAGTTTTTAAGCACTTAGAGCTGAAAAATGTTACTTTACTTCACTCTGCTTTGATATTTTATCATTTGAAAATATAAAAGTGCCCCTACAATTTATACTAGTGACTTTGGAAAGTATAAAATCAATGCCTTCTCTATTTTCTGAATTTTATTAGTCTAAGAGTGGGAAAGTATAACATTTAAAAATACATACAACCTATTTTTGTCTTTGGGCTGTTGAGAAAGCTTTGCTTTGCTTTTGCCCAGAGACATGGGAAACCATGATGGATAGTCAGAGGGGGCAACCCATCTCTTTTATTCCCACTGTGCTCTATAATTTGTAATCCTTATTGTGTCTGAAGCTAAATCTGAGGCATTCCAGAGCCTAGATACTGTGTGTAGCGAGGTCCAGCCTACAGTGCTGTGGGCTGGGAGGCAAAAGACCTGGTGCCAGAGGTCAGAGACTGAGCAGGGAGTAGGAGCCCAGGGATCGGTCCTCTGCGTTTCTGGAGCTTGTGCAGAGCTCTGCACCAAAAGCAATAGAGTATAAAATGCTGCCAAGGCAGAGCGAGAGCCTCCTGCTTTCACTTTGCACTGGTAAGAACTGCTGCAAGAGGCAGCAGTCAAACCCTCCTCATTGCGACCATGCAGTCTCTCCCCTGCACTGTTTCCCCAGCAGTCAGGTATGGATAATGATGCTTTTCCACGCTCAAGATCTGTGGCTGAAAAGTTAAGTGACTTGTTAGTGATGTTTCTCAGCTTTTGCATCCGACATAAATAATATATTGATAATGGTTTGATATTTTGCTTTGGTTTCTTTTCAAGCATTGTCAACTGTTGTTCTAAAGTGCATTAAAATGCAGAAGAATTATTTTGCAGTCAGGTACGGCTCTGTTAGAGAGTGGTAATGGGGAAAAACAAGCTTCAACAGATAGGCAGGCAGTCGTCTTGATTGTACATATGTTTTAACTTGTGGAAAGACAAAAATAGTCTTCGTGCCAGAGATGTCTAAAAACTCACTGAGTTGTCATCTCGATAAACTATCAGTCAGGACCTTTGTCATTTTGTTACTGTCTCTTGTGTGGCTTTATTCACCTCTCACTGCACTTTATTGTAGGGGGAGTCAAAAAAAGTCCTAGGTGTCTTTTTTATTTTATTTTGTATTATTTCCACGGAGCCTTAATCTGTTTTACATCTGTGTGTGACTGCAGAAAGGCAAGAAAGGGTGAAAATGGATCAATCCTCAGTAAAGCAGTGGGAGAGCTATTTAGCACTGTTGAAATAACTCCTGTCCTATCCTGACAGATCTCAGCACTTAGAGCTTCAAAACCACTAGCAATCCTACAGAGTTTTTTTTTAAGTGAAGTACTAATATTCCCTCTTGATACATTTCTGAAACTGTACATATGTAGGTTTGCTAGAAATATTTAGGAGAAACAGCTGGACATTACAAGAAAGCTGTCTTTTATACTTAATCTTTTTATATGACCCAGTTCATATTTATAGCATATTTTCCTTCAGCTTTCTTTCTTCTAGTCCCCATCTCAATCTTCTGTACTTTGCATTTGTGTCTAAACATACTTTCAAATGAGAGGTCAGAAAAGACTGAGGACAGAATTTTGCCAGTGTTAAGGGCCTGATTCTGCACTCCTGACTAATAGTCAGGAGTCTAATAATCAAAACTATTAAGAGACCCCCCCGTTGTCTGGATGAAGAATTAGTCTAGCATCACTGCTCTGGGAGAAACCTTCAGGACTCCCACCTCACCATTTTATACACACATTTACATGGATAAAATATGAAGGCTTGTGGTTGTCTCATTTGTATCCACAAATGTGTTTGCAACTGTCTTCAAATTACCACTTTTGCAGCATTACTGAATGCTTACTATGAATAGCCTCCTTTAGGATAAAGTTACTAGTACAACAAGGCTTGGTCTAACAGGACATCAGTGAAACGCCATGTTACCTCTGAGTCACTTAACTGGGCTCAGTGTAGATAAACAAATATCCCCAAAGTCACTGCTGTTATTAGATCATTGTCTGGCCAATGCATGGAGAACCCTAGGAGGATTTTTTTTTTTTCCTTATTCTGTGTTTCAATCTAGGGGGCTGAACAGTTGATTCTAGTCTTGGACTGAACTGAGCATTTCAATAACTTGTGTTTTAATCAAAATCAGACGTGTGTGTGTACGTTTTCCTGCAACCAGCCCAGAAGATTTTTCTTTAGGATATTTCAAAATCACTACACTTAACGGATGATGTGGTGCCTTTTGATATTCTGAGACAATATTTATCTTGATTACAACAAAATTATGTCAGTGTTGCTGTCCTCTAAACCATATAAACTAATCAAATAATAGGTTGCTACAGAAAAGCTGTTAGGCGTATCAACACTGTAGGGATAATAAATGTCCATATTTTGTTGAAGAAACTGTGTACAATAAAAGCCAATCCCATGTCTCACACTCCTACATAGGAATTCATTTTCTCCTTCAGTATCTGAAGTTACGGTTTTCTTCTGAAGAGCAGGCTGCTGAAAGTTGTTCATCCAAGCCTATGCACTTAAAATTTGGTATATGCTTGAGTATGAAAATTGTGTCACTGTCTTTTGTGATGACTGCAGCCATACATGTGTGACATGATGAGACAAAATGAATTGCCTTTTGCTAGGCAGCTTTTTCATATGGGGCTGACCTAACACTGTGAAGTCAAGGGACAGCATCTGAGGTAATTTCCCTTTCACTATGATGCAGAAAGTCTTGGGCTTTCTGAAGGGGGGAAGACACTCAGCCCAGCTGGTTGGGACTCACCAGTCACAAGGCTGCAGCTTAATTAACAAGACTCTAGTTCAAAGCAGCCTGAAGAGCACATCAGTATGATAAGCTCTCTTTTGCTTCTCTGGGTTAGAAGATGAAAGTGTATTTTCCTGGTGAATGTGTCACATAGCCCAGGTTACGATAATCCAACCTGAAAATACTGAAGACATGAATGTGGGGTTGTTATCCCAGCAGGAGAATCAGGGGTGCAGAGATTGCTTCTGTTCCAGTGCTCAGTACCAAATATGGATTCAGTAAGACCCAAAAGCAACATAATATTTTAACTGTCCTGGAGAAAGAACCCGGCAAATGAAGGTAAGCCTGTGTGCTGCTTCATTCTTTCAGTGTTTTCTCCTTTCAGCCAGGATTGGCTTGTCAGAGTATGTTTTAAGCCAGCTGTTCTTCATCCAGATTCCAGCCTCCCTTATGCACTAAGAGGTCTGGAAGACAGTGCTGGCTGTGTGGGATGAAAAGGATACGTCTTGGCGTATTGCTGGGCTATTAGTCTGTATCACTGCACAGTGTTCCCTAGAGATGGTAAATGATAAATAGACTGGACAGTAGTTAGCAAGCTAAAGCAGACTGGGTCTAGTCAGTAGCTAGGAAGGTCCTTGGCATGGAACACAGCTTTCCTGAGGATGAACCAGCTACCTTGGTCACAGAGCTTGCATACTCACCTTCCCAACCTGCTGTTCCAAATCAAATAGATTTTTTTTCCTTCTTTTCTGGGATAAATAAATCATACATTTAGAAGCAAAATCAATCTGCATATAAATTCTATGAGCTAACCAAGTGGAAAAATCTGACAGAGTATACATATCTATTTGCTTTTTGTTTTTAAGAGTAGCAAGACTTTCCCTCGCAAATACAGTAAATCCACTGGTCTTTAGCTTTTCAAAAGAGAAAACTTTGCTTGCTGATATCGAAGCACACCATGGCAGGCTTTGAATGGCTGTGCAGAAGTGACTTGAGATTCTTCCTCTGCCACAAACCTACCCTGCAGCTCTACAGAATACCTCACAGGAGTGGGATGGGGATGTGCATTCCAGCTCTTTCTAAGAGGAAGAAGTCTCTGCACTACCGGTCGGGGATGCAAAGGTGAGATTTGGAAGGATTGGTGCTAGAACAGACTGTTCGTTGACATCTCTAACTGGCCTGGGACAGTAGAAGGCCAGACTGGCCTCTTTGAAGCTCCCTTTCCTGGGTGAGCCTTCTGGAGCTCTCTGCTTGACACTTATCCCCCTAGGCTGGGTGGTGGCACAAATGCCACAGGTTAGCTCTTGGATAACATATAGCTTGTGTCTAAGCCACTATTAGATTTAGAAAACAGAATCATTTCCCAAAGCCCAGAGGGAGCAGAAGGGGAAGCAAAAGAGAATGGTTCTTAAAAAGTCTTATGTTTCTCTTTGGAAGAAAATTACCATCATCTATCTTTCCTTTCTTCCAAGCTCCTGGAACCTACTAGTAGTGCCCTGCTGCTGGATTTTCAAACTTCTATTTTGCTGAAGAATATCTCTCTGATGCAGGTGCCAGTGTCATTTATCAGAGGATGATGTCAACATTCCTGTGTCATACATGACAAATGACAGCAGAAAGGAGTGCCCCTTGAATTCTCTTACTTTCACAAGGCTCTTTCCTCTCTGCAGTTAAATGACATTTTATTTCCTACAGTGTTTCAGTTTAGGCTTCTGTGGCCTCTGGAGAGGGGTACATTCAAATTGACTCATTCTGAGTGATTAGTACCAGGCACTGAGCTCCAAATTCAGTATTAGCGTAAATACAGTCGCATGGCAATGGACATTAACTGTTCTTTCATGCTTTTGGGGAAAATTTTGCCTTGTCTTACAGCTCAGAAAATGCCGGAGACCTTGTCTGATGTATTCCCAGTGGCAGAGCTAGATGGAGAGCATCTCCTTCATCCTCTGTTTCTAATGCTTTTAAAGAGATGACAGATTTTGAGTTGATGAGAACTGCCATATTCCTAACTGTTTGCTTTGCAAAACATTTACCTGTTCATGTACCAGTGGGCGTTTGGCAACAGAAATCCATGCTTTGACCCGGTTCTGTATGTGGGCCTGATTTGAAAGGTAATCTAGAAATTAATTGGTCAGCATCCAGTGGCACACTCGGTAAGTGGAGCAAAGCAAAATAAAAGCTTGGGAAGAAAACAGGGAGGACAGAGCACATATGCTGCTTCTAATCCTCTTTTTCTTCTGCTTCTTTCTATTCTTCTTGCTGGAAGAAGGGATTTGGACTCTTCTCTCTTAAGCCATGCATTTACAAAAAGGACTTTATTTTTAACTCATGTTAAAATCCTTTCTTGGACTAGGCAGCTACAGTTTTAACATGTTAGCTGACTGTGATAACCCAGAGGGGGGAGCTTAGCATTTAACTTGACCAGTAAATGCAGCAAACTGCTACTGCTTTGACCAATGCTTGTTAAAATATCAGTATGGACAACATGTGTTTTTAAACCACACACCTGTACTCCTAATGACAGCAAGGCCTTGGGGGAGGAAGTGATTCACAGAACCGCTGCTACCCACTCAGCATTTGATTATAGTGTATTTTTCTCTGTTCAAACATGCATGGAGCTGCCAACCCTGTGGGTTTTTTTGGTACCAGGCTTTTAAGCTAACCAGGAGCATGGCTTATCGTTGTTCATCACCCAGTGAAAGGGCTGGATTTTCATAAAAGCGTGGGATTCAGCAGTAGCCAGGGCACAGTTCAACATGTGCTTAAACAGCATCCCAAAAAAGCAAGGTTTTCCTATCCTGCTCTTCCCTTGCGCTGCATTAGTCCAAACACTATTGCACATAAACAAAGAATTATTTAGAGAAACTATTCCAACCGAAGAGAACCATAAATAACTTGATTTTTCAGTGGTACTGCCATTTAGTTGTCATATTTCACACCTTCTATCTAAAATCAATAGAAACAACAAAGCTGATTGTGAAATTTGAGGAGTTTCTGGATCTTTTCCTGGAACAGAACTTTTTTTTTTTTTTTTTAATTATCTTACAGATGTTTCAAACAACCTCCTTGAAAGAACAGGCTTGGTCCCAAGATCTGAGAGAGATTTGGGGATAGGACAGTGAGAGCAGTAATTTAGATGAATCCCATTCATTATATGCTCAATTTAAAATTTATGTGTATAAAAAACCCTTCAACAGGAGAATGATATCTGCATAATAACTTGTGCTGAGAAAGCCTTCTGGAAGTAACAGAACATGTCATAGTTCCTGGGGCAAATTGGGAGAACAGCCTTTCCTGGCATTACTGGTGAGGGTAGAGGGGGATCACTTACTTGTGGATGCAGAAGTGACTCAGATGTTTTCATACATTTATCTTTTCAAAAGTTTCTTCAGAAGGAATAGGTTTAGCAACATACCTCTCCTTTCTTTTTAATATGAGAACTGAACTTTTTTCTGTACACTTCTAGTTTTTCCCCAAAGCAGGGGTCCGTTAGCTCCAGGCTCCACCAGTCCCAGGGGCTGTGATCTTATCTTAGGCTGCCAGAGATCATTATACACATCACTGTCATGTTGCTATGTTGTTGGTGGGGTTTTTTTCCTTCTGTTTCATTTTATTTGTTTTTT
The DNA here is from genome assembly GCF_018691265.1 of Tyto alba. NCBI lineage: Eukaryota > Metazoa > Chordata > Aves > Strigiformes > Tytonidae > Tyto > Tyto alba. Next base: position 5,508,541 of record NW_024881300.1, on the reverse strand, counting down.
ACAGGGGGAGGGGGGGGGGGCAGGGGGAAGGGGAAATTAGTAGGGTTTTTCTAGCCCTTAGACATGTAATCTGAGACAAAAGGCCTCAATTTCTCTCACTCTTCCCGTCTAACTCTACCAGCTGAAGAACTATTTTCACAGGATGAATTGCTGATATTCCTACTTATGCAAACTAAGAGCAGCAACTGAGTCTTCTAGTCTGTAACTGTCTTAACTCAGACAATACCGACATTAATATTTCTAATGGTAAAGCTTTCATTTTGGTTTCTATTCCATAGACTAAGATATATTCCTCATTCTCCAGTTACTGATATATTTCTGCTGTGCACAGCATGTAACTTCTAGGAGTCACACTAGGTCAAGCTTACTTTTAAAAAGGGAGGAAGGGTAAAGGGACGAAAGGATGAAAACTGTTAGTTTCTTATGTCTTGTGGTCTTAGCTGTACTCAGTTTTTCTGAGCAGTTTTTTGGTCCCACAGTAGTTGCTTTAGTAAAGCCTGTTTACCAAAACCGCTACCAGTTTCCTTTGATTTTTATGCGGTTCAACTCAAAGGTGACACAGAATTCTTAAAATTAATCTGTCCTAGCAATTTAGGGTATCTATTCATTTATCTAGATTCCTTTGGGCAGCTTTCACAGCTTTGATGAAGTTCTCAGGGAACCAAAACTCTTGTGTCGAAGGAGACATACAGTATTGCTGGCAAGGACAGAGGTGAAAGTGAGGAAGTGATCAATCCTCCTCCAGCTTCAGGGCTATACACCAACATTTTCCTATGGCTGAGAGGCACTGGGCAGGTATATACCTTGGCGACACAGACAGAAGTTTGCAGGTATAAGGTGATGGAAGCTTCCCAGGGGGATCTTTGGCTTTTCGATACCCAGCAGGATTGGAGTGAGCATGCAACTGCATCCCAGTGTAGTCCTGGAATACCATTTTTGGCAGTTCTTGATGATTTGTAGTATCCCACAGCTGAAGATCTGAATTACCCAGAAGGTTTTCCACCACCACAGTGATGTGATATAGTTTTAGCATGGGAGCTATGCATAATCTGCTGATCATCATCACAAAGCTCAAGTGTCACAGGTTGGCTGTCCCCACGCTGGAGGGTAGGATTGGCTTTCTTACATTGTTCCTTATGTACCATGGCTGCTAAGGCTGTACCTGGGCACGTCTTCCTAGTAAGATGAGGGTGTAGAGGGATTCAGCCAAGTCAGCTGATTTGAGGGAACTTGGAGTAGAATCACAGCAGCTAGCACACTGAGTAAGGAAAATTTAGGAGATGCTAAAGAAAGCCCTTCTGGAGTTGTGCCCTTCTTGGGGAGTCTATGTGCTTAATGTGGATCCTAAATCAGGTCGGGATTTAAATCTCCCAGGCTTGAAGTCCAAAGTACAAGAGTAGGCTCAGTCCTCCATGAAACATAGCCTCAAGAGGAGACAGAAGTATGACCAGTCTTGTGTAAAATAGGCTGATTGTTCAAGTGCTCTTCTGAGGTGGGTAAGATGTACCATCTACTTGGCTGGATGGTTTCCAATTCACATCTTGGGACTGTCCTACCTATCAGCCATGCCTTGATCTCAATTCAGCCTGGACTGGTGTTACAATCCTTTGGCTCTTCGGTCTAATTGAGTTTGTGGTCTTAATCTGATGTTTGCAATATGGAAAAATAATTCCATCATTTAACATAAATTAGACTTTCAGCAGTGAGCAGTAATGACTACAGCGGTGTATTTTCTCACCTGTACCCCACTAAGTCATGGCCAAAATCCGTGATGAAGTATTGTAGGTGTAATTTTGCTGATGCTGGTGTATTTCTTGGGCTGGAATGAGGGTTATGAATGGCAGCACCATCTGTTCCTCACCATCATTTTTATTATTTTCAAGAGTACCTAGAGGCTTCATCTGAGATTATGGCCTCAACATGTTGGAAAAAAACATAACTAGAGATTGGCTCCTCATGTGAAAAACTTGTGCTCTAAAGAAGCAAGACAAGCAAAAGTAAGAAGAGAAACAGAACAGTGGAATGATTTATCCAGGGTCACTGGGCAGGTCAGTGGTGAAGCTAAGATCAGAGTCTGTATCTCTTGGTTTCTGCCAAGACATCACGTAGAACATGTCCACAAAAAAGGAATGGTTTAGATATACATGTGGAAATTGCACAAGCTCACTAGTATTGGAAATATTTCCATTTAGAACAGGAATGCTAAAGATTAACCTTAATAGCCCTCCTTTTCTGCTGTCATTCAGTTCCTCACTATGTTCCAAAACCTTGTACAATCCACCAGCTCTTCATGTTGGGGCTTTCCTCTGCTTATTAGTGATACAGGGGCTTCTACAAGATAGCAATCTCTTATGATAGCAACCTTTTATTTGCCCACATCTTCAGTGAGATGACAGATAATGGGAGGAAGTCAGATATGTTTAAAATATACTTAGTTTTAACAGCACTGAGACACTTAACTTGTCAGAAATCCAATTATTAATCAGATTAATGGACTTTTGTAAATCCACTGCATCCTTAGGACAATTGCCTGGTTTATGTTTCATGCATACAGAATAAGATTTCTCATGAGCTATGAGAACCTCAATATGAAAACTAAAAGTGAGAAGTAATCCTTAGCTTACTCTGCTACCACATCTTGCATACAAGAATGCTGATCACTGCCTGCGTAGGAGCATCATTTAATTATGTTTTTTCACTTCTGAGCTTAATGCTATTGAAGGAAATCTATCAGCATTTAATTAAAGACTAAATACAGTCAGTCTTTCTAGCTGGTTCAGTACCCCCTTAGAAATATATTTGATATCTAGACAGTCAAAAAGGATACCGGTGGTAACAACATTAAAGAAGGTTTTGCAAGAGAACGGGAATCTAATTTGTATCTGGAAATTAAATTTATATCTGAGATTTTTTAAAAAACATTTAAGAGATATTGAACCCCCATCGATATTAGGAAGTAATGGGAGTAAGTCATCCAGTTAGGTCTTTAGCTTTCTAGGGGAAAGTATTTTTTCAAAATACTATTTAAGTTTCTGATTTTAGTCCAGGGGTGCTTCAAGCCCCTGGAAAGTATTGCAATGAAACAAATGCAGCTCATGCTGCATAATTTTCTTATTGGCTTCACACACAATTTGACATGCCCATTTTTGTTTGAGCAATACTGTATTCTCTGTACAGGATTTAATTCTAGTAGTCTACTTTATAAAAAACTATGACTTCTAAAATTAATTTTGTAAAATTCAAGTTTTCAAAAGGAAGCTGAGAAACAAATAACATGAGTTCTGACTCCCACAAAGAATGCAGGTCCAATGCAACTCATATGAAAGTAGGTAAAGAATTAATTAGTTTCAGTTAATTTTAGATCAGATCGGGAGATCAGTGTGTTCAGAATAGGACACAGTATAAGTCCCTAATGTCAATGCCACTATAGCATTTTCCCCTTGAGTGGGGATCATGAACAAATGAAATTAACAGAGGCTTTAATATTGATTTAAGAAAGTGCAGGCAGGGGCTCTAAGGACTGCTTAATGTTAAGCACATGCATAAGTGCTCTCCAGAAGAATTTTCTTTCTTTCTTTTTTTTTTTTTTTACATATATCAGACACTATGTAAATAAAAAGGAAAAGTATGTTTATATCTGTGTAAGAATTAACTTTTTAGGTCATAAAAGCAAAGAACTATGAAATACCTAGTTGGTGAGAGATCTTTGAAGGGAAGCAAATAATAAAAGTTATATTTGTAACCTTTCCAGGTTACCAATCTAAACTGAATTATAACTTTGTTTTTACTTCGGTATTGTACTGTTGAAACCTGTTTATATGTTTTTATGCATTTGTCTCATTAGGCATTTCATTTAGTTGGGTTTGTTACCTGAAGTATAGGCTTGCTTTTTTGCTGAAGGAAGTCTCACAGGAGCTTTTAAAGTAGAAATAATAAATAACTGACTTCTCTTAAGAAGCCATTAAACTTTTTCCTTGTTAGATGAAGTAAACAGGTATTGTACCCGGAAATGCACAGTCGTCGTCAAGTTTGTGTGTGTGTGTCTCTAATCACAATATATATTTCCTCTGGCATGATTTGTTAGTTTCCTTTGTAGTTGTGTCACGGAGTTTACTTGCCATTTCAATCTGTAATAGCCATTAAATTTTATATTTTTTTTTCTTTTCTTAGCAAGAAGTAAATCTGTACTATTTGCTGATTTGTTTATTACTGTCTGGAAACTTAATCCTGCTTAAAGTCATAGATTTTAAATATGTCACATCATCTTAGAGCTACATACTAGTTATATGGGTGACATTATATGTGTTCAGAGAAATTCATTTCAAGTACTACAAATGAGTCCTTTAGTAATACCCAGGAGTCATAATGTCTGTGACATAATGAACTCTACTAAATTACAGCCTACGCTAATTAGATCAGTTATTGCTACATTCCAATCCCTGAAACAATTTGCTTAAAGTGGAAGTTACCTGTAATGAAAAGACACATAGATGACTGTCAGCAGCCTTTTTTCTTCTCCATGACTTATCATATGGACGGTTTGTGCTCAAGTGCTAACAGTCTCGTTGCATCTGTGTCTCCAGTGAGACCAACTATCATCAGAGAGGTGGTTTATGACATCTAGAAAGTACAGTGATCCCCTTGGGAATGGACAGGGGCCCTGTGGAATGAAACATTTGGAAGGTTTTGATCATTTCTTCCTGTTTTCAGTGACATTTACATGCTTAGTCGTCAGGTACTTCTCCATGTAGTATCTTTTCCTTCTTCATTATGTCTTTAATTTCCTTTAGGTGTTCAGTGATTTTTTTTTTTATTAGTAGTAGTACTATTTATTAATTTTAATTCACATAAGGGAAGATATTTGCTCTTACTCCCTAGTCTTTGTGCTCTCTCCTGCTCATGCAGAAAAAAAAATAGCGAGCCGGGATGACATTTCTGACCAAAAGGCACGTGAATCTCAGTGGGGAAAATCTGTTCTGGACTCTGTGCCTGAGCAAACTACTATCAGTAATTTTGCTGAGAATAGATATCAACAGAAGACTGCTTATTTATTTAGATATGAGCCAGGTAACTTGCATTTTAATCATCATGATTGGTACAAATCAGACAGTACAAACTGCTTGATAATTAGTTGATATTGCAGAATCAGAAGGGGAAGCAGAGAAATGTAGAAGTTTTTTCACAAATAGATTCTACCCAGGAATTATTAAAAAAAAAAAAAAAAAATTCCACACATAAATCCCAATAGTAAATTGTGCAAAATGCCATGTGCATGTTTTGAAATTCAGCTAAAATGCCAACAATGAAAAGAGTGGCCACATGTTTTACACTCGGTTGGTTTCTTTGCTTGTTTTTTACTGGACTTTTTTTCTAAATTTCAGGTCCTGTGTCCTGTGCTGAGCCTGTTTTGTTTCTACTTCCCTCTCCCTGCAGGCGCAGAGGACCAACTTCAAGCAGAGTCAGCGTGGCTCAGTGCCTGGGTAAGGAGAACGGCATTAGCACCCCCGGTCCCTGAAGCCAGCAGTGGGATGCAAAAAAAAAAAAAAAAAAAAAAAAACACAAACAACAAGAAACATCTGAGAGTGGAGAGGGGCTTGGCTGCTTAACTGGTATATTGCTCTCTCTGCTGAAGGGATCCTCACAGGAATCCACAGTCACTCTGACGGTTGCGGCCAGTGCTTTTGGAACTGCTTGATTCAAAATTGAAATGTTCTTCAGAAACGGTCCCACTTTCTGGAAACTGCGGAACAGGCTTGATTCTTGATTTGGGCTCTTTTCCTCTTGCCTCACGTACATGTATCTGTGTAACGAACGTGTTGTAATTCAAACTGTGTATCACATTGTCATGCTACAGGAACATGGTGAGCTTAGCTGTGCGCTGTTTGCATCTGACCTGCCTAATTACTCAGACTCCACTGGCTTCCCAAAAGCCAGTTTCCCAAAGCCCGGACCACAAAGTTATCTGAAATTCATCTCTGCACCCACCTGCCTCCTAATTGCAGACCTGTGCAACTTACTTTTTCCCTGCAGCTGGGAATATGGGGTACTCGTTTTGCTTAGGGAATGGTTTTTGAATGGAGGTTGCACCTTTTCTCCTCTATCTTGTTATGAGATCTTTTTCACTCATTTTTAGGTGTTTGGTTTTTGTTTGTTTGGTTTGTTTTTTTTTTAATGACACTTCTTTGTCACTGTTTGCTCAGCATGTTAAGTGCATCAGGAGGGGAAGGGATAGAAAGCACATGAAAGTAAAATGTTGTTTTTTTTTTTTTTTCTACTTCCTAACTTCTGAAACTTCTAACTGCTAATTTTGCAGGCCATCCCATGGCCAACCTCTAAACATTTTGTTGAATAAAAAGTTCCTGGCTTTTAAACATTTTACTAATGGGAGATCTGTTCTTGTTGCTAGAAGGGATCACAAATCCCCCTGGACAATTTGATCACGATGGTATCATTTTGTTCAAAATTTACTCTGTAAGTAGCCATGGCTTCACTTCTGTCTTTCCAATTTGTAGGGAAAAGATTTTGTGCAAGTGAAAAAATCTCTACCTGTTACTGCTTGGCACACAAACTGTTTTGCTGGGCAAACACTGCTGGGTGTTGTGTCCAAGTAGCTAAAGCAGTACCATTACAGAGTTTCATTTCATTTTTCCAATAGCTTTTGTAAAATAACTAGCAAGGAACCTGCAATAGTTAATGAGACTGACAGGCAAGGAAAGGTCAAAAACAAGCAGGAGACCTGTTCTGACTCATTCCTCCTGGACTTATAACTTGTTTCTTACAGACCAAATAGTACTTTTCTTTTATTAAAAAAAAAAAAAAAAATTAAGAGATGACAGGCTGAAACTGCCTACTTTCCTTTCGGTGTCAGAAGACATAAATAGTTTTAGTCTGCAGTGGTTTCTGATTGAATATCCTTTTGAAGTAATGATAGCTATAATTTAAAGCAACAGTTACCATATTTTCTTCTCTCTGTGACATTCTTTGATGCCCTAAGTATAAATCTGCTTAAAATAGCTATAGCCATGCCTGGGTATACTACCAGGGTTTTTGGAGGTTCTGCCTCTAATTGCCATCATATGTACCTAATATCACAAACATAACTGCCTAATGACAATGTTGCTGCAAATACTTTCCTGACATAAGAAAAAAGGTAAATTCAGAGGTGCACATTAAGTTTAAATTGTTTGCTAAGACTAAAACTTTTGCAAAGAAATTCTTTTTCATTAACATAAATACTGTTCCAGGGCTGCTTGGCCCCAGCCATATATTCAGCTGGTAAGTGGTATTACAACCTAATACAGCATCAGAAAAATCACTGACTTTTAGGGTCAATTAGAAAAATATTTTGATATACTATAATTCCAAACTTTGTTACCTCATACAAATCTCTCCACCAAGTAGATTTTTTTTTTTTAAAGAGTTGATGCTGCTTGAAAAAAATATATACAATTTGAGCTTAAAGAGAGGTTCATGGACATCTTTCTCTATCCATTAGTTCTGCTGAATCTTTCTCTACCAGCAATTCTGTTAAACAGCTCCTAGTTTCCATTCTGTACTATTGCAGTTAGAACAGAATCTGAGTCTCTGAATATATCCACTTTAAGATCATGTCAGTATTATCCTGGTGCACTGTGTAAAATATTGGAAAGACAATTCATTAAATATTTAATATTTCAATTAACTTATTCAGTATTTTCTGTTTTAATAATAAACCTTTAATTATTTGAATGAGTTGTTATGTTTATCTTTTGGCATAAGGGAATAGAAATTAAAAAAAAAAAACAAAACAAAACTACAAAGGCCCCTCCCTCAAGATAGAGGAAGGAGTACCAGCTTAGAAAAGAGTGACTGCATGGATGGGAAAGAAACTTTACATATGGTAAAAGGGAATAGGACAAATGAAATTAATTACAATAATGTTGTAAAGCCCGTCAAAATGAGTGTTGCAGCCAATCACAATTTTTGCAGTTTATTGTTGAATATGCTTCCTCTGGTTCTGTGTTGTTTCTTCCAGTCAGGACCACCAAACCCTGCTTGCTTCACTTGGTAGGACATACTGTGCATTTTTATGACCTGATGCTTTCTCCTAATTACATGAAGTTCAAATCTGTGACAGCTCCACTGACTTCAAAAGTAAATGTATAACTTTATAAACGAGGTAGGTCAGAAACAAGAAGCAATCTTGCTGCAGCAACATACTTCTCAGCAAGGGCCAGTTTCTTTTCCTTCCTTGATAACTAAAATACAAGACAACTTGCAGTGGTGTCACTGCAACTCTCACAAGTGCTTCAGATCTCCGGTGCCTCTCACCCTTATTTATAACAGAGCAACAGCAGAATAATACTCCTGGTTGATTTGGTAGTGTAATGAGTAATTCTCATGCACAGCAGTGGAGAAGTCAGGCTTGTACTTCTAGAGTATAAAATTACTGATAAGCAATTCTCCCTTTCCCCAGCTATCAGATGTAACTGAGATATGGAGGGATGTGGTTTCAGCTTCATGGCTCTGTTCCTGGACTCCGGCCTTTCACAGTATACAAACTCATGATCTTACCACTCAGGGAGTTGATTTCTTCAGAAATTTTTCAGAGATTCAAAGTGCAGATAGCATAGCGCAGTAAGTCCTGTGTCTGAACTGATTGCAGACAAATTCAAATAAGTGGATGGGAAAGTCTTTAACTGCTTTGTTTGCTTCCAAAAGGCATTTTGTTCAATCTGGCATGATGAGTCAAGAACTGCTTTTACTGTTTGGACAAGAAATCATTCATCCAGCTCTTAAAACCCCATTTGAAGAGGCTCGAGCATCAGTCCTGCCTCACAGCAAGGCAAGGTAAGTGTCAGCTTCAAGATTACAGGCAACAATGGGCAGGTTTTGGTGTCTCCTGGCACCTTCTGGATCTGTCTTGAGAAGGCAGTGGAGAGAGTTGTGATGGCCAAGACCTCAGGTTAAAGACAATCTGGCAATCTAACAGTAATCTGAGGTTCACTGATGACCCTGCCCCTCTGGGAAATGAAAGGCTTGTTGAACCAGGGAGTGCCCTCCATGATACCAGTAAATTATTTAGACTGAACATCAGTGTGGCTGGGACAATGTTTCTCTGCGGAGGAAAGAACTGAGCAGGACTTAAACTAAGTAACAACAAGGTGGGCAATGCAGATTCTTATGCTAATGAGAAAACCTTTCCTCACAGGAAAACAGAGGAGTTCTAGTCAGTAAGGAAAGATAAAGGAAAGTACACTATAGAAAATTCAAGCCGCTCAAGTTTTATTTGTTTTTAAGGGTGGTTTGTGTAACAAACATGGACCTTCAGGAGGTTCAACATGTAAAGGTTGCCGACCCTTAAATGAGGAATTGCAGATGGTTGCTTAAAGTCAGCCAGTGAAACCATCAGAAATGAGACAATCAGAAAACAGATAGGTACAAAAAAGATAATTGTTTGATGCATTTTCGAAAGGGAAGTTCCAGCTGTTTAAGCATCTGTTTGATGAAGGATAACCACCTGCTTGAGACCAAACTTGCAGAGGGCAGCGGAGCAGAGGCTGCTTGTGCAGAAAGCAGGCAGCTGATACAAATGTCCAGCAGAGACCTGGAGATGCTGCAGGTCAGGGGACAAGCCAGGCCAGAGGAGGACATCTGAGTCAGTGCAGAGCTGGCTCCTGGGGCTGTTTGCACTGTGAGAGGAAGAAAGGCAATGGGTTTTCCAAAATGTAAGTCTCTTCTGGGAAGGTGTTTTGCTTTGCTTTTTAACAACTGGTTTCACTCAAAAATCCTCCCGTTTCTTAACAATATCAGGCACCACCAAGAAGACTATTTTATTATTCTGTTGTATATATTACATCTTACAACACACGTTTCTAATAACTGAGATTGCGATTCTGAAATGGCAAAATTACAGTGATAAATTTACCAAAAGGTACCAGCATCAATCCATATCCAATACAGTTTGTCTTAAAGGAGTAGATTGAAAACCAGTTATATGGCTGCAATAAAACTGAATATTTTGATGCCAGAAAATGCAGAGGATGTGAAACTGCTGTGAATCACTGATGACTGTGTGTACCCTATCCCTCTGAACAGTGACGTATTTAATTATTTTTTAGTGAGTCAATAGAACAGACTGGGAAACTGCTGGGGAGCTGACGGTTTTGCCTGCAATGGTGGAGATGGGGTGTGCTGTACCCTGTTTGCTGCTGTAGCCATTCCCTGAAGTTACACACTACAGCTCTCTCACTGGCACAAGTTTGTTTACCTGTTTATGATCACAGTTGAAATAAAATTTTCCAAAAATCCTGGAATGTTAAAGAAAACGTGTGATTTTCATGGGTAAAAATTGTGGGCAGTAATAATTAGAGGTGCAGAAAGAAAAATACTGTGAAAGGCAAGCGGAACCCTGTGGCTGGGGCTAACTGCTAACCCCTGCCCAGGAGCCCGAGGCCCTGTGAGGCACGGCCCTGCCCTTTTTTGTTCAGGAAACATGTTTCTCAGCTGTTATTGCAGAGGCTGGATGGTGATTTTGATGTTGAAGGCAATGGGAAGAGTATCTTCAATGGATCAGAATCCGGCCTTATTTCTGCTCCAGGCTAAATGGGAAATTATCTCTCTTTTTTTTTTTTTTTTTTTTTCTTTTTTCATATTCCTGAAAGTTCTCAAGCCAGCATTGTATGGTTTTCCTCCTTATTTCCTTTTGTTCTTATTTGAACATCTGTCTGAAGTAGTGTGTTACATACTAATTTGTTCAGAGCTGAGTTTTGGTTTTTTTGGGGTTTTTTTTTTTTTTTGCATGGTTGGGTGTGATTACAGTCTTCCACTTCATTTTCATTAATTTGCTTTGTTTATTTTCTTTTGATCCTTTATTGGTCTTTACGGTATCTGTGTGTGAACGAGCGAGCATGTGTGTGTCCATGCAAACAGGAAAAATTTTTGCACTTAATTCTTTTTCAGACTCGGGCAGCACTCTCTGGATACGCCGTGCAGAGCTGATGAAGGGGATTTGGGTTACACCTAATGCTTGTAGGAAGGCCCCAAGTCTCCGCAGCACATGGCACAAGCCAGAGGCATCGACAGGGTGCTCCCACCGCACCCCCCGCTCCCGGCTGGTCGCCCACACACCTCGTTGCAGGCTCAGGGTGAGGGACAGGCCAGCGTGTGAATGAGCAGTAGAATGGGACAGAGACTTTTAAAAAGTCTGCCTTCTGCGGAGGGACACATCTATTTGCTTCTCTTGCATTAGGTTCTCCCCGCTCCTCATACCATCAGTATGGTGATACAGCCGTGGCAGAGAGTGCGTTTCACCTCTTCTTTCATTCCCTGTCCCTCCTATCACAGGGTGTGTTGATACATGTGTTTTGCCTAGATCCTTTCCTGTAAAGTCGGAGGGTAAAACTCTATCACATGTCATCATTGTCTATAATTACTGTTCTGTCTTTGTCCCGGAGAAGAGCTGCTTCTGTCACCCCATCATCAGCTTTCTTCTCATCCTTTTGAAGCTTCACTTTCTCTTGTAGGTGCCCAGGAACAGACTGATGATAGACTCTGTGATGTTTTTTGATCTTTCCCCTCATACCCTTGCATCTTACTCACCAATCTTCCTTGCTTTTCTGTCATTGCTAAAAAATTTTCTTTCTGTTAATGTTATCTGTATGTTAATAGTCCTACAGGAGAAGATAATGTAGTAACAAATACTGATTCCAGAATCAAGAGGCATCACCTTGGTTTGGATAGTGTACATATTTTTAGCGATGGCAGTCCACGCAAGTCTTCCAGATACATGTTTTCCCACAGAAGCCATATTTAATGAGCAGCTAAATGGAGTGAAAAATGAGATGTTGCTCTTATTTAGTAAAGTGTTTCTGATTCTAAAATAATTTTTATTGTCTTGTGCTACAGACAGATTCAGATATATTTTAGCTCTAGGTCAATATTTTAGCTAAGGTCAATCAGATGCATTCTGACCCTGCTATTGTTCTTGTTTCTCCAGCAGTATTTTTTAACAGTCCTTGTTATTCCTTTTTCCTGACATATTTTATATAAATATTATAAGAATATGTTTGATTTGTACCATCTCATCTAGAACCTTTTAAAATTCTTTCTCAAACTAAAAGCATACCACTGCTTGAAGAAAAATAAGCACAGTACCCTTATCACTCTGGTACTGTTTTCTTCTAAAATATCTCCCATTTGGAAGTCTTTACTGTAATAACTGGGATATGAGCACAGAGGCTGGAATTTTCCCAAATAAGAAAGCTCTAAGCCATAATTTCTTAGTACAAAAGCTTCTTTTTTGTTAAATTAGTATAAGTGTTTTCAGCAGGACCTCCTATGCACAACTATGTGGTGAGCATTCACTTCTATGATATCAGCTGAAAAGTATACCTTCAACACCATTTATATTAACGTCACTGTTATAAACAAATCTTGAGGTTTTTTAGAGGGTGAGACAGAGGTATATAGTCAGAGATACGTGCAGAAAATCTATATCTGCTTTTTATTTTCAGGATCATCACTCTCTGGTCTCACTTAGCTCTTTTAAGACCTTTGAAGATCACTGTGCAGGAATACAAGCCCAGTTTGGACAAAAGCACAGGTTAGACGTGAATGCTGCTCACAATCTATAGATTTCCCACACAAATGGGGACGTGCACATCCTTTCAATCTGTGATACTGCCAACTCAGTGGACTCAGGGTCTTTGCTTTTTTGTCTCCTGCACCTTTACATCCATATTAAGAGGAATGAAATCTATTCCATTCTTCTAAAGACAAAGCTGCTGCTATAACATGTCACTAACAGCTACAGCTGAGATTTTTTGGAGGAGATTTCAGTGGGATTTGGGTGCCTAACTGCCCTAAATTCTTTTGGAAATCCCAGTCTAATAGCCCTCTGGGGGGATGTGAAAACTGCCTTCTGTGAAGGAATTTGTCTTTTCATTTCGCACCTCTCTCCTAGGCCAGCTGGGACACAGCATCTCAAGCAAACAAGAAATGGCACTTCCAGACTCCCCTGCTCACAAAGGGACATGTTTTGGTCCCCCCCAGTAGTGCTGGTGCCTGCTGGCTCCGGAAAAAGAAACCTGATGATCACACTGCTGCTCAGGTCAGTAGCATGTTACACTGCCTACGTTTTCTTTTGAGCGGGCTCTGAAATATTTGGGTTTGCTTTATCATTGGCAGTGTTCCTAAAACACTGATGAAACTGCGATTACCAAGCACTTTATAGCTCTAGTCTATATAAATTAGGTGGGCTTTTCAGTGAGTTTCCCATGAAATTTTTGTAAAGGGTGTGTAAGAAATGCCCGATCCAATGAAGAAAATACCAACTGATACATTTGCTTTTCGGCATATATACAGAGTATAATTTAGCATAGAGAAGCAACTAAAAATCAAGTATTGTTATGGTAAAACACTTCCTTTCATCTGGAGTTATATGTGATCCCATAATAAATCCAAATGTGCATGATTGTTAGAAAGTGAAAATTTTAATTAACAGTGTGGCTAGTACTGAGTTTCACTCTTTGCCATTATCTCAGTATGTTGGGTTTTGTGTAACATGAGCATTCAGAAGCAAAACCTGCATGAAATCCTCCAACTATGAATGCTTTTTCCTTGTAAGAATTTGGTGTGAATCTCTGGAAACTTGCTAAGTCCCCAGGGGGATAAGTATTCACAGATCTAACTAACCCTGAGGGTCATGTTATCACACAGATTAACTATTCTCAACCAATTTCTGAAATTCATTAAGCAGTTAAGGCTTTCTATCAACATTAGTAATGTGTACTTTCTTTTTCTACCTATTTGTCCTTAAATCTATTTATTAGGTCCCTGACACACAGTGGCTCTCCTTCCTCTTATTAATCAGCTTCTCACATGTCCCTGAAGAAGCATCTCAATTTCACACGTTCAGCTAATTATTCTTCTAGTTATTCCTTTTTTAAAGAGTAGGTACACGGTACCACAAGTTTTAAAACATAGTGCTGTTCCACAACATGTATTTGGAGAAATGGTATCAATAAGTATGGTTTTTTCAACCCAGAGTTTTATGTTATGTAGGGTGAACCCTGTGAGCTGTGTGTTTTCATGAAAGTAAAGCCTCACGAAAGGTTTGCCTATGAACAAAAGACAGGAGGCAGCTTCCTGCATCATCAAGTCCCATCTTCTCTTAATACAAACACCATATCACATAATATCCAAAACTAATTTATCAAACTGATCTGAAAGCAAATAAGGGCTTGTTTTGGGGTATGGATCTTGGGTTTGTTTTTTTTTTTTCGGTTGGTTGATTGGTTTGGGGATATTTTCTGTCACAAAACCTCCCCATTCTAATGGTTTAGGACTCTCTTTGTTTCCAGGTATTTGTGGTTAATTCACATCTGCTTCTTCATATGCCAGTATTGTCCTATAATTTCTAGCCTGTAAACTGAAATACCAGCTGCAGGACAAACTGAACTTACTGGCCCTGTAGTAAGGAACACGTTGAAATGCCTCTGGGTATGAAGAGTTTGAAGGTGCCTGCTAGGATGGCCCAGGTGACCTTCACTCTTATACGTAGGGAAACATCTCTGAAGGAAAGTGTTATTTCCTTCCCAAGCAGCTAGAGCATAAATATTTTCCTCTTCCAGAAAGCTTCTGCAAAATTATAGTCTGCTCTTACACCAAACCATTTAATAAGTTTAATTAAATGGAAGCTTATGATAATTAAACCAAAAGCCTAAGGGCCCTGTTCTGTGAGGACTTACTCCTTGCATAAGACCAATTTCCATATAATTTAGACAACAAAATAGCGGAACAGTGCTCTGCCATCTAATTTATATGAAATTGGTATTCTTCAACCCAGATTTATATTACACTATAAACACACTTGTATCTTAGCAGAAGTGCAATAACTCCAATACAAGTATTGGAGCAGAAGTGAAAGAAAAGATTTTTAAAAGGGACACCCCCACACCTTTTTTTAAAAAAAAAGAAAAATCTGAATGCACAGATTAAAACTGTAAACTGATAAAATCTGCATGAGGATCAAATATCCTTAAACAAATTCTCTAACATAGCGGGTACTTGTAAGTTCTTCTTTCATAACAAATTTGCATTTTTACTACTTCTGGGTGTTTTCTTGAACTAATGTTTATGATCAATGTTCGAAAAAAACCTCACGTTCCATATTTTGGAATTCCTTACTGTCTCCCCGAGTATCCCAAAGGAATGGTACCGTACATTATCTCCTCCACCACCTGTACTTTATTGCACTTCAAAACAAAGCTCCAATACTACAAAGAATGGATGGGGCCTGATTCTTCACTACCTTACTCCGACTTTGCACAGCCCGCTGCAGACAAAGCCATTCCTCTTGCTTACAACTGAAGGGAAGGGAAAGTCCCCATCCCTCCCCACCAGCGTGGAAGAACAGCAGGTTGCAGCCCACTCCCAGGCCCCTCCTGCAGACACAGGCACTAGAAACACCGGTAACCCACGTGGAGGGGGAACAGGGACCCTCGCTCTTTTTCTCTGCTCCCATGCACAGCACGGCTGATAAGTGAGACCTTTGTATTTGGTGGCTTTACTGCACAAGCTGCTCTGTTTTGGGTGGTTTGGGGCATTTTTGTTTTGTTTTGTTTTTTAAGGAGACTGGAATTGGTGGGTTCCTCTTACAGCGGGAGGCTCATTTTGTGCCAGTTCATCTCCCAAAGAAAAGCAGTGGTCCCATGTTGAGGGAAGTTATAGGTCTGATAGTTGTAGAAAAGGTGAAAGCATTATTTTGAACAGGCTGGACACCAAACACTCCTGTGCAGAGCTACTCTCTGTTAGATGCTGGTGATTAATTGCTCAGGGTTAGAAGGTAACCAGGTCAGAGCCTTATGAGATATACACTTCCCACTGACAGTCAAATAGTAGACACTCATATCTAAAGTCTATTAGTAGAAGTAGTAGGGAGACGTCATCTCTTGTACTGTAATTGAGTTTATCATTAGAGTTTATAATGTCCATCCCTCTACTTCTAAACCTTTGAGACACTGACTGTCACAACTCTGACCTGCTGTTTAGCTTGCACTACAGAATAAATACAAGGCCCAGGGGTTAAAACTCAGTCCAGATGAACCAGAATTATTCCCTGTAAGCCAAGGCATCTGGACGGTCTCACCCTGTTGATGACTGCCTCACCTATTGGTGGGCTTTGACCGAAGCACACAGAGAAGCGTTGCATCCTGAGGGTCATTTTTGACAGCACTGAACATGGAAACTTATTTTCTTTACAATCTTCAAAAGTGGTTTACAAAATATCTAAAGTATTCAAAATCTGTGACCTTTACCTCCAGGCAGAGACTTTGTCATGGTTTTGTGGCCTTAAGGGCAGATTACTACAGCACACCCCCCAAAACCACCTGCAGGCTGGAGCTGCTGGAGAGAAGCAAGATTGCTCAAGGGCCCTCACCTGGGGAAGCTGCCGAACCCTGTGCTCCGCAAACCACATTAGCAAGTATGATTCAAAGTCTTTTTAATTATTGGCATTGAAAACCTAAAACAGTAGAAAGACAGACTCTCTGAGGAACCCACACACCATGTCATACCACGGTGTTTTTCAGGGGAGATGCACATGGCAATCACTTATAGTTACAAGCCAAAAGAAAGGCACGGGAAATTGTCCTCAACTGTGGGACAAGGGTCCCACTTATCTAGGAGGTACATGACTATAGTCTGAAGATATATCTCTCCTCCCACAGGGACCGTGTAGATTGGGGGTTCCGGGTGCTCTGTTGCACAAGGCAGCAAGGATAGAGAGCAGGCTGTGCTGCCCAGGCAGCTATTCTCTGCCTCCCCCAAGAAAAAGACCATGAGCTAGGCAAGCCCTGACTGTGGTTGGGAGGGTGTTATCTGGCTTGCAGGCTGCTAGCTGACCCTTGGCAGTGTCTGTGACAAGCTTGAGGCTCAAAACATGTGCTGTTTTGTATTTATGTAGATTTTTAAATGAATAAACAAATAGAAATTATCAAAGGCAGAAATGAAAGGATTGCACTGATTTCCCTAAATTTCCCTAGCAAGGCACGGTCATTTGCCATTGCATGTTTCCTAGGGTTATGTCAGAAGGCACCAACAGTATGAACACTAGAATTTTTCAGAGGAGTCAACTCCCCACCCTGTTATATTTACAACTGAGATATTTCTTAATATTGTGAGGAAGTTTGTCCTTTTTTATCTTGACTTTTAAGTTTTTAAGATTAGAAATGTTCTTGGAGTAGACCAACGTATTAGAATCTAAACCAGTTTTAAGGTTTTGTACCCAAACCTGAACCTAGATCTGTGTCCCACAGGTTGTGGGATACAGATCTTTATTACAAACAAATTACACCATACCCAGCTGCACAGTGAAATGAATCAGATACACCAAAGCTCCTGGAGGGCTTTTAAATAATGGATCCAGTTTGGGCAGATTTGGAATTCATCCTAATAATGGGATGAATTCCAGAAAAAATTAAGATGATCCCAGATTGGGGGAAAGTACAGAGGACTAGGAAGGAATCCTCAGCACCTGTGTGAGGCTGGGGAAGAAATTTAGATGTGTGAAAGGTAACTAGGGGAGGAGGATGAGAAGATTTGGAGAGGTCATGGTCTACCCATGGTATTTACTGCAACTCCACTGAGCCCAGCTCACATTAAATTAGTTTGTTGAAACCTCTGTATTCAGTGCTGAATGCTACAGATGCAGCATTCAATCTTCTGCATCCATCATGAGAAGTACTAGTATTAATTTATTATAAGCACACTTCTGTAGAGGTCTGAGCTGGGGTTTTATGCTTTTAAATAGATTCATAATTAAGAGGAACTTTCTGCTGCAAAATTTGTTAAGGCCTAATGTCCAGAAAACACAGATCTCTTATGTTCCATGCTGCTGTAGATGTGGTCCTAGGATCCCTTATAAACTCCATAGAGAGCAAAAAAGATATTTGCACCCCAATTACAAAACTCAGACAAGAAACTTTAATATTCCTACCATGTTTTGCTGATGATTTCAGGCCAGACTCAGGCCCTGTGTAAGTGTATATAACTTTCAGGGATGCCAGTGGTATCTCCTCCCTCTTACATCAAGTCTGAATTTGACCCATAGCATTTGTTAAATGGCCCAGAAAACCACCAGTTTATCTTACAAGAGCAAAATACTCTGGAGCAAATAAAGAAATGGAGTAGAGAGTGAACAGAGATGTAGAGAAGTGAGCTTCTGGACAAAAAGCAGTCCTGGTCACAGCCTGCCTAGCTCCAGGTCTCACCATCTGGTTTCAGACATATTACCTTAACGTTAGTATATCAAGTAAAGTAAAAAATATGGTGTCTTCGTTCACACGCAGCGCCAAGATTCCAAACCCCAATGATAAATAATGTACAAAGGTGCAAAAGTGCAATTCTGTTTGTCCTGGGCCTCTCGTTAGGGAGACGTGAGGGATGGGCAGAGCTGCCGGCCGTGCCGGCAAGGCAAGGCACCGGGAGCGCCCCGGCAGCCACTCGCCCAAACACCCCGATGCCACCGGCCGGCCCCAGTCCCGGCGCACTGAGCCTCTTTTCATGGGACACATTTTGTGTTCCAGCACCTCGCACACACAGAGCAACTTTTCTAGGACGCTGTTACCTCACTGTTATTTTACACGTCCTTCCCAAAAAGCTTCAAAGTCTATTTTTTAAACATATATTTATTAAAACTTTCTCGCACTATTCAAAAGAATATTTGAATGGCCACTGGAAGCCCCGCTGCCTAATGACTGCCAACTTGCTGAAGAAAGAAGGCGAGGGAGGCTTTGCTTTGTTGGGGGTGGAGGGAAGAGAAAAAAAAAAGAGAAATCGGCCCAGCTTCAAAGGGTGCATTTCCATAATTGCCCTGTAACTTTGGCAAAATAAATCTGAAGGGCTGAGAAAAGCGCAATCTCTCAGATGAGTGCACTACAAAAGCCCCAGAGATCCCCAGTCCCACTTGTTACCATTCTAATTCAGTGAGAGAATTCGGTCCCTAACCTTGGTAACAAAAGCCATGAAATCACCATCCTCCCATTCCGATAGCCCATTCCCAAAGAATAAGACCTTATCCAGCCTTTGTCTCCAGCCTGCCCACGGACACCCGGTACAAGTTAGGATAGCGTTAGGGGGAAGAACAACTGGCAGAGGTTTTCCAGACCGGCAATTTAAACCCTCAGTCTCAGGTTCTCGGTTGCAAATACATGTGCTCCTACGGGGGAGGTTGGGGGTCTGTTTCTGGCTTATTTTATGATCACAACAAGCCCTTTTTGTAGCATATATGTAGCTGAATTGCCATACAATCTGTTTGTCTAAACTTCCCAGACGAAACACGCACATGAGCATTATGCAGTTATTTTTTCTTTGGAAAGGAGAAATTACCCTCCACAACTGTTTCTAAGATTTAATGTTTGTCCTTGGTAGTACATGATATTTTTATAAAAACAAAACAAAACAAACAAACAAACAAACAAACAAAAAAAAACAAACAAAACAATTCTAGTAATTATAAATAAAATTTAAGAAGAAAGTGTCTAAAACAGCTTTGTTGGCATGGTTGCAGTTCCAACTCTGTAATTCCTTGGTGAAAAAATGACTGCTGAATGTGAATAGTAGCTCTTTTACAGCAAAGGCCCAATCTCCCGTCATTTGGCCCCTCTCTGACTTTTTTATTTTCTCAATAAGACGAGCTTTTGTGGCGATGTTCAGTATGGACAATCGGGACAGCCTTATAAAGGGATTGAGAAGGGCACACAAAGGGCCGCGGCAGCATCAAAGCGAGCCCGGCAGCACAATAGAGATGACATTTTTACATCCCAGGGCTGGGGCGGGCAGGGACTGAATACTGTGTCCATAGCGGTGTCAGTAAACAATGAGCAAAGTGGGAAAGGGGTGAAAACACAAGTCAAAATCTTTTTATTGAAGCCCCCTACACATTCATTGGGCATTTTCAGCCCTGCATTTGAAAGCTCTTCCATTTACTTACTCTCCAGATTCTCCTATTTAACTAACTGACTGATGATGGCTCCATTTTGATATCCAAAGAAAAGAATGGGAATTATTCCTGAAGTGAATATATTAATTCATGAGATTTAATTGCATTTTATTGGCAGTAAAGAAAATATTAGCTGTGTGGTGCTGTTCTTAAAGGGACACTGCCATCTTTAACACCACGTTTAAGAACCATGTTTAAGAAGCACCAGCCTTACCTGCGGTACTAGTCTTGCCTCTGATTCTTGGAAGCGATGTTTTTTTTTTAGGTTGTGTTTAGCTGGTTTCGCATTCAGTTTCTTGTGACCAAGCCCAAGGTCTCCATGTGGTTCAAAGTACCAGCATGGAAAGTTTAAAACCAGAGGATTTAACCCTGGTTGTTTAGCCGATTCACGTAATCTCAGCAACTACGCCAGATGCCAGCAGGGCAGGCATGAACACTAAAACTTGCTTTTCCTAGCATTTTTTCCCTGGAATTACATGGAAACATTTGTGTTAGTATCAGGCTATGATGTAGTACACCAGAGGAAATCAATCAAGCATAAATTTCTGACATTGTCTTCTGTAGGAATCCCTTGCAAAAGTCTCCATCTGAGAACACCGGCACTAGCGCCGCTGTTCAATAGCCATCTCAAGTGTCCTTTTTCATTAAATTATTTTGGAATGGGGCTGGTCTAATCTCCTAGTGAAGCTTTATCTCTCTTGGAAGCAAGTTAGACTGCAATAGAGCAAATCAATGTTTTACTCCTTGTATCACATTACATCTATGGTTTTAGGCACTTAAATTTTACTGCTAAGGTATCTTGAGTATTGCATAGTCCAGTGTGAATTATACTAATGATCACTGAGAAATTCAATAGAGTGACTCATATATTTGAGAGAGAGAGAGAGAGAGAGAGATATTTTATTTTCACTGTTTTGCTTGAAAATAAGCATAATATTAATGTATTAAAACCTCAATTTTATGCATACGCAGTAAGTAATTTTATTCTAGCCTGGCTAGCTGGCCTACTGACATGCATTTTCACCACTGCTAAAAATAATGAGGAATCCAAGTGACACACATTTATGGCTAGGAGTGCCATCAGATCCCTTGACCTAATTGAGCATGCCTACACACCTTAGAGTGTTTTGCATAACCAACTTAGACAGCAGGAACATTTCCAACCAGATTGATTGACATATTTTATTTCTAACTTAAGCTTATTCGTGACCAAGAATGATTCATTTATACCTTTCAAACTTTAGGAACTGACACAGGAGACAACCAAGCTGCAGACTCCAGTGTAAGCAATCAAGTAAAGGAAAAAATATATATTAATATAGTTTATTAGCCTACTTAGCTGCTGCATTTGATGTAATAAAATGGATTAATTAGCTGGTAGGGGAGTTACTTTATTTTATAAAATAAATGTCAAACTAGATTTTTTGCAGGAAAGGTTTTGTCCTAAATCATTGCTCCACTAACCATTTATCTGAAGTCATGTACAGAATCTAGAGAAGGTACCTTAAGGTGAGGCTTGATTTTTTTTTTTTTTTTTTTAATAAACCAGTTGGGCAAGAGCTCATCTCCCAGCAATAACCACATTGACTCTCAAACCGAGAGTTCTCTGCTTTTAAGGCGTATAAAGTACCTTCAAATAAATATCAGCGGTTTCCACACGCCACCCCTTAAACAGGAACAAAGCCTAATAGAATAGACTGTAATAAAAGTGCTATTTCCAGCATGTGTGTATGTGGCTGCTCTATGCTGAAAATGTCCTTTAGCACTTTTTAACCATATTCTCTAGTGTGTCAGCAAAGAGACTCCATCAGAGTATTTAACATTGCTGGGAGCAAAGGAATAAAGTGGAGTCACTGTTGATTATTACTCATTAGCCACAAGGACATCCACTTAACATGTGAATAAATGAATGACACCATGTCCTAATGGAAATGGCCTCAGTATACCTTTAAGCAAAATGTTGTTTAATATCTTCCATTTGCTGAATAGTAAAGAGGCCTGTTGGACATGCACAGTTAGCAAGCAGCCATTGTTGCTTTGTTCCAATTTCAGCATTTAATAAAAAAAGATGTTGTCTTGACTGCAGCAAAGACGGGCCTCAAAACCCTGGGTGGCAGCACAGTGTCGTCCTCATTCTGCAAATTCAGAATTTCACTGGCATCCTAAAGGGTTAATACCCATAAAGCAAATGAAGCCTTAGAAGGTACATGTTCTTCATTATTCTGCTTTACATTCAAACATATAAAACAAAGAACATCTGATATCTTTATTGGTTTTCTTAGATAAAACGCAAGCAAGCTATAAGCCTTAATTTTCTTATTACAATTTGTTAACAAGGAAGATAACACTCTCAAAAGTACTTGATTAGGAATCCCTTTGATTTGTATCTTGTTATGATTTCCAGGGCATATATTTTTGTATTATTACTTTAGTACACTGATCGTTCTGATCAAAGTGATAAAAAGAGGTATTTTAAAAGTGTAAATATTAACCATGCAGGTAAACCACATAATCTGAACAGCATCTTGAACACTGCCATGCTGAAGCACGCTTTGGGAAACAAATCATAGCTGAGATACACGCTGCTATCTGGAAAGCCAGCAGGCTGGGCTAGAGGAGCCCTTTTGCCCTCAAACCCTTGCAGCAGTAACTTACATCGTTCACAACTTTTTTCCTTTTCTTTTTTTTTTTTTACAATATAGCTACTGAGGACAGCTGCAGGTGTAATATTGAAGATGTTTGCTGTATCACATAGCTAAATACTCATGATCGGAATCCATGCAGCATACATCTGTTCTTATGGGGATAAACCAGCTTTAACTATCTAAGGAAAATAACAGCAAGGGCATTAGCTGACATGAAAGATTTGGCGGGGGCGGCGGGGAGTGTGTATATTTTAACACATGGTCTGATGCCCGATTGTGAAAATTGTACTAGATCTTTTCCTTACTCTCGTGGTTTTGTCCGGGTAACTGTACTGGAGGCATCTCACTGGTATTTCTCAGCTCACGGAGCGTTCTCCTGCCTTATCCCCGGGCCGTGATGGGCACTTTGGCCGCGGTGAATGGGAACCCGGCCACGGCCCGCTACGCCCGGCAAGCCGCTCCCAGCAGAAGTGGGGCTGACAAGTTGGAAGGCTCTTTCTCCTGCCTCCTCCTCCTCCTCCTCCTCCTCGCCGGCCGGCCCTGCGCAGACAGGGAGCGAGTGGGAGATGATTACATCAATCAGTGTCAGGTCTGGGAGCTGTGATTTATGAATATGCATAATGAGCTCTCACCTTTGAGAAGGACTAGCTAGGGAGATAATTGATTAGACAGGAAAAGAGCAGCCAACAGAGAGGGAGAGGGAGAGAGAGGCCTCTCTGCGCCGTCTCCGGCAGGCCTGGCTGGGGCTCCAGTGAGCCTGTCAAGCTGCGAGAGTGATTTCTATTTTAAAAAAAAAAAAAAAAAAAAAAAAAACGAGTAGGATTTTTAATGTTTTGTTGAAACACGCATAACAAAATGTTTCCTCGCAAAATTAATGGGAATTTTCTCCACGTTAGGGAAGCCGGGCGGGCACAAAGGCTGCTTTCCCCCCGCAGGGAAACCAAGTTCTCACTTCCAGCAGCCAAAGGGGCGGCTTTCCCATGGCTGCCACGCAGCCGCCGCTGCTGCGGGAGCGTTCCCGCCGGTCAGGGCGCGGGGAGAGGGCTCTGCTGCAAAGGCAAAGGAGCCTTTAATGGAGGTGGAAAGCTGGGGATGCAATTGTTTTCCCATCGTGGTCTCATTATTTTCTTCCATCCCCTTTAAGCATCTGTCTGTCCAGTGTGTGAAAGTTTCTATGGAAAACCCACCAGGATGTCCAGAGGAAGGGGATGTGGAAATTTGCCTGTAGCTTTCTCTCCCCCCACCCCTCCCATTTTACATGCCATTAATCTTTTTCTTTTTTTTTTTTTTTCTTTTTTCCTCAGCAAGAATTGGCTAAGGAAAAAGCAGGGATACAAAGTGCAGAGAGACTGGGTAAAATTTACATGAGAAACAACCCGTTTTCTAACCACCCACCCACAGAGTTTCCCCTCGTTTCAGGAGCCTGTCGGAGCGAAAGAGGGGGAACAGTTCCTGGCAGAAAGACAGAGCTGCAAGGAGGCAAATGCCGTTTCCAGGGCGAGCTGTGGCCTGAGAGGACGTATGGGGAAAGGAAGAAGACGTGGCGGGGAGAAAGCAGAGATGGCAACACTGCTGCAAACTCTGCGGGTCCCTTCCCCGGCCTCCCGGGAGGGCCAGAGCTGGCCCCGCTGCAGCCAGTGCTCCCAGCAGCACGGGGTGGCTGCAGGCGCGCACCCCACGAGGGCTCTCCCTGCCGTAATGCCTGCCAGGAAGCATATTAATCATGAAATGTTCAAACACGTATATAAAATGTGTGTGTATACACACACACACACACACATATATAGTGTAAACATATATCTAAATCTTATCACTTACAAACGCCTAGGATTTAAAATGTAGTTTATCGGCCTAGCGCAACCCAATCCTATAAATAATACATTCCTATCACTATGACCTCAAAATGTCAATACCGCGCAGCCCTGCACATTTGCATATCTTGTACTGTCTAAACTTGAAGCATGTCAGCTATGTGCTTCTGTTTGTACTTTAACTTCATTTTAACTCCTGCTTCCTAGCTCTGAGCACCCTCCCCCTCCCGTAGGGTCTGTCACCAAAACAAGAAAAGCACCAGCTATTTAATCACCACCTCTGTAATTATGCCATTTCCAGGACTGTAAGGAGAGGAAGGGTGGGGGGCACACACGCGCACACACACACACACCCCCTCCACCACCCCAGACGGAGCTGTTAAGGGAACAAAAGCAGGAGGGAGCCAGCCTGTGAGCTCTGCCTGCCCGAGCTGCCCCCTCCACGGGCACCCGTGGATGGTCAGTTGAGAAGAGAGGAGGGGAAAGGAGGGGGAGCAGCCCCCGTCCCCCCCCCCAACCATCACCTTGGGATGGTTTCCAGCTGCCTGCGAGGCGGGAGGGGGCCGGGGTCGCCTCTCTCCAGGATCGGGCCGGTTTTCAGCACTTTTGCCGACGACGTGAAGCCACAAGTCCCGGAGGCCGGGCCCGGCTGCGGGCGCGGCGGGGGGACCGCAGCTCTCGGGGGGCGCGGAGCGGCGCGGAGCTCCCGGCCGGGTGCGCGGAGTCGCGCTTCGCTTCTCGGTGCCGCCGTTTCGGTCGGTAACTCCCGGCCCCGCGGTCGCGGTCAGCAGCAGCACAGCTGGCCCGGGGGAAACCCAAACCCACCCCACACCCCCCAAAAAAAACCCTGACCCCTGAGATGAGCGCGGGCGGAAGACGGGAGAGAAGAAATAACGCCGCTCCGTTCCCGACCCACAGCGGCGCTGACGACCCTCGAAGTTTCCTTTCAATTAACCCCCCCCGCGTCCCGCGCAGCCACCGCGCTCCGACGGGGCGGGGGTGGCGGGGATCAATAGCCGGCACACCGTAATAAGGTCCTCGGGGGGCGATGGATCACAGCCGGGCCGCTGCCGGTTGCCCCCCGGGCTCCCCCCCGACACCGCCCCCCCGCCTCCCTGGGGCAGGGCGCTGGCCTTGGATCCACACACGGGCTCGCACCATGCTAAATTCCGCCCCCCCCCCCGGCCCCGCGGCCGCCCCGCCACCACCGGGCACCGGGACGGGGCGGCGGCGCCTGCAGGGGGCGCTGCGGCTCCAGCGTTCGGCCCCGCTGCCGCCGCCGCCGCCGCCGCGGGAAGGGCCCCTCCGCACCCCACCCCACCCCCCCCGCCCCGCGCGGCCCCGCCACGGCACCGGCACGGCACCCCCCGACCACGGCACAGACCCCGCTCCGCCTGCGGGCAGCCCCGGCCCCGCCGCTCCCGCGCTCCGCCCGAAGATGCGCTGCTCCCGCCGCGGCCTCGGCTGCCGCGGCCAAACAGTAACCGGCGGGGGGGGCGGTGAGGGAGAGGCGGGGGGTGACGGCACGGGGGGGACAGGGTGGAGAAAAATAACTCCGGAGGTGGGAGAAGAGAGTGTAGTCAAAGTGGCAACAGTTTATTTATTAGCCAAAAATATATACTTTCTTGTACAATTTGGTTCACACATATGTACATTTTTACTGTATGTACAAAAACAAACAACAACCAAAAAAAAAAAAAATCGAAACACCTAATTCTCACTGGACTTCCAAAAAACCTCACAAACTCAGCTAATCCAGATGATAGTACAGAGCGGGTTGGTTTTTTTTTTTTTTTTCCTTTTAGTTTTAATATACGGACATGCTTACGAGTTGTAACTATACAGAGATTTCTTTTTACAATCATTACAACAACAATAAAAAATTAACTATGATGATGACAACGCCGATAGAACCATAGCGGCATCAAGTTGGTTCTGGGGCCTGGAAAAAAAATGACACAGAAAAAAATATTTAATAGAATTTCTAGTCAGATTGGGCTGGCACGGTATTTTATACTATGGGTACAACTAGTTTTGTTGTTGTTGTTGTTATACTTTAAAAAATAGATTTCTAAATATAAAAAGTTTTCAGAGGGACTTAGAGCAAATTCATTTAGGTACGAAAATACCACGGGCCCGATCCCCGTGGTTTCAGACAATCAAAAGAGTAATGGATTTCAGGGGCTGCTACGCCAAACTCAGGAGAGCAAGGCTCAGCCTCTTAAGTTTTCATGCTAGCTGGGTTTGGGTTTTTTTTTTTTATTTCAACTTATTGTTTTCCTACAGCCGCTGTATTTCCCCCGCAGGCGGCCGTTGCCGTTGCCGTTGCCGTTGCGGGCGGTGCTCGGGGGAAAGGCCGGCGCCGGCCCCCGGTGCGCTCCCGCCCGCCCGGGCAGCGGCCGCCCGGCCCGGCCTGCCCGCGGGCAGCGCCCGCCGGCTTCGGAGAGAGAACAGCAAAAAATTTAAAAAATATATATATATATATATATGTAATCAGAATAACCCACCGCGCGCGCAGAGGAAGAACAAGAAACCGCCCTGGAAAGGGAACTCAAGAAGCGGAGAAAATAAGCTAACCATTTACAACTCCCCCTATATATCCTTGGGAGATTGAGGAAGCAATCTCTTACCGCCTCTGCACTGGCTGGAAAGCTGTCTTTATTAACTTTTTCTCTACTTCCAAGGCACTAGATCGATCTAAAAAGAGAAGGAAAAAAAAAAAAAAAAAAAAAAAAAAAGCGTTCCTTTATAGCCCCTGTTTTATTCTCCCCCCCCATCCCTGAATGAAGCCTCTAGACTTAAAATCTCTTCTCAGCAAGTTGCGAATACAACAAAACGACCGCTCTGCTGCAGGAGCGACCGTCGAAAGGAAAACAAACCAACCCCGGAGCAAGCCTTACGGCCGGGTCCTTCCCACAAAGACGATTTGAGCAGCAACAACAACAGCAACAAAATTATCTCCGTCGGAGGAAGGTAATTCTCGGGGTTTGAGACTAAGCTGCCGCGGAGGCCCCCCCCCCCCCCCGCCCGCCGCCACCTGCGCTGCGCCCCGACGGCCGCGCCGCGCCGGACTGGGGCCACCGTGAGAAACCCTCGGGGCCGGCGCCCCCCCGCCTCGGCCCCACGCACAAGGTCCCGCGGGGCCTCCCCGCGCCTCTCCGCGCAGCACCGCCGAGCCCCCCGCAAGCGGCTGCCGTCCCGGCCCGTCCCGTCCCCGCCGCGTCCCCTCAGCGGTCACCTGCTCCGGCGGGCTCCGCGCTCTGCGCCTGGTCCGCGGGCCGCGGGAAGGCGGCGGCGGCGGCGGGGGGGGCGGCGGGGGCGGCCCCCAGCCCCAGCAGGTGGGGAGTGTTCAGTAAGGCCAGCGGGTGCGGGGGCGGGTGGTGGTGGTGGTGGTGGTGGGCCGGGAAGGCTCGGTTGGTCCAGTTGGGGAACTTGCCCAGTGGGCAGGAGGAGACGAGTCTGTGGGGCGGCGGGGGCGGCGGGGGGGGCAGCGGCAGCGGCTGGGGGGCGGCCGCCGGCGGGGAGCCGCCGCCGGGAGACTTGCGGGGGTTGTCCGGGCTGGTGGCCGTCTCGGCCAGCGACCAGATCTTGGGCTTCGGCAGGGTGCCGGCCAAAGCGCCGTCCGTCGGGGAGGAGGCGGCGGAGGAGGAGGCGGAGGAGGGGGGCGAGAGATGGTGCGGCGGCGGCTGGAGGGGCGGCTTGAGGGGCTCCAGGCCGGCGGGGGTGGCGGCGGCGGGGAGCTCGCACTTGTGGTGGTGGTGGTGGTGGTGATGATGGTGGAGGTGGTGGTGACGGAGGTGATGCGGCTCCCCCTCGGCGGCCTTGAGGTAGCGCTCCTCGGAGCCGGGCAGGTCCTCGAAGCCCTCGGAGCCCTCCGAGTCCGTCTTGGAGTCGGAGTGCAGGAGGTCGGCGTCCTGCAGCTCGTCCTCCAGCTCGTCCTTGTTGCTCTCGATGTTCTCGGTGTCGATGTTCTCCAGGTCGATCTCCTCCTCGTCCTCCCTCTTGTCCTCTTCCCCCTCGTGGTCGCTCCCGTAGGAGTTGCCCTCCTCGTCCGTCCTGCTGCGGGGGGCCCAGGTCATTTTGTTCTCCTTTTTGAGCCGCCGCCGCGCGTTGGCGAACCAAGTGGAGACTTGGGTGAGGGTCATTTTGGTGATGATGGCCAGCATGATCTTCTCGCCCTTGGTGGGGTAGGGATTTTTCCGGTGCTCGTTGAGCCAGGCCTTGAGCGTGCTGGTGCTCTCCCGGGTGGCGTTCTTGGGCCGCGACGGGTCCCCGAACTGGTACTGCCCGTAGGGGTAGAAGGCGGGGTGGTGGTGCGGGAAGGCGGCGTGCTGCACCCCCGGGCTCTCCTTCAGCTCATACTGGGCGCCCTGCAGCGAGAGGGAAGGGGCGGCCCCGCTAAGACGGCTCACCGGGCCCGGCCCGGGGCCCCTCCATCCCGCCGCCGCTACCGGGAGAGGAACCCGCTCGGCCACCGGCGCCGCGGCCGGGCTGAGCCGCCTCCCCGGCAGCGCGGGCCCCGCCGGCAGCGCCCCGGCCGAGGCGGGCGGCCGGTGCCCGCGGAGTGCCCGGGAAGGCGGGCCGGGCCCCCAGGTGCGAGTGCGCGGCGGGGCCGGTCCCCGCGGCCGTCAAACCCTGCGGGCGGAGGTGGCGGGGGTACGGGGGGGAGGGGGGGGGGGGTGTGGTGTGGCGTGGGGGGCGAAGCCGCGGGGTCGCCGCTCCAGCCCTGCCCCTCTCCGGCGGCTCTCCCGGGCCAGGGCAGCGCTGACGCCCCGTCCCCCCTGACAGCCCTCCCGGCGTCTTCCCCGGCGGTCCCCCCGGGCCGATCCCGCGGCGCGAACCGGCCCCGGCCCGAGCGTCCCGGGGAGCGAGCGGCCAGCCCCGGGGGGGGGGGGGGGGGGGGGGGGGGGGCCTCTTACCAGCTGGGGGAAGATGGGCAGCTCGGCGGCGTAGGGCAGGAAGGCTCCGTAGCCCTGGGCGGCGGCGGCGGCGGCGTAGGGCGCGCTGTACATGGAGGAGAGCACGTTGGAGAGGGTCCCGGACGGGGCCAGCTCGGCGCCGCCGCGGGAGCCGCCGCTCCCCGGGCGCTCCGCCGGATAAAGCGGCCTGATGTACTGGTAGCCCAGCTGGGGGAAAGACATGGTGGGGGAGCGGGGGCAGGGGAGGGGGGGAGGAGGAGGAGGGAGGGGGGGGAAGAAGAGAGGAAGAAGGGAGAGAAAGGGGAGAAAGTAGCAGGGCCGGGAGCGGAGGAGGGAGCGGGTCGCTAGCCCTCGCCGGCCGCCCGCACTTTCAGCGCCTCCCGCAAACTCCGGCGGACATGGGGGGGGAGCCGGGGGTGCGCGGAGGCCGCGGGCTCCCTCCTGTCCTCGGCCGCCGCGGTAAACGATCCGATCGCTTCTTTCTTCTCTCACTTTTCCTATTGATCTGAGTGGACCCAGGTCAGGTCCTAACAGATTGCCTGAGATTATTGGGACTCTGGGCTCTGATTGACATTTCTAGTCTCTCACAAGCCCCTCCTATTTCTTTTAAGTCTCTCTCTCTCCCTCTGCCTCCCTCTCTCTCTCATGCCCAGAGCTCGCTCTCGCCGGGTTTGTCACTAGCTGCTTTTTTTTTCTTTCCTTTTTTTTCTTTCCTTTTTTTTTTTTTTTTTTTTTTTTCCTCCTAAATCTGTTTACTGACGTCGCGATCTTTTATTTGAGTTGCTTTCAAATCTCGTTTTAGCGATCGCCAATCAGTTGTGTGTTTTACAAAGGTTTAACCCTGCCTCATGGTATTCTAATTATATAGAGATAGATTTAGATATAATTTCTTTCGTAGCGCCCCCCCCCTCCCCCGGAGCATAGGAAGCCAGGGTGTCAGCTGTGAGCGGCACACGAGAGGGACAGGAAAAAGTTGTGACATTTAAAAATAAAGGCTCCCCCCTCCCCCCCAGTCCCCCTTTTCAGGTTTGCAAATTTACAGCCTTTACTTGCCCGGGTTCATTTTGTTTTCTTTATTAAGATATTCCCTGCTTCCCTTCCCCCTCTCCGGCCCTGGCAAGTGTTACATCTCCTAATATAGATTTAAAAGTCTATTAGATTTTTTTTTTTTTTTAATTTGCATTTCCAGAGCTACCTTGAAAATTTTCCTAATGTACTGAATCTTTAAGGAGTTCTCTACATTTTGTCTGGCTTAACAGTGGGCAGATACAGTGGAAAAGCTAAGTTAATTTTCCTCCTAATAAGGGACTTCAAAGAGTTGTAGGTCACAATTTTACATCAAAGGCAGAAAAGAAGGCAAATTAAAATCTTAACAAAGGAGAGACGGGAGCAGCCCTCTGGGCCATTAGTAAATAAGTGGTGTGAAAAAAGGGACAATGACAGGCACTGGAATTAAACTCATTAACACCTTTTTGTCTTGGTGCGAAATCTCTAATTAGGAAATTTATGATCATTTTGCTTATTCCCTCTGTTCTGAATCACTACAAGGCTTAGAAGGAAGTACCTGGTACGTGCAACATTTGCAAAGGGAGCAGTGGCACTGGCTTGTAAGGAGCTATTGGGAGGGAGTCAAGATACGGTTTAATTACCGAATAAGATTTTTTTTTATGATCAACACATTTTAAATTACGGTTTGTTTTTTTTTCTGCCGTTCCCCTCCCCCCCCCCCAATCCTCCCCTCCCGCTCCTTCTCTGAAACCAGCGTGTGAGTTGCAATTTAGCCTTTTAAGAGTAGTTAAAATACAGTTCAATCACGGCGCGTCTTTGGCAAGCGCCAGTGCCCTGCGCGGCTGCAGCCGGGCGGAGGGGGAGCCTGGGGGGGACGGGAAAAGCTCACACAACCTGTGGGGTTGTGACTGCGGGCAGAGGAGAGGGGACTTGAACCTGCCACCCATATCTGCTTTTTTTAATACTCCGTCTTTTTTAAAAAAAAAGAAAAAAAAAAGTTTGAAGGGTCTTCTGAGGAGTTGAGTAGTGGAGGAGAGCCGTTTTATCACATTCCCCTCTCCTCCTAAATACTCTCTGGATTTATTGCCTTTAAAATATGATTTAGGTACAATATAACCACTATGCCCACAGTATGGATTTTTATAACTACATTTCTTTAAAAATTAAATTCATGTCAGATTATGCAGTTAAAGGAGTCGACCTTGATAGCTTGCTATAATAAAACTATATCAGCTTGTAATAAATGCGGATTATAGCAAAGCAAGCTCCAGAATTAAAATTCCCTGAATCAATATATGAAAATCTGTAGGAAACATCTCTAATCGTATTAAGTTCATCTTTATAGCGTTTCCTATCTGCTAATCTAGTGCAAAAACAACTCTGGGTTGGAGGAATTTATTTTCTTCTATTCAACGTTGCTCCTGTAATAGCTTTTGATAGTATAATGCCAGGGAGATAACAATATTAAATTCAGTTATAAGTTTATTTCTTTTTAATTCAGAAGGAAAACAGGCAGCGAACCACACGTCTTGATTTGCTTTAAACTTTTCTGTAGAAAACGCTCGGCTGGGGCGATGCGGTGCTGAGGGGGTCGGCGGTGAGTCTGGATGCAGACCACAACTTTTTAAAATATCTGCCCGGGAGAGAAAAGGGACAAATATGAAAAATCGGACAAACCAGTCGCCATTCGATGCGGTCGTGCTCACCACCTCGGTGTTACGGCCGGGCCGTGCCCCCCACGGGCGAGCACGGAGGCACACGCGTGTCCCGCATTACCGAGCCCGTCTTTTTGTGGCTGCACGCCTGGCACGGAGTCTCAAAGCTGGCAGGATTATTTTGTGATTGTTAATCAACAGCACGATCGATATGAGTTTGTCCTCCGCGGGAGCCGTCGGCAGTGGCGGGCAGGGCTGGAGTGGAGGCGGCCGGGGCGATGCGGGAGCGGGGGGTCCCCGGGGCCGTGCGGGGCTGTGGCGGTGGGCAGCCGCGGGGGGAGACACGGGAGGCGAGAAATTTATAGGTGCGAATGTATCCAGGTCAGGGTGAGGGATGGTTTATTAATGGGCAGGAAACGGAGAGGAAACGTAGCCGGACCAAATGGACGGGAGGAGAAATCTGCAGGGATGCAGTTCCTGGCTGAGGGGGGGGGGGGGGGAGGAAAAAAAAAAAAACAAAAAAAAAAAAACACCAAAACGGAGAAGACAGCAAGCGATGGGGGAGAGAGGGAGAAGAGGAGACATCTTCCCGGGGGTAGGGCGGGGGTGCGGGATCAGTGGGCACGGCGGGGAGCGCTGCACGCCCGTGGCAGCGGCGGGCGGGAGGGTCCCTGAGGGGCCGGGACGAGCCCGGGGCCGGGCAGGGCGAGCGGGGGGCGGCGGCGGGAGCGGGGCGGGGAAGGGGGCAAAGCGCCTTCCCCGCGGACGAGGAGCGAGCAGGGGGGGAGAGCGAAGCCGAGCGGGAGCCGCTTTGCCTGGCTGGAGCCGAAGGGAGATGCGAGGGGGCGGCTGGAGCCTGCTCGTCCTCCGGGACGGCCGGGGGGAGCCGCGCCGGGGCCCGACGGCCGCCCCCGGGGGAGCCGCGGCGGCGGAGCGCTCCTCGGCCGGACAGACACGTGTCTTCTGGCCGGGACCTGTCAAAGCTGGGAGAGGGGCTCCTGATTTATTACCCCAAACACCCCCCCCATTCCTCCCCCCCCCACCCTCTCCGCGCCCGCCCTCCCCCCGGCCTCCCCTCCCTCCTCTCCCGGCTGGCTCACACGGTCGCCGAGCTAAAACCAAACCTCCCTCCGGCTGCAGCTGGGCTTCCCCCACTCCGCAGCTGGCTCCGGGGCTGCGGGACCAGCCGGGCCGGGCCCCGTCCGTGGGCAGCATCGCGCCCGGCAGCCCGCCCTCGGTTCCTATCGCCCACGCCCCGCCGCGCCCCTCTCCGCCAGGTCACGGAGGGGACCGGGGGACACGGCCCGGGAGGTGCCCCCGGCCCGGGGGTGTCTCTCGCTGCCGCAGGGTCCGGCTGGGAGCCGGAGGCTGCCCGCTGGAAGTGGTGGGGCTGGGACCGGGGAATGCCCGGGGGCCGGGCCGGGTGGGAGCCGCGACGTGCCACAGCACACGCGGGGACGGGGCGCAGCCACCGAGGGAAGGGAGGGGGGTAAACAAACAAGGGAATTAGGAGAAGGGCCGCAGTTGAAAAAGAGTTAAAAAAATAGAGGGAAAGATCAAAGCGCTGGGTAAAAGACTCTTCAAATTACACGTTTGAAGCTTTTCCATAATTCCAAGGCGACAGATAGATAACAAGCTGCACATTCCTTATCACATATGGAATCAATCTGAAAGGAGTCTCTTGATCAGAATCTGTTAATTGCACTGACATATGATTTGGAAAGAAAACACAATTAATGACCCTTCATGTTAAGGCTTTGGGACGAGGCCACTGACAATCTGCGCTCTGTAGCCAGCGTCAACTTTTTTTTAAAATTATGATTGTTATTATTAGTAAACTATTAAAGGGAGACATTCCTCGATCCTCAGCGACTGTTTTGTCTCTGTTCCCGTTGCAGGTTTCTTCAGAAGGGGGAGGAGAAGTGAAGGGGACGGGACTGTGTGCACGCCTTTCCTTCAAGGTTTGGGGAGCTAAAATGATTTAGTACCTTGTCTGTAAATCTAATGACCTAAGGTGAGA
This sequence comes from Tyto alba, assembly GCF_018691265.1. Lineage (NCBI taxonomy): Eukaryota > Metazoa > Chordata > Aves > Strigiformes > Tytonidae > Tyto > Tyto alba. The sequence continues at coordinate 5,474,502 of NW_024881300.1, read as the reverse complement.
AAAAATACTTCATCTTTTATTATTACCATTTGTGGTGAGCGTTACCAGGAAACAGCAGAACCCGTTTGAAATGGTAAATATATGTATCCATTTAAAACCCATTATTGCAGAGATTTTCCCAAAGCTAAATAAAGCAAATCTCCCCAATCCCATTTTCTAGCGCCCTCTGCCCATGGCTCCTCTTGGCTCCGCCGCCCCTTTCCGGGTGCTGGGACTGCTGAACCTCGGCCCAGCCCTCCTGGGTATGGTGGGTGCAGGAGGTGGGGGCTGGGGGGGACACAAGGTAGCTGTGGGTGCTCCGGGGCTGCTTGTGCGCCACGCGCCCCATAATGTTAGGAAAGGAGGGAGCAACATTTTAAAAGCTTTACTCTGTCATTAAAAGGTAATGGCTTTGTTTTAGAAGGGAGAGGTTCATTTGAAGGTTATAAAGCATACACTTTAATAGGATCGAAGTGAAATTAGTTAATAAGAAAATGCTGGCCAGAAGCTCTCCGGGCTTTAAGTGCTCTCCAGGCCATTTAGGGGAATTGAATAAGATCAGACTCCGTTACCTGCAGCCCCAACTATTATCTCCAGTTCTGCACAGAGGCGAGAAGGGAAAAATAGTGCCTGAGAGACCTAAAGTTCTGTACACCTCCTGCCAGCCTATTTCCTCGAGAAATAACGTCCCCTTTCTGCTCACAGTTGTGTTCTCCTCCTTCTTCTTCTGCTTCTTTTTTTTTTTTTTTTTTTTTTTTTTTTTTTTTTTTTTTTTTTTTTACTGCACTGTGTACCACAAGGGGGTAAGCAAAGGTAAGGGGCCATCACCCGATGCTAAGGGCTCCGGGGGCAGCCCTGAACAGCAGCCTCATCCCCGCCTGGGCAAAGCTGGCCTCTGGGTGTTATTTTCTCCCCTTCATTTCTCTGAGGTGGTTTTGGTTGGTTTTTTGTTTTTGGTTGGTTTGGGTTTTTTTGTTTTTTTGTTTTTTTTTCTCACCATTGTGGTGCTTTGTTGATTTTCGTTCGGACTGTTGCCAATAGGTCAGTATATTGTGTTACCTAACTTCCTATCTGCTCCCTTTCTCCCTCCCATTAAGCTTGCTTTATAGTTTTCAGAGGTGTTAATAAAACCTTTCCTTTGGTAAATCGTTCATTAGAAACCGCACAGAAACCTGGAAAGACTTCAGAAAAAAAAAAAAAAAAAAAAAAAAAAAAAGCAGCGCTCAGGAATGAGAGGTTGGGAGAAGGCTTTTGTCCAAAAAAATGCATAATTGCTGTGAATCTTAGGAAACATTAATCTTTATAGGAATTTGTGATTCATATCTGTGGTTTGACCGTTTAGGTGATTTACAATCTGTGAGTGCAATTCCCTAATTTTATGCCAGTATATTTTATTGCAGCCGGTTAGACTTTCCACCGTCCATCGGAATGGGCGGGTTTCTCGCGCGGCCGGTGCCGGCGTGGCTCTGCCTCCCACCCCCACCCGGGGATGCTCCCCGGGAGCGGGGAAGTGGGCACAGGGTGCACGCAACTGTGGGAAACTTCCCCTCGCCATTTCTCGCCCCTTCTTTTCTCGCCAGCATCTTATCGGCCGGGCGGGCAGGGGACATCCCCCCCCACCCCCCACGCCCCCCGAGCCCCCGCCTCCCTCCGCGGCTGCGGGGATGTGCGACGCTCCGGCACCGGCTTCGGCGAGGGGGCTGCAGTCTTTGTAAGCCGGAGCCGGGGATGGCCCGGGTTTCTCGAGCTTTACCAGCGGGTTTAAACCCAGTTTATTCCCCTCCTGCTGCTCCGGTCCCCGGCACGGTGCAGCGGGGAGCCCCGGCACGGCGTGGGGGGCTCAGGCCGCTCCGGACACTGACCCCGCCTCGGGGCCGCCGCTGTGGGACGGTCCCGACGGGCCGGTGCCTCTCCGGCTCCCCGGGGGTACCCCCGTCCCTCCTCCCCCGTCCCCAACCCGCCGGGAGGTGACACCCCCTCCCCCTCGGGACGGGGACCGGGCCTTGCCGGCGTGTCGTGCGGGGGAAATGCAACTCGAACGACGGTTCTGGCCGCCTTTAGTGTCTGCGTGGAAGCGAAGTGGGGCATTCCCCGGGTGAGACGTTTCAGCACTCTCCGGCCGCCGCGTGGGAGAGCTGGGGATGCGGACAGCTTCGTGTAATTTGTAACTGGGTTTATTAGCTGGAGGGGAAAACACAAGCAAAGAAAAGGAGCAGCAGCTGCACTGAAGATAACACTGCGCGGAGTCTAATCTTGTGACACAATCATTAATTACTATTGTATTAATTACTATTTTTCCAAAACCGTCCCCGCCCGGAAGAGCTTACAGCCCACATCTGCTGTGTAATGATACTCTGGTTTAGAAGCGAGTCCCCCATTAGGTCCCAGGTAGCGTTTACGAATGGCAACACCTACAGTATCAAAGACCCTCATCTTGCAGCCTGAGATTTTCTGTCCCATCGGCCTGGGTAGGATGATTTTAATGCCGATAAAATACATTTAAATATCAAAGTCTTCATTCATGTACATATTCCGTCCAAACTTTTAGATCACAATGGCGCAACTGCTATATTTGCTCTTCATCCCACGGATGCTGCCTTATATCAGTAACAAACAAGCATTGATTTTATGGTAAAGTCACTTTGGGATGGGAATGAGTAACTCCAGGCAGTGCTATCACTGTATTACATGGAAATGGCCCAGGTAACAAGATGAACATTGATTCAGCATTATGTTTGATCAATAATGAAATAAGTAACTTCAGGGCCAAATTAAAATGCAAGCTGGCTTAACGCTGCCAGCTTCTGGGCTAAGTGACAAGGCTAATTCAGCAGGGAAATGGCAATATTTGCATTAGAGGCTGCATCTGTTGTTTGGTGGAAGAGGCTGGATCTGCAATAACGCCGGATAAAACTGCAGGGAGCGGGTTTGGGGGGAGCCGTGCCGGTCCCCGGGCCGGCGGGGGGGGCCGCCCCGTCGGGGCAGCGCCGCTTTGCCCTCGGCTCCCCTCGGCTTTCGGCCACCGTGGAGCTGAGCTGCAAAATCTAGTTCAGGGCGGGTAACAGAAACCCAGCGTGCTCCGTTTCGCGGATAACCAGCTGGTGTTAGCACTTAGCGAGGGAAATCTGCTTTTACAAACTCCTCGGCGCACGGGGAGCCGGGGCCCTGCCCGCCCGGCCCCGGGGAGGGCTCCACGGTGGAAGCGAGCGGGGAAGGGGACGTGATTTAGGACATGAGTGGGAGCATGACCAGAGCTACCCGTATCGGCGGCCTTTGGCCCGGTTTATCCGCCGTTTTCTCCATGGCCGGTTTTTATAGCTCTGCCATCATTATCGGGACGGTGACACGCATTGATTTCCAATAGCGATTCTCACCTGCAGCTGGCCAGCACGGGGACACGGGGCGAGTCACCGAGGGTAAAACCTCGCTTGGGGGTGGAAGAGGTCTAAGGGGTAACCCCGTGCCCAGATTCGGAGCTGGGGCGGTGCGGAGCGGGAAGCCCGCGGCAATCCACGGCCGCTCGTCGGGTGGGAGACCGGCAGCTCCGGTGTGCCGGGCCGGGGAGGAGATACAGTCACTGAGAGCAACAAACACCGCGGGGTGCGAGGCGGCTGGAGCTGCCGGTGTGTGCGGGTGAGGAGGGTGCGGGCAGCACGGGAAGGCGAGAAAGGCAGCCGGTGTGTAACGTAAACTGGGGACACCTAGTGCTGTGGCAGTTTTCTAAGTTTTTTGGTTTGTTTTTTTTTTTTTTTTTTTTTTTTGACAGTTCGTAGACATTTCCTTCAATGTGGGAAAAAAAAAAAAAAAAAAAAAAAAAAAAGGAAGGAAGTGCTCTCCCCAAAAGAATAGGAAACACCTCTCAGTGCAGCCGGGGCTAAACTGAGTGTGCCAGAGGAATGCGTGCCTCTGTCCCACGGCTGGGAACACCCCGCAGGCAGAAAGCGCGGCTCCCGTTCACCGGGGAGGGGACACCAAACTGGCTGGGGGGGGGGGGGGGGGGGCCCGACGGCCGCCCCAGCGGTGGGTGGGTTTCTGCCCTCCCCGCACCGGCGCTGCTGCCGCCCCGGTGCAGCCCTGAAACCCGAGCCGTAACTGGGGCCCAGTGTGGCGGAGGGGGGGCTGGGAACGGCGGAGGTGGTGGGTGAGGGATGGCCCGGGGGGGCGGGCGGCAGCGCGCCCGGGCAGAGAAGCCGCTCCCCGCCTACGAAGGGGCCTCGGCCCCCCGGGGAAGGAGAGGGGAACGGAGTGCTGGGGGGGGCGCGGCGTGCGTGGCGTGGCGTGGCACTGCACGCAGCCCCGCTCCCGCCCCTCCCGAGAGGCAGGATTCAGCCCGCTCCTTAGGGTGTCGGTGCAAGCCCGGAGCAGGGGGACGGGGGGGGGGACGGGGCGGGAAATTTAGGGCAGGCAGAGCGGAAGCCCGGTGCAGCCCCCGCTTTGAAGGCGGTGGGACCCCCTCCGCAGCGCTGCGCGGCCGCGAACCTGGTGCCTTCAGGGAGCGCGGGGGCCGGGCGGGACGCGGCGGACGGACCGTGCGAAAAATAAAAGGGGCCGGCGCTGGCGTTATTGCTCTTTCCTCTCCTTAAGCAGGTCAAACGCGATCGTTCAGAGCTATTGATTGCTCCGCGGGCTTGTAGTGATTTGTTAAAAGTAAGTAAGGGCGAGCAGGAGGTGCGGAGAACAGCTCCGGGATCAGCCGTGGAGGGAAAGCGCGGGCGGAGTGGGGCGGGCTGGGCGGAGAGGAGCGGCCGCGCAGGGGCGGGGGGGGGGGGGGGGGGCGCGGAGCCGCGGCGGAGCCTCCGCGGAGTTCCCGGCGGCGGGAGGCGGGAGGCGGCCGGGCGTGCTCCGCGCAGCCCCGCGCAGCCCCGCGCACCCACCGCGCCCCTCCTCGGCCCGGGGCACCCCGTCAGGGCCGTGGGTACACCCCCGTACCCCTGGCTCCAGGGCAGTAAACGAAACCTGTCCCGTGTGCCCCCGCAGC